>NW_027362762.1:949078198-949678198 GCF_046119375.1 Phyllobates terribilis
TTTGCAACCTGATAGAGGTCAGTATAGATGGACTAATAGAACAAGTCCCACACACTGCTAGAAGCCCAAATATTTTTTTCAGAGCTAGATGCAGAAAAAAATTATATTCAATTTGCAACCTGATGGAGGTCAGTATAGATGGACTAATAGAATGATGCTATGCCCAAAAGGTTTTACTTCACTAGGTGCAGTAAAAAAATTGGTATTCTATACACAGGTGGTGTAGCTTGCAACACAGATAGGCTACTCCAGTGACTAACACACTCTGCAATAGGCCAAAAAGGATTTGCTTTGCTAGATTTACCCAAATGCTGTGAAAAAAACTTGCACAGCACTGGCACAGACCTGCCTGGCAAAAACTGATAGGAACTGATGTAACTTAGTCCTGAAAAGGACTGCAATTACAATTAGTCTTTACTCCCAACCTATCTATTTAAGAGCACAGACCTGCCTGATAAAAGTCGTAGGAAATGCTGTAACCTAGTCCTTAAAAGGACTGCAATCACAACTTTTCCCTACTCCCAAGCTATCTGTAGATTTGTGCGAAAATTGGCTTTAAATTAACAAGGTATAGCGCACACAGCAACAGCGGTGCCGTCTAACACGCAGCTGCAGCAGTGAGAAAATGGTGGCGACGGGGAAAATGTCTGGGTCTTATAGGGCAAGGACATGTGACATACACTGCCAATGACACATGCCCTTTCTTGTGTGAAAAAAAGCAGTTCGCTCCGTGTGTGCTCTGCTGATAGGCTGACAGATTGCACCTCCCCACTGTAAATGCGGGAAAGAGAAAAAAAAATGGAGATCTTCATTGTTCCTGCAGAGATCCATCCCCTGCCCCTCCCCCCACCCCGCTGTACACTCAAACTGCGTATTAACATTAATTTTCATCATTACTGAGAAAAAATCCAGTTATGATTTTGGTGCACGAACAGTTATCGAACATAACCTCGAACAGCCGAATTTTTTTCAAATCATTCGGGTTCGTTGAACGGCTCGAACACCGCCCAAAACAGCTCGAATTTGAGATTGGCTAACAGTTCGAGTCGAACACCGCTCATCTCTAGTTGGCACCCACCTGACCCGGTGACCTGGCACCGCCTGATTGGACCACGGGTAACATCACCAATGGCGCGTCGGTGGGCAGGGCTTAGTCTTTAAAAGGCCCGCCCACAAACATGGCGACGCGCTCAGATCATTTGAGCATGATGCTGTTGTGTGGACGTCCTTGCTCCACGTGTAGTTTCCTCATTCAGGTCTAGTGAAAGTAGGCAGGCTAGTGAAAGTAGGCAGGTAGCTTCGCCTTGCAGTCTGGCTCTGTCAGTAGGGGTCGCCTTACACCCCGAGCAGCCTGCAGACGTCCTACTCCCTGTAGACACCTGTGGACCACTTGGAGAAATACTCCTCTGTTCGGTAGCAAGCCGGCAGAGGGCACGTACCCGTCGGCGTGAGTCACACACGCATCTTAGCGCCAACTCCTACTGCATAGCGTCTGTATCGCAGACAGGGCTACTGCTTTTCCCTCGGTCGCACGTCTCCCTGCGGTTCTTGGAGATTGTGTGAACCGCTGTAACCCGTTCCGTGTGCTTTAACACGGAGTGGTTTATCAGTTAAGTAGGTGCTTTCTCGGACGCTCTTCTCCCGTGCAGTTAACGGAGATAGAGCGTACCGTTATACCAGTTCCTGTGTGCAGAAACACAGAAGGCTTTAATATTTAAGTTTGTCGCTTTCCTTTCCACCCGGAAAGTGTTCGGCAGCAGTCCACCAGGCTGCATTGTGGACCCCGGGGTCGGTTGCGTTCCATTAAATTAAAGTTGTTTGCAACCGCCCTCCTAACACCTGCAGCGTGGGTTATAGGAGAATCTCAGCAGATGACCACGCTGTTACTGAAAATAAATCTTTATACATAGACCAACACTGATATTACCACCATATGGTGACCATATAAAAGGTAGATATCAATCCTGCAGAACATAAAAGAGATTACGGTGCAGGTGTAGATGGTGACTTCGGATGACGTTCTTTCTGATGGAGTTGTTCACTTTTCCCATATTTTCCATCCTGCCCAGACTGACATAATGACTTCTTCCAGGCACAACTCATCTGCAGACTTTATGAGAACACATTTAACATCATACATTTCCAATATCTTTTCCCAAACTGTTCAAACTCCTTACCCTACTGATACCCCAATACTGAGCCGCTGCTGCCGTATGTGTCCATATTAGTGCACCTGCTTTTGGCACAAAAACAGTGCTCCTCTTACTGCCCCACATAATAATGCCAACCGCGGTGCCACTTACATAGTAATAATAATGCCTCCTTGGTGCCTTTTGGATGGTAAAACTGCCCATTTGCAAGTGCTCTAGAAAACAGTGCCCAAATTTTGCTCCCTGTGTGCACTTCTTCCACACTGTATGATAGTTCTCACACTGTATGATAGCTCCCACACTGTATGATAGCCCCTACACTGAAAAAGACTTGGGTGTATGTGTGGATGGCAAACTTTAGGGATGTTACGCACATGCCTTGGTCCATTGATTTTCTTGTACTCCATGCCGGGCTTTGCAAGTAGCCCAGTATGCTCCCATGTGTTGTATTTACTGAGCCTATTCAAGGCCTCCCAAGATTCACACCTGAGTCATGGTATTTCCGAAGACTTGCTAGTAACTCTTTTTAGTTGTCTGTGCATAGTTCCAGTCCAGTCATCAGGACTAGTGTTGAGCGAGCACTAAAATGCTCGGGTGCTCGAAGCTCGGACCGAGCTCACCGTGATACTCGGGTGCTCGACCCGAGCAACGAGCCCAATGTTAGTCTATGGGAGACCCGAGCATTTTTGCGGCGGCACCCCCGGCAGTCTGTAGAAAGCCTAAAAAGGGCCCAAAACGATAGTGACAGTGTTCAAATGACATGGGGACAGCATGGGGATCGCCCCAGGAAGCATTTCTGACTCCCAGGTCACTGCTGTCAACAACGTGGTCAGAGATATTAAGCCACTTTTAGGGGCTCACAATAAAACGTTCAAAAACGAAACTGAAACGGTTTTCCTGTGAAATATGTTAAGGAACTTCCTTTGCAGGGTAAAGACTCGTGTATAAGGTAAAATAAATAACCAAAAACAAAAATACTCCTCCACACCTTGGGCTATGCTCACAAGTAGCATTTTTTATGCGTTTTTGCACTTTTGTATTGCTTTCAACCGTGACAAATGCATTCACCTGGAAATGTCATTTTAACATTTTACAACCTTATCTGGCCATGTGCTGTGTGACACATGCATACAGTGCTGAAAAGACATGGGAACAGCATGGGGAAGACCCCTGGAAGCATCTCTGACACCCAGGTCACTGCCTAAAAGTGTGCCCATCAGAAGTGATCCTTGCCACATCAGAAGATGCAGACTTGCAACTATCCCCGTGTAAGTCCTTGTCCCAGGGCAGTGTTCAATTGTACCTCTCCCATTCCTTGCAATGCAAGCGCAAGTATGCAGCCTGCCACCCACCCACCCCCTGGCTGCAATACCATACTGCTTGCTTGCACTTGAAATTGGGCCTTTTAGGCATGTGGAGGTGGAATCTGGCCACCACGTCATGGCTGCGTCGGCGGCCTGGTATCCATACTCAGTCCCCAGCCGCCCGGCAGCCGGGTGTCCAAGCTTGGTCCCCAGTCGCCAGGGGGTGCCGGGTGTCCATAAACGGTCCCCAGCCACCCCTATTTGAAGGACAGCCTAACCACAAACACGTGGACAAGTGAATGTTGCCAGGGATGGTCCATCTGACTGACGCCTTCACACTGGGTTAATATTGTGGAAGCCGGTACACAGTTGGACACTGGGATGCAACACGTCCTCCAGACATAGAGGATTGTGGGTCCTGGGTCAATCAGGCTTCAACACAAAGTTCAGAAGGTAGACAGCAGCAGTGGTCGGCCTCCTACACAACGAGTAAATTATTCATGATCATGAGGCCATCCATCTCCTTAGCTTTCTGTTCCTTGGAATGCAAGCACATGTATGTAGTAGCGGCTAGGTCTGAGGTGGTCAGCGTTTTGGCGAATATCCTACCTCCTCCGAGGATTGCTGGATGTTTTCCTGCTACTATCCCAGTTCTATCACTCCCGTTAAAACAAAGCTTCAGGTGATGAATGATGGATGAGGTGGTGGCAAAGGAGAAAGAGCAGGAGGAACAGGGACCATTCACATCAATATCAGGCCAGTCAACCACACATGTCTTGTAGGATATGTTTCTGTACCAAAAGGAGCGGTTCAACTACACAGTTATAGGGCATACAGTGAGTGCAATGCCTACCAAAAATTTCGAGGCACTCCAATGCCCCTTGGAAGTGACATGGAGGTCAGAGGGCCTTAACTAAACCGTTTTTTCCATTTATAGCAACTGGGTCTCCTGTGCACTGTTGGCCTAAGCAGTGAATGGAAGGCTTTCCAAAAATTATGAGGAACTGCAATGTCCCTTGAAACAGACGTGGATTACAGCATACTAAAAACCTTCTACCCATTATTGGGGAGTGGGTCTCCCTTAGTGTTTGCCTATGCATTGAAAAGCAAAACCTGACTAAAATTAGGAGGAAATGCAATGCCCGTTGGAAGAGTGGTGGAGGTGGCAGTGGAAAAAAAGAAAATATCAATGCCCCTTGGAAAAGTGGTGGAGGTCGCAGTACCTTAACAAGACGGTTTTAATGCACCTTGGAGGAATGGTGGAGGTCGCAGTAGCTTAACAAGACGGTTTTAATGCCCCTGGGGAAAGTGGTGGAGGTCGCAGTGGCTTAACAAGATGGTTTTAATGCCCCTTGGAGGAATGGTGGAGGTCGCAGTAGCTTAACAAGACGGTTTAAATGCCCCTGGGGAAAGTGGTGGAGGTCGCAGTAGCTTAACAAGACGGTTTTTAGTGGGTCTCCCTTAGTTTTCACCTACGCATTGAAAAGCAAAAGCTGACTAAAATTAGGAGGAAATGCAATGCCCGTTGGAAGAGTCGTGGAGGTTAGAGGTAATTAAAAACAACATTTCAATGCCCCTTGGAAAAGCTGTGGAGTTCAGAGTGGTTAAACAAGAATATTTTAATGCCCCTTGGAAGAGTGGTGGAGGTCATAGTAGCTTAACTAGATGGTTTTCATGCCCCTTGGAACAGCTGTGGAGTTCAGAGTGGTTTAACAAGATGGTTTTCATGCCCCTTGGAAGAGCTGTGGAGTTGAGAGTGGTTTAACAAGACGGTTTTAATGCCCCTTGGGAGAGTGGTGGAGGTTGCAGTGGAATAAAAAGACAATATCAATGCCCCTTGGAAGAGACGTGGAGGTCACACTAGATTAACAAGACGGTTTTATTGCCCCTTGGAAAAGACGGGGAGTACAGAGTGGTTTAACAAGATGGTTTTAATGCCCCTTTGAAGAGACATGGAGGTCACAGTAGGTTAACAATACGGTTTTAATGCCCCTTGGAAGAGCTGTGGACTTCAGAGGGGTTTAACAATATGGTTTTAATGCCCCTTGGAAGAGAAACGGAGGTCACAGTAGCTTAGCAAAACAGTTTTAATGCCCCTTGGAAGAGTGGTGGAGGTCGGAGTGGAATAAAAAGACAATATCAGTGCACTTTGGAAGAGTGGTGGAGGTCACAGTAGCTTATCAAAATGGTTTTAATGCCCCTTGGAATAGCTGTGGAGTTCAGAGTGGTTTAACAAGACGGTTTTAATGCCGCTTGGAAGAGACATGGAAGTCACAGTAGCTTAGCAAGACAGTTTTAATGCCCCTAGGAAGAGTGGTGAAGGTCGCAGTGGAATAAAAAGACAATATCAATGCCCCTTGAAAGAGTGGTGGAGGTCTCAGTAGCTTAACAAGACGGTTTTAATGCCCCTTGAAAGAGCTGTGGAGTTCAGAGTGGTTTAACAAGACGGTTTTCATGCCCCTTGTAAGAGCTGTGGAGTTCAGAGTGGTTTCACATGATGGTATTAATGCCCCTTGGAAGAGTGGTGAAGGTCGCAGTGGAATTAAAAGACAATATCAATGCCCCTTGAAAGAGTGGTGGAGGTCTCGGTAGCTTAACAAGACGGTTTTAATGCCCCTTGGAAGAGCTGTGGAGCTCAGAGTGCTTTAACAAGTCAGTTTTAATGCCCCTTGGAACAGCTGTGGAGTTCAGAGTGGTTTAACAAGACGGTTTTAATGCCCCTTGGAAGAGACGTGGAGGTCACAGTAGCTTAACAAGACCGTTTTAATGCCCCTTCGAAGAGTGGTAGAGGTCGCAGTGGAATAAAAAGACAATATCAATGCCCCTTTGAACAGAGGTGGAGGTAGCAGTGGAATAAAAAGACAATATCAATGCCCCTTGGAAGAGTGGTGGAGGTCACAGTAGCTTAACAAGACGGTTTTAATGCCCCTTGAAAGAGCTGTGGAGTTCAGAGTGGTTTAACAAGATGGTTTTAATGCCCCTTGGAAGAGACGTGGAGGTCGCAGTTGCTTAACAAGACAGTTTTAATACCTGTTATGTTCTGCTACCAAAGCTAAGGAAAGAGAGGAGATCTGTCCCTACTATAGGACTCAGCTGAATCCCTACGATGTAACAGGGAACCTGATCCTGCGATCAGACCTGCTAAAGTCCTAATCTAGTCTGTACGGAGACCTATAGATGTGGGGAGGGAATCCCTACAAGTACTAAGGACTGGGAGGAATATGGGACACCTCCTAACAGAAATAGTAGCAGACAGACGAACAAACAAAATAGATAGAACATAGAGGTCCGTAGACCAAGCAAACTAACAGAGTTAGATACAGAGCACAGGCTAGCTAGAAAGTAGATATACAAAGAAGTCCAACAAAGCCAGAAGGGCGGAGCAGGATTAAATAGGCCAACAAGGTCATGTGACCAGCAAAGGAAAAAAAACCTAACAGCAAGGTTCTAACAGTACCCCCCCTTCTAAGAGGATCCTCCGGATCCCCTAGGACCAGGCTTATCAGGAAATCTCCTGTGAAACGCTCTGATAAGTCTGGACGCGGAAACATCATCTGACCTCACCCAAGAGTTATCCTCGGGTCCGAAACCTTTCCAGGCCACAAGATACTGCAAACTACCTCTATACCGTCTAGAGTCAAGGATGCGAGAAATTTCATATTCCCTGCCCTCCACCACCGGAGGAACAGAGGCAGAGGCGTCACCATCCGACACAACAGCTTTTTTTTAACAGAGAGACATGAAAGACCTGATTAATTCTCCAGGAGGTAGGAACCTCCAACCTAACAGCAGATTGGTTGACAACCTGAAGCACCTTAAAGGGCCCTACAAACTTGGGACCCAATTTCTTAGAAGGAATCCTCAACCGCAGATTCCTAGAGGACAACCAAACCATGTCACCAACAGCGAACAAAACCTCCTGTCGTTTCCTATCAAAGTAGTCTTTAGATTTTCTGTTGGCCTCCTGAAGATTACCACGCACATCCGTCCAAACTCTTTCCAAATCACCGGAAAAATTCTCCTCCTCAGGCACGGCAGATCCCAACTTGGAGAATGACCCAAACGACGGATGTCTCCCAGAACAACAAAAAAAAGGCGAACAACCAGCAGAAGAAGATGTATGATTGTTCAGAGCAAATTCGGCAAGTGGCAGAAACTCAGACCACCCCTCTTGATTGTCTGCCACAAAACAACGCAAGAACTGCTCAACATCCTGGTTTTTCCTTTCTGTCTGGCCACCAAAAACTGCGACCCACCAGTCTCTTGGTCTCAGAGATTCCGGGATGACCTGCCAACCGAGATTCGTGACACTCAACAAACAAATCTCTCCTAAAGGTCCCAGGCACAAACAACCTCCCATGAGGAGTGTTAGATGGGGCATTCTCCTGAGCTTTAAGAATCTCATCTTCCAAAACGGAGTCTAAAGCAGCTATCACAACACCTTCTTGTAAAATGTTCTCCTCTTTCTCACCACCCACTATGGGAGAAAAACTGCGAGACAAGGCATCCGCCTTAACATTCTTAGTACCAGGGATGTAAGTAACGGAGAAATTAAACCGCGAGAAAAACAGTGCCCACCTAGCCTGACGGGCATTCAGGCGCTTGGCAGCATCAAGATATATCAGATTTTTATGATCCGTAAGAACCTGAACGGGAAATTCCGCACCTTCCAAGAAGTGGCGCCAGTGTTCAAATGCGAGTTTAATAGCCAATAATTCCCGATTACCAATATCGTAATTCAGTTCAATCTCCGAAAAATTTTTTGAAAAAAAGGCACAGGGATGTAATCCATCCCCGTTATCCTGAGACAATACTGCGCCAACCCCCACAGAGGAAGCATCAACCTCAACCAAAAACGGCCTAGTAACATCAGGCTGCATAAGGATGGGAGCAGAGGTGAACCTCTCCTTGAGATACACAAAAGCTTCAATGGCCTCAGAAGACCACTGAACCGCATCAGCACCTTTCCTGGTGAGATCAGTCAGAGGTTTGACAATACTAAAAAAATTTTTTATGAATTTTCTATAGTAATTGGCGAAACCCAAAAACCTCTGTATCGATTTCAAACCAATAGGCCTAGGCCATTCCTGCACAGCCTGAACCTTAACCGGATCCATCTCAAAACCTTTGCTGGAGATAATGTAGCCCAAAAAACTAATTCTCTGTACAGCGAACTCACATTTCTCCAGCTTAGCAAAAAGCGAATTGTCCATTAATAACTGTAATACCTCACGCACGCTCCGCCAATGAGACTCCAGATCTGGCGAATAAATCAAAATGTCATCCAAATACACAACCACATTTTTACCGATCAAAGGTCTAAGGATGTCATTAATCAGATTCTGAAAAAATGCAGGAGCATTAGTAAGACCAAAAGGCATAACCAGATTCTCAAAATGACCCACAGGAGTGTTAAAAGCAGTCTTCCATTCATCACCCTCCTTCATGCGCAACAGATTGTATGCCCCCTTAAGGTCAATTTTAGAGAACCACTTGGCCCCCAATAACTGGTTAAACAGATCAGGAATCAATGGCAGTGGGTAAGGATTGCGTACCGTAATTTTGTTAATCTCACGAAAATCCAGACAAGGACGTAAACCGCCGTCCTTTTTTTTTACAAAAAAAAATCCAACCGCCACAGGAGACTTAGAGGGCCTAATGTGACCGGCGGCCAAGCTTGTCTGTATGTATTCCTCCAAAGCCTTCCTCTCAGGAATAGTAAGGTTAAATAAACGACTCTTAGGAAGAGTCGCTCCAGGGACAAATTCAATAGAACAATCATAGTCTCTATGGGGAGGCAAAACCTGCGATTCTTTCTCAGAAAAAACTCTCCAAAAATCCTGAATAGGAACAGGCAATTCTCCCCTATCCAAAGCTGCAATACGCCCGTTACAACACTTGTCATAACATTTATGGCTCCAGGATTTAATTTCACTGGTAGACCAATCCAGTACAGGATTGTGAAATTTTAACCAGGGCAAACCCAATATTACTGGAGAAGGCAAGTTATTCAACACTACCAAATCCAATTTCTCATGGTGAACACCATTAATAGTGAGAGGAAATTCACTGACCTTGAGAGTAATATTCTTCAAAGGGGAGCCATCCACAGAAACCACAGCAATGGGGGATGATAAAGGTTCAGGTTTTAAATTGAGTTTTTCCACGAATCCCCCATCAATTAAATTCAGTGTAGACCCGCAATCAACAAACACCCGAAATTCCATCAATTTTTCCTGAGCAATCGTGGAAGCAGCTAAAAATATACCCTTGGAATTTAAACAGGCAATACGGGCGTGACTGACCATTTTTTTTTCTTTCTTCATACGAAGCTCACAGCCTTTAATCAAATGACCAGATTTTCCGCAATAGAAACACAAGCCTTCCGAAAAACGACGGTCTTTTTCTTGAGAGCGAGGTGCCACCGATCCAATCTCCATCGGTTCACCACTGTTAATACACACATTATCATAACCAGAAACTGACATAGCAGAGGATTTGCTCTCATTAACCCTAGCACGCAGTCTTCTATCCACCCGTATAGCTAATTGCATAGCCTGTTGCAAATCCTCAGGTGTAGAATAAGCAATTAGCAGGTCTTTAACCCTTTCACTGAGCCCAGCAAGAAATAGACTTTTCAGAGCAGAATCGTTCCACCCTGTTTGAGTGGACCAACGACGAAAATGTGTACAATATTTTTCCACATTACCCGATCCTTGTTTTAAACGTCTCAACTCAGTCTCAGCTGATGCGACACGGTCAGGATCATCATATAATAGTCCCAAAGCAGAAAAAAACTATCCACTGATCTGAAGCATGAAACACTAGGTTGCAAAGAAAAGGCCCACTCCTGAGGCTCTTTGCGCAAAAGTGACATTATGAACCCTACGCGCTGGGATTCATCCCCAGAGGACTTAGGTCTCAAACGAAAATACAATAAGCAAGCATTTTTAAATGAAAAAAATTCTCGGTGTTCACCAAAAAATAAATCCGGCAAACATACCTTAGTCTCCAAGAAATGTGCTCCAGGACAGTTACTCACGTGCTGACGGAGCTCGGCCACCTCCAGAGAGAGTCCCTGCAGGCGATGAGCCAAATCCTGAACCGACACCATGATGGAACAGAAAAATCTTTCCTTAGAGAATTTGCTGGCTGGACTTACTGTTATGCTCTGCTACCAAAGCTAAGGAAAGAGAGGAGATCTGTCCCTACTATAGGACTCAGCTGAATCCCTACGATGTAACAGGGAACCTGATCCTGCGATCAGACCTGCTAAAGTCCTAATCTAGTCTGTACGGAGACCTATAGATGTGGGGAGGGAATCCCTACAAGTACTAAGGACTGGGAGGAATATGGGACACCTCCTAACAGAAATAGTAGCAGACAGACGAACAAACAAAATAGATAGAACATAGAGGTCCGTAGACCAAGCAAACTAACAGAGTTAGATACAGAGCACAGGCTAGCTAGAAAGTAGATATACAAAGAAGTCCAGCAAAGCCAGAAGGGCGGAGCAGGATTAAATAGGCCAACAAGGTCATGTGACCAGCAAAGGAAAAAAAACCTAACAGCAAGGTTCTAACAATACCCCTTGGAAGAGTGGTGGAGGTCGCAGTGGAATATAAAGACTATCAGTGCCCCTTGGAAGAGTGGTGGAGGTCTCAGTAGCTTAACAAGACGGTTTTAATGCCCCTTGGAAGAGCTGTGGAGTTCATAGTGGTTTAAAAAGATGGTTTTCATGCCCCTTGGAAGAGCTGTGGAGTTCAGAGTGGTTTCACAAGACGGTATTAATGCCCCTTGGAAGAGTGGTGAAGGTCGCAGTGGAATAGAAAGACAATATCAGTGCCCCTTGGAAGAGTGGTAGAGGTCACAGTAGCTTAACAAGATGGTTTTAATACCCCTTGGAAGAGCTGTGTAGTTCTGAGTGGTTTAACAAGATGGTTTTAATGCCCCTTGGAAGAGACATGGAGGTCACAGTAGCTTAGCAAGACAGTTTTAATGCCCCTTGGAAGAGTGGTGGAGGTATCAGTGGAATAAAAAGACAATATCAGTGCACCTTGGAAGAGTGGTGGAGGTCACAGTAGCTTATCAAAATGGTTTTAATGCCCCTTGGAATAGCTGTGGAGTTCAGAGTGGTTTAACAAGACGGTTTTAATGCCCCTTGGAAGAGACATGGAAGTAACAGTAGCTTAACAAGACGGTTTTAATGCCCCTTGGAAGAGCTGTGGAGTTCAGAGTGGTTTAACAAGACAGTTTTAATGCCCCTTGGAAGAGACGTGGAGGTCACACTCGCTTAACAAGATAGTTTTAATGCCCCTTGGAAGAGTGGTGGAGGTCGGAGTGGAATAAAAAGACAATATCAATGCCCCTTGGAAGAGTGGTGGAGGTCACAGTAGCTTAACAAAACGGTTTTAATGCCACTTGGAAGAGCTGTGGAGTTCAGAGTGGTTTAACAAGACAGTTTTAATGCCCCTTGGAAGAGACATGGAGGTCACAGTAGCTTAAGACAGTTTTTATACCCCTTGGAAGAGTGGTGGAGGCCGCAGTGGAATAAAAAGACAATATCAATGCCCCTTGGAATAGACGTGGAGATAACAAGACTTTTTTAATGCCCTGTGGAAGAGACATGGAGTTCAGAGTGGTTTAACAAGATGGTTTTAATGCCCCTTGGAAGAGACATGGAGGTCACAGTAGCTTAACAAGACGGTTTTAATGCCCCTTGGAAGAGACATGGAGGTCACAGTAGCTTAACAAGACAGTTTTAATGCCCCTTGGAAGAGTGGTGGAGACCGCAGTGGAATAAAAATACAATAACAATGCACCTTGGAAGAGACATAGAGGTCACAGTAGCTAAACAAGACAGATTTAATGCCCCTTGGAAGAGCGGTGGAGGTCGCAGTGGAATAAAAAGACAATATCAATGCCCCTTGGAAGAGACGTGGAGGTCACACTAGATTAACAAGATGGTTTTAATGCCCCTTGGAAAAGACGGGGAGTTCAAAGTGGTTTAACAAGATGGTTTTAATGCCCCATGGAAGAGACATGGAGGTTACAGTAGGTTAACAAGACGGTTTTAATGCCCCTTGGAAGAGAAATGGAGGTCACAGTAGCTTAGCAAGACAGTTTTAATGCCCCTTGGAAGAGTGGTAGAGGTCGCAGTGGAATAAAAAGACAATATCAATGCCCCTTGGAAGAGTGGTGGAGGTCGCAGTGGAATAAAATGACAATATCAATGCCTCTTGGAAAAGTGGTGGAGGTCTCAGTAGCTTAACAAGACGATTTTAATGCCCCTTGAAAGAGCTGTGGAGTTCAGAGTGGTTTAACAAGACGGTTTTCATGCCCCTTGTAAGAGCTGTGGAGTTCAGAGTGGTTTCACATGACGGTATTAATGCCCCTTGGAAGAGTGGTGAAGGTCGCAGTGGAATAAAAAGACAATATCAATGCCCCTTGAAAGAGTGGTGGAGGTCTCAGTAGCTTAACAAGATGGTTTGAATGCCCCTTGGAAGAGCTGTGGAGTTCAGAGTGGTTTAACAAGTCAGTTTTAATGCCCCTTTGAACAGCTGTGGAGTTCAGAGTGGTTTAACAAGATGGTTTTAATGCCCCTTGGAAGAGACGTGGAGGTCATAGTAGCTTAGCAAGACCGTTTTAATGCCCCTTTGAAGAGTGGTAGAGGTCGCAGTGGAATAAAAAGACAATATCAATGCCCCTTTGAACAGTGGTGGAGGTCGCAGTGGAATAAAAAGACAATATCAATGCCCCTTGGAAGAGTGGTGGAGGTCACAGTAGCTTAACAAGATGGTTTTAATGCCCCTTGAAAGAGCTGTGGAGTTCAGAGTGGTTTAACAAGATGTTTTTAATGCCCCTTGGAAGAGACGTGGAGGTCGCAGTTGCTTAACAAGACAGTTTTAATACCCCTTGAAAGAGTGGTGGAGGTCGCAGTGAAATAAAAAGACTATCAGTGCCGCTTGGAAAAGTGGTGGAGGTCTCAGTAGCTTAACCAGACGGTTTTAATGCCCCTTGGAAGAGCTGTGGAGTTCAGAGTGGTTTCACAAGACGGTATTAATGCCCCTTGGAAGGGTGGTGAAGGTCGCAGTGGAATAGAAAGACAATATCAGTGCCCCTTGGAAGAGTGGTGGAGGTCACAGTAGCTTAACAAAACGGTTTTAATGCCCCTTGGAAGAGCTGTGTAGTTCTGAGTGGTTTAACATGACGGTTTTAGTGCCCCTTGGAAGAGACGTGGAGGTCACAGTCGCTTAACAAGATAGTTTTAATGCCCCTTGGAAGAGTGGTGGAGGTCGGAGTGGAATAAAAAGACAATATCAATGCGCCTTGGAAGAGTGGTGGAGGTCACAGTAGCTTAACAAAACGGTTTTAATGCCACTTGGAAGAGCTGTGGAGTTCAGAGTGGTTTAACAAGACAGTTTTAATGCCCCTTGGAAGAGACATGGAGGTCACAGTAGCTTAAGACAGTTTTTATGCCCCTTGGAAGAGTGGTGGAGGCCGCAGTGGAATAAAAAGACAATATCAATGCCCCTTGGAATAGACGTGGAGATAACAAGACTTTTTTAATGCCCTGTGGAAGAGACATGGAGTTCAGAGTGGTTTAACAAGACGGTTTTAATGCCCCTTGGAAGAGACATGGAGGTCACAGTAGCTTAACAAGACGGTTTTAATGCCCCTTGGAAGAGACATGGAGGTCATAGTAGCTTAACAAGACAGTTTTAATGCCCCTTGGAAGAGTGGTGGAGACCGCAGTGGAATAAAAATACAATATCAATGCACCTTGGAAGAGACATAGAGGTCACAGTAGCTTGGAGTTCAGAGTGGTTTAACAAGACGGTTTTCATGCCCCTTGTAAGAGCTGTGGATTTCAGAGTGGTTTCACATGACAGTATTAATGCCCCTTGGAAGAGTGGTGAAGGTCGCAGTGGAATAAAAAGAAAATATCAATGCCCCTTGAAAGAGTGGTGAAGGTCTCAGTAGCTTAACAAGATGGTTTGAATGCCCCTTGGAAGAGCTGTGGAGTTCAAAGTGGTTTAACAAGTCAGTTTTAATGCGCCTTGGAACAGCTGTGGAGTTCAGAGTGTTTTAACAAGATGGTTTTAATACCCCTTGGAAGAGACGTGGAGGTCACAGTAGCTTAGCAAGACCGTTTTAATGCCCCTTCGAAGAGTGGTAGAGGTCGCAGTGGAATAAAAAGACAATATCAATGCCCCTTGGAAGAGTGGTGGAGGTCGCAGTGGAATAAAATGACAATATCAATGCCTCTTGGAAAAGTGGTGGAGGTCTCAGTAGCTTAACAAGACGATTTTAATGCCCCTTGAAAGAGCTGTGGAGTTCAGAGTGGTTTAACAAGACGGTTTTCATGCCCCTTGTAAGAGCTGTGGAGTTCAGAGTGGTTTCACATGACGGTATTAATGCCCCTTGGAAGAGTGGTGAAGGTCGCAGTGGAATAAAAAGACAATATCAATGCCCCTTGAAAGAGTGGTGGAGGTCTCAGTAGCTTAACAAGATGGTTTGAATGCCCCTTGGAAGAGCTGTGGAGTTCAGAGTGGTTTAACAAGTCAGTTTTAATGCCCCTTTGAACAGCTGTGGAGTTCAGAGTGGTTTAACAAGATGGTTTTAATGCCCCTTGGAAGAGACGTGGAGGTCACAGTAGCTTAGCAAGACCGTTTTAATGCCCCTTTGAAGAGTGGTAGAGGTCGCAGTGGAATAAAAAGACAATATCAATGCCCCTTTGAACAGTGGTGGAGGTCGCAGTGGAATAAAAAGACAATATCAATGCCCCTTGGAAGAGTGGTGGAGGTCACAGTAGCTTAACAAGATGGTTTTAATGCCCCTTGAAAGAGCTGTGGAGTTCAGAGTGGTTTAACAAGATGTTTTTAATGCCCCTTGGAAGAGACGTGGAGGTCGCAGTTGCTTAACAAGACAGTTTTAATACCCCTTGAAAGAGTGGTGGAGGTCGCAGTGAAATAAAAAGACTATCAGTGCCGCTTGGAAAAGTGGTGGAGGTCTCAGTAGCTTAACCAGACGGTTTTAATGCCCCTTGGAAGAGCTGTGGAGTTCAGAGTGGTTTCACAAGACGGTATTAATGCCCCTTGGAAGGGTGGTGAAGGTCGCAGTGGAATAGAAAGACAATATCAGTGCCCCTTGGAAGAGTGGTGGAGGTCACAGTAGCTTAACAAAACGGTTTTAATGCCCCTTGGAAGAGCTGTGTAGTTCTGAGTGGTTTAACATGACGGTTTTAGTGCCCCTTGGAAGAGACGTGGAGGTCACAGTCGCTTAACAAGATAGTTTTAATGCCCCATGGAAGAGTGGTGGAGGTCGGAGTGGAATAAAAAGACAATATCAATGCCCCTTGGAAGAGTGGTGGAGGTCACAGTAGCTTAACAAAACGGTTTTAATGCCACTTGGAAGAGCTGTGGAGTTCAGAGTGGTTTAACAAGACAGTTTTAATGCCCCTTGGAAGAGACATGGAGGTCACAGTAGCTTAAGACAGTTTTTATGCCCCTTGGAAGAGTGGTGGAGGCCGCAGTGGAATAAAAAGACAATATCAATGCCCCTTGGAATAGACGTGGAGATAACAAGACTTTTTTAATGCCCTGTGGAAGAGACATGGAGTTCAGAGTGGTTTAACAAGACGGTTTTAATGCCCCTTGGAAGAGACATGGAGGTCACAGTAGCTTAACAAGACGGTTTTAATGCCCCTTGGAAGAGACATGGAGGTCATAGTAGCTTAACAAGACAGTTTTAATGCCCCTTGGAAGAGTGGTGGAGACCGCAGTGGAATAAAAATACAATATCAATGCACCTTGGAAGAGACATAGAGGTCACAGTAGCTTGGAGTTCAGAGTGGTTTAACAAGACGGTTTTCATGCCCCTTGTAAGAGCTGTGGATTTCAGAGTGGTTTCACATGACAGTATTAATGCCCCTTGGAAGAGTGGTGAAGGTCGCAGTGGAATAAAAAGAAAATATCAATGCCCCTTGAAAGAGTGGTGAAGGTCTCAGTAGCTTAACAAGATGGTTTGAATGCCCCTTGGAAGAGCTGTGGAGTTCAAAGTGGTTTAACAAGTCAGTTTTAATGCCCCTTGAAACAGCTGTGGAGTTCAGAGTGATTTAACAAGATGGTTTTTATGCCCCTTGGAAGAGACGTGGAGGTCACAGTAGCTTAGCAAGACCGTTTTAATGCCCCTTCGAAGAGTGGTAGAGGTCGCAGTGGAATAAAAAACAATATCAATGCCCCTTTGAACAGTGGTGGAGGTAGCAGTGGAATAAAAAGACAATATCAATGCCCCTTGGAAGAGTGGTGGAGGTCACAGTAGCTTAACAAGACGGTTTTAATGCCCCTTGAAAGAGCTGTGGAGTTCAGAGTGGTTTAACAAGATGGTTTTAATGCCCCTTGGAAGAGACGTGGAGGTCACAGTTGCTTAACAAGACAGTTTTAATACCCCTTGAAAGAGTGGTGGAGGTCGCAGTGGAATAAAAAGACTATCAGTGCCGCTTGGAAAAGTGGTGGAGGTCTCAGTAGCTTAACCAGACGGTTTTAATGCCCCTTGGAAGAGCTGTGGAGTTCAGAGTGGTTTCACAAGACGGTATTAATGCCCCTTGGAAGAGTGGTGAAGGTCGTAGTGGAATAGAAAGACAATATCAGTGCCCCTTGGAAGAGTGGTGGAGGTCACAGGAGCTTAACAAGATGGTTTTAATGCCCCTTAGAAGAGCTGTGTAGTTCTGAGTGGTTTAACATGACGGTTTTAGTGCCACTTGGAAGAGAAGTGAAGGTCACAGTCGCTTAACAAGATAGTTTTAATGCCCCTTGGAAGAGTGGTGGAGGTCGGAGTGGAATAAAAAGACAATATCAGTGCCCCCTGGAAGAGTGGTGGAGGTCACAGTAGCTTAACAAGACGGTTTTAATGCCACTTGGAAGAGCTGTGGAGTTCAGAGTGGTTTAACAAGACAGTTTTAATGCCCCTTGGAAGAGACATGGAGGTCACAGTAGCTTAAGACAGTTTTTATGCCCCTTGGAAGAGTGGTGGAGGCCGCAGTGGAATAAAAAAGACAATATCAATGCCTCTTGGAATAGACGTGGAGATCACAGTTGCTTAACAAGATGTTTTTAATGCCCTTTGGAAGAGACATGGAGTTCAGAGTGGTTTAACAAGCCCGTTTTAATGCCCCTTGGAAGAGACATGGAGGTCACAGTAGCTTAACAAGACAGTTTTAATGCCCCTTGGAAGAGACATGGAGGTCACAGTAGCTTAACAAGACAGTTTTAATGCCCCTTGGAAGAGTGGTGGAGAACGCAGTGGAATAAAAATACAATATCAATGCACATTGGAAGAGACATAGAGGTCACAGTAGCTTAACAAGACAGATTTAATGCCCCTTGGAAGAGTGGTGGAGGTCGCAGTGGAATAAAAGGACAATATCAATGCCCCTTGGAAGAGACGTGGAGGTCACACTAGATTAACAAGACGGTTTTAATGCCCCTTGGAAAAGACGGGGAATTCAGAGTGGTTTAACAAGATGGTTTTAATGCCCCTTGGAAGAGACATGGAGGTCACAGTAGGTTAACAAGACGGTTTTAATGCCCCTTGGAAGAGCTGTGGAGTTCAGAGTGGTTTAACAAGACGGTTTTAATGCCCCTTGGAAGAGAAATGGAGGTCACAGTAGCTTAGCAAGACAGTTTTAATGCCCCTTGGAAGAGTGGTGGAGGTCGCAGTGGAATAAAAAGACAATATCAGTGCACCTTGGAAGAGTGGTGGAGGTCACAGTAGCTTAACAAAACGGTTTTAATGCCCCTTGGAATAGCTGTGGAGTTCAGAGTGGTTTAACAAGACGGTTTTAATGCCCCTTGGAAGAGACGTGGAGGTCACAGTAGCTTAACAAGACAGTTTTAATGCCCCTTCGAAGAGTGGTAGAGGTCGCAGTGGAATAAAAAGACAATATCAATGACCCTTGGAAGAGTGGTGGAGGTCGCAGTGGAATAAAATGACAATATCAATGCCCCTTGGAAGAGTGGTGGAGGTCACAGTAGCTTAACAAGACGGTTTTAATGCCCCTTGGAAGAGCTGTGGAGTTCGTAGTGGTTTAACAAGACGGTTTTCATGCCCCTTGGAAGAGCTGTGGAGTTCAGAGTGGTTTCACACGACGGTATTAATGCCCCTTGGAAGAGTGGTGAAGGTCGCAGTGGAATAAAAAGACTATCAATGCCCCTTGGAAAAGTGGTGGAGGTCTCAGTAGCTTAACAAGACGGTTTTAATGCCCCTTGGAAGAGCTGTGGAGTTCATAGTGGTTTAACAAGACGGTTTTCATGCCCCTTGGAAGAGCTGTGGAGTTCAGAGTGGTTTCACAAGACGGTATTAATGCCCCTTGGAAGAGTGGTGAAGGTCGTAGTGGAATAGAAAGACAATATCAGTGCCCCTTGGAAGAGTGGTGGAGGTCACAGGAGCTTAACAAGATGGTTTTAATGCCCCTTGGAAGAGCTGTGTAGTTCTGAGTGGTTTAACATGACGGTTTTAGTGCCACTTGGAAGAGACGTGGAGGTCACAGTCGCTTAACAAGATAGTTTTAATGCCCCTTGGAAGAGTGGTGGAGGTCGGAGTTGAATAAAAAGACAATATCAATGCCCCCTGGAAGAGTGGTGGAGGTCACAGTAGCTTAACAAGACGGTTTTAATGACACTTGGAAGAGCTGTGGAGTTCAGAGTGGTTTAACAAGACAGTTTTAATGCCCCTTGGAAGAGACATGGAGGTCACAGTGGCTTAAGACAGTTTTTATGCCCCTTGGAAGAGTGGTGGAGGCCGCAGTGGAATAAAAAGACAATATCAATGCCCCTTGGAATAGACGTGGAGATCACAGTAGCTTAACAAGACATTTTTCATGCCCTTTGGAAGAGACATGGAGTTCAGAGTGGTTTAACAAGACCGTTTTAATGCCCCTTGGAAGAGACATGGAGGTCACAGTAGCTTAACAAGACAGTTTTAATGCCCCTTGGAAGAGACATGGAGGTCACAGTAGCTTAACAAGACAGTTTTAATGCCCCTTGGAAGAGTGGTGGAGAACGCAGTGGAATAAAAATACAATATCAATGCACATTGGAAGAGACATAGAGGTCACAGTAGCTTAACAAGACAGATTTAATGCCCCTTGGAAGAGTGGTGGAGGTCGCAGTGGAATAAAAGGACAATATCAATGCCCCTTGGAAGAGACGTGGAGGTCACACTAGATTAACAAGATGGTTTTAATGCCCCTTGGAAAAGACGGGGAATTCAGAGTGGTTTAACAAGATGGTTTTAATGCCCCTTGGAAGAGACATGGAGGTCACAGTAGGTTAACAAGACGGTTTTAATGCCCCTTGGAAGAGCTGTGGAGTTCAGAGTGGTTTAACAAGACGGTTTTAATGCCCCTTGGAAGAGACGTGGAGGTCACAGTAGCTTAACAAGACAGTTTTAATGCCCCTTCGAAGAGTGGTAGAGGTCGCAGTGGAAGAAAAAGACAAAATCAATGACCCTTGGAAGAGTGGTGGAGGTCGCAGTGGAATAAAATGACAATATCAATGCCCCTTGGAAGAGTGGTGGAGGTCACAGTAGCTTAACAAGACGGTTTTAATGCCCCTTGGAAGAGCTGTGGAGTTCATAGTGGTTTAACAAGACGATTTTCATGCCCCTTGGAAGAGCTGTGGAGTTCAGTGTGGTTTCACACGACGGTATTAATGCCCCTTGGAAGAGTGGTGAAGGTCGCAGTGGAATAAAAAGACTATCAATGCCCCTTGGAAAAGTGGTGGAGGTCTCAGCAGCTTAACAAGACGGTTTTAATGCCCCTTGGAAGAGCTGTGGAGTTCATAGTGGTTTAACAAGACGGTTTTCATGCCCCTTGGAAGAGCTGTGGAGTTCAGAGTGGTTTCACATGACGGTATTAATGCCCCTTGGAAGAGTGGTGAAGGTCGCAGTGGAATAAAAAGACAATATCAATGCCCCTTGAAAGAGTGGTGGAGGTCTCAGTAGCTTAACAAGACAGTTTTAATGCCAGTTTGAAGAGCTGTGGAGTTCAGAGTGGTTTAACAAGACGATTTTAATGCCCCTTGGAGCAGCTGTGGAGTTCAGAGTGGTTTAACAAGACGGTTTTAATGCCCCTTGGAAGAGACGTGGAGGTCACAGTAGCTTAACAAGACAGTTTTAATTCCCCTTGGAAGAGTGGTGGAGGTCGCAGTGGAATAAAAAGACAATATCAATGCCCCTTGGAAAAGTGGTGGAGGTCACAATAGCTTAGCAAGACGGTTTTAATGCCCTTTGGAAGGGCTGTGGAGTTCAGAGTGGTTTAACAAGATGGTATTCATGCCCCTTGGAAGAGACGTGGAGGTCACATTAGCTTAACAATACCGTTTTAATGCCCCTTCGAAGAGTGGTAGAGGTCGCAGTGGAATAAAAAGACAATATCAATGCCCCTTTGAACAGTGGTGGAGGTCGCAGTGGAATAAAAAGACAATATCAATGCCCCTTGGAAGAGTGGTGGAGGTCACAGTAGCTTAACAAGATGGATTTAATGCCCCTTGGAAGAGCTGTGGAGTTCAGAGTGGTTTAACAAGATGGTTTTAATGCCCCTTGGAAGAGACATGGAGATCGCAGTTGCTTACAAGACAGTTTTAATACCCCTTGGAAGAGGGGTGGAGGTTGCAGTGGAAGAAAATGACTATCAGTGCCTCTTGGAAGAGTGGTGGAGGTCTCAGTAGCTTAACAAAACGGTTTTAATGCCCCTTGGAAGAGCTGTGGAGTTCATAGTGGTTTAACAAGACGGTTTTCATGCGCCTTGGAAGAGCTGTGGAGTTCAGAGTGGTTTAACAAGACGGTTTTAATGCCCCTTTGAAGAGACGTGGAGGTCACAGTAACTTAACAAGATTGTTTTAACTCCCCTTGGAAGAGCTGTGGAGTTCAGAGTGGTTTAACAAGACGATTTTAATGCCCCTTGGAAGAGACGTGGAGGTCACAGTCGTTTAACAAGACAGATTTAATGCCCCTTGGAAGAGTGGTGGAGGTCGCAGTGGAATAAAAAGACAATATCAATGCCCCTTGAAAGAGTGGTGGAGGTCTCAGTAGCTTAACAAGATGGTTTTAATGCCCCTTGGAAGAGCTGTGGAGTTCAGAGTGGTTTAACATGTTGGTTTTAATGCCCCTTGGAACAGCTGTGGAGTTCAGAGTGGCTTAACAAGACGGTTTTAATGCCCCTTGGAAGAGACGTGGAGGTCATAGAAGCTTAACAAGACAGTTTTAATGCCCCTTGGAAGAGTGGTGAAGGTCGCAGTGGAATAAAAAGACAATATCAATGCCCCTTGGAAAAGTGGTGGAGGTCACAGTAGCTTAACAAGACGGTTTTAATGCCCCTTTTAAAGAGCTGTGGAGTTCAGAGTGGTTTAACAAGACGGTATTCATGCCCCTTGGAAGAGACGTGGAGGTCACAGTAGCTTAACAAGACCGTTTTAATGCCCCTTCGAAGAGTGGTAGAGGTCGCAGTGGAATAAAAAGACAATATCAATGCCCCTTTGAACAGTGGTGGAGGTCGCAGTGGAATAAAAAGACAATATCAATGCCCCTTGGAAGAGTGGTGGAGGTCTCAGTAGCTTAACAAGAAAGTTTTAATGCCCCTTGGAAGAGCTGTGGAGTTCAGAGTGGTTTAACAAGACGGTTTTCATGCCCCTTGGAAGAGCTGTGGAGTTCAGAGTGGTTTCGCACGACGGTATTAATGCCCCTTGGAAGAGTGGTGAAGGTCACAGTGGAATAAAAAGACTATCAATGCCCCTTGCAAAAGTGGTGGAGGTCTCAGTAGCTTAACAAGACGGTTTTAATGGCCCTTGGAAGAACTCTGGAGTTCATAGTGGTTTAACAAGACTGTTTTCATGCACCTTGGAAGAGCTGTGGAGTTCAGAGTTGTTTCACAAGATGGTATTAATGCCCCTTGGAAGAGTGGTGAAGGTCGCAGTGGAATGGAAAGACAATATCAATGCCCTTTGGAAGAGTGGTGGAGGTCACAGTAGCTTAACAAGACGGTTTTAATGCCCCTTGGAAGAGCTATGCAGTTCTGAGTGGTTTAACATGACGGTTTTAATGCCCCTTGGAAGAGACGTGGAAGTCACAGTAGCTTAACAAGATTGTTTTAATTCCCCTTGGAAGAGCTGTGGAGTTCAGAGTGGTTTAACAAGACGGTTTTAATGCCCCTTGGAAGAGACGTGGAGGTTACAGTCGCTTAGCAAGATAGTTTTAACGCCCCTTGGAAGAGTGGTGGAGGTTGGAGTGGAATAAAAAGACAATATCAATGCCCCTTGGAAGAGTGTTGGAGGTCACAGTAGCTTAACAAGACGGTTTTAATGCCACTTGGAGGAGCTGTGGAGTTCAGAGTGGTTTAACAAGACAGTTTTAATGCCCCTTGGAAGAGACATGGAGGTCACATTAGCTTAAGACAGTTTTTATGCCCCTTGGAAGAGTGGTGGAGGTTGGAGTGGAATAAAAAGACAATATCAATGCCCCTTGGAAGAGTGTTGGAGGTCACAGTAGCTTAACAAGACGGTTTTAATGCCACTTGGAAGAGCTGTGGAGTTCAGAGTGGTTTAACAAGACAGTTTTAATGCCCCTTGGAAGAGACATGGAGGTCACATTAGCTTAAGACAGTTTTTATGCCCCTTGGAAGAGTGGTGGAGGCCGCAGTGGAATAAAAAGACAATATCAATGCCCCTTGGAATAGACGTGGAGATCACAGTAGCTTAACAAGACGGTTTTAATGCCCCTTGGAAGAGACATGGAGGTCACAGTAGCTTAACAAGACAGTTTTAATGCTCCTTGGAAGAGTGGTGGAGAACGCATTGGAATAAAAATACAATATCAATGCACCTTGGAAGAGACATAGAGGTCACAGAAGCTTAACAAGACAGATTTAATGCCCCTTGGAAGAGTGGTGGAGGTCGCAGTGGAATAAAAAGACAATATCAATGCCCCTTGGAAGAGACGTGGAGGTCACACTAGATTAACAAGACGGTTTTAATGCCCCTTGGAAAAGACAGGGAGTACAGAGTGGTTTAACAAGATGGTTTTAATGCCCCTTGGAAGAGACATGGAGGTCACAGTCGGTTAACAAGACGGTTTTAATGCCCCTTGGAAGAGCTGTGGAGTTCAGAGTGGCTTAACAAGACGGTTTTAATGCCCCTTGGAAGAGAAATGGAGGTCACAGTAGCTTAGCAAGACAGTTTTAATGCCCCTTGGAAGAGTGGTGGAGGTCGCAGTGGAATAAAAAGACAATATCAGTGCACCTTGGAAGAGTGGTGGAGGTCACAGTAGCTTAACAAAACAGTTTTAATGCCCCTTGGAATAGCTGTGGAGTTCAGAGTGGTTTAACAAGACGGTTTTAATGCCCCTTGGAAGAGACGTGGAGGTCACAGTAGCTTAACAAGACAGTTTTAATGCCCCTTCGAAGAGTGGTAGAGGTCGCAGTGGAATAAAAAGACAATATCAATGCCCCTTGGAAGAGTGGTGGAGGTCACAGTGGAATAAAATGACAATATCAATGCCCCTTGGAAGAGACGTGGAGGTCACACTAGAATAATGAGACGGTTTTAATGCCCCTTCGAAAAGACGGGGAGTTCAGAGTGGTTTAACAAGATGGTTTTAATGCCCCTTGGAAGAGACATGGAGGTCACAGTAGGTTAACAAGACGGTTTTAATGCCCCTTGGAAGAGCTGTGGAGGTCAGAGTGGTTTAACAAGACGGTTTTAATGCCCCTTGGAAGAGAAATGGAGGTCACAGTAGCTTAGCAAGACATTTTTAATGCCCCTTGGAAGAGTGGTGGAGGTCGCAGTGGAATAAAAAGACAATATCAGTGCACCTTGGAAAAGTGGTGGAGGTCACAGTAGCTTAACAAAACGGTTTTAATGCCCCTTGGAATAGCTGTGGAGTTCAGAGTGGTTTAACAAGATGGTTTTAATGCCCCTTGGAAGAGAAGTGGAGGTCACAGTAGCTTAACAGGACAGTTTTAATGCCCCTTCGAAGAGTGGTAGAGGTCGCAGTGGAATAAAAAGACAATATCAATGCCCCTTGGAAGAATAGTGGAGGTCACAGTGGAATAAAATGACAATATCAATGCCCCTTGGAAGAGTGGTGGAGGTCACAGTAGCTTAACAAAACGGTTTTCATGCCCCTTGGAAGAGCTGTGGAGTTCAGAGTGGTTTCACACGACGGTATTAATGCCCCTTGGAAGAGTGGTGAAGGTCGCAGTGGAATAAAAAGACAATATCAATGCCCCTTGAAAGAGTGGTGGAGGTCTCAGTAGCTTAACAAGACAGTTTTAATGCCCCTTTGAAGAGCTGTGGAGTTCAGAGTGGTTTAACAAGTCGGTTTTAATGCCCCTTGGAACAGCTGTGGAGTTCAGAGTGGTTTAACAAGACAGTTTTAATGCCCCTTGGAAGAGACGTGGAGGTCACAGTAGCTTAACAAGACAGTTTT
This sequence comes from Phyllobates terribilis, assembly GCF_046119375.1. Classification (NCBI taxonomy): domain Eukaryota; kingdom Metazoa; phylum Chordata; class Amphibia; order Anura; family Dendrobatidae; genus Phyllobates; species Phyllobates terribilis. The sequence continues at coordinate 949,103,136 of NW_027362762.1, forward strand.
AATTCCCCTTGGAAGAGTGGTGGAGGTCGCAGTGGAATAAAAAGACAATATCAATGCCCCTTGGAAAAGTGGTGGAGGTCACAATAGCTTAGCAAGACGGTTTTAATGCCCCTTGGAAGAGCTGTGGAGTTCAGAGTGGTTTAACAAGACGGTATTCATGCCCCTTGGAAGAGACGTGGAGGTCACATTAGCTTAACAAGACCGTTTTAATGCCCCTTCGAAGAGTGGTAGAGGTCGCAGTGGAATAAAAAGACAATATCAATGCCCCTTTGAACAGTGGTGGAGGTCGCAGTGGAATAAAAGACAATATCAATGCCCCTTGGAAGAGTGGTGGAGGTCACAGTAGCTTAACAAGATGGATTTAATGCTCCTTGGAAGAGCTGTGGAGTTCAGAGTGGTTTAACAAGATGGTTTTAATGCCCCTTGGAAGAGACGTGGAGGTCGCAGTTGCTTACAAGACAGTTTTAATACCCCTTGGAAGAGGGTTGGAGGTTGCAATGGAATAAAATGACTATCAGTGCCTCTTGGAAGAGTGGTGGGGGTCTCAGTAGCTTAACAAGATGGTTTTAATGCACCTTGGAAGAGCTGTGGAGTTCATAGTGGTTTAACAAGACGGTTTTCATGCCCCTTGGAAGAGCTGTGGAGTTCAGAGTGGTTTCACAAGACGGTATTAATGCACCTTGGAAGAGTGGTGAAGGTCGCAGTGGAATAGAAAGACAATATCAGTGCCCCTTGGAAGAGTGGTGGAGGTCACAGTAGCTTAACAAGACGGTTTTAATGCCCCTTGGAAGAGCTGTATAGTTCTGAGTGGTTTAACAAGACGGTTTTAATGCCCCTTGGAAGAGACGTGGAGGTCACAGTAGCTTAACAAGATTGTTTTAGCGCCCTGTGGAAGAGCTGTGGAGTTCAGAGTGGTTTAACAAGACAGTTTTAATGCCCCTTGGAAGAGACATGGAGGTCACAGTCACTTAACAAGATAGTTTTAATGCCCCTTAGAAGAGTGGTGGAGGTCGGAGTGGAATAAAAAGACAATATCAATGCCCCTTGGAAGAGTGGTGGAGGTCACAGTAGCTTAACAAGACGGTTTTAATGCCACTTGGAAGAGCTGTGGAGTTCAGAGTGGTTTAACAAGACAGTTTTAATGCCCCGTGGAAGAGACATGGAGGTCACAGTAGCTTAAGACAGTTTTAATGCCCCTTGGAAGAGTGGTGGAGGTCGCAGTGGAATAAAAAGACAATATCAATGCACCTTGGAAGAGTGGTGAAGGTCGCAGTGGTATAAAAAAACAATATCAATGCCCCTTGGAAGAGTGGTGGAGGTCACAGTAGCTTAACAAGACGGTTTTAATGCCCCTTGGAAGAGCTGTGGAGTTCAGAGTGGTTTAACAAGACGGTTTTCATGCTCCTTACAAGAGCCATGCAGTACAGCATATTAAAAACATGATTCCCATTTTTGTGGAGTGGGTCTCCTATAGTCTTTGCCTATGCCTTCCAAGCAAAAGCTGCCAAAAATTAGGACGGAGGAACTATCAATGCTGGCAAACAAGAGCCATGCAGTACAGCATATTAAAAACATTATTCCCATTTTTGGGGAGTGGGTCTCCCATACTCTTTGCCTATGCCTTCCAAGCAAAAGCTGTCAAAAAATAGGATGGAGGAACTTGCAATGCTGGCAAACAAGAGCCATGCAGTACAGCATATTAAAACATTATTCCCATTATTGGGAAGTCGGTCTCCCATAGTCTTTGCCTATGCCTTCCAAGCAAAAGCTGCCAAAAATTAGGACGGAGGAACTTGCAATGCTGGCAACACGGACCACGGTCTCCCTGGTGGTATAGTGGTGGTGGAGGCTGAGGATAAGGAGAAGAGCAAAATACAGCAGAAATGAGGAAGCGTATACCCATGTGTATGTGTGAAGCGGAGCATGGGAATACAACTTTCGAAATAACGCAGTGGATTTGACTTTATGTTACTCTGTTGTCATTTGGTGGTGATGAGAAGTCTGGCCCAATCCAGCCCTTGTTCATTTTGATAAGGGTCAGCTTGTCAGCATTGTCAGTTGACAGGCGAGTGCGCTTATCAGTTATAGTTAATCCAGCCACACTAAAAACACGCTCCGATAACATGCTAGCTGCAGGGCAGGCCAGGACCTCCAAGGCATACAGAGCGAGTTCAATCCAAGTGTCCAGCTTGGATACCCAATAATTAAAAGGCACAGAGGAATCACGGAGGACGCTTGTACGGTCGGCAAGGTACTCCCTCACCATCTTTTGAAACTTTCCACTCCTTGTGAGAGTACCCCGTGCCTCAGGGCCTGTAAGCTGAGCGGGTCTCAGAAAACTGTCCCAGAACTTTGACAGTGTTCCCCTGCCTGTACGCCTACCTGTACGCATTGGTTGGGCAACGAACTGTGACCTCTGCCGCTAGAGTGTTCAGATGGGAATTTTTTAACAGTTCTGCAGCAAGGGCCTTCTGGTACTGCCCCATTTTTGTAGACCTCTCCACCTCAGGAAGGAATAAGAGAGTGAAAGTTCTCCTTGTAGTGGGGGTCTAAGTGTCACCAACCAGTAATGACTGTCACCCAACATTTTGACATGGTTAAGGCAGCGTAACATAAAGTCAGCCATGCGTGCAAGACTGGTAACGGACAAGACTTCCGGGTCCTCACCAAGATGATGACTGACCATGCTCTCCTCCTCCTCCTCCTCCTCCCCCCTGTCCTCAGGCCACCCACGCTGAACCGACGGTATGACACTTGTACAGGTACTACCGTCTACAGCGCATGATACCAGCTCCTGTTCTTCCTCCTCCTCCTCTCCTTCATTGTACCCCAATGCACCTTGGGATGAGATGAGGCTGAGCTGTGTGTAATCGCCCATTACGGCTTCTTCATCATCTCATCATACTCTGGCTGCAATGCCTCCTCTTTAATTCTCTGCAGAGAGCATTGCAAAAGACAGACAAGTGGGATGCTGACGCTAATGATGGCGTCATCGCCACTCACCATCTTTGTGGACTCCTCAAAGTTTGTCAGGATGGTACATATGTCAGACATCCAGGTCCACTCCTATGGTCTTATGTGTGGAGTCTGACCTGAATATCGACGGCCTTGTTGCAGCTGGTACTCCACAACTGCTCTCGTCTGCTCACAAATCCTTTGCAACATGTGGAGGGTAGAGTTCCAACGTGTGGGGACATCACGCATCAGTCGGTGTGCCGGAAGCTGCAAACACTGCTGCAACACAGCAAGGGCGGCGGAAACTGTAGCCGACTACCGAAAATGAGCTGACAGGCGGCGTACTTTGACGAGCAGATCTGGCAACTCGGGGTACGATTTAAGCATCCGCTGAACCTCGAGGTTTTAGCACATGAGCCAGGCATGGTACGTGTGTGATCTCGCCTCGCCTCAGAGCCGCCACCAGGTTATGGCCATTGTCACACACGACCATGCCTGGATGTAGGTTCAGCGGTCTCAGCCACAGATCTGCCTGCTCTTTCAGAGCTGTCCACAACTCACAAGCAGTTTGAGGTTTATCACCTAAACATATGAGTTTCAGCACAGCCTGTTGCCGCTTGGCTGAGGCAGTACTGCAGTGCTTCCAGCTTGTAACTGATGTGGTGATATCTGAGATGGAGGCTGAACATGAGGAGGAGGAGGAGGATGATGCGCAGGAGCTGTACACTGTGGGGGCACCTCTCACTGACATTGGGCCCGCAATCCTCGGTGTGGGGAGGATGTGTTCCGTCCCAAGGTCCGACTGGGTCCCGGCTTCCACTAGGTTTACCCAGTGTGCCGTCAGGGAGATGTACCGTCCCTGGCCACAAGCACTTGTCCACGTGTCCGTTGTCAGGTGGACTCTCCCAGTAACTGCGTTGTTGAGGGCACAGCAGATGTTTTGGGACACGTGCTTGTGTAGTGCGGGGATGGCACAGCGGGCAAATTAGTGTTGGCTGGGGACCGAGTACCGAGGGACGACCACCGTAATAAGGACGCGGAAGGATTCCGTCTCCACCAGCCTAAAAGGCAGCATTTCCAATGCAAGCAGTCGTGAAATGTGCGAATTTAGGACTGTGGCCTGTGGTGCGTTGGCTGCGAATTTGCATTTTCGTTCAAAGCTCTGGGATATGGACAATTGAACGCTGCGATGGGACGTGGACGTGGACGTTGATGCTGTTTCTTGAGAAAGTGCCATAACAAGTGAAGACTGAGAGGAAGAAGCAGTGGTGACACCCGCTGACACTAGTCGTTGTCCCTGGGGTTCTCCCCACAAAGTCGGGTGCTTTGCTGACATGTGCCTGATCATGCTGGTGGTGGTCGGGCTGGTAGTTTTGTCACCCCTGCTGATGCTGGCATGGCAGGTGGTACATATGGCCTTTTTGGGGTTATCAGCAGAGTCTTTAAAAAAATTCCAGACTCTGGTAGACCTACCGGTTGTACTGGCAACGACCCTCGTGTTGGCGTTACGGGGAACTGTTGCCCGCCTTCTGTGTGCGGCCACCACACTGCTTCTTCCTGCCTGTTGGGGTACTCTGCCTCCCTCCCCCTGTGTGCTGCTGGCCTCGCTTTGCGTGTCCTCCTGCCACATTGGGTCAGTTACTAGATCATCCACAACCTCCTCAGGTCATCAGGGTGAGGAGTATGCAGTCGAGACTCACGGCTACTAAAACTTGAACGTGTGGAAGACAGACCGGAGGTGGTGGTGCCCAGGTAACTGGAAGTATTATCTGCTATCCAATTAATAACCAGTTCACAATGATCCGTTCGCAATACTGGTGTTGTCGTGTGCTTCAATAGTAATTCGGTCAAGAAGTGGGAGCGAGAAGATGTGGCTGTTGGTTGTGGCACATTTTCACCTTGGCCATGGCCCCGTTCTCTACACGCACCATCACCAGAACGTCCAGTTCCACGTCCCTTACCACGCGCCTTGCCCATTGTAAATGAAGTAAAATAGCTTACACTCGCACTATCAATGGAAAAAGGGTAATAAAAAAGAGATTAGAAACGTGGAAAAGGAAAACCACAGTTCTATTTCTCTGCCCTACACCAGAATCTATTAAACAGATATATTTGTGTCTGAACACTGAGCGAGACACTCAATTTTCTATTTTTTATGTAGAAAAAGCAAAAAGGTAGATAATACAGAGATTTGAACCGTGGAACTGCAAAACCACAGTTATAGTTATGTGGCCTACACCAGAATCTTTTAAACAGATATATTGGTGTCTGACCAGTCAGCGAGACACTATTACTGTTTATTTTTATGGAAAAAAGGCCAAAAGCTGGATAATACAGAGATTTGAACCATGTAACTGCAAAACCACAGTTCTAGTTATCTGCCTACACCAGAATCTTTTAATCAGATATATTTGTGTCTGAACAGTCAGGGAGACACTATTACTGTTTTTTTACGGAAAAAAGGCCAAAAGCTGGATAATACTGAGATTTGAACCTTGGAACTGCAAAACCACAGTTATAGTTATCTGGCCTACACCAGAATCTTTTAAACAGATATATTTGTGTCTGAAGAGTCAGCGAGACACAATTACTGCTTTTTTTACGGAAAAAAGGCCAAAAGATGGATAATACTGAGATTTGAACCTTGGAACTGCAAAACCACAGTTCTAGTTATCTGCCTACACCAGAATCTTTTAAACAGATATATTTGTGTCTGAACAGTCAGGGTGACACTATTACTGTTTTCTTTACGGAAAAAAGGCCAAAAGCTGGATAATACAGAGATTTGAACTGTGGAACTGCAAAACCACAGTTATAGTTATCTGCCTACACCAGAATCTTTTAATCAGATATATTGGTGTCTGAACAGTCAATTTTTTTTTTTTTGGGGGGTGGGATACCAAAAGGTTAATAAGACGCATATTTGTACAGTCTGACTGAGGAAAAAAAATAAAATACAGGATTTAGATGAAAAAAAAAAGGATTTTCCTTGCCCCTGAGACCGGGGGATAAGTCTAGCAATTTGACCAGCAGGAGCACACAGGACTGTAATGCAGCGTTTGTTGGTATAACCACTGCGTCTCCTATACAGCCTGCCTGCCTGCCTGATATCTGGGATGGATATTAGTCCTGAGAAGGACTGTTTGTTTTATTTGGCAGGCTTTAGAGACCCTACACTAACTATTTCGCACTATATATTTCTCCCTAACTCAGCAGCACTGACCCTACACTGTCTTATCCCGGGCGACTGTGTCCAAGATGGCGGCGCCCGGTTTTAAATACTCGAGGTGACGCTTGTAATGCCACAACATGGCTGCGGCATTACAGTGACTGGCTGGCAACCCCTGCATGTTCATTGGCTCTGTAAAGAGCGCCAAACGTGCAGGTTGAAGACCCGAGCTCCCGCCCGAGTAACCCGGAAATGCTCGGTGCTCGACAAACATCCCGAGTAGCGAGATGCTCGGGCGAGTACCGAGCAGTGTCGAGCATGCTCGCTCAACACTAATCAGGAAGTCTCCAGTCCATGTGTTAATTGTCTGCAGTTTCCAGTAACCTTGCTCACCTACTTGACTGCACTTTCCAGTAACCTTGCTTCCTGCCAGTGGAGGACTTTACCTACCTGCTTGCAGTTTCCAGGATGTCTTCCTGGCTGTCTTCAGTTTCCAAGATATTCAGACTTTCTTGTTACTCCTGAGTTTTGTCTGCTACCTGTCTGAGTCTCCATGACGCCTCTGTGGCGCCCCTGAGGGTTCAGTCGCCACAGAGGTACTGCACCTCATCCAGAGGTGTGGTGTCTCCCTTCTCTCAGGTAAGATGGGAGTACTGCACGGAACCCCAAACACCTGCATCCACCACTACACTACTCCAGGCCAGCTGGAGGGGCAACATGCAGAGCGCAGCTGCTGAGCCCTGACCCTGGCTGGAGTGGGGAGAACCCAAAGGTAGGGGGGAACCAGTAGTGGGTGTGGGTGGAGGAAGTAGTTAGAGGGAGCACTTTAGTAGGAGTATAAAATAGGGAAGCTATCTTAGGGTGGCAGTTAAGTTGGTCAGTTCTAGGGAGCAGTTCAGAAGAACAGCTCGGGACAATTCAGAAGAACAGTCCGGGAGCAGAGTCTCATTAGGAGCTCTGCTCCACAAGTAGGGCCAAGTCAGGAGGCCCAGGAGGGGAGCAGGGAGTAGGCTCCGTTCTAGAAAGGATCCCAGGGGGTACGGTGTGTGCAGGACGACACCCGTATGCCCCGCATCTGTCAGAAGACAGAGGGATCGTTGCAGCATTCTAATCCCCAGGAGGGTCAAGTGGGTCCCGGATCTGACATACAGGAAGGACTTCAGAGCACTCGAGTGGGATTGAGAGTGGGCAGCGCAGAGCAGGAGGGAGAAGGACCTAGTGTGAAGACGGTCAAAATAGGAACACGAGAAAGTGGGGTTCTGCCAGGTATTCCCAAACTGCCTGAGGAAGGATTGAACCCCTGCCTGGTGAACGCAGCGCGACGTGGGAGGCCTGCACCTGTACGGTGCACCTGTGGACTGTCTCAAGAATTGTGAGTAAAACCTTGGATGACTGCACTGTATTGCCTCCGTCCATTCTTTTATCAGCGCCATTGTTCCCCCTGCACTACAACGCCCAGCGCAACCCACTCTCCCTCACTTCACTGCCCTGAGGCCTGCTCCACCTGTGGGGAGTTGTCCCATTCACAAGCTGCCCTAACATCTGCCTCAGAGAATTGTTGCAGTGCTGGTGATCCTCACCAGACACCACAGGTGGCGTCATGAACTTTCCCAAATCCCCTATATATTCCCCCCTTTTGAGTGACCGCCCTGGGCCACGGACTGGGCCAGCCACCGTGATATCCCCCGGCTATCAGAGGCCTGGCTGCCGAGTACCCCACAGCCCTGGGGGCGCGTCACCTCCTATTTGCCCGAAGTCATCATTAACTCTATCTGCCTGAGGTCTTCATTAAGGCCACGGCGCCACTATCAGTATTTGGTCAGTATTCGGTCAGTATTAGTGATGAGCGAGCATGCTCGCTACTGCTCGGTACTCGCCCGAGCATCTCACTTCTTGAGATGCTCAGCGCTCGCCGAGTATTTCCGAGGTTGCTCGGCGGAAGCTCGGGTATCCTCCCTGCATGTTTGGCACTCTTTACAGAGCCAATGAACATGCAGGGATTGTCTGCCACACATTGTAATGCCGTAGCCATGTTGGTTATGGGCATTACAGTGATTGGCTGGCCGTACAGCATCATCAGGTCTATGTAAGACCTGGCGCCGCCATGCTCGTCACAATCACACTCCAGAATCAGGCAGAATAGGGAGAGCTGCTGCTGAGCTAGGGAGAGATTTGCTTGTTTATAGTTAGTATAGGTATTCCACAACATACATATATATCCATCTGAACTAACAGTCCCTCTGAGGACTAATCCAGCTGCATATAATTAGTGGTGAAAGCAGTAATTAGGTAGGCAGGCAGGGTATGTGGCAGAACGCAGTGCATGATACAGCACAAGAGGGTCCACTGAACATCCTTTTAGTAAAGGTATTCCACAACATGTGTATATATATATATATATATATATATATATATATATATATATATACACAGTACAGACCAAAAGTTTGGACAAACCTTCTCATTTAAAGATTTTTACTGTATTTTCATGACTATGAAAATTGTACATTCACACTGAAGGCATCAAAACTATGAATTAACACATATGGAATTATATACTTAACAAAAAAGTGTGAAACAACTGAAAATATGTCTTATATTCTAGGTTCTTCAAAGTAGCCACCTTTTGCTTTGATGACTGCTTTGCACACTCTTGGCATTCTCTTGATGAGCTTCAAGAGGTAGCCACCGGAAATGGTCTTCCAACAATCTTGAAGGAGCTCAAGATGGTGAGCGGCACCATCCCACTTCTCTGTCATCTGAAATGCTCTCTGCTCTCAATCAAAGAGGATGCATTGCAGGCAGAGCACGATGAGATGGAGCAAGGAACCATACCGGGTGATTACACACAGCCCAGCCTCATCTCATCCCAATGTGGATTGGGTGACAATGAGGAAGAGGAGGAGGAAGAACAGGAGCTAGTTTCCTGCACAACTGCTATACCGTCTGTTCAGCGTGGATGGCCTGAGGACAGGGAGGAGGAGGAAGAAGAGGAGAATGAGGAGGAGAGCATGGTCAGTCATTCTCTTGGTGAGGACACGAAAGTCTTGCCTCTTTGCAGTCTGGCACACATGTCTGAGTTTATGTTACTCTACCTTTCCCGTGACCCTCGCGTTGTCCAAATTTTGGGTGATAGTAGTGGTTGGTGATGCTTCTAGACCCATGCTACAGGGAGAACTTTATGTCTCTTATTCCTTTGCAGGATAGGCCTAATAAAATATGACAGTACCAGAAAGCCCTTGTTGCGGAATTATTTAAAAAATTCCCATCTGAAAACGCTGGCAGAAGAGGTCACAGTTCGTTGGACAACCAAGGAGTACAGGCAAGAGAGACACAAACACAATCCAGCAGAGGCAGGGAAACAATGTCAAAGTTCTGGGAGAGTTTTCTCAGACCCTCCCATCGCACAGGCCCTGAGGCTGGGGGTACTCTCACAAGGAGTGCAAAGTTTCGGAAGATGGTGAGGGAGTACCTTGCCGACCGTACCAACGTCCTCCGTCATTCCTCTGTGCCTTATAATTATTAGGTATCCAAGCTAGACACATGGCATGAACTGGCTCTCTATGACTTGGAGGTCATGGCCTGCCCTGCCTCTTGCATTTTATCAGAGCGGGTTTTTAGTGCCGTCGGTGGAATTATAACTGATAGGTGCATCCGCCTGTTAATTGAAAATGCTGACAGGCTGACTCTTATTAAAATGAACAAGGGCTGGATTTCTCAACACCACCGAATGATAGCAGCATAACATAAACTCAAATACAGTGTATTTTTTTGGGGAGGTCTAACTCTATTCCCAGACATGGGTATACGCTTCCTGATTTTATATATTTGCTCTTGTCTTCCTCCTTCTCCGCATCCTCCACCACCATATCTACCATATCAACATATCTACATCTCTTGCAAGGGGCATTGGAGTTCCTCCAAATTCTTGGCAGCTGTTGCTTCACTGCATAGGCAAACAGTATGGGAGACACCGTTCCTAATAATGGGAACATTGTTTTCAGGAGGCCATCCGACCTTTACGTATCTTGCAAGGGGCATTTGAGCTCTTCCAAATTTTTGGCAGCTGTTGCTTCACTGCATAGGCAAACAGTATGGGAGACCCTCTCCTTTCTAATGGGAACATATCGTTACTGAGGCCCACCTCTATGTGTCTTTAAATTGTTAGTAGGGTTTTTCCAAAATTTTGGCAGCCATTGCACTCACTGCATACCCTATAACTTAATAGCAGACCCTCTCCTTTTTAATGGGAACATGTTGTTACTGTGGCCCAGCTCTATGTGTCTTTAAATTGTTAGTGGGGTTTTCCTAAATTGTTTTTGGTTATTTATTTTGCCTTATATACAAGTCATTACCCTGGAAAGGATGTTCTTTAACATTTTTCCCAGGAAAATCCATTTTGGTTGTTTTTTGTAGGTTTTATTGTGAGTCCGTAAAAGTGGCATAATACTCTGACAACGTTGTTGACAGCAGTGATCTGGAAGTCAGAATTGCTTCCAGGGGTCTTCCCCATGCTGTCCCCATGTCATTTGAGCACTGTTCTCATCTATTTGGGCAATTTTTAGGCCCTCTGCAGACCGCCGGTGGGAGCCGTCTGAAAAATGCTCGAGTTTCCCATAGACTTATATTGGGCTCGTTACTCGGACCTAGTATTCCAATTTGCTCGACCCAAGCAACGAGTACCCGAGCATTTTAGTGCTCGCTCATCACTACCAGAGACCTTCTCAACCTGATAATATAATAGCCGGCAGCTGTCTGCCTTGTTATCTGCATTGACTTGTTGTCAAAAATAGAGGGGACCACACATTGTTTTTTTCATTTATTTATTTAAATTTATCGTAACAGCTGCCGGACAAGCTCCACACACAAGTCATTAAAGGGTGCAATGTTATAAAGTGTTGTGAGGTTGTGAAATTTTCTATCTATCTCTCTATATAGGCTTTTTCCATTTTTTTTCAACAAGGTTTAATAAGCTACAAAAAGCAGCCATTACTTTACAAAAATGGTTGAAAAAAAACGCATGAAAAATGCATCAAAAAAGCGAGTACTGTACGCTGCATTTTTCCTGCCAAGAGATGCAGAAATGGTGCAGAAATTTCAGCAATCAAATGTTTAACGTGTGCACATAGCCAAAGGCTACGTTCATATGTTTATTTTTATGTTGCTTTATCTGCAGCCAAAATCTGCTCTCTTTGCAGTAAGGAAGCTGCCTACAAAATCAGGTTTTGCTGCTCTTTTTAGTGCAACATGTGAATATAGCCTAGTTTTATTAAACATGTACTGTAGAAAAATGACATATGTAATCTACACAAAAAATGCAGCAAAATCTGCTTTTTGCAGGCAGTTTCTTTACTGCCAAGAAAGCAGGTTATGGATGCAAGAAAAGCATAAAAAAGCAATGTGTGAACATAGCCGTAGCTGCTGAAATCAACTCAAACACTACCCGGAAATCCGAGGCTAAGCGCCAGAATTGCTGCATCTAATTTGATGCGTCATTTCTGGGGTGGCTGAGGGCTGGTATTTTTAGGCTGGGAAGGGTCAGCTATCCATAGAGCTCTCCAGCCTTTTAATATCAGCTCACAGCTGTCTGCTCTGCCTTTGCTGGTTATCAAAGATGGGGGGATCCCCCATCTTTATATCCAGAAAAGCAGACAACTGTGAGCTGATATTATCAGGCTGAGAAGGATATTTGGCTCTTCCCAGCATAATAAGACAATCTCACAGCTGTCTGCTTTCCCTTAGCTTGTTATTAAAAATGGGGGGGGGGAACCTAAGTAATTTTTTTCATTTATTTATTCCTTCTGTCAGCACCGGAGAAGTGAGAACCGCTTTTTAACCCCTTTCCAACCCATGACGTCTTAGTACGCACATTTGCGTACCCCCCGTTCAGTGAGGGCTGCTGCGCTGAGCCCTCACTGAACCGAGCACATGTCAGCTGATTCTTACAGCTGACATGTGCCCGCAACAGCCGCGGGTGGAATCGCGATCCACCCGCGGCTGTTAACATGTTAAATGCCGCTGTCAATCTCCGACAGCGGCATTTAACGCGCGCTTCCGGGTTGCGCATCATAAGCCCCGCCCATCGGCGACCCCGTCACGTGATCGCGGGTCACCAATGGGTGGGCATGACAACCCAGGGTCTGCAGCAGACGCCTGTGGTTGTCATGATCTGGTTGCTATGAGCGCCACCTAGTGGTCGGCGCTCATAGCACAGGACCATCTCTACTGCATGCAGGGGATCTGCTCGTCCCCTGTATGTTGCAGAGACGATCAGACAACTGCTGCTTCTAGTCTCCTATGGAGACTATTGAAGCATGCAGTGAGTGAAAAAAAAAAGTTTTTAAAAATATTAAAAAAAATTAAAAAATATAAAAGTTTAAATCACCCCCCTTTCACCCCATTCAAAATAAAATATATAAAAAAAAAACCTACATAGACATATTTGGTATCGCCGCGTTCAGAATCGCCCCATCTATCAATATAAAAAAATAATTAATCCGATCGGTAAATGGTGTAACGAGAAAAAAATTCTAAACGCCAGAATTACGTTTTTTGGTTGCCGCAAAATTGCAATAAAATGCAATAACGGGCGATCAAAACATCAGATCTACCCCAAAATGTTATCAATAAAAATGTCAGCCCGGCGCGCAAAAAATAAGCTCTCACCCAGCCCCAGATCACGAAAAATGGAGACGCTACAGGTCTCGGAAAATGGTGCTATTTTTTTTTTTTTTTTTACCAAATTTTGGAATTTTTTTTCACCACTTAAATATAAAAGAACCTATACATGTTTGGTGTCTACGAACTCATAATGACCTGGAGAATAAGACTGGCAGGTCAGTTTTAGCATTCAGTGAACGTGGTAAAAAAAAAAAAAAAACAACTGTTGTATTGCACTTTTTTTGCAATTTTACCGCACTTGGATTTTTTTCCCCATTTTACTGTACATGATATGGTAAAACTAGTAATGGCTTTGAAAAGTACAACTCATCCCGCAAAAAATAAGCCCTCACACGGCCATATTGACCAAAAAATAAAAACGCTATGGCTCTGGGAACAAGGGGAGCAAAAAACGAAAAAGCAAAAACGACAAAACCCAAGGTTGCGAAAGGGTTAAAGTGTACAGACAACACAGGATGTAAGTGTCACAATAGTAGTCGGTCCTACATTGATGAAGATGTTATTGTGTGTTAGACAATGTCAATCTGGGATACAGATGTATGATCTATAACAAAATTTCATGTTAGTACACAGAATAGGGCTTCGCATCAAGAAGTACCCAACTTCCAATTTCCAGTTTGAAATCTCCAATCATTCCCTCGTGGGCATGATTACAGGGACCGATGATTGACTGTTCCAGGATCCATCGCCTCCCCCTTGACTGGAAGCTACTAATTTACATAGCTGGCACAAAGTGTTATATTGTAAATTTTGGATCACTGTATGAAACAATTGTGTGGGCATCATCAACAATTTTATTTTTACAGATATATCCTGAAGAGAAGAAGCAGATTGTGTCTAGGCTTAATTCCAAGCTTTTGCGTCATACTTGGATTTCATCAAATGGAAATCATTCCTATTCCATAGAGGAAAAATGTAAGATTGTTACTAAAAAATGCATTCTCAATTGACCTCTGATGATTGACCAAATGTTCAAGCACTTATTGAAGGAAAATACAAAATGTAGCAAAAAAAAGTATTAAAACAAACACCAAAAACTTCATTCCAGATAATCGAAATGCTCGATGCAAAGTAATTCGGTATTTCTTGTGATCAGTCTTCATTTGTTTGTTTTCTGAGAATATTCTGTCCCTATTGAAATAAAAGTATATTGGTCACTGAATGTAATAATAATTAAGTGTTTGTACAACTAGACGAACAGTAAAAACATAAGGTCCATTTTTCAGAACTCTCTTTATTACATTGTATTAAGTAGTGGAAGATAGCAACTAAGAGATGAGAAAATTTCCCAAAATTTGTTTTGAGTTTGATTCGTCCAAATCAGCCTAAAAATTCCATTGGGACTAAAGTAATCCAACAGTAACTGAAGGTGCTACAAAGCCTCCAATTGCCCTGAAAAGACGGCATGACACTCTGAGGTCTCCAACCCCTGTTAACCTCGTTAATGCAATAATAGTCTCCAGGCTCATTCAGACGTCCATTTTTCAAATACAAGCTTTACAGTGTTTTTCACGGATAGAACTTGCACCTATTATAGACTATACGGGTGTTTGCATTTCCACGTGTTTTTCTTTTCTTTTCCAGTCTGAGTGGTCAGCACTAAAATAAAAAATCTGAGTAGTGGATCAAATTTACTAATGCAAGTTTCTGCATTTATTTACAAATTGGACATCACTCGGATGCCGTCTGTTTGCTATCTATTTGCTGTAAAATTTTCATATTTGATAGAAGAAGCTTAAAAAAACTTCTAGTACTAAAAAAAAAAATCTAATGAAACTCTAATGGTAAAAACTGACAAACTGACCAAAAAGAATGAAAATCTGATCCAAACACAAGAATGGAAATTGGTCCATTTTTTGCGTATTAAAAAAATTACTGGCGTCTGAATTAACACTTAGCAATGTCAAAGTGACCGCAACATACATATCGCTGTAAATGGATGCCAAAAGGTGATAACCATTAGGGCCATGTATCTCAAACAAATATCGTAATGCAATGACAGCATGTGCAGGTATTACTAGACAGATGTTACACTCGGTTCGGCAGAGAGCCAGTCCGAACATTGCATTGCGATCCTCGTTTGAGTTATATGGCGTTCTGACTCTCCCCTTAGTCTGTTTAATAACATACTGCACTGTCAGACTTTTTATCGTCTCACATTTTTATTGGCGGATGATGTGGTACGGATGTTTTTTTTTTATATTACCACATCCATTACCATATGTTCAAATGAGGCACCACTGAGCTGCTGGTTATTGAGTGCCGGCCCACACTAAATTGTGATAGAATGAACTATAATCAACTGCTCTCCTGGAATTCTACCTGCAGAAATCACTGCTCCCCTGGCATTCTACCTGCAGAGATCACTGCTCCCCCGGCATTCTACCCGCAGAGATCACTCCTACCCGCAGAGATCGCTGATTCCCCGGCATCCTACCCGCAGAGATCAATGCTCCCTCCTGACATCCTACCGGCAGAGATCACTGCTCCCTCCTGACATCCTACCCGCAGAGATCACTGCTCCCCCGGCATTCTACCCGCAGAGATCACTCCTACCCGCAGAGATCGCTGCTTCCCCGGCATCCTACCCGCAGAGATCAATGCTCCCTCCTGACATCCTACCTGCAGAGATCACTGCTCCCTCCCGGCATTCTACCCGCAGAAATCACTGCTCCCTCCCGGCATTCTACACGCAGAGATCACTGCTCCCCCGGCATTCTACCCGCAGAGATCACTGCTCCCCCGGCATTCTACCCGCAGAGATCACTCCTACCCGCAGAGATCGCTGCTTCCCCGGCATCCTACCCGCAGAGATCACTGCTCCCTCCTGACATCCTACCTGCAGAGATCACTGCTCCCTCAGAGCATTCTACCCGAAGAAATCACTGCTCCCTCCCGGCATTCTATCCGCAGAGATCACTGCTTCCCCCGGCATTCTACCCACAGAGATAACTCCTACCCACAGAGATCGCTGCTTCCCCGGCATCCTACCCGGAGAGATCACTGCTCCCTCCTGGCATCCTACCCACAGAGATCACGCCTTTCCCAGTATTCTACCCACAGAGATCACTACTTCCCCCGGCATCCTACCTGCAGAGATCACTGCTCCTCCTTCCCCCACCTGGCATCCTACTCGCAGAGATCACTGCTCCCTCCCAGGCATCCTACCCACAGAGATCACTTCTCTCCCAGAATTCTACCCACAGAGATCACTGCTTCTCCCAGCATCCTACCCGCAGAGATCACTCCTACACGCAGAGATCGCTGCTTCCCCGGCATCCTACCCACAGAGATCACTGCTCCCTCTTGGCATCCTACCCGCAGAGATCACTGCTCCCTCCCGGCATCCTACCCACAGAGATCACTTCTCTCCCAGAATTCTACCGACAGAGATCACTGCTTCCCCCGGCATCCTACCCGCAGAGATCACTCCTACACGCAGAGATCGCTGCTTCCCCGGCATCCTACCCGCAGAGATCTCTGCTCCCTCCTGGCATCCTACCCGCAGAGATCACTGCTCCCTCCCGGCATCCTACCCACAGAGATCTCTTCTCTCCCAGAATTCTACCCACAGAGATCACTGCTTCCCCCGGCATCCTACCCACAGAGATCACTCCTACACGCAGAGATCGCTGCTTCCCCGGCATCCTACCCGCAGAGATCACTGCTCCCTCCTGGCATCCTACCCGCAGAGATCACTGCTCCCTCCCGGCATCCTACCCACAGAGATCACTTCTCTCCCAGAATTCTACCGACAGAGATCACTGCTTCCCCCGGCATCCTACCCGCAGAGATCACTCCTACACGCAGAGATCGCTGCTTCCCCGGCATCCTACCCACAGAGATCACTGCTCCCTCCTGGCATCCTACCCGCAGAGATCACTGCTCCCTCCCGGCATCCTACCCACAGAGATCACTTCTGTCCCAGAATTCTACCGACAGAGATCACTGCTTCCCCCGGCATCCTACCCGCAGAGATCACTCCTACACGCAGAGATCGCTGCTTCCCCGGCATCCTACCCGCAGAGATCACTCCTACACGCAGAGATCGCTGCTTCCCCGGCATCCTACCTGCAGAGATCACTGCTCCCTCCTGGCATCCTACCCGCAGAGATCACTGCTCCCTCCCTGCATCCTACCCACAGAGATCACTTCTCTCCCAGAATTCTACCCACAGAGATCACTGCTTCCCCCGGCATCCTACCCGCAGAGATCACTCCTACACGCAGAGATCGCTGCTTCCCCGGCATCCTACCCGCAGAGATCACTGCTCCCTCCTGGCATCCTACCCGCAGAGATCACTGCTCCCTCCAGGCATCCTACCTGCAGAGATCACTGCTCCCTCGGCATTCTACCCGCAGAAATCACTGCTCCCTCCCGGCATTCTACCCGCAGAGAACACTGCTCCCCCTTCCCCCACCTGGAATCCTACCCACAGAGATCACTGCTCCCTCCCGGCATCCTACCCACAGAGATCACTTCTCTCCCAGAATTCTACCCACAGAGATCACTGCTTCCCCCGGCATCCTTCCCGCAGAGATCACTGCTCCCTCCTGGCATCCTACCCGCAGAAATCACTGCTCCCTCCCGGCATTCTACCCGCAGAAATCCCTGCTCCCTCCCGGCATTCTACCCGCAGAGATCACTGCTCCCCCGGCATTCTACCCGCAAAGATCACTGCTCCCTCCCGGCATCCTACTCACAGAGATCGCTTCTCTCCCAGAATTCTACCCACAGAGATCACTGCTTCCTCCGACATCCTACCTGCAGAGATTACTGCTCCCCCAGAATTCTACCTGCAGAGATCACTGCTCTCCCGGAATTTTTCCTGCAGAGATCACTGGTCCCTCGACATCCTACCTGCAGAGATCACTCCTCTTCTGTAATTCTACCTGCAAAGATCACTACTCCCCCGGTATTCTACCCACGGACATCAATCCTACCCGCAGAGATCACTGCTCCCCTGACATGCTACCCGTAGAGATCACTGCTCCCTCCCGGAATCCTACCCACAGAGATCACTGCTCTCCCAGAATTCAACCCGCAGAGATCACTGCTCCCTCCCAGCATCCTACCTGCAGAGATTACTGCTCCCCCAGAATTCTACCTGCAGAGATCACTGCTTTCCCGGAATTCTACCTGCAGAGATCACTGCTCCCTCGACATCCTACCAGGCAGAGATCATTGCTCTTCTGTAATTCTACCTGCAGAGATCACTACTCCCTGGTTAATCTACCCGAGGCGATCACTGCTCTTCTGTAATTCTACGTGCAGAGATCACTACTCCCTCGGTTATCTACCTGTGGAGATCACTGCTCCCACGACATCCTACCCGCAGAGATCACTGCAGACAGAATGAAGCAGAGGGACAGTGAGTTACAAAGCTTGTAATAATATATTTTTGGGAAATCTTGTAATCTCTCCAGTGCTATAAATATAATAATAATTAATCATAGATGAGCAAATCTACCAAAATATAAATCACAAGATTCACTAAAATTTTGGCCAGGAAATTTGATTTGTGGGCAATTTATTCTACACAAACTGAAGGGAGGGATTAAAAAAAAAAAAAAAAAACATTATAGTCACCTAGCTCGTCACCTGTCCTGGCACCACTGGTCCTCCATTTGCTTGCTTCGGCTCCAGTCTTCACTTCTGTCTCCATGTCTCACCTCTTCACAGCCTCCAGGGCTCATTGGGTGTCATGTGACATCATCATGTGTCGTCCTGGTATGTGATGACATCACCTGAGGCCTTGGCCAGAGAACAAGGCGCTGAAGATTGGAGAAGACAAAAAACAGAAAAGAAGACTGCAAGGAGGAAACAAGCAATTTGTGGACTGGGTAGGGAACTATGGTGCCCAAACAGGTGAGGAGCAAAGTGAGTGGAATGGGTTTTTTTGTTTGTTTGTTGTTAACCCCTTCTCAGCCTTAAAACCAATGATGCAAAATGGTAGTAACAGGCGACCATTTTGTTTGATTCGGTCAAAATTTAATTCTAAAAAGTTTAGGTTTTGTTGAATCCAATTTTTTTTGTGGCATGCAAAGCGAATTTGATTTGCCTTGGATCTAAGCGCTCATCTCGAAAAAAAAATATAAATATAATATTTGACAAATATGAGCTCTCAATGTGAACTCATCTGTCAATCGACATTCTAAACATTCTGATTTTTAAAGGATTAATGCAATAGAAAGATGGGAAATGTGTCATCATTACACCAATATTTAGTACAATATAGGTACCTGACGCTTGATCTTCAAGTACAGAAAAAGCCCTACGAGGAGTACAGTGATGCTAACTGTGATGATTAATCTCATGATGTTATCAAATCTAAATCTATAGCCTAGAAAGAAACATAAAAAAATTTACATAGTCAGAGATAAACAGAGAGAAACGAATGGTGTTGGTTATCTACAAAAAAAGTGCTAAAGTGGTAATTCGTAAACCATATAAAATTGAGCACGTCATGGTAGTTTTGCACATCAAAAGATGTAGGGAGGGCAAGTGAGTCTGCAACCAAGAAGACCAGCCACGTGTGTGTCCATAGCCGGCCACGAACTTGAGAGCGCTGAACGGCTTCTATAGTGAACAGCTTGAATTCAGCCACTTTCCAGTTATGCTAGTGGATAGTGATGAGAAAATCTGAAAATTATTTTGCTCAAATTTTCCCATAAAATTTGATTTGCATCAAAGTTATTCAATGCAAACAGAATAATCCTCATCATAATCTGGGGTTTCTCAAAATATTGGTAGGGTGTAAACAAAAAAGAAAAATAACACTTATGTTGCAGATCACCTGTCCCTCCGGAGCCCACCGTCCTGTCCTCCTATCCGTCCAGGCTCTTTCTTTCAACATCCTGTTCTGGTATCTTCACTCTGCGCTGTGGTTCCCCATATCAAGCAGGCCTCTGATATCATGATGCCATGACATGTGTAGCCCCAGTTGCTGGCTAAGCTTTGGGCGAAGCACGTTATGACATCAAGATGTGCATCATGAGGTCAGTGCTGGAAGTCCCAGAGTTCAGATGCCGAAAAGAATGTCACATGTCAGAACAAAGAAGAGGCCGGATGGAGCAGTACACTAGACATTGGTATTTGGCGGGACAGGTGAGCAGCGAGGTATCAATGTTTTTTTTAAACCATTTTGCAATCTCTACAATTCAGCATCCTCAGACGCACATCCAGCTGAAGTGAATTGCAGCACAGGCTCCCTCTGTCTCCCTAAGCTGCAATACGCGACACCAGCCAATCAGCAGCTGACGTTGGCATGCCAGACATTGGCGTCACATGACAGTGACATCATGCGTCGTCATGTTTTTTAGAATTTTTTTTGCAGAACAGGGGACATATACAGTACAGACCAAAAGTTTGGACACACCTTCTCATTTAAAGATTTTTCTGTATTTTCATGACTATGAAAATTGTACATTCACACTGAAGGCATCAAAATTATGAATTAACACATGTGGAATTATATACTTAACAAAAAAGTGTGAAACAACTGAAAATATGTCTTATATTCTAGCTTCTTCAAAGTATCCACCTTTTGCTTTGAGGACTGCTTTGCACACTCTTGGCATTCTCTTGATGAGCTTCAAGAGGTAGTCACCGGAAATGGTCTTCCAACAATCTTGAAGGAGTTCCCAGAGATGCTTAGCACTTGTTGGCCCTTTTGCCTTCACTCTGCGGTCCAGCTCACCCCAAACCATCTCGATTGGGTTCAGGTCTGGTAACTATGGAGGCCAGGTCATCTGGCGTAGCCCCCCATCACTCTCCTTCTTGGTCAAATAGCCCTTACACAGCCTGGAGGTGTGTTTGGGGTCATTGTCCTGTTGAAAAATAAATGATGGTCTAACTAAACGCAAACCGGATGGAATAGCATGCCGCTGCAAGATGCTGTGGTAGCCATGCTGGTTCAGAATGCCTTCAATTCTGAATAAATCCCCAACAGTGTCACCAGCAAAGCACCCCCACACCATCACACCTCCTCCTCCATGCTTCACGGTGGGAAACAGCCATGTAGAGTCCATCCGTTCACCTTTTCTGCGTCGCACAAAGACACGGTGGTTGGAACCAAAGATCTCAAATTTGGACTCATCAGACCAAAGCACAGATTTCCACTGGTCTAATGTCCATTCCTTGTGTTCTTTAGCCCAAACTAGTCTCTTCTGCTTGTTGCCTGTCCTTAGCAGTGGTTTCCTAGCAGCTTTTTTACCATGAAGGCCTGCTGCACAAAGTCTCCTCTTAACAGTTGTTGTAGAGATGTGTCTGCTGCTAGAACTCTGTGTGGTATTGACCTGGTCTCTAATCTGAGCTGCTATTAACGTGCGATTTCTGAGGCTGGTGACTCGGATAAACTTATCCTCAGAAGCAGAGGTGACTCTTGGTCTTACTTTCCTGGGGCAGTCCTCATGTGAGCCAGTTTCTTTGTAGCGCTTGATGGTTTTTGCAACTGCACTTGGGGACACTTTCAACGTTTTCCCAATTTTTCGCACTGACTGACCTTCATTTCTTAAAGTAATGATGGCCACTCGTTTTTCTTTACTTAGCTGCTTTTTTATTGCCATAATACAAATTCTAACAGTCTATTCAGTAGGACTATCAGCTGTGTATCCACCAGACTTCTGCACAACACAACTGATGGTCCCAACCCCATTTATAAGGCAAGAAATCCCACTTATTAAACCTGACAGGGCACACCTGTGAAGTGAAAACCATTTCCGGTGACTACCTCTTGAAGCTCATCAAGAGAATGCCAAGAGTGTGCAAAGCAGTCATCAAAGCAAAAGGTGGCTACTTTGAAGAACCTAGAATATAAGACATATTTTCAGTTGTTTCACACTTTTTTGTTAAGTATATAATTCCACATGTGTTAATTCATAGTTTTGATGCCTTCAGTGTGAATGTACAATTTTCATAGTCATTAAAATACAGAAAAATCTTTAAATGAGAAGGTGTGTCCAAACTTTTGGTCTGTACTGTATATTAGAAAGGGGTCCAGGATGGGGGACATATATACTGGGAAGGTGGACATAAATACTAGGATGAGGGACATATATAACAGGAAGGGGCCCAGGATGGGGGTCATAAAAACCAGGATGGGGGACATGTATACCAGGATGGGCCCCAGGGTGGGGGGTATATATACCAGGATGGGGGACATACAGTATATAAAAGTATGGGGGACATGTATACTTAGAAGGGGGACATACAGTGTATCTACCAGAATGGGGGATTTATATATCAGGAAGGGGCTTAGTATTGGGGACATATATATGGGAAGGGTCCCAGGAAGGGGGACATATATACCAGCATGGGGGACATATATACATGGAAGGGGCTGAGGATGTGGGCTATTACTACATAATGAGGGAGGGGACAAACACGCATGTCTTTAAAGAATATAGAACGCTACAAGGACCCATACATATGACCAACATGCAGAGGGGGCCCAGGTCCAAACTTTTCACTGGGGCCCATTGGACTCTAGTTACAACACTGCACACACACATACTATATACTTACTGCTCAGCGTAATGTCTCCTGTCCATGAATTTGCAAACACTGGATGAGACACTACACAAGTCACCGATATCTCAGTTCTCCAGTTCCTGTAAGTGCTGATCACTGACCACGTCCCGTCCAGATCTTCCAGTTTTGTAGTGTTTATATCATCTAAATATGGGATCCAGGAGATTTCTGCGGGTGGCCTCCCACCGATGGCTCCACATTCTGGTGATAAATCGCTGTTTAATTTTAGGAATATAGACGGCTCAGCTGAAAAGGAATAAAACGTTTTTTTTGTTTAGCTATTTTTTTTATTAAGACTAATGCTAATGAGCAGCAAAGAATTAGCTAAAAAAGGAAACTCTTAGCAACTGTCTCACCTGATCTTTCGACACCTAATCTCTGAAAATAATTTTCCTTCTTGTATTGACTACGCAAAGCAGATTTCCCTGCTCTACCTTAGAACTGTGATCCTATATCTGCTCCTCCACCATTCAGTCGTTTTTTTCAATGAAGACCATTTTAGATATTGGTAAATCCAATGAAACTCAAATATGGGACAGATCGGTATCGAATGATGGTGGTACTGTCAGATTTTATTTACATTCCATGTAGCAATCATCTTCTGTCTAGAAACTTACTTCTTCTTATTCCCATTGTCCGCTTTGCTTCTGGGCACTGCTGTTCACAGCGTCCTGATGCCTTCCAAAGTCAGGATATTGTTTCGACAGCTACAGTGGAGAATTTTGAAATTCTGGATTTCTTTGGCATCTGAAGTCTGATCTGTACATATTAGACCCCTGATTCATCATTAGCATTTTTTAAGTCACTTTCCTTTTTTGTCTTATGTGGTTTTAGTTGCCGTAAATTTATCAAAACGGAGTAAGCAATTGATTAATTTGGCGCAAAGTAAAAATAACTTTTTTGGCACACATTGGCTCCAAAAGTCAGAAAAACCGCATTCAAATTTGGCATACACAAAAATAAACCGGGGGAAAGGGGGGTATTTTTTAAAAAGTCGCAATCGATGAATCAGGCTAAAACATCTAGAATTGCTAGACTCCGTCCACAAATTGTAAAACAAAAACAGGCGAGCACATATAACATAGATTTAAGAAAAGTGCAATTAAAATAGTGAATTGGATGCAAGCAATAAAAAGGTGCAAAGTACACAAATCTAGGCACCAAAGGTGCACATGCAATGATGAATTGAGTCCATAGATTTTCAAAAGGAATGCAGACAGATAACAGTAAGAGTTCAAGTGTGTTGTACTCTCTGGGAGGAAATGTGATTGATGGTTATAAAGACTCTATAACAGTGTTTCCCAAACTCCAGTCCTCACGGCCCCCCACAGGTCATGTTTTCAGGATTTCCATAGTGCTGCACAGCTAAGAGAATTACTGATGCCTTGATGATACTTCCACCACCTGGCCAATGCTAAGAAAATCCGGAAAACATGAGCTGATGGGGTCCTTGAGGACTGGAGTTTGGGAAACACTGCTCTATAAGAAGTAAAAGGCTTGAAGAGAGGTAGATGGTTAGTATTCAGCCACGAACCAACACTGGCGGCACTTTGTAGTTGGTACAGTCTGATGGCAAACCCCTCAGCCGCACTTCCCTAACTGAGACAAAATCTATTTCGCCCCATCAAAATACTGCGCAGAATACATCCACATTACCGGTTATGGTCCCTTCTCAAGGGCTTGTTTGGCAACTTGTAGTCTTCTCACTTAGTTACCATGTTACAGTTCCTCACACACTGGTACTTGTCCTCTGACTGTTTCTGATGTAGTACTTCTCTTCTCATTCAAGCCTCAACACTCAGACACTTCTTGTACGGCAATGCTCACTAAGGAATAAGCCTCTTTGTTCCCTTCTGTGGTGCCGTCACTTTGAAATGGTGGCTCTTTCATCTAGGAATCCTAATTTCCTTCCCGGAAGGCATACTACATCAACTGCATTGTAGGCTAGAAGAGCTTCTGACATGCTCATCTTTGGATCTAACTAGGCTATTGGGATGACACACCATTTGGTAAGTGTCGGTCACTCTTTACTTGCTAGCTTTCTATCTAGGCTTTCTACTTCCTTGCTTCTACCTGCAGCTTGTCTGCAAATCCTTTTGAGTTCTGGCAAAACAATGCTAATACTAACTTCACCGTACTGGAAATATTTTGTTTCTGCCTGAAGCTTATCAGTTCTGGACTTACTTGTATGGTCTTCAAAGTGATGTTGTATGTTAAGATTTCATCTCCCAGCAACATTTAAATGCCCATAAAATCATTCAAACCCAAAGCATAGGCAAAAAAATAATCTGAAACTAAAGCTTTGCAAACATTTTTTTTACATACAAGACAACTAGCAATTTATTGGACCCAAATTATAATATATATCTTAGATATAACATGTCTGATATGTTATATAATGTAGGGATTTACAGAAATGATTCTATATAGGGGCACATCAAAAACATGCCTTCTAATAAAATTAATTGCTTACCTAATACTTCTAGTAAATAGATTCTGAAGAACGTGTCCTCATTATTCACCACTTCACAAGTGTACGTCCCTTCATCAGATATCTCAGTATTGTTGATGGTCAGTGATAAATGGTCACATCTTATACTTGGGCTGCAGGAGCTGTATGACGTCTTTGTATTATCCTCCTCTATTTTATATGATATTACACAGGATGAATTATATAGACGAAGCTTCCATATAACTGATAGTAATGTGTCTCCGGGATCAACCTCACACTGCAGAACAGCAGGATCACCTCTTCTCACCTTCACCACATCTGAAAGTTAGAAAATTATCTCGGTGAGTTTTAAACTATCGTGAGTTCATCTCCACATATAATTACTTTTTACCTACATTTAATGGGGATCTGTCACCAGGTTTTTTTATTTATTATTATTTCTTTTTAGAGCACCATCGATTCCCGGCTATTGTACATGAGAGGTTTTACATAAAAAAATATAAATATAAATTACAGTGAACAAACTAACAATGACAGACAGGTACAAGGGGGGAGGGAGGGCCTCCTTTGGGGCTTAAATTCTTCAGTATAATGTGAAGGAGACAGTTGGTAAGGGGGGTCGCGGCAGCTTCGGTGGTGGTTAGGTGGCTTCAGGGTTATTGCAGGCTGTAAGTTTTCTTGAAAAGTTTTGGGTTCAAGTTCCGGCTGAATATTCTGATTGTGACGGATAATCTGACGTGTTGGGGCATAGAACTCTAGAGTATGGGGGATGCTTGAGAGAAGTCTTGGAGGCGATTGGGTAAGGAACGTATAAGTGTGGAGAGAAGGAGGTCTTGAGAGGACCAGAGAGTATGTGGTGCAAAAGTAATGGGAAATTAGTTTGGAGATATATAGAAGAGACTGATTATGAACGGCTTTGTATGTCAGTGTTAATAGTTTGAACTGGATACATTGGGGAACTGGGAGCCAAAGACTGGATTTGCAGAGGGGACAAGCGGAGGAGAGAGATGAACTAGTCGGGCGGCAGAGTTAAGGACGGACTGGAGAGGTAGAAGAGTGTTAGTAGGGAGGCCACAGAGGAGAAAATTGCAGTAGTCGAGGCAGGAGTGGATGAGGGCATGCAGTAAGATTTTAGTAGATTCATGGTTGAGGAAAGGACAGATTCTGGAAATATTTTTGAGTTGGAGGCGGCAGGAGGTGGTGAGAGCTTGGATGTGCAGTTTGAAGGACAGGACATTACAGGGGAAAATGTGATATCATTTATTGTGATAGATAGATCAGTTAGGGGGGTTAGGTGATATAGTGGAAAGATGATGAGTTCTTCTTTGTCCATATTGAGCTTTAGGAAGCATGACGATGAGAAGGAGGATATGGCTGACAGGCACTCTGGCATTCTGGACAGCAGAGAGATGATGTCCGAGCCAGAGAGGTAGATCTAAGTATCATCAGCATATAGATGGTCCTGGAAGCCATGGTCCTTTATAAGTTGTCCCAGGCCAAAGGTATAGATTGAGAAAAGTAGGGGTCCCAGAACAGAACCTTGAGGGACACCAACAGAAAGAGGGTGGGATGAGGAGGTAGCATGGGAGTTGGAGACGCTAAATTTGCAGTTGGAGAGGTATGAGGAAATCAAGAAGAGGGCAAGGCCTTTGACGCGAAGGCAAGAGAGGATTTTTAGTAGGAGGGAGTGATCGACTTTGTGGAAGGAAGAGGACAGGTCTAGAAGGAGGAGTATAGAGAATTGTCTGTTAGCTTTGGCTGTTGGTAAGTCGTTAGTAATTTTGGTCAGGGTCATTTCAGTGGAATGGTGGGGATGGAAGCCGGATTGTAGGTCATCAAAGAGTGAGTTAAATGAGTGATGAAAGGAACGTTCAGCACGGACATGCTGTTCGAGGAGTTTGGAGGTTAACGGGAGCAGTGATATGGGACAATAGCGGGATGTAGAAGTCGGGTCAAGGGAAGGCTCTTCAGCATAGGTGTGATCACGGCATGTTTGAAAGCAGAAGGGAAGGTACCAGAGGTTAGTCAGCACGGACATGCTGTTCGAGGAGTTTGGAGGTTAACGGGAGCAGTGATATGGGACAATAGCGGGATGTAGAAGTCGGGTCAAGGGAAGGCTCTTCAGCATAGGTGTGATCACGGCATGTTTGAAAGCAGAAGGGAAGGTACCAGAGGTTAGTGATAAGTTGAAAAGATGGGTTAGGGCCGGGATAAGTGTGGTGGTGAGATTGGGAAGGAGGTGGGATAGGATAGAGTCAAGTGTACAAGTGGGGAGGTGTGAATTGGAGAGGAGATGAGTGAGCTCTAATTCATTGATGGTGGGGAGGAAAGTTATGGGGGAGGGGCAGTGGTCTTTTATACATAGGTGTTCTGGTGGATGGGCAGTAAAGACTTGCCTTGTTAGGTCGACATTATTTTTGAAATGTGTGGAGAAGTCTTCTGTAGAGATAAGGGAGGCTGAAGGAGGCAGTGTAGGGTGGAAGAAGGAGTTAAAAATGTTGAATAATGCTTTAGGGTTGTGCGATAAAGATACAAGGGTTGCGAAGTTGTCCTGTTTGTAGCATCGGCGTCTCTGCCTCCTGCCAGGCAGAGACGCCGTCCCACTCACCTCCGTGCTCCCCGCGCTCCCCGCTCTGCGTTCTCCAGAGCTCTTCTTCCTGCTGCCGGCGCATGCGGCTCCCCGGGCACTGTGCTTAGGGCGCGCGCGCACGCTCCCTCCCTCTTAAAGGGGCCGCGCGCGCCGTCCTAAGGAGTCCCCGGCCAATAGCCGTGGGTCCTCCCATATATAAGGCACCTCCTCCAAAATGGAGGTGCCCGAGCAAAAGTTGTTGCACAGTGTTTCTGACCTCTGCTTCAGCCCTCAGGTCCCGCTGCTAGCCTGACTACTTGTCCTGCCTGCCAGCCTGTTACTTGCCTGTTACCTGCCAGTTACCTGCCGTGCCTGCCAGCCCGCTCACCTGGGAGCACTTGCCTGTTACCTGCCTGTCACCTGCCGTGCCAGCCGGTCCATTCACCTGGGGAGCACTCGCCTGTTACCTGCCAGTTACCTGCCGTGCCTGCCAGCCCGCTCACCTGGGAGCACTCACCTGTTACCTGCCTGTTACCTGCTGTGCCTGCCAGCCCGCTCACCTGGGAGCACTCACCTGTTACCTGCCTGCTACCTGCTGTGCCTGCCAGCCCGCTCACCTGGGAGCACTTGCCTGTTTCCTGCCTGTCACTTGCCGTGACCACCTGACAGCCTACCTGGAGGCTCCCGCCTGTCGCCTGCCGTGTCGGCCAGTCCATCCACCAGGACCACTCGTCAGCTTGCCTGCTGTGCCCATCTGCTATACCGGTCAGTCCCAGCCATCTGACCCGTGGGAGTCACCTGCTCTCTTACAAGGTCGTCCCCAGAGTAGCACCTGGTCCCTCTGCTCGGTCCCTCCCAGGTCACGGAGTCGTTAGCCGCCGTACGATCTGGGTCGGGCCAAGTTGATACTTAGTTACGCCCCTCTGGGTCCCTCCTTGCACCGCAGCACAGAGGTTCCACCACCCGGACTCGTAACACTGTTTAGCAGAGGTGAGGGCCGTTTTGAATGTGAAAGTTGCTGTTTTTAATTCTGTGAAGTCTTTTTGCGAGTGTGTTTTCTTTCAACCCTGCTCCGCAACCCAGGACACTAGCCGAAGCTTTTTAATGAGGTTATGGAGCAAGGGTTGCCTATTGATTCACTGCACTCTGCCATGCAGAAGAGGGGCAACCAAGTCAATAGCTGATGCCAGTGTGGTGTTGTAGAAAGCAGTGGCACTGTCTGTGTCGCGGAGTGAAGATATGGAGGACAGCAGTAGAATAGAGTCAGAGAGTGTGTGAATGTTTAGGTGTGTGAGGTCTCTGCAGGGGTGTGCTAGTTTATGAACATGGGGGGCAGGTGAGGAGAACAGGGATGAGAAAGTGAGTATATAGTGGACAGATAGGAGGAGAGGTGAGGTTGTGAGGCTGGATAAGGAGTAGAGGCGGGTGAAGATAAGGTCTAATGTATGTCCATCTGTGGGAGTGTCTGTGGACGACCACTGAGTAAGACTAAAGTATGAAGCAAGGGACAGGAGTTTAGAGGCTGAAGGCTGGCAAGTGTCAGTGGGGATGTTGAAGTCACCCATGATTATGGTGGGAATGTCAGCAAAGAGAAAGTGTAATAGCCAGGTGGAGAAGTGCTCTATAAAGGCAGTGGTCAGGCCCGGGGGTTGGTATATGATGGCCACTTGTGTCAAGGTAAAATATATATATTATAGAAAATCAATTAGTTTCTTTTAATAGATTACCTAATCAGTGTGAATTAATATAGAGATGATGGAATAATCTATGTGTATGTATGTATGCAAATGTGTATATGCACATGGATTATGCTAATAGTTAATGAATATATAACTAACAGTTTCTATTCTTATTGTAGACAGGAACAACTAAATGATTTCCTGAGAATGATGTATGCACGTGCATGGCTGATAACAGAGAGATTCATGTCGAGTTGGCAAAGATGGCGCTGAGAGACAAACTCACCCCTCCCATCAGAATTTCTTAAGCGTTACTGAGGCCAAAAGATACATGGATGAGCAAATTGCAGTGTGCCAAGTTATCAGAAAAAGCAATGAATTTTACTAATCCCACCTAGAAGTAGAATATTATTTAACCCCATGTCTACGTAATAAAGTATGACATTTTGTGTGGTTCAGTCTCTGAGTGAAGTTTTTCAACCAGATTAGCAAATGTGGTTAATTAGCTTCTTTGCATGCACTCGGACATCTTTAATTTGGAGGAGAGCAGTTACCTAGTGTATCTTAAATTGGTGAAACCTCCACACTTGTAGCACTTCAAAAAAAGGAAAGATGAGGAAGGATAGAGGTGAGATTGGGTTGAAGATGCAGTTGTTAGAACCAAGAAGACCCACTCCTCCACCATGTTGATTGCCAGAGCAAGGAGTGTGAGTAAAGGCCACTGTAACACAATGCGGCAGGTGAGGCTGTGTCGGAGGGTGTTAGCCTTGTTTTAGTGAGGCCCAGGAAGGATAGGTTGTGAGAAGTAAAGAAGTCGTGAATGACCTGGAGCTTATTGCAGACAGATTTGTGGAGCAAAAACTGTAAGGGCATAGGTAAGCATGGTGAAAGTGTAAGTGTGGGAAGTTAAAGAGATAAGCACAGTTAATAAACCGTTGTAACTCTTACATTCTGGTCACTTCTGGTACATTTCTGAAACATTTCTAATGTGCACTTAAAAGCTTCACTTGAAGATACGCGCAAAGATTGGGTCTAAGCCACCCAATCTAACAGCTGTTAATTGTAGAAAGAAAGACTCTGATTCAGCGGGTACGGAAAGTATTCAGACCGCTTTAAATGTTCCACTCTTTGTTTCATTGCAGCCATTTGGCAAATTCTAAAAAGTTAATTTTTTTTCTCATTAAAGTACACTCTGCACCCCATCTTGACTGAAAAAAAAACAGAAATGTAGACATTTTTGCAAATTTATTAAAAAAGAAAAACTGAAATAGCGCAGCATTACAGTTTTAGTACTTTTTTATGCGTTTAACAGAGAAAAAATATCAATCACACCATTTTTATTTACATCATGTACCAATCCCTGTAAATAATCTGATCGCTGTGTTGTGTGTATAATCTGCCTGTGGAGTCAGAGGCTGCAGTACAGATCAAATACACAAAATTCTCCCCACAACATCATCAGAGCTTGTGGCTCAGTAGCTTAAGCACCTGTATGTACTGATAAGGTTGGGGGTTTGAGACCTGGGGAGACTCAGAAAAAAAAAAATACATTTTTGTAATTGCTAATTACTTTTACTACTTTTATACGAACAAAACAATTATTTTTCTTCACCTCAGTATACCGGCACCATAGAAATACATTGCTATACACAATGTATCTCTATAGACATGTATAACCTGTTTCTGGATTTACTGCCTGCAATAGAGGTCAAGATTACCAAATTCTCCTATCTACATTATTGTTTGCTATGGCTCCTGGATAGAGCAACAGCCTGCAAAAAGCACATTCAAGTCCTGGGGAGACCGGATCACAGGAGAGAGAAAAAGTGAATAATACAATTTAATTCATGCACTTAGTAGAGAGCAGCGCCCACCCAAGGAAGAGGAGCTATGGAGCAATGAAGACATTGGAGAGGTGAGTTTAGAAGTGGGACAAATGCTCTGATGTGATGGGACAGTCCCGCTGAATCCGGGATGGTTGGGAGATATGTAATAATAACCTCACAATGACTCTGTATTTTACACAGAAAGCTCAGTGTATTAACTTTTTATGCTCTGAATTTCACACTTACTTACTTGCTATTCCTACCTAGTAACACTCTGTCTGGGCATGTTAGACCTGGAGCGTTTCTCACATATTATACATTGGCTCACATATCACCGATTTCTGCAGCAGACATGTGGATCTTCACTCGATTTGTCACACACTTGTTGCAGCATACTCATCACAAAGAAGCCAAAAGAGCAAAACCCTTGGATGGGCAAAACACTGAGCGTATATATATTTTTTCTGAAATTGTATTATATTAAGGTGCTGGATATTCTCTGCTCTTTTTTTAAGTATGCTTATTGCATTTTGAAATACACATCAGTGATGTTTTAGCTACTCACTAATTTAGGCCAGGTTCACATGTTCAGTATTTGGTCAGTAATTTACATCAGTAATTATAAGCCAAAATCAGGAGTGGAACAATTGGAGGAAAAGTATAATAGAAACACGTCACCACTTCTGTATTTATGACCCACTCCTGGTTTTGGCTTACAAATACTGATATAAAATGCTAACCAAATACTGAAAGTGTGAACATGGCCTTATAGGGAACCATGTCGTTTATTTGTAAAAGAACATCTTGAGTGTTGAGAACAATTGCCAGTTGTAAAGCCAACCTTTATCCTAATGGATGCTGCCTGATTAAAAGAATCACCTGGTCAAAGTATCAATGCAAAAACTGATGGTTTGAACATTTTTTTTTGCTTGGGCCTTTTTTTTTTTCTTTTTTTTGCCTATTGCGGAGTTTATTGTGGGCTTTCTGCTCCAACATAGAACCAGCTCAACTGAAAAATATTATAAAGACTTTATATGAGCAAATTGCTAGACTTTTATTGGGACTTTATTTTTCACTTTTGTAACTATTTTTACAGTTTTTTTTATTTTTTATAATCCTCCGATTGTTTTACAATACAATTTATAAAGGGTCATTTACCAAACAGCAAACTTTAAAGGTTAAGATATTCTTGGACAGATCTCATGTAACAGTTGGGGTGAGGGTTTTTATAGAAATGACAACAGTACAAAATATTCAGATTTATAGTAAAAGTAATAGCAAAGGGTTCTCATCTAATACCTGTAGGAAAGTTTCTCTGCCTATTACGTTGTTTTCACCCACCGCATAACAAGTGTACGTCCCTTCATCAGATATCTCAGTGTTATTGATCATCAGTGATTAGTGTTGAGCATTCCGATACTGAAATATCGGGTATCGGCCGATATTCGCGGTATTGGAATTCCGATACTTAATTCCGATACTTTTGCAATATTGTATACCGGAATCGGAAGTTCCCATAATGCAATGAGCCATTTTCATTTTATTCAGCCAATGAGGATCCTAAGAAGTGTGGGCACATCCTGTTAGGCATGTAGGCATCTTAACTAATGGCATGGCTGTGATTGGCTGCTGAAATGATGTCATGATGCACTATAAAAGCCGCCGCCGCCATTTTGAGCTCACTCTGCTGTGAATTCAGTTAGGGATAGGACGCTGTTGTTCTGAGGGACAGTTTTAGCTACCTATTTGCTCTATACTGCTTTACCCAAGCTACTTTATAAATCGCTGTGCCTTGCAGTGCTAGTGCACAGTTCTCTGTGCTGTTCACCGCTTTCTGCAAGGTCTGGTGTGTGAGTGCAGCTCACCCTGTAGTGTGTGCTTCAGCCACGTCTGGTTGTAGTGCACTCAGTGTGTGTCACTGCCTCATACATTGTCCTTTTTTGCCAATTCATAATTTTTCCTGATATCTCCTATTAGTGTGGTGGTTCCATCCGTATTCAGCTAAATTGGTTCCAAACACACTATATAGGAGTAGTTAGAGGAGCCTTTCTGCAGCATTGGGCCCTGTGGCCCCAGCCAGATTAGTATTAGCCTATTTTTTGTAGCCTCATCTATTGCATTGTAGGTTACCTTCCTACATTGTAATAGCTACAAAAAGTTTGTGATACTATCGTTATTACATCTTTAGGCACATCCAGTGTCTTTTTGTGACAAAAAAAACCTAAATAAAGTTCACCAAACACTCCACTTTACAGTTGTGTAGGCCACATTAGCTCATATTAAAGTCTAGTCCACACTTTATAAAATTAGTGTTTCTTATACCTGTTAGCAGCTGTTCAGGAATAAGCACACTAAGCCCTTAGTACTTTTCTGCCTATCTTTATCAGTCTACCAAGATGAAGAAGGCAGGGAGTAAGGCATGTGGTCGTGGGCGTGGGTGTGGAGTTTCTGCAGGGAGAGGACGTGAGGATTCTGTGCCTGCAGGGAGAGGATGTGGGGATTCTGTGCCTGCTGTGGGCACCAGTGACTCAGCATCCCCCAGTTTTACCAGGGAACAGTCCTTTATGCGCAGCTTTGTAGGAGCTAGCTGTACCCCACTGCTGCGGGAGGACCAAATTGAAGCCGTTGTCGGATGGATGGCAGCTAACGCATCGACTTCAATTAGTTCCAGATCCTCTCAGGTCCTGAGCACTGAAGAGCACCCATCTGTCTCTTCACCACCTGCCAAATTGCCCAGGCAGTCAGAGAGCCCTGGACAGGAGCCATCTCTACTTCTGTTCTCTGAATCTCTTGGCTTGGAAAGAGGGGGCCAGCCAAGCAGAATTCTAGAATTTGAAGAAGAGGTAGTATGCAGTGATGCGCAACCGTTTTGTCTCTCTGAATCTGAAGAGGCGGGTGGGACAGTGCCTATGGTCAGCAGCACACCTCAGTACGCATCTGATGATGAGACTCAGGTGCCACTTTCTGGTGCGTACTGTGCTGTCGAGACTACCCAGGAGAAGCAGTTGTTTGAAGAGGGTGGTGTAGATGATGAGGTCCTTGACCCATCATGGCGTGAGGGACAGGAAGGTGGTGGGAGCAGCTCTGAGGAAGAGATTCCCCGAACAGCCCAAAAAGGAGGGAGGGGGCAGACTTGGTTGCCTGTAGCCTCCACTTCGGCACCCATTAGGAGCATGGCTCTTCCAAAATCCAAAGCGGGCGCTCCCAAGACTTGCAGTGCCTGGTCCTTTTTTGACACAGTTGCAGATGACATTTGCTTTGTCAAATGCAAGCTGTGTAATCAGAAGGTGAAAAGAGGGAAAAGTGTCAGCAACCTCAATATACCACAAATATGTGGAAACATGTGCGGACCAAGCACGTGGTGGAGTTACAAAAACACACTGAAGACCTAGGCCAACCTACAGCGCCACCTACCACCTCTTCAGCTCGTGTTGTAGCCTCTTCCTCCAGCTCACACACAGCTGGTTCGGCTTCCTCACAGGATCGCCATGGAAGAATCTCTGGCACTGTTGTACAGGGACACAGTGTAATTCCACCCACAGCACCACTTTCCCCATCATCCTCACACTCCCAGGCCAGTCTACAGCCATCGTTACCACAGGCATGGGAGAAAAGGCGCCCATACTCGGCAAACCACCCCCGAGCACAGGCTCTGAATGCTGGCATTGCTAAACTACTGGCCCTTGAAATGCTATCATTCAGGCTGGTGGAGACTGACACAGTCCGTAACTTTATGGCATTGGCAGTCCCACAATACAACGTGCCCAGCCGATTTTATTTCAGCAGGCAAGCCGTCCCTGCCCTGCAACATCATGTGGAGGGAAAAATTAAACATGCGCTACAAAACGCCGTCAGTAGCAAGGTCCACCTGACCACCGATGCGTGGACCAGTAAGCATGGACAGGGACGATACCTTTCCCTCACTGCCCATTGGGTAAATGTTGTGGAGCCGGGTACAGATCTTGAGAGTGGCGCTGTATGTGTTCTGCCAACTCCAAGGATTGCAGGAATCCAGTCTGTACACATTGACTCCTCCTCATACTCCAGTTCCTCTGAATCAGCGCTGCAGGAGCCGTCACGGTCTACCTCCACATCGACCCGTGAACGGTTACCTGTTATGGTGACCAATATGAGCACAGCCGTGGCCAAACGTCAACAGGCCGTATTAAAATTAATTTCTCTGGGGAATCGAAGCCACACAGCGCAGGAGCTCTGGAATGCCATCAAGCAGCAGAGCGACGTGTGGTTTGTGCCAGCGAATCTCCAGCCAGGCATGGTAGTGTGTGACAATGGCCGAAATCTGGTGGCAGCTCTGGGCCTAGGCAACCTCACTCACATCCCATGTCTGGCACATGTGCTCAACTTGGTCGTGCAGAGTTTTTTGAGGGACTATCCGGATCTTGATGCACTGCTTCACAAGGTCCGCATAGAGTGCGCTCACTTGCGGCGTTCCAGCAATGCAAGATCACGCATTGCAGCTCTGCAGCGCCGATTACGTCTTCCGGAACATCGCATCATATGTGACCTACCCACCAGGTGGAATTCAACGTTACATATGTTGGAGAGGTTGTGTGAGCAGCAGGCAGCAGTAATGGAGTACCAGCTGCAGCAGGCGCAAACAAGTCGCAGTGCGCGCCGTTCACACTTCACCACCACTGAGTGGGCCTCTATGAAGGACATTTGCCACGTTTTGCGTGCTTTCGATTATTCCACGCGGATGGCGAGTGCAGATGATGCACTAGTCAGCATGACTATCCCCCTTATCTGCCTGCTTGAAAAAACACAGCAAGCACTAAGGGACAAGGTTTTGGAAGAGGTGGAGGATGAGGAGTCACAAATGCCATCTGCTTCTCTACAGTCTGCGCAACGTGGTTCCTCACAAAGGCCTAGGCAGGGGACAATTTGTGAGGAGGATGAGGAAGAGTCAATGGATGAGGAAGACATCTGTCCAGAGGAGGGAGGTACACAATGCTCTAGTAGTCAGTATCTAGAGCGAGGGTGGGGAGATGCAGAGCAGGCAGAGATCACGCCTCAAGCAGGGGACAGCGTTTCTTGGCCAGTTGGCAGTCTGCAGCACATGGTTGATTTCATGCTGCAGTGCCTGAGAAACGACCGCCGCATCGCCCACATTCTCAACACGGCTGATTATTGGGTGTCCACCCTCCTAGATCCTCGCTACCGGGACAACTTACAAAGCCTCATAACACCGTTGAACCGGGAGCGTAAAATGCGGGAGTACCAAGACGCACTGGTGCATTCCATCATGTTCTCCTTTCCAACCGAGAGCAGTGCTGCTAGTGCTTTACAAAGCAGCTCAGTGCGTCGAGACAGTGGAGGAAGCTCTGCACAAAGAGGGAGCAGAAGCAGCGCCTCAGCACAAGGCAAGACCAGTATGGCCGAAATGTGGCAAAGTTTTGTGTCCCCGCCGCCACAAATGTCTACACCATCACAGACGGCTCCAGTCAGCAGGAGGCAACGTTTCCGTCAGATGGTGACAGACTACATGTCTTGCCCTCTTAGTGTACTCCCAGACGGCTCTTCTCCCTTCAAGTTTTGGGTCTGTAAGCTAGATACATGGCCAGAGCTAAGTCAGTATGCATTGGAGGTGCTAGCTTGCCCTGCTGCTAGTGTATTATCGGAACGCGTCTTTAGTGCCGCAGGTGGTGTACTAACAGACCGTCGCATGCGACTATCCTCCGATAACGTTGACCGGCTTACTTTTCTCAAAATGAACAAGGCCTGGATCTCTCATGAATTTGCCAGTCCTCTTCCAGAATAAATAATTGTTGGCAAAAGTATCCAGGTCTCAAGTTCTGTTCATGATTCTACCACCTGAACTGTAATCCCTGAGCTCCAACACCGCCAGTTGGCGCTCGGAAGTGCCGTCTGCACAGTCAACACTTGCTGCCGTGTCATTAGGGTTCAGTAACGTCAGCTGTTCCCCTGCTGTGTGGACGACAATTTCTCCTGCTCTGTCCACATTCTCACTACTACAGATTTTAAAGTTGCTCCAATTACACCTCTGGCTCCTCTGTTTTCAGTATTATCCCTGAGCTCCAACACCGCCAGTTGGCGCTCGGAAGTGCCGTCTGCACAGTCAACACTTGCTGCCGTGTGATTGGGGTTCAGTAACGTCAGCTGTTCCCCTGCTGTGCGGACGGCACTTTCTCCTGCTCTGTCCACATCCACTGTACTACTGATTTAAAACCTCCTCCAAATACACCTCTGGCTCCTCTGTTTTCAGTATTATCCCTGAGCTCCAACACCGCCAGTTGGCGCTCGGAAGTGAAGTCTGCACAGTCAACACTTGCTGCCATATTATTGGGGTTCAGTAACATCAGCTGTTCCCCTGCTGTGCGGACGGCAATTTCTCCTGCTCTGTCCACATCCACTGTACTACTGATTTAAAACCTCCTCCAAATACACCTCTGGCTCCTCTGTTTTCAGTATTATCCCTGAGCTCCAACATCGCCAGTTGGCACTCGGAAGTGCCGTCTGCACAGTCAACACTTGCTGCCATGTTATTGGGGTTCAGTAACGTCAGCTGTTCCCCTGCTGTGCGGACGGCAATTTCTCCTGCTCTGTCCACATTCTCACTACTACAGATTTTAAAGTTGCTCCAATTACACCTCTGGCTCCTCTGTTTCCAGTATTATCCCTGAGCTCCAACACCGCCAGTTGGCGCTCGGAAGTGCCGTCTGCACAGTCAACACTTGCTGCCGTGTCATTGGGGTTCAGTAACGTCAGCTGTTCCCCTGCTGTGCGAACGGCAATTTCTCCTGCTCTGTCCACATTCTCACTACTACAGATTTTAGAGTTGCTCCAATTACACCTCTGGCTCCTCTGTTTTCAGTATTATCCCTGAGCTCCAACACCGCCAGTTGGCGCTCGGAAGTGCCGTCTGCACAGTCAACACTTGCTGCCGTGTCATTGGGGTTCAGTAACGTCAGCTGTTCCCCTGCTGTGCGGACGGCAATTTCTCCTGCTCTGTCCACATCCACTGTACTACTGATTTAAAACCTCCTCCAAATACACCTCTGGCTCCTCTGTTTTCAGTATTATCCCTGAGCTCCAACATCGCCAGTTGGCGCTCGGAAGTGCCGTCTGCACAGTCAACACTTGCTGCCATGTTATTGGGGTTCAGTAACGTCAGCTGTTCCCCTGCTGTGCGGACGGCAATTTCTCCTGCTCTGTCCACATCCACTGTACTACTGATTTAAAACCTCCTCCAAATACACCTCTGGCTCCTCTGTTTTCAGTATTATCCCTGAGCTCCAACACCGCCAGTTGGCGCTCGGAAGTGCCGTCTGCACAGTCAACACTTGCTGCCGTGTCATTGGGGTTCAGTAACGTCAGCTGCTCCCCTGCTGTGTAGACGGCAATTTCTCCTGCTCTGTCCACATCCTCACTACTACAGATTTTAGAGTTGCTCCAATTACACCTCTGGCTCCTCTGTTTTCAGTATTATCCCTGAGCTCCAACACCGCCAGTTGGCGCTCGGAAGTGCCGTCTGCACAGTCAACACTTGCTGCCGTGTCATTGGGGTTCAGTAACGTCAGCTGTTCCCCTGCTGTGCGGACGGCAATTTCTCCTGCTCTGTCCACATTCTCACTACTACAGATTTTAAGGTTGCTCCAATTACACCTCTGGCTCCTCTGTTTTCAGTATTATCCCTGAGCTCCAACACCGCCAGTTGGCGCTCGGAAGTGCCGTCTGCACAGTCAACACTTGCTGCCGTGTCATTGGGGTTCAGTAACGTCAGCTGTTCCCCTGCTGTGCGGACGGCAATTTCTCCTGCTCTGTCCACATCCACTGTACTACTGATTTAAAACCTCCTCCAAATACACCTCTGGCTCCTCTGTTTTCAGTATTATCCCTGAGCTCCAACATCGCCAGTTGGCGCTCGGAAGTGCCGTCTGCACAGTCAACACTTGCTGCCATGTTATTGGGGTTCAGTAACGTCAGCTGTTCCCCTGCTGTGCGGACGGCAATTTCTCCTGCTCTGTCCACATCCACTGTACTACTGATTTAAAACCTCCTCCAAATACACCTCTGGCTCCTCTGTTTTCAGTATTATCCCTGAGCTCCAACACCGCCAGTTGGCGCTCGGAAGTGCCGTCTGCACAGTCAACACTTGCTGCCGTGTCATTGGGGTTCAGTAACGTCAGCTGCTCCCCTGCTGTGTAGACGGCAATTTCTCCTGCTCTGTCCACATCCTCACTACTACAGATTTTAGAGTTGCTCCAATTACACCTCTGGCTCCTCTGTTTTCAGTATTATCCCTGAGCTCCAACACCGCCAGTTGGCGCTCGGAAGTGCCGTCTGCACAGTCAACACTTGCTGCCGTGTCATTGGGGTTCAGTAACGTCAGCTGTTCCCCTGCTGTGCGGACGGCAATTTCTCCTGCTCTGTCCACATTCTCACTACTACAGATTTTAAGGTTGCTCCAATTACACCTCTGGCTCCTCTGTTTTCAGTATTATCCCTGAGCTCCAACACCGCCAGTTGGCGCTCGGAAGTGCCGTCTGCACAGTCAACACTTGCTGCCGTGTTATTGGGGTTCAGTAACATCAGTTGTTCCCCTGCTGTGCGGACGGCACTTTCTCCTGCTCTGTCCACATCCACTGTACTACTGATTTAAAACCTCCTCCAAATACACCTCTGGCTCCTCTGTTTTCAGTATTATCCCTGAGCTCCAACACCGCCTGTTGGCGCTCGGAAGTGCCGTCTGCACAGTCAACACTTGCTGCCATGTTATTGGGGTTCAGTAACG
Source organism: Phyllobates terribilis (assembly GCF_046119375.1). Taxonomy (NCBI): domain Eukaryota; kingdom Metazoa; phylum Chordata; class Amphibia; order Anura; family Dendrobatidae; genus Phyllobates; species Phyllobates terribilis. The sequence continues at coordinate 949,142,771 of NW_027362762.1, forward strand.
TCAGCTGTTCCCCTGCTGTGCGGACGGCAATTTCTCCTGCTCTGTCCACATCCACTGTACTACTGATTTAAAACCTCCTCAAAATACACCTCTGGCTCCTCTGTTTTCAGTATTATCCCTGAGCTCCAACATCGCCAGTTGGCGCTCGGAAGTGCCGTCTGCACAGTCAACACTTGCTGCCATGTTATTGGGATTCAGTAACGTCAGCTGTTCCCCTGCTGTGCGGACGGCAATTTCTCCTGCTCTGTCCACATTCTCACTACTACAGATTTTAAAGTTGCTCCAATTACACCTCTGGCTCCTCTGTTTTCAGTATTATCCCTGAGCTCCAACACCGCCAGTTGGCGCTCGGAAGTGCCGTCTGCACAGTCAACACTTGCTGCCGTGTCATTGGGGTTCAGTAACGTCAGCTGTTCCCCTGCTGTGCGGACGGCAATTTCTCCTGCTCTGTCCACATTCTCACTACTACAGATTTTAAAGTTGCTCCAATTACACCTCTGGCTCCTCTGTTTTCAGTATTATCCCTGAGCTCCAACACCGCCAGTTGGCGCTCGGAAGTGCCGTCTGCACAGTCAACACTTGCTGCCGTGTCATTGGGGTTTAGTAACGTCAGCTGTTCCCCTGCTGTGCGGACGGCAATTTCTCCTGCTCTGTCAACATTCTCACTACTACAGATTTTAAAGTTGCTCCAATTACACCTCTGGCTCCTCTGTTTTCAGTATTATCCCTGAGCTCCAACACCGCCAGTTGGCGCTCGGAAGTGCCGTCTGCACAGTCAACACTTGCTGCCGTGTTATTGGTGTTCAGTAACATCAGCTGTTCCCCTGCTGTGCGGACGGCACTTTCTCCTGCTTTGTCCACATCCACTGTACTACTGATTTAAAACCTCCTCCAAATACACCTCTGGCTCCTCTGTTTTTAGTATTTACCCTGGGCTCCAATACCGCTAGTTGCTGCTCAGAAGTGCCGTCTGCACAGTCAACGCTTGCTCCAGTGTTATTGGGGTTCAGTAACGTCAGCTGTTCCCCTGCTGTGTGTCCGGCAAATTCTCCTGCTTTGTCCACATCCACTGTACTACTGATTTAAAACTTGCTCCAATTACACCTCTGGCTCCACTCTGTTTTTAGTATTTACCCTGGGTTCCAGCACCGCCAGCTGGTTCTCGGTAGTTCCATTTGCTCTTTTACCTTCTGCTACCCATCCGGGTTCCAGTACCGTCAGCTGGTTCTCGGCAGTGCCTTTGGATTAGGTGCCTCCTTCTCGGTATCCAAGTTCCACCAACATCTGCTGGTCCTTGGTAGTGCTTTCTGGCACAGGTACCTCCTGCTTAGTAACCGAGTTCCAGTACCGTCAGCTGGTCTTCGGCAGTTCCATTGGCTCTTGTACCTTCTACTACCCATCCGGGTTCCAGTACCGTCAGCTGGTTCTCGGCAGTGTCTTTGGCACGGGTACTCCCTCCTGCCCAGCCTGGTTCCAGCACGCCAGCTGTTTCCGGGTAGTGTCAACGTCACTTTGCCTCCAATGCGTTGTCCTGTCGTGTTGCGGTCGGGTTAGCCGACTCTATGGTGCCTGCAGTTTAGGTGACTCCTATGTGGGCTGCGGGATCATGCAATGAAGGCTGGTTCCATAGTGCCAATAGGACAAGCACCCCCTGTAGGACTGTGGGTTTTGGTAACTGCGGCCGGCTCGCGGCCTTAAACTTTTTTTTACAAGGGTACCTTCTGCTACCCATCCGGGTTCCAGTACCGTCAGCTGGTTCTCGGTGGTGCCTTTGGATTAGGTGCCTCCTTCTCGGTATCCAAGTTCCACCAACGTCTGCTGGTCCTTGGTAGTGCTTTCTGGCACAGGTACCTCCTGCTTAGTAACTGAGTTCCAGTACCGTCAGCTGGTCTTCGGCAGTTCCATTGGCTCTTGTACCTTCTACTACCCATCCGGGTTCCAGTACCGTCAGCTGGTTCTCGGCAGTGTCTTTGGCACGGGTACTCCCTCCTGCCCAGCCTGGTTCCAGCACGCCAGCTGTTTCCGGGTAGTGTCAACGTCACTTTGCCTCCAATGCGTTGTCCTGTCGTGTTGCGGTCGGGTTAGCCGACTCTATGGTGCCTGCAGTTTAGGTGACTCCTATGTGGGCTGCGGGATCTGGCAATGAAGGCTGGTTCCATAGTGCCAATAGGACAAGCACCCCCTGTAGGACTGTTGGTTTTGGTAACTGCGGCCGGCTCGCGGCCTTGAACTTTTTTTTACATGGGTACCTTCTGCTACTCATCCGGGTTCCAGTACCGTCAGCTGGTTCTCGGCAGTGCCTTTGGATTAGGTGCCTCCTTCTCGGTATCCAAGTTCCACCAACGTCTGCTGGTCCTTGGTAGTGCTTTCTGGCACAGGTACCTCCTGCTTAGTAACCGAGTTCCAGTACCGTCAGCTGGTCTTCGGCAGTTCCATTGGCTCTTGTACCTTCTGCTACCCATCCGGGTTCCAGTACCGTCAGCTGGTCCTCGGTAGTTCCATTTGCTCTTGTACCTTCTACTACCCATCCGGGTTCCAGTACCATCAGCTGGTTCTCGGCAGTGCCTTTGGATTAGGTGCCTCCTTCTCGGTATCCAAGTTCCACCAACGTCTGCTGGTCCTTGGTAGTGCTTTCTGGCACAGGTACCTCCTGCTTAGTAACCGAGTTCCAGTACCATCAGCTGGTCTTCGGCAGTTCCATTGGCTCTTGTACCTTCTACTACCCATCCGGGTTCCAGTACCGTCAGCTGGTTCTCGGCAGTGTCTTTGGCACGGGTACTCCCTCCTGCCCAGCCTGGTTCCAGCACGCCAGCTGTTTCCGAGTAGTGTCAACGTCACTTTGCCTCCAATGCGTTGTCCTGTCATGTTGCGGTCGGGTTAGCCGACTCTATGGTGCCTGCAGTTTAGGTGACTCCTATGTGGGCTGCGGGATCTGCCAATGAAGGCTGGTTCCATAGTGCCAATAGGACAAGCACCCCCTGTAGGACTGTGGGTTTTGGTAACTGCGGCCCGCTCGCGGCCTTGAACTTTTTTTTACATGGGTACCTTCTGCTACCCATCCGGGTTCCAGTACCGTCAGCTGGTTCTCAGCAGTGCCTTTGGATTAGGTGCCTCCTTCTCGGTATCCAAGTTCCACCAACGTCTGCTGGTCCTTGGTAGTGCTTTCTGGCACAGGTACCTCCTGCTTAGTAACCGAGTTCCAGTACCGTCAGCTGGTCTTCGGCAGTTCCATTGGCTCTTGTACCTTCTACTACCCATCCGGGTTCCAGTACCGTCAGCTGGTTCTCGGCAGTGTCTTTGGCACAGGTACTCCCTCCTGCCCAGCCTGGTTCCAGCACGCCAGCAGTTTCCGGGTAGTGTCAACGTCACTTTGCCTCCAATGCGTTGTCCTGTCGTGTTGCGGTCGGGTTAGCCGACTCTATGGTGCCTGCAGTTTAGGTGACTCCTATGTGGGCTGCGGGATCTGGCAATGAAGGCTGGTTCCATATTGCCAATAGGACAAGCACCCCCTGTAGGACTGTTAGTTTTGGTAACTGCGGCCGGCTCGCGGCCTTGAACTTTTTTTTACATGGGTACCTTCTGCTACTCATCCGGGTTCCAGTACCGTCAGCTGGTTCTCGGCAGTGCCTTTGGATTAGGTGCCTCCTTCTCGGTATCCAAGTTCCACCAACGTCTGCTGGTCCTTGGTAGTGCTTTCTGGCACAGGTACCTCCTGCTTAGTAACCGAGTTCCAGTACCGTCAGCTGGTCTTCGGCAGTTCCATTGGCTCTTGTACCTTCTGCTACCCATCCGGGTTCCAGTACCGTCAGCTGGTCCTCGGTAGTTCCATTTGCTCTTGTACCTTCTACTACCCATCCGGGTTCCAGTACCATCAGCTGGTTCTCGGCAGTGCCTTTGGATTAGGTGCCTCCTTCTCGGTATCCAAGTTCCACCAACGTCTGCTGGTCCTTGGTAGTGCTTTCTGGCACAGGTACCTCCTGCTTAGTAACCGAGTTCCAGTACCATCAGCTTGTTTTCGGCAGTTCCATTGGCTCTTGTACCTTCTACTACCCATCCGGGTTCCAGTACCGTCAGCTGGTTCTCGGCAGTGTCTTTGGCACGGGTACTCCCTCCTGCCCAGCCTGGTTCCAGCACGCCAGCTGTTTCCGAGTAGTGTCAACGTCACTTTGCCTCCAATGCGTTGTCCTGTCATGTTGCGGTCGGGTTAGCCGACTCTATGGTGCCTGCAGTTTAGGTGACTCCTATGTGGGCTGCGGGATCTGCCAATGAAGGCTGGTTCCATAGTGCCAATAGGACAAGCACCCCCTGTAGGACTGTGGGTTTTGGTAACTGCGGCCCGCTCGCGGCCTTGAACTTTTTTTTACATGGGTACCTTCTGCTACCCATCCGGGTTCCAGTACCGTCAGCTGGTTCTCGGCAGTGCCTTTGGATTAGGTGCCTCCTTCTCGGTATCCAAGTTCCACCAACGTCTGCTGGTCCTTGGTAGTGCTTTCTGGCACAGGTACCTCCTGCTTAGTAACCGAGTTCCAGTACCGTCAGCTGGTCTTCGGCAGTTCCATTGGCTCTTGTACCTTCTACTACCCATCCGGGTTCCAGTACCGTCAGCTGGTTCTCGGCAGTGTCTTTGGCACAGGTACTCCCTCCTGCCCAGCCTGGTTCCAGCACGCCAGCAGTTTCCGGGTAGTGTCAACGTCACTTTGCCTCCAATGCGTTGTCTTGTCGTGTTGCGGTCGGGTTAGCCGACTCTATGGTGCCTGCAGTTTAGGTGACTCCTATGTTGGCTGCGGGATCTGGCAATGAAGGCTGCTTCCATAGTGCCTATAGGACAAGCACCCCCTGTAGGACTGTGGGTTTTGGTAACTGCGGCCGGCTCGCGGCCTTGAACTTTTTTTTACATGGGTACCTTCTGCTACCCATCCGGGTTCCAGTACCGTCAGCTGGTTCTCGGCAGTGCCTTTGGATTAGGTGCCTCCTTCTCGGTATCCAAGTTCCACCAACGTCTGCTGGTCCTTGGTAGTGCTTTCTGGCACAGGTACCTCCTGCTTAGTAACCGAGTTCCAGTACCGTCAGCTGGTCTTTGGCAGTTCCATTGGCTCTTGTACCTTCTGCTACCCATCCGGGTTCCAGTACCGTCAGCTGGTCCTCGGTAGTTCCATTTGCTCTTGTACCTTCTACTACCCATCCGGGTTCCAGTACCATCAGCTGGTTCTCGGCAGTGCCTTTGGATTAGGTGCCTCCTTCTCGGTATCCAAGTTCCACCAACGTCTGCTGGTCCTTGGTAGTGCTTTCTGGCACAGGTACCTCCTGCTTAGTAACCGAGTTCCAGTACCGTCAGCTGGTCTTCGGCAGTTCCATTGGCTCTTGTACCTTCTGCTACCCATCCGGGTTCCAGTACCGTCAGATGGTCCTCGGTAGTTCCATTTGCTCTTGTACCTTCTACTACCCATCTGGGTTCCAGTACCGTCAGCTGGTTCTCGGCAGTGACTTTGGCACGGGTACTCCCTCCTGCCCAGCCTGGTTCCAGCACGCCAGCTGTTTCCGGGTAGTGTCAACGTCACTTTGCCTCCAATGCGTTGTCCTGTCGTGTTGCGGTCGGGTTAGCCGCCTCTATGGTGCCTGCAGTTTAGGTGGCTCCTATGTGGGCTGCGGGATCAGGCAATGAAGGCTGGTTCCATAGTGCCAATAGGACAAGCACCCCCTGTAGGACTGTGGGTTTTGGTAACTGCAGCCGGCTCGCGGCCTTGAACTTTTTTTTACATGGGTACCTTCTGCTACCCATCCGGGTTCCAGTACCGTCAGCTGGTCCTCGGTAGTTCCATTGGCTCTTGTACCTTCTGCTACCCATCCGGGTTCCAGTACCGTCAGCTGGTTCTCGGTAGTTCCTCAGCTTTCTTGTACCTTCTGCTACATTTCCAAGTTCAAGCTTTTTGAAATGGTTCTTGGTAATCACTCTGGATCTCCCTGACGAGGACCCTGAAGACGAGGACCCTGAAGACCAACCCTAAGAAGACGAGGACCCCGAAGACAACGACCCTGAAGATGAGGACCCTGAAGACCACCCCGAAGAAGACGAGGACCCTGAAGACCACCCCGAAGAAGACGAGGACCCTGAAGACCACCCCGAAGAAGACGAGGACCCCGAAGACGAGGACCCAGAAGACCAACCCGAAGAACACGAGGACCCCGAAGACGAGGACCCCCGAAGACGACGACCCTGAAGACCACCCCGAAGAAGACCAAGAAGATGACCCTGAAGAAGTTGACCAAGAGGACAAAGAAGAGAAGACAAGCACCAAGATACAGAAGAACAAGAGACAGAAAACCAAGAAGCAGAAATACAAGAAGCTGCAGAACAAAAAGCGGAAGAACATTAAGCATAAGACTAAAAATCAGAGCAAAAGATAATATCTAAATTATAAGCAGAAGATGACTAAGCAGTGTATGGGGGTGAGTCCGTTCCTCTTCGTGGTGCCCCTGGAAAAGACCTGCTGCTGCAGGCCAAACTGAACGCGGACAAATCCTGTTGTAAATCTTTTGTGACGGGCAGAACGAAAGGTGTAATGTCCAACCTTTTATAGATAACAACTACAGGAATGCCTGTCACAAATAAGAATATGATGAAGAAGATGAAGAAGATGAAGAAGTAGAATATGAAGAATGTAAAAAAAAAGAATAATATGAAGAAGGTGAAGAAGAAGAAGATGAAGAAGGTGAAGAAGAAGAGGATGAAAAAGATGCTGAGGATGATGAAGAAGAAAGTGTGGGAGAAGTAAAAAAGAAGGTGAAGAGCATGGAAGTAGTGAAACATAAATATCTGACAAAATATAAAAATACTTAACATAGTCAATATTTCCGTAACTCAGAACGTCTTAAAAAAAATATTAATTCCTGCTATTCCATTTGATTGGGCTAAACCTCTATGCCTTTATTGTCTCCCCTACCTCCCCCAATACATTCTACATTATTCTTAGTTGTTTTCCTTCATGTAGAATTAACCTACAAGGAAAGAAAGGGTTTATTTTCATTCCGATATTTCTCTCCCATTGACTTGCATTGGTTTCCGGTATCGGAATCGGCGATATCCGATACTTTTTCGGTATCGGTCCGATCCGATATTTCCCGATATCGGAAGGTATCGCTCAACACTATCAGTGATAAATGGTCACTTCTCATTCTTGGGCTGCAGGAGCTGAATGACATCTTTGTATTATCCTCCTCTATTTTATATGATATTACACAGGATGAATTATATAGACGAAGCTTCCATGTAACTGATAGTAATGTGTCTCCAGGATCAACCTCACACTGCAGAACAGCAGGATCACCTCTTCTCACCTTCACCATGGCTGGAAGTGAGAATAAATGTTGTTTAATTAAAGAGGTTTCCGGGTCCAGGCAGCAACTTTGGCAGTGACTGTATGATGCTGCATCCTAAGAGTGCCTAATATTAATACTGTTGGACCACAGCCCCACTATCAGTATTTGGTCAGTATTTTTTCTCAGGAGTGGGAGCCTAAACCAGGAGAGGAACAATCAGAGAAAAGGTATAATAGAAACAAGTCATTAATTCTGCATTTATCACCCACTCCTGGTATTGGCTCCCACTCCTGAGAAAAAATACTGACCGAACACTGACCAAATACTGATAGTGGGGCCGTGGCCTTAGGATTCAGCTTTGATTGCCAGTTCAGTCGATGGTCAAGTGGCTGCTCGCATGCTTTTTTCGGTTATGTGCAGCCTACGTTTTCTTCCTTACGCTCACACTAATGTATAACACAATCAACGAGGAGGAACATTAAATACTGGATCCAAAAATAATTAAAGGGCAAGTGTTAGAAAAGAGAAAAATAACTTTTATTGAACAAATGGTATAGTGGCACTACACACACACACGAGTACCTGCACTAAAATGCTACAAATCAAGAACAAAGTGTAGACAGGAGATAAAATTATAGGCCCACAAAGGAAATAATATACATACAGTGTGTATACAGTGGGTACGGGAAGTATTCAGACCCCTTAAAATTTTTCACTCTTTGTTTCATTGCAGCCATTTGGTAAATTCTAAAAAGTTCATGCTTTTTTCTCATTAACCCCTTCGCAACCTTGGGTTTTGTCGTTTTTGCTTTTTCGTTTTTTGCTCCCCTTGTTCCCAGAGCCATAGCGTCTTTATTTTTTGGGCAATATGGCTGTGTGAGGGCTTATTTTTTGCGGGACAAGTTGTACTTTTCAACGCCATTACTAGTTTTACCATATCGTGTACAGGAAAACAGGAAAAAAATTCCAAGTGCGGTGAAATTGCAAAAAAAGTGCAATACCACAGTTGTTTTTTATTTATTTTTTTACCACGTTCACTGAATGCTATAACTGACCTGCAATTCTTATTCTCCAGGTCATTACGAGTTCGTAGACACCAAACATGTGTAGGTTATTTTATATTTAAGTGGTGAAAAAAAATTGCAAAATTTGGTAAAAAAACCTAAAAAAAAATAGCGCCATTTTCCGAGACCTGTAGCGTCTCCATTTTTCGTGATCCGGGGCTGGGTGAGGGCTTATTTTTTGCGCGCCGGGCTGACGTTTTTATTGATAACATTTTGGGGTAGATCCGATGTTTTGATCGCCCGTTATTGTATTTTATTGCAATTTTGCGGCGACCAAAAAACGTAATTCTGGCGTTTAGAATTTTTTTCATGTTACGCCGTTTACCGATTGGATTAATTCTTTTTTTATATTGATAGATGGGGCGATTCTGAACGCGGCGATACCAAATATGTGTATGTGGGGTTTTTTTTATATATATATATTTTATTTTGAATGGGGCGAAAGGGGGGTGATTTAAACTTTTATATATATATATATATTTTAATATTTTTAAAAACATTTTTTTTTCACTTACTGCATGCTTCAATAGTCTCCATAGGAGACTAGAAGCAGCAGTTGTCTGATCGTCTCTGCTACATACAGGGGATCAGCAGATCCCCTGCATATAGCAGAAATGGTCCTGTGCTATGAGCGCCGACCACTAGGTGGCGCTCATAGCGACGAGATCATGACAACCGCAGGCGTCTGCTGCAGACCCTGGGTTGTCATGCCCACCCATCGGTGACCCGTGATCACGTGACGGGGTCGCCGATGGGCGGGGCTTATGACGCGCAACCCGGAAGCGCGCGTTAAATGCCGCTGTCGGAGATTGACAGCGGCATTTAACATGTTAACAGCCGCGGGTGGATCGCGATTCCACCCCCGGCTGTTGCGGGCACATGTCAGCTGTAAGAATCAGCTGACATGTGCTCGGTTCACTGAGGGCTCAGCGCAGCAGCCCTCACTAAACCGGGGGTACGAAATGTGCGTACTAAGACGTCATGGGTTGGAAAGGGGTTAAAGTGCACTCTGCACCCCATCTTGACTGAAAAAAACAGAAATGTAGAAATTTTTGCAAATTTATTAAAAAAGAAAAGCTTAAATATCACATGGTCATAAGTATTCAGACCCTTTGCTCAGACACTCCTATTTAAGTCACATGCTGTCCATTTCCTTGTGATCCTCCTTCAGATGGTTCTACGCCTTCATTGGACTCCAGCTGTGTTTAATTAAACTGATAGGACTTGATTTGGAAAGGCACACACCTGTCTATATAAGACCTCACAGCTCACAGTGCATGTCAGACAAAGTGAGAATCATGAGCTCAAAGGAACTGCCCAAGGAGCTCAGAGACAGAATTGTGGCAAGGCACAGATCTGGCCAAGATTACAAAAGAATCTCTGCATTACTCAAGGTCCCTAAGAGCACAGTGGCCCCCATAATCCTTAAATGGAAGTTTGGGACCACCAGAAGTCTTCCTAGACCTGGCCGTCCAGCCAAACTGGGCAATCGTGGGAGAAGAGCCATCTGGAGCACGTCTGCTCTACTGTGCAGCTCGGCGCCAAATCTCTAGCTGCAGCGTCTCCTCCGGTGCACATCCACACCCTGCGCTCTCTTTGCGCCAAAAGCCCCCTGCAATCTGGCCCACAGGGCCTTTATACCCAGGAAACTCTCTGGGTCACATGATCAGGTCCAGCCACAAAGTATCTCCCCCTGCCTATCTGCAAGCAACATTTAGTTCCTGCTAGCACAATTCTTTGTTTACTTTCATTTTCAGTTTGTTCCAGCAGAGCGTGGTGTTTGCTTTCAGTTACTTAGTCTCTCTTGTCCATCTCTCTACACACACAAGGATGAGTTTATTATCGGGGCTATACTGTGCATAGGAAGTGACTGACATACCAAAGCTATCAGGATCATGAAGTAAACTTTGCCATCTTTGTTGCTGCCTATGCAGAGCGCAGCAGCAATGAAAAACGCATCTTGACTGCTGCACTTTGTATAGGCAGTGGCTGAGATGTCAGAAGTTGAGCAAGACAGCATTATATCATGGGCATGTGCTGCACTCTGCTCTCTCGCAGCTCCTCGCCTCTCCTTTTATAATTTACTGAAAGGAGAAACAAAGACCTGCTGGGAGAACTGTCCCAAATTCCCAAATGTAAAACAAATCACTGTAAATTAAAAGATACACTAACATTATAATAAATGTTATGCTTTTACATATTTTTTAAGTAGAGTTAGGGCTAGCTGTAGAGCTAGGGATATGTTTGGACTTATGGCAAAAAAGAAAAAAATAGTTGTATAAAAACTAAAACTAAGAAATTGAAAAGTAAAATAAAATAGATTAATGTGTAACTTTTCTATTTAACATTTATGTCAAATTTCAGTAGAAATTTAAAAAAAAAACTAGAGGGATAAATGTTAAACTACAATGACGTCAGTATTTCTTAAAATTCAGTAAAGGTTCTTGTGAGATAAGGGCTTCAATACTGGACTGGTGGAAGGAACTCAGCGAAGGCTAACAATCAATGAGTTATTTGCTTAACCCCAGGTACTGGAAGCCCACAAGATTAAATATAGTTTTCTTTTGTCCAAGATGAAACAGTATAAAATACAGTAAAAGTCTAAAATTAGGATTCTTAAGGTAAAATTTTGGCAACACCACATTATCCGAAATAATGTCACAACTTTTAATCTCCTCCCATGCATATAGAAAACACTCACGTGAGGAGAAAACTCCCAGACAACAAAGAACCAGAGCCAGCCGAAAAGTTACAGAACGCAGAGGCTCCATTTCTTAATTCTGCAATGAAAAGAAAAAGGAAACCGATATATAGAGTCATGTATGTAGCTCAACTTCCTGTCCAGCAAACTTTCCATATGTCAAAGTCTCATTATGGTTTTACAATACGGTATGGCTGCACACAGAGCATCAAAAATCCGGCTCTCAGTTCCTTAGTCACATTTTAAAGCTCACTGACAAAAATCAATTCTGAAAACTTTTTGACATTTTTGTGAAGGTACAATAGCTGTAGTAAATTGTTGATATGTGTCACAGTAGGACAACTGACAGCATAAACAGGGTTGCCAACTTGACTTTTTATTTTTGCTGGACGGTTTATCAAAAAATCACAGACAGACAATATTTTTTCCGGATACATTGAAAAACTATAATAAATCATGCTTATTACAAGAGATCCATGTCTACAAGTCCAGAATTTTGATATGAGATATGAGCTGCATTCACTGTAAACTGTAAAATGATGATAATTAAAGTCAAAACAATCTGTATCAGTTTCTTCAGTTTCAGATAGGGAAAATATGTATTCTTGTACTGGGTTAGCCAGTAGATAGAAAAATATTTAGATTTGAGAGTCCTCAGTGGTTGATACCTTTTAATGGCTAACTGAAAAGATGGTAACAAATTGCAAGCTTTCGAGATTACACAGGTCTCTTCATCAGGCATAGTATACCACAAAATCTGAAGAGTCACATATTTATACACAATAAGACACAAAAATAATGCAATAGGTAAGACAGGTGATGAAAAGCAGAATTATTATGGAAGAGATAAACAGTTCAGGCTATAAATATTTTAGCAGTTAATAGATAAGGAGTGTGAAGGTTTTATTGTCCTGTGACTAGTTCCAGTGTTATGATGGCCTCACAAGTCTGAGGGGCACATTCCTCAGTTGATGTAGAATGACATAAATCCATGCGACACATTCATTCCTGCTCTGAAAGTGTCAAAGATCATCATCAGTTTATATTCTGAGATTCTTCTTTCTCTTTGAGATTTGAAGTTACCTTTTAATACCAGTAATTTCATGTCTTTTATGCTGTGATCAGGGGAACAAAGATGCTTGGCTACAGGTAGATCTATTGGTTTTTCTTTTATTGTGTGGCGATGATGATTCATTCTTGTCCTAAGTTTTTGCCCTGTCTCCCCTACATAAAGACCCCCAGCTGGACATTTGGTACATATAATTAAGTACACTACATTAGATGTGATACAGTTGAAAGTACCTGGGATCTTATAGTCCTGATGTGAGTTGGGAATCTTTATCTTGTCTGTGGTCGTTATAAACGGACAGGTTTTACATTTTTTCTGGTTGCAAGGAAAGGTACCTGTACCTGGTGGAGATGACAGGGAGCTTCTGACAATGATGCTTCTTAGATTTGGGGGCTGCCTGAAACACAGAAGTGGGGGGTCTGGAAATCTGGATTGTTATCGGGCATCTTTTTGTAGTAAGGGTTGTAGTTTCCGTGCAGCTCTTCTTAGCGCCTCCAGATTTGGATTGTAGGTGACTACTAGAGGCACCCAGTTGTTTTCTTGTTTGGGTTTGTAATGTAGGAGATGATTCCTTGATATTCTGGTGGCTCTTGTAATCTGGTTCTCAATTGTTCTTGGATGGTAGCCCTGATTCAAAAAGGTCTTTCTGAGGCCATCAAAGTGTTTGTCTCTATCCATAGGGTTGGAACATATCAGATTTATCTTTTGGCTTGGCTGTGGTCAAACTTACAGAATTCATCCTCACCCACAATTACTTTGAAATTGATAACAACATATATCTACAGGAGACTGGTACAGCGATGGGAAGTAAAATGGCTCCACAGTACGCAAATCTTTTCATGGCCAAGCTTGAAAGTGACTTTTTGTCCTCATGTCCCATCAGGCCTCTGGCCTACTATCGTATCATTGACGATATTTTAATCATCTGGACGGGGTCTGAGCAACAGCTGAAGACGTTCCATGAACACTTTAATCGATTTCATCCCTCCATCAACCTAACACTCAACTACTCCTGTACTGAAGTTAACTTTTTGGACACCATCATCAAGCTACAGAACAATGAAATAGAGACATCCTTGTACCGGAAACCAATTGACCGTCCTACATACCTTAAATGGGACAGTTTCCATCCAAAACACATAAAAAACTCTATTGTTTACAGCCAAGCCATCAGATACAATCGGATATGTTCCAACCCTATGGATAGAGACAAACACCTTGATAGCCTCAGAAAGACCTTTTTGAATCAGGGCTACCATCCAAGAACAATTGAGAACCAGATTACAAGAGCCACCAGAATATCAAGGAATCATCTGCATTACAAAACCAAACAAGAATGCAACCGGGTGCCTCTAGTAGTCACCTACAATCTAAATCTGGAAGCGCTAAGGAGAGCTGCACAGAAACTACAACCCTTACTACAAAAAGATGCCCGATTACAATCCATATTTCCAGACCCCCCACTTCTGTGTTTCAGGCAGCCCCTAAACCTAAGAAGCATCATTGTCAGAAGCTCCCTGTCATCTCCACCAGGTACAGGTACCTTTCCTTGCAACCAGAAAAAAATGTAAAACCTGTCCATGTATAACGACCACAGACAAGATAAAGATCCCCAATTCACATCAGGACTACAAGATCCCAGGTATGTTCAGCTGTATCACATCTCATGTAGTGTATATGTACTAAATGTCCAGCTGGGGGTCTTTATGTAGGGAAGACGGGGCAAAAACTTAGGACAAGGATGAATCATCATCGCCACACAATAAAAGAAAAAAGAATAGATCTACCTGTAGACAAGCATTTTTGTTCCCGTGATCACAGCATAAAAGACATGAAATTACTGGTATTAAAAGCTAATTTCAAATCTCAAAGAGAAAGAGAAATCTCAGAATATAAACTGATGATGACCTTTGACACTTTCAGAGCAGGAATGAATGTGTCGCATGGATTTATGTCATTCTACATCAACTAAGGAATGTGCCCCTCAGACTTGTGAGGCCATCATAACACTGGACCTAGTCACAGGACAATAAAACCTTCACACTCCTTATCTATTAACTGCTAAAATATTTATAGCCAGAACTGTTGATCTCTTCCATAATAACTCTGCTTTCCATCACCTGTCTTATCTATTACATTATTTTTGTGTCTTATTGTGTATAAATATGTGACTCTTCAGATTTTGTGTTATACTATGCCTGATGAAGAGACCTGAGTAGTCTCGAAAGCTTGCAATTTGTTACCATCTTTTCAGTTAGCCATTAAAAGGTATCAACCACTGAGGACTCTCAAATCTAAATATTTTTCAGTTTCAGAAAAATCACAGATGCCTTAACAGGACAAAAAAGTGACTTATTTTGACCAACTGTTCTCGAATTTTTGGACAGTTTGCAACCATGATTCCTTCTTCTTTTTTGATGAGTCCAGCCAAATTGCTGGAAGAATCATCAACAATCTCAAATAAGCAGACGATACAGCATTGATAGCAACAAGCGTGGAATGAAAAACTTATCATGGAGTGTCAAGATGGAAATCTCAAATATGGGAATGCTACTCAATACAAAGATGACAAATATATTGACTACTACCAGGTACGACCCGGGCACATTTGAGATTGATGGTAATGAACTGGAAGTTGTAAAAGACTTCAACCTACTTGGATAAATGATCACTCGATACAGCGATGACACCAGAAGTCAACAGGAGAATATCTATGGGCAAATCAACAATGAAATCATTGGACAAAGTCTTCAAATCGAGGAACATTTCACTGGCGATGAAGACATGGCTCGTACATAGTCTTGTCTTTTCTGTAGTAACATATGGATGCGAAACTTGGATGATAAAGAAATAAGACAGAAAAAGAATTGATGCCTTTGAAATTTGGTGCTGGAGAAGGATGTTATTGACTCGCCCCCAGAGCCGTGGGGTACTCGACAGCCGGGCCTATGGATGCCGGTGGGGGATATCACGGTGGCTGGCCCGGTCCGTGGCCCAGGGCGGTCACCAAAAAGGGGAATTTTGTTTATATGGGGTTTTTGGGATAGTGTTCGTGACGCCACCTGTGGAATGCGGCTAAAGGGAGCCGCCGCTGCGGAGCAGTCCTCTGGAGCTGGTGTTACGGCAGCTGGGATGGTGTGGCTCTCCACAGGTAGAGCTAGCTCCAGGGCAGCATAGGATGTGTAAGTTGCGCTGGGCGTTGTAGTGCAGGGAGGGAAGGATGGCGCAGATGAAAGAATGGACGGAGGCAGTACGGTGCAGTCATCCGAGTTTTTACTCACAGTTCTTATAACAGTTCCACTGGTGCACTGTACAGGTGTCAGCCTCCCACGTCGCGCTGCGTTCACCAGGCAGGGGTTCAGCTCTTCCTCAGGCAGATTAGGAGCACCTGACAGAACCCCACTTTCTTGTGTTCCTAGCTAGACCGTCTTCACGCTGGGTCTTTCTCCCTCCTGCCCTGCGCTTCCCCACTCTCAATCCCGCTCGGGTGCTCTGAAGTGCTTCCTGTCTTGTCGGAGTTCCCAGACCTGCTGGACCCTCACGGAGATTAGAATGAGGCTTCGGCAACTGACTATATAAGTCAGAAGCCTCCGGTTTTCCCAGCCGAGACTTGGAGTAACACGGCTGGCCCAGGGGCCGGTCCCCTTTTTGCGGCCTACGATCCCTCTGTCTTCTGACAGATTCAGGGCATACGGGTGCCATCTCGCACTCACCGTACTCCCTGGGATCCCTTCTGTAGATTGGAGCCTACTCCTCTGCTCCCCTCCTGGGCCTCTAGGAGTGGGCCCTGCTTGTGGAGCAGAGCTCCTAAAGAGACTCTGCTCCCAGACTGTTCTCCACTTACTAGCCTGCCACCCTAAGATGGCTTCCCTTTTTATATCTCACTCTATAGTGCTCCCCTAAACTCCTTCCTCCACCCACACCCACTACTGGTTCTCCCTACCTATGAGTTCCCCCCACTCCAGCCAGGGACAGGGCTCAGCAGGAAAACACATTGCATCTTGCCCCTCCAGCCGACCTGGAGCAGTGTAGTGTTGGATGCAGGTGTTGGGGTTCCGGGCAGCACTCCCTCCTTACCTGAGAGAAGGAGACACCACACCTCTGGGTGAGGTGCAGTACCTCTGAACCCTCAGGGGCGCCACATTATCAATACCATGGATGACAAGAAGAACAAGCAAATCAGTTTTGGAACAAATCAAGCCAGACATGTCACTTGAAGCAAAGATTACCAAGCTACGACTTGCCTACTTTGGATATATTATAGGAAGACAGCAATCACTGGAGAAGGACATCATAATGGGAAGCATAGTAGAAACAAGGCGAAGAGGAAGATGAGAAACGCAATGGCTTGATACAATCAAAATAAAAGAGAGCAAAGAAAACTCTGGTGGACCTATCTAGGCTTGCACGAGATCGATCTTCCTACAGATCGTTTCATCAAGTCACCATGGCTCAAGATCAAGCCGAAGATTGCTAAATAATAATAATAATGGCAACCCTAAGCGTAAGTCCTAATGATCAGTATCTGTAACAGTTAGATGAAAGGGCTTAAAGGGGATCAAGGACAGGATTTCATTATGTATTTTTTTTTTTATTATTGTTGAGAATCAATATAACTTGATTCCAAGAAAGGGTCATAATTTGCTGTTTTGCACAATTTAAAGACTATAGAAGAGCTGAAGATGGCTCAGTTGTATGCAACAAGATTATGACACTGTATGAGTGATCTTTCTTATAACAAAAATTAGAAAAGGTTGAACATAAGTCTTCATAGAATCATAAAATGTTAGCGTTGTAAGGGGCCTCCAGAGTCATTGTGTCCAGCCCCCTGCTCAATGCAGGAGTCACTAAACCATCTCAGACAGATGTCTGTCCAGCCTCTGTTTGAAGACGTCCATTGAAGGGGAACTCACCACCTCTCGTGGCCGCCTGTTCCTCTCATTGATCACCCTAACTGTCAAAAAGTTTTTTCTAATATCTAATCTGTATCTTCTCCCTTTCAGTTTCATCCCATTGCTTCTCATGTTTCCATGTGTAAATGAGAATAAAGCTGAACCTTCTACACTGTGATATCTCTTCAGATATTTGTAGACAGCTATTAAGTCTCCTCTTAGCTTTCTTTTTTGCAAGCTACACATTCCCAGATCCTTTAACCGTTCATCGTAGGACATGGTTTGCAGTCTGCTCACCGTCCTTTACAAAAAAACACAAATATATGCCTCACCATGCATTTAATCCATCCTGCTGCTCATATCTTCTGGGCTCAGACCCACAATGCCGTGACTCTCGGCCAGTATACATAAAGAAAAAGTGGGAAAAGTCTTCAGTAAAAATTAATTCTCACTTTATTTGTGCAAAATATTAAAATATATAAAGGTCCATAATAGCGGAGATGCAATCTCGACGCGTTTCTGGCAGTGACTGACTAAGGGCGTCGAGATTGCAGCTCCGCTATTATGGACCTTTATATATTTTAATATTTTGCACAAATAAAGTGAGAATTAATTTTTACTGAAGACTTTTCCCACTTTTTCTTTATGCTCACAGTCCTGGTCGCTCTTCTCTGAACTTGCTCCAGTTTTTCGATGTCTTTTTTAAAATGTGGTGTCCAGAACTGGACTCAGTATTCCAGATGAGGTCTGATAAAGGAGGATAAGAGGGGGATAATTACTTCACGTGATCTAGACTCTATTCTTCTGTTAATACATACCAGAACTGTGTTTTGCCTTCTTTTGCTGCTGCGTCACACTGTTGAATCATGTGCAGTCTGTGATCTATTAGTATATACCAAAGTCTTTTTCACACGTGCTGTTGCTTAGTTCTATGCCTCCCATTCTGTAGATGTAATTTTCGTTTTTCTTGCCCAGATGTAGAATCTTGCATTTCTCCCTGTTAAATACCGGTCTATTAATTGCTGCTCATTGTTCCAGCTTATCTAAATCCTTCTAAATAATTTCTCTGTTTTCTCTAGTGTTAGCTATTCCTCCTAGCTTTGCAATGTCTTGAAGGGTTAAATGTCTGAGTATTGGGACCCCACCAATTGAAGAGAGGAGATCGTAAGTTTGAATGGGGTGGTGGTCCCTGATGTTCTTTTCAATGTCTATCGGGCTGATGGAAACAGGCAATGGATATACTTGGCTGACTTTTCCCTCCTTAGTCTTTTGACAGCATTATGCATGCTCGGGAACAAATGCTTCTTAGGGAAGGTGCAGACAACCGTATCTTAGGTCCAAGTGTTATCCAGATCGCACTCAGACCAATGTTATTCTGTGGGGCCATGTACTTGTCCCCGATTTTTCCCTCAGACAAAACCTGTCTGAGTTAAAAGTCACTGCATGACCGAGTTTGATCCAATATTGGATTGCATTTGGCAAGTCAATGAATCTGTGTAAACCATCAATCTGCACTTGGATGACATCTGAGTGCCATCTGATTTTCATGGATTAACAGAATGGAGAAGAGGGAGACATATTTTTCTGCATTTTTTTCGCCTCCAAGAGAATCGGAGCACACTGTGACCACACTCTGATCAGCGTGTGATTAACATAATTCATTCAATTCCCTCAGACAACAGAATTCACGGTTGTCTGTGCCTGCCCTAACAGTGATTTGTATGGGTATCTGGCACTGCTAAAGTAGAACATTTTAAATTCTATAATTTTTGGGCACGATCTCTTTGAAGTCCATTTTTTTTGCCTAGTGGTAATCCTTAAAGTTTATTGCTCCAAATTCTTCAAAATGGTGCACCAGTTTCATGAATGTTGTGCAAAGACAAAAAATCAGTTGTATATGAAATCGTTCCAAGGAAGTGCTGGAGGACATTTCTGCAAATATGTTTGCTACTTTTTAAAAAGTCCCAATTGATGAATTGGGCCAAAAAAAAATGAATATCTAAAACCTTGCCCACAATTGCTACAAATATTAATGGAAAAACAGGCAAACATGTAAAAAAATCGACTTTAGAAAAGGTGCATGTGACGCAGAGTCATAACTGACAAATCAAGCCGTGAGATCAGTTAGTCAAGAGGTCCAGGGTCAGATACCAAGAGAGCTCGTCATAAACAGAGGGGTAAGATAAAGACATTGTCAGGTCACAGTCTGAGGTCAGAATTCCAGGAAGGTAATGGATCAAGACAAAGGGGCTAGGCAAACGGATGGTCAGGCAGCAAAAGATCGGAAACAGAGCAATGGAAAACAAGACACACACGCCACTGAGCTAAAGCTATGACTGCCAATAATTAGACATTGACAGTTAGCTAAATAGCCAAGTAATCACACAAAATGAGAGATACCTGGAAGATACACAGTACGCCCCTACCCTGATTGGTGAATGGACGGTCACTCATAATACTGGCAGCTGAGCTGTCACTCACTGTGTCCAGGACACAGTGAGTGGTGGAATTGTGACATTACAAATTAAAAACAGATGAAAAACATCAAAATATTGCAAAAAAGACAAAAAAAATTGTCATAATGAACTGGACCCTTCATGTTCAAAAGCTACGGAAGAGATGTTTTTATAAAATCCTTCAGGACTCATTCAGACGTCCGTGTGCCATCTGCATGCTGTTTGTGTTTAACATTGCAAAAAATAGGAGACGCTTTGTCATTATTTATCCATACGTGAAAAACACTGACTACGCACTGACCAAACACTGATGACATATGGATCCAAAACACTAATGACACCGGTACAATTTTTTTGTGAATGAGAAAAATACTGACCTCTGAATGAGGCCTTATGATGTATCCTAGTTTGGTCCAGAAGGACCCAAGTCTTCATCCCCTAATGATTTCTTCGTAGGTCTATTTGGGGGTAGAAGAAGGAGCTCCTCACTCACCACTGACCATTGCAATATCTAGGAATGGTCCAGATAAGGCCTCATTCAGACATCTGTCTTGCAAGTACGTGTTGTATCCATTTTTTTTTTCATGGCTAGACCGCGTATCCATTATATTATATATTTTATCCATCCATTATTTTATGTATTTTTTTTCCTTTAAGTTGTTTAAGTTGGGTCTAGTTTAACTATGCTCTATCAGGCCAGTCCTGCCCCTTAAAAGGCCACTCACATTTTTATCACAAAATGTCACTTGCGTTTTACCCTGTAATGGGCATCTCTGTGAGTGATATTCTAGGAAGATGGCATAAACACAATTTTCCATTACCAGAGAGCACCGGGCGAGCAATTTTCTGAACCTGTAGATGATAAGTTTTTATTAGGAGGTGGTTCTGAGACTCAATGGAATGAGAGAGCGTTCCATAGTAAGAAAGTCCCGGATACAGTCGTGTGAAAAGTAAGAACACCCATTTTTTTGTTAACACATGGGTATTAGATTTTCATTCACCTAGTGCATAAAGATGAAGGCAACGAACGTGCTGTAAAACAAAACATAAATTCACTCATGAAATGATATAAAGGTATAAATATGACACTAGGTCCCTTGTACCAAAATAATCTTACATATTTCCTATGTGTAAGGAATTGCTCATACCTTTCTGTTGTCTGGTGGAGGAAGCTGGAGATACGAAACACTTGGCAGAGATTCTCCCATCTATATACACAGCAGGAGCCGTCCGGTGGAGGAAGCTGGAGATACGAAACACTTGGCAGAGATTCTCCCATCTATATACACAGCAGGAGCCGTCCGGTGGAGGAAGCTGGAGATACGAAACACTTGGCAGAGATTCTCCCATCTATATACACAGCAGGAGCCGTCCGGTGGAGGAAACTGGAGATACGAAACACTTGGCAGAGATTCTCCCATCTATATACACAGCAGGAGCCGTCCGGTGGAGGAAGCTGGAGATACAAAACACTTGGCAGAGATTCTCCCATCTATATACACACCAGGAGCCGTGGGACTGGAATTAGACCAATCCGACAGCTCCACATCATGACCCACGCCCGCTTCAGTCTCACTGCACAGAGGATGAGAACGGACTTCCAGAAATTTGGAGAAGAATGGCAAAGGCTTGAAAGGCAAAATGCACCAACACCAAGTCCAGAAGACATCGGGATCAATTTGAGATGAGACCAAATTGAAAAGACAGTGCCTATCGGAGTCTGAGGATGTCATTATCAAAGTGTGAAGATAGGCATAGAAGAGGGTTGACTCTACTGGAAAATTGTAGTCAAGTGGGGTGATGGGTTTGGTTGGGAATTATGTAAGTCAAGGGAAATGTTCAGTTTGGCTCAGACACTGGTAATGAAGTGAATATCGGAGACACATCTTGGCCAACAGTCCAAATTTTCCCCAAAAAGATCTTCTCCACTTTTGCTTATTGGTCAACTGACTCTAATCTGCTGATGTTTCTGGCCACAGGGTATGCCGGAGCTTGGGAGTTGTGACCAGGTTTACAGAGGTGGGCAAATGCTGGTTAAGGGGTTGAATTTGTTTGGCATCAGGTCCCCAATCCTCACCTACTTACAAGCCCAATAGCAACTATGTGGTCTGTCTGCGATTCTTCAACTCTGAATGAGATGGAGATTTTGTCCATGTGAACTGGAGGTGAAAGTGATCACTGCTAGCAAAGTTTTGGAAAAATTGAGTGGTTTATGAGGAGCTTGCAAAAAATATGTGATATTTGTATTCAGGCCCGGTCAATGACAAAGTAAGACAAAGTAAATTTGAAGATCATTATTCAAATTCCATTGGTTCTTGACCGGCAATGAGTGATAAAATGACCAAACATTCAAAATAGTTTAACAAAACTTTACTGAAGGAAAATACAAAATTTACAGCAAAAAAAAAAGATAATGGGACAATATGAAATATCATACAAAACCAGACAATAATTGTAAAGAGTTCAGTAAAAGTAGGTGGCACTAGAGTTCTGGTCCTCTTCCTCTCTGAAGAGACAATTTGCATATTTCCTAGAGGAGCATTGGGACTTTAAAAGTCTCCTCAACATGACATGCTTAACATGTCGCTCTCCGCAAAGAGAAATGTTACCCCTTAGATATAGTAAAAGATTGCTACATCCCAGATCCAATCGCTCTTTACAATAGCTTTTTATATTTCTTGTCATCAGTCTTTGTTAATTTGCTCTTCAGGAAGGTTTTGTACCTTGAAAAAAGGTGAAAGCAATCAAAGATTATCCAAGAATATATAAAATTAAAGGTACATAGACTTTTTCAGTATAATAGATATTGAATTGATCTAACTTGCAAACAATTGTTGAAAAGAACATAAAAGGAACAAAATAGAAACAAATGTAGAAAAAATGTGTGCTCTGAACAAACTGATATTAACACTACATGGGTTTAGGGACATAACAAATGAGGATGCACAGGTTGCATTTACATCTGGCACATGGATTTAGAGGCAGGGAAGTGGTTCATAATAAGCCACTAGCATATTACACTCCTCAACATTGAAATTGCAACACCAAGAAGGAAAAGTTGAATTATGGAAATCACAAGATGGGTGGACATGTGAATGATCTGCAAATGGTGAAAAAATGGATGCAAAATCTTCAAACCATCTGTATTTATTTAGTATCGAATATGAGCATCAATCTCCACACTTATGTAATTCCACAACTTTTTTTTTATTGGTGTTTCAATTTTAATATTGAGGATTGTAAATTCCTCATGTTAAGTGTGTGGTCTTGTTATAAAGATCATACTGCTCTTCAGGGGCTCTAGGATTGTAAGACACATGCCGAAACTTTCGTAGCAGGTTGCAACCTTATTAAATAATATTGGATGGCTCCAACTAGGGATTCTTCTTTTGGGGTGTCACTATTCTGACACTCACTGAGTCCTATGGACACAGTGAGTGACAGCTCAGCCGCCCTATAGATTTCAGAAGTGTGCTGGGCTGTCAGTTTTGTGAATGGGATAGCCCAGCTGCCCAACAAAGGGCTGGGGCATGCCTGGCAATCCCCATGCAAGTTAAGGATTGTCCAGCCGTCCAATCAACCGGGGCCTGCTGAATTTCCTCCAGGTGTCCAGCTTTCTTGGTGATTGCCTGACTATTTAGCTAGCTACCAATAGTCAGAACATTGCCAGTTGTAGCTTTGCTTGGTAGTGTGTGTCCCTTGTGTTCTGCGTTCTGCTGTTCTGATCTTTGTAGCCTGACTATGGACTTTGCCT
This sequence comes from Phyllobates terribilis, assembly GCF_046119375.1. Lineage (NCBI taxonomy): Eukaryota > Metazoa > Chordata > Amphibia > Anura > Dendrobatidae > Phyllobates > Phyllobates terribilis. The sequence goes on from NW_027362762.1 coordinate 949,166,024, forward strand.
TTTGACTAATCATTTGTCTTCCCCCTTTGCCTCTGACGTACTCTAATCTTTGTTGCCCAACCTTGGACTTTGCCATTTGACTATTCGTTTGTCTTGCTCCTTTGCCCTTGACTTACTTTCCTGATATTTGACCCTGGACTCCTATGTTTTAAGGTTTGTCCGTGAGAAGTGACTATCCAGAGTCAAATGAACACTACACAATCTCTTAACAGCACTTGACTTAGCCATTGCAGCAACAATATATTTAGAGTTTCTGCCATTCTGCACCAAAACTCAGGCCCCATCTTGGCCACACAATACTAGGACACTCTTGTGTTCCTTCATGTCCTGGTCACTCTCACTTTCTTGAAGAAGGAAACATCTGATGGGTGCACTTCTGGAAAAAGTAGGTTTTGTACGACACTCATACAAGAGGATTTACAAATTTTGTGGCAACTCTTTCATCATGCACGTACACAAAGACTTCTAGGGTGTGCACAGTGCCCTGACATTCAATAGTCTCTCCTCACGTCAGATAGCATCCTTTCTAAACTGCTAATTTTTGCTCTCTGGGCCTAGTTTCCTTCCTCTCTTTATGGGCAGGCATGGATTCCTCTGCCAGGAACAGTCACATAGGAAATCTCCTCTCCACAACCTGGGGTAACACACATTTTAAGATGTGCCCTATTAACTTTTATAAGTCATTTGCTCTAACAGGCAGCTTCTACCCCAAACACATGCCCTCTGCAATTGACAAAGAATGGAGGGAAATCAGCCCTTTAATAACATCTGTCAATCCCAGTATCAGAAAAGAATGAAATGCAGTGAGCATAAGTCCAGGTGAGAACTAAAAGCTCACAAAGTAAAGGGTCAAGCTCCCATTGATAACCTGGGGTGAAACACCATTTCAGATGTGTCCTATTAGCACTTATAAGTTATGGGTTGTAAGAGGCAATAAAGCTTCTACTCTGTCCAAATGCCCTCTGCAACAGACACAGAATGGAGGGACACGGTCCAAAAATAACATCAGTACCTACCAGTATAAAAAAAATAAAGTCTAGTTAAGGAGCTGAAAGCTCACAAATTAAAGGATCAATCACCTCTCAATAACTTGGGGCAAAAAAACTATTTCAGATGTGTCCTATTCACACTTATAAGTCATGGCCTCTAAGGCAGTAAAGCACCTACCCCTCCACATGCCCTCTGCAACTGACACAGGATGGAGGGAAATCAGCCCAAAAATAACCCCTGTCCCTCCCAGTATCAGAAAATAAACAAATGCAGTGAGCATTAGTCTAAATAAATAGCTGAAAGTTCACAAATTAAAGAGCAAAGAGGGTAAGCTATTGTAAACCATTTTACAGGCTACATCTTTTTCTGTAAGATTGCAGTAGGAGAAGAAAATTGACAGAAGGGACTGCTGCTACCTCTGTAAACTAAATACCAAATAGAAAGTTTACTATAATGTGGTGTGGTGCTTTAAATGTAATAAGAATATCATGGTATATGTGATATTATGTGATCAATATGAACAGAATTAATGTAATATAACATCACCCGCTATACTGTAAGCCAATATAAACAGAGAGCTGCGGGATGTGCCGTCATTATATCAATACAAAGTCCAAAAAGTACCTGTCTTTTGATCTTCAGGCTTATGAAAAGTCCAGCAAGGAGAACAGTGAAGATTACTGTAATGATTAATCTCACAATGTTATCAAATCTAAGTTTATAACCTAGAGGGAAACATAGGAAAAGTTACATTGTCAAAAGTTAACAGTGAGGTACGACCGGTGGCGAATACGATAGCACATGGGTGGATCGCACAGAGTAGTCATTTTTTTGGGATAAGATATTGGATTATTAACCAAATACATATTTGGAATATAACATTGGAAACCACAGACAACACACATCACCAACCACTAAATATGGACAAAAATATGATTGTCCACATGAATGGATACCACCCATATATCATCATCCACCAAACATGGACCTTGTATGATCTTTGATCAATTGTTGACTTATACTCACATGTCCCAAAAAGAACACGTATACTAGGATTTAAATAGACAGGATTATGCTTCAGGTCTTCAAGGGGTATTCCTATCTTGTACTTTGTAATAAATCCAAAGGCTATGCTAATAATGTATAGTAGATACTGGTCCCCATTGTGCATTTCTGTTTGTGGAGAAATTGTAATCATTTCCAAATAAATTAATGAGACTTCTGACAACTTCTCCACTAGTGATGGGTCCCATTCTCAAGATAGATTCAGGTCCCATCGATGGGACCCACATATATGGCATAACCTGAGAATATTATATAAATGTACAAGATCAAAATATCCTTTTAATAACAGGTTCATGTTGTACAGCATTATAAGTAGTGGAAATATCCAGAGGGTCGGGCCACTGTTATTCATCAGGTCGTAAAATACTGTCTTTGAACTGATGATGCTGACACCAGTCTCTGTTTTATCCAAATGGAGTGGTTTTTTTTTTTGTTAGGCACATTTTACAATTTTTCCAAGTGACTAGTAGAGTAATTTTAATAGAGATTTTCATCAGGACAGGCCATCAATATCATATCGGTGGGTACTCAATGCCCAGCACGTTCATGGATAACATGTTATCAGCTCTGGCAGTGGCATAACCAGTGTACTGAGTAGAGCAGTAAAGCTCCGAGTGGGGACCATTGTTGAGAACACCTTTACCGGTGAGGTACCAAGTGTGAGACCCCCATCTATCTAATAGTGATGATCTATCATAAGGTTAGTCATTCATCATTATCATTAACCCAGACAAGCCCTTTACGCACTTGGGTCCTAATGCAAAATTAGTAAAAGGCAGCCCAATTATAATTATCATGTGCATGTGACCCATAGTGTGCCAAAGGGATGCAAGGTCCCTTCAGGCTGAAGGGGGTGAGTAAGTCTACAAATTCTGCACCCCATGTAGTTATGTCTCTGTGTGTAAAATGTCTAATATAGGAATGGAAAGATTAGTGATATCCTACTGGTTGTGTTAGAGAAAACAAAAAGTTCTGTCTCCATCTATGTCTTTATACAACTAATGTTTTTTTTTTCATAATTTTGCATCAGACTTGTGACCTTAACACGTAAAAGTATACTCGAGTCAAAAGAGTTCATGAAGTATCCACTGAATAGGTGGTAAATGCTAGATAGATGGTGGCTCCAACTATTGGGACCCCCAAGAGGAGCTTGGTCCACCATTTTCCCCAGCTACTAAACTGTGGCTTGGGGAAGTTTTAATGGAGTGCCAATTGAGCATGCGTCTTGCTACTCTATCCAGTGTTTATATGAATAGACCCAGCATTCAGACTCACACCTTTTTAGCATTTAGCAGCCATCTAGGGGATAAGTGATTGTTTCAAGCTGAAAACCCATTTTAACTCTTGAGCTAGATGAACCAGATGAATTGAAGATTTAGTGGTATTGGCCAGTCATTGAACGTGAATATCTGAAATGTCAAGGGAAAAAAAAAGGATAAAGCATGTTAAATTTCAACATGCCCGATCAATTGTTCTCACAGAAAATACGCCACCATCGAGGTGTCAGGCAGTGACTAAATCCACTCTTTTTTTTAGAACACATGCATGTCTAAATGGTGAGGTGGTATGTATAGAACGATAATGCCCAAAGAAGAAATGGTGGAAAAACTCCATGCCACGTCATCCCCTGGTCACATGGGTGGTGAATGACTAGAATTGTCCAACAACAGATCCTTCGGAAAAAAAATGGAGCCATTTAGGGACAAAATGGTACGGTACTTGCCAAGCACTTATTGTCCTAGTAATTGTCTTTGGTCATAGCAGTCAGACCTATCAAACATTGGTGGCATGTCCTAGGCATCTGCCTCCAGGGTTTTTACTGAGATAATCCCTTCCATATTTCTCACATGGATTTCTGGTGTAAAATATTAAAGGGTACAGTAAACGCACCTTAATACATACACATATATTTACCACCCAGTGTAATGTCTCCTTTCCATGGATTTATAAACGATGGATGAGACACGACGCAAGTCACCGACGTCTCATTAGTTCCTTCTCTACTGAACGTGCTGATTACCGCCCCCATCTGGCCTAGGTCTTTTAGTACCGTATTGTTGATATCATCTGAATGTGGGATCCAGGAGATTTCTGCAGGTGGATTCCCACCGATGGCGCCACACTCTGGAGATCCATCATTGTTTAGTTTTAGGAATATAGACGGCTCAGCTGAAAATTAAGGAAAATGTATTTAGTCAGCTATTATGGTCTGCGTATTTCTGTTACTAATAAGATCTAAAGGTCCATTTTATGTCAATTCAGAGCTAGGTGCAATAAAACATTATTATTTAGGTCATTTTCATTAATTACATTGACACCAGATCCCAAGTCACCTCAAGTAGTAATCATTGCACCCTTTAGACTCTATGTCCGCATGGTCATGCAGCTTAAGACTTGTCCAAGTTAGATTTGCTGATGGAAGACAAGGGGATTCTCTGGTGGATCCTCATCTTTTAATAAAATAAAGCTTAATATGCCAGCACTGGCTATAGTCCATGCTAAAATTAGAAGCCTTGCCCACTAGTATAGATGAAAATTATCCAGGCATTGCATCTCTATAGAAGCAGGACACTGTAAAAATCTTGTCTATAGCATCCTGGGCTACAGAAAGTTACAACAGCCAGAATTTTTTTCTTGCTGTTGTAACATGTCATTGCTCAACAGTCATGAGGAAGGGAACAGATATGCCCTGTGCTGCCTGCAAGACTGACTTAAATTATCTGCAAAAGTGTAAGCATAAATATAAATGTGGGAATTGTGCATGTATATTGTGTTTAATGTATGTGTGTGTGCATGTGTTTAACATGTGTATGTGTGTAATATGTGTGTGACGCGCCCCTGGGCCTGTGTCGCGCTGCGGTGCGCACGCGGGAGCTTACCCGGAGCCGGATCCGTGGAGGGTTGTAATCTCGTGGCGGTGACCCGGTCCGTGCCCAGGGAGTCAAACTAGACGGCAGTCTATTAGTAGTAAATAGTTGATGACTACGCCACCCGTTGAGTGCAGCCAGGAAGCTGCTGCTGCAGGGCAGACCGCTGAGGCCGGTGGTAGGATTGTGCAGCGTGATAGTATAACCCCCAACGGGAGGGGTATGGTCTCAGGGCAGCCGACGTGGATGATGGGGGTAGCAGGAACCACTCAGAGACGGTACGGTGTAGTTCAGGGTCTTTACTGGTAACAACGATAGACCCTCCCGGAGTACTTGCTAGCGAACGGGGCCTGGTCAGTCCTTGAGCAGATGGGATCTCCCCTGGCCAGGCGTAGTTGTAGGCCTCCCAAACTGACTGTACTCTTCTGGCTACCTTGCTAGGAGCTGATGTAAGTAGCCCACGTCCCTGAGTGTACCGTGTGGTGCTCACCCGTATGGCCGGTGACTCGGGGCCTTCTAATGGCTTCCGCTCCACGATGGCGGTGCTGGTCCCACGCGTGTGACCGTGCCTTCAGGCTTCTGGGCCAGAGGACCTGAAATCCCCTGCCCGACGGATTCTGCTGCTGGGTAGGATTTAGTCCCCACAGCCTCGGACTCCGGGTCCGGTAAAGAATCTTCTTAGTCAGGGCGAGCTCTGTAGCTGCCAGCCCCTGACTCCTTGTAACTCTGCTGTTTCCTATGCTGCTTCTCTTCTCCACTCTCCTTGTCTGACTCACCCTGCCTCAGCCCCGGGTTTATACAGGGGAAGTTCTTCCCCTCCCAAGACTGGGCAGGAGGTGTGGCATGCACAGGATCCCTGACCAAAGGACCTCCCACCTGCTCTCAGACATAATATCTCTATCACTGTGGCAACCAGACCCCTGGGGTGTCACATTCCCTCCCAGTGAAATTTAGTACTCCGGGACTAAACACATTTAGAAAAACATAACAAAGTATAACAATAACAATACTATAAGAAAAACACATAAGATGGTTACGGCGTGTCCGCAACCGGATGCAGTCTTTGAAGAAAAGCAAAGGTGTCCATTTCACCAACACAGGGAGACGTAACCAGGTAGGGGTCTGTCCTACCCCGAGTCCTTAACAGTCTCTAGTCCATCCTGGGTTACGCTCCAACTATATACAAGGATTCCCGGTAAATCCACCAAGGTTTCCTAAAAATAACTAGAAACACAAAATTATACACAAGCAACAAGACACAGAAAAACATAGATAAAACAATTTATACACTTTAAATTCTCCAGCGTGCGGGTAACTGGCCTCTAGTGGCCCTAGTGGACCTACGGAGCTGACTGTCTGTCCCTGAACTACAGGGTGTAGGAGCTGTCAAGGGTAAACTGGGCAGCTGTCTACCGGCTCTTTGTCTCACTAGGGGTACGGCAGGCTCACTATAAGCAGAGGGTTGATTCTCCTGTTCTGCTTGTGTGGAGTCTTCTGCCTCCTGGACCGGCTGTTCTTCCAGCTCTACCCGTTGCTCCGTAGGTTCTTGGGATGATGGTTGGAGGAAGGTGAGTACGGGTACCACAACTGCACCATTGACTTGAGTCCAAGACTGAGGAAAGTCCCCGAGCACGGTACTAACCATATCTTCCCTTTCTTCCACGGGTCGATGGTCTTCTTGTTCCTCTTCAGGGTTCCTCAGTTGTTCGGGACACTTCTTCAGGTGGTCCCGGGATACAATGGCTGTGGTTTCCCCTCCGTCTTTACTGATGGTACAGACCTTCGGGTTCTCGTGGCTTGAGGGCAGTACGGTGTACGGGTCCTTCTCCCACTGGTCGTCCAACTTGTGGAGCCATCTCTTCCTCTTCAAGACCTGCTCTCCGGGTACCAGGGGAACAGCGGGAGCATACTGGTTGTAAGTTTTCTCTTGTCTTTCCCTAGCCTGACAGAGACTTCGCTCCACGCTCTCCTGTACTCTCCTGGTTCATTTTTTCACAAAGTCCATTAGTCTGCGGATGGTAGGGTGTCGTCCTTATCTTCCGGCAGCCATACAGATTGCAGAATTCCTGAAAGACCTCCGCTTCAAAGGCAGGTCCCTGGTCCGTCAGCACTTGGTCCGGGTACCCGTGTGGACGGCAGAAGTGCTGCTGGAAGGCTCTAGCTGCTGTTTGAGCCGTTAAGTCCTTGACGGGGACGACAACCAAGAACCGGGAGTAATGATCCACGATGGTTAACGCGTAGACGTAGCCACTTCTGCTTGGGGTCAGTTTTACATGATCCAAGGCTACCAGTTCCAACGGTTGCCGGGTGACGATGGACTGCAGGGGAGTCTTCTGGCTGGCTCGGTCCTTCCTTCTCAGGTTGCACGGGCCACAATCTCTGCACCACTTCTCGATGGTTCCCCTCATGCCTACCCAGTGGAACCGCTCGCGCAGCAGGAACTCCAGCTTTTTCCACCCAAAGTGTCCAGCTCCGTCGTGGTATGCCTCCATCACCATGGCTGCGTCTCTTCGTGGCACCACTACTTGCCAGAGTAATTCATGCGTCCGGGAGTTAACCATTCTGCGGCACAACTTCCCTTTGTAAAGGAACAGTCGACTCTTCTCTGCCCATAGTTGTTTGGCTTCCTCCGGAGCGTCTGGTTCAAGGCGAGCCTCCGGCCGAGTCAGCATCTCCTTCACCAGTCGGACGGCAGGGTCGCTGTCTTGCGTTTCCGCCCAGTTGTAGTGGGGTAAGGGGTTCAACGTAGCAGCCTGCTTACTCCTTACCCGGTGGGAATACTGAATAGTCCCATGACGGTGGAACGCAGGGAGTTCAACTTCTTCCAGTCCCTCCGGATCTTCTCCTCCGTCCGGCAGGTTGGGCATCCTGGACAGGGCGTCCGCGTTGGTATTGGAGCGTCCTGCCCGGTATTTAATTGTGAACTCGTAGTTGGACAGACGGGCCATCCACCTCTGCTCCAGGGCACCGAGTCCTGCCGTGTCCAGGTGTGTCAGCGGGTTGTTATCCGTGTACACGGTGAACCGGGAAGAAGCGAGGTAATGCTTAAAGCGCTCAGTGATTGCCCATACTACGGCCAGGAACTCTAACTTAAATGAGCTGTAATTCTCGGGGTTCCTTTCGGTGGGTCGCAGTTTTCGGCTGGCGTAGGCGATTACTCGTTCCTTCCCCTGCTGGATCTGGGACAGTACGGCTCCTAGCCCGATGTTACTGGCGTCGGTGTAGAGGATAAAGGGCTGGCTATAATCCGGGTACGCCAGGATTTCGTCCCCCGTGAGGGCCATCTTCAGCTGGCGGAAGGACTCTTCTTCCAGCTCTTCCCATTTGAAGGGCGGCTTCTGGTTCTTGGCCTTCCGGGACTGGCCTATCAGGAGGTCCTGCATAGGTGCTGCCTTTTTGGTGAAACCGGGAATAAACCTTCGGTAGTAGCCTACCAACCCGAGGAACTGCCGCACTTCTTTTACGCTGGAGGGGCTTGGCCATCCCTTAATTGCGGTGATCTTATCGGGGTCGGGAGCCACTCCGTCAGCGCTCACCACGTGTCCCAGGTACTGCACCTTTGGTTTCAGGAGGTGACACTTGGATGGTTTCACCTTTAGGCCGTAACTCGCCAGAGCCTCGAACACTTCCGCCAGGTGTTTCAGGTGGTCCTCATACGTCTTGGAATATACGATGACATCGTCCAGGTACAACAGGACCGTCTCGAAGTTTCTGTGGCCCAGACAACACTCCATTAGGCGTTGGAAGGTTCCTGGTGCGTTGCAGAGTCCGAACGGCATGCAGGTGAACTCGCTAAGTCCCATCGGGGTGGTGAATGCGGTCTTCTCCCGGTCCGCCTCTGCTACAGGAACCTGCCAGTACCCGCTAGTGAGATCCAAGGTAGAGAAGAAGTTAGCAGATCTTAAAGCAGCCAATGACTCCTCTATCCTTGGTAAGGGGTACGCATCCTTGTGTGTGATACGGTTGATTTTCCGGTAATCTACACACATCCTCATGGTGTTGTCTTTCTTTTTGACTAAAACTAATGGGGCTGCCCAGGGGCTACAACTATCCCGGATTACCCCAGCCTCCTTCATATCTCTAAGCATCCCCTTGGCGTGTTGGTAATGTGCAGGGGGTACGGGTCGATACCTCTCTTTTATGGGAGGATGATCTCCCGTGGGGATGCGATGTTCTACCCCCTTGACTCGCCCGAAGTCTAACGGGTGTTTACTAAACACTCTCTCATACTCTTGAACCACCCGATAGACTCCTTGTTTCTGATGTGAGGGAGTGGAGTCAGTACCCAAATGTAGTTGCTGACACCAGTCCTCCATGTCTTTCTTAGAGCCGTTACCTTCCTCCGGGTGAGATGGAGGCAAGGGTTCCACAGATTGTATAGAACTTTGATTAGTGGTATATAATTTGGCTAGCGTGGCATACCGGGGCAGGTACACTTCCCTCTCCCCGATATTTATTATGCGAATGGGCACCCTCCCATGGCGTACATTGACCACCCCCCGTGCTGTCAAAATGGTGGGCCTACTGTCTGAGTAAACTGGTTCTACCATTGCCTGGTAATCTCTACCTCTCAGACCAATAGCTGCCCGGCACCAAATCATCATTTCACTTTTTGGGGGCATGGCAATAGGAAAAGGGTCACACATTCTTACGCTACCAATCTCACCGCCGGAGAGTTCCACTTGTTGCCGTTGCATCAGTGCCCGGATCTCTTTCTGGAGCACCCGCTGCTCGCCGGAGCTGGCATTCTTGGCAACCTGCTGTAAAAGGAAAATCACCTCTGCAAGACAATTTTCAATTACATTAGTTCCTAGAGTTATTTTTGGGTGACTCTTATGTTTATCGATATCTACAATGATCAGTCCCTGTGCGGCCAGTTCGACTCTACCAATTTTGATGGTCACCTCTTTAAATCCGATCTGTGGCACGGGCTGACCATTGCTGGCGATGATACTCAAGTCGTCGTCGGGGTAGCGGGTAATATCCGAGTCATTCCAGTACTGCTTGAAGAGCACGTACGGGATGGTGGTGACCTGTGACCCGGTGTCCAGTAGGGCACTCATGGGAATGCCATCCAGTACCACAGGCAAGACTGGACGTCCTCCCACATATCTGTCGCGCCAGTTCGATGGGCCTGGTGATCTTTTTCCTGGGGGTTGGCCCTCTACCCCAGGTTGTGCCCGTTTAAAGAACAGTACCTTGCCATATGTCCGGGTTGATTGCAGCGGCGGCAGATGGGTCGTCCGTCCTCACTGTATCGGTCACTGGGTCTTCCTCTGGCCGGTGGGGTCCTCCTTGGTCGACGCCACGGGATGTCCTCCGGTCCGGATGCCAGCTGGATCTTCCCTGGGGTGGAAACCTGTAAAGACTGCACAGTTCGGGTTAGCGCAGCAACGCTCTTAGCTAGCTCTTGGACCTGATGGTGTAGGTCTGGAGCCGGGTCATTGTCCAAAGCCTGCGCATCAGCTCCCACAGGCCCTGCTGACAAGGGCGCCGCCTCCTGGTAGTAAGTGGTAGTGGGGCGTCTGTGGGTCACAACGCCACCTGGTGCCGGTTCTCGGAGCACCCGGATGGCTCTGTCCTTGAACTGTGCAAAGTCCAGATGGGGATCCTGTAAGGCCATTGCCCGCAACTGGGTTCGGTGGGCATTGCAATATAAACCCTCTATAAATTGTTCAGTCAACAGCCTGTCCTCGTTTCCCACCCCATCAGGGTCGGTCTGCTTTATGGCCCTCAGGGCCTCTTGTAGGTTTAGTGCATAGTCCCTTATACTCTCATGCGCTCGCTGCTTGCACCCGTAGAATCTAAGCTTAATCTCGGCTGAGGTGCGGGTATCAAAGGTGTCCTTCAGCCGGGTTAGTATCCCTGCGACAGTCTTCCTCCCAGGTGGCCAGGATTTTACTTCCCTTTTGGCTGCCCCGGTTAGTTGGGCCACCAGGATGCTCACTTTTTGCTCTTCTGTGAGGGGGTACACCTGGAAGAGGCTATCCAGCTTTTCTCTAAAGTCATGCAGGGTATGTGACTCCCCTGAGTACTGGGGTAGCCAAGCTGCTCCCGGGATATAGGGCATGGTGAAGGGCATAACTACAGCAGCGGTAGCGCTGGCGGGGGTTGAGGCAGTGAAGCTCTCCTCCGTATCCGACATCTTCCTCCCCCCTAGTGGACCGTGGCCTACCTTGCGATGATCCTCTTCCGTAGGCCGCGGCTCCGCAGTGGATCGTCAGGGTTGAGGACCTTCCGTCGCGCTCCTGTGACGTCGGCGTCTGCTGGGCTCCTTCCAGGACCTTACGCAACGTCCGGACGTGAGGCGGGGCTTCAGTTCTCGCGCGCTTTCGGAGTCCACGCCCCTCTTCTTCCCGCGCGGCGTCCTCAAGATGGCGTCCAATGGCGGGAAAACTCCACGGATGGCGGGAAGAAGGTCGAAGATGGTGCCGGATGGCGGGAAAACTTCGCGGATGGCGGGAAGAAGGTAGAAGATGGTGCCGGATGGCGGGAAACCTTCACCACTGGTAAGTTTGAACAGTCTTTTTTTTCAGGCACGCAGTACCCGGTGGTTGCGGGCACGAAATCCTGCCGACTACGCCAAAGTTGACGCGCCCCTGGGCCTGTGTCGCGCTGCGGTGCGCACGCGGGAGCTTACCCGGAGCCGGATCCGTGGAGGGTTGTAATCTCGTGGCGGTGACCCGGTCCGTGCCCAGGGAGTCAAACTAGACGGCAGTCTATTAGTAGTAAATAGTTGATGACTACGCCACCCGTTGAGTGCAGCCAGGAAGCTGCTGCTGCAGGGCAGACCGCTGAGGCCGGTGGTAGGATTGTGCAGCGTGATAGTATAACCCCCAACGGGAGGGGTATGGTCTCAGGGCAGCCGACGTGGATGATGGGGGTAGCAGGAACCACTCAGAGACGGTACGGTGTAGTTCAGGGTCTTTACTGGTAACAACGATAGACCCTCCCGGAGTACTTGCTAGCGAACGGGGCCTGGTCAGTCCTTGAGCAGATGGGATCTCCCCTGGCCAGGCGTAGTTGTAGGCCTCCCAAACTGACTGTACTCTTCTGGCTACCTTGCTAGGAGCTGATGTAAGTAGCCTACGTCCCTGAGTGTACCGTGTGGTGCTCACCCGTATGGCCGGTGACTCGGGGCCTTCTAATGGCTTCCGCTCCACGATGGCGGTGCTGGTCCCACGCGTGTGACCGTGCCTTCAGGCTTCTGGGCCAGAGGACCTGAAATCCCCTGCCCGACGGATTCTGCTGCTGGGTAGAGATTAGTCCCCACAGCCTCGGACTCCGGGTCCGGTAAAGAATCTTCTTAGTCAGGGCGAGCTCTGTAGCTGCCAGCCCCTGACTCCTTGTAACTCTGCTGTTTCCTATGCTGCTTCTCTTCTCCACTCTCCTTGTCTGACTCACCCTGCCTCAGCCCCGGGTTTATACAGGGGAAGTTCTTCCCCTCCCAAGACTGGGCAGGAGGTGTGGCATGCACAGGATCCCTGACCAAAGGACCTCCCACCTGCTCTCAGACATAATATCTCTATCACTGTGGCAACCAGACCCCTGGGGTGTCACATATGCATGTGTGAGTAATGTATGTTTCAGTGCCCATATACAGTAGGTGTGTGTAAAAAGTTTGTATGTTTCTTTAATGTGTTTATATCGTGTATATTTGTGCGTAACATGTGTATAACATTGCTAACACTTCAGAAATGTCCAGAAGACTCATGGCAAAAAAGGGAGGGGAAAATATGATGGGTGCCACATCTTTTTTAATATTGTACTCCCATGTCCAGGCATCGGGACTTTTTTTGTGCTGGTATCCAGGGTGCAAGAGGATTGTTAAAAATGTGATATATTCCATGTGTAGTCTGAGTTATGTTTTTTTGGGGATAGTTTCATCTGGGATCTACAAGTATATTTAGAAAGAGTGTCATCTGGGGGTCTGTATTAGTTCAGGGGTCTGTATTTATTTGGAGGTGTAGGGCTTGTATTTAGATGCTCAGTAATCATTTAGAAGGTATGGACTTTGTTTTTTGTTTCGGAGGTCATGTCTAGGGTCATCTGAAGGCTGAGTCCCCTGCCTCATTAGATTTTGTATCCAATAGAAAGTCTAGCACAATGGGACCACATTACATTCTCCAGCACTGACTCCATTCCTGGATGAAAGGTCATAAAAAACAGAGCAGGATGCTCCTTGTGAAATGGTATAAGCATCCTGCAACAAGGATTGTGGCCAATCCGGGCTGACCCCCGAAAGATGTTGATATTGAGATTTCATTACTGTAGTATGTGTAAAGCAGGTAACCGGATGCAACGCACAGATAGACATGAGGCAGGAACAGTCAGAGAACTATTTATTTCCCTTGCTATTGCGGGAAATTGCAGTAGTTAAGAAACAGTTAAACAGTGTAAACAGGGTAATTACAAGTAGATTATACAATGCAGAACATATAATGAGTTTTAAAATACAATTAGAACGGCAGAAAAGTCTGTCAGGGATTATACTAGTGGTCCTCTGACAGGGGTGATAAACCTGTCTCGGTGGGAGCTACTACGTTGGCTCCACCTGAAGTAAAGGCCCTAGTGGGGGTCGTGGGGTTGTGCCGCTAGGCCGTAAGTCCCCCTGACAAAGGCTACCAATGCATGTTGAGCCTCCTTTTATCCAAATGACCCTCACCCTGTCTGCTGTCCTAGCTTAACCTGACCCCTGTACTGTACGTCAGTGCTGGAAGCGACAGGCCAGGTCACTTGTGTAGTCCTTCTATAACCGCAAGCGTTCTCAGGGGTCTTCAGTGCTTGACCAACGACGGCTGTCTCTCGGATCTGGGGAGAAGGTGGCTGGGCTCCGGATCTTGACTGGCGTCGCCAGGGTTCAGTATTTTGACCGGCGCAGGTCTGGGATTCGGGCCTTGACCGGCGCAGTCTGGACTCTGAGTCTGGACTGGCGTAGATTGGGTCCTAGGGTCTTGCCCGGCATAGTCCAGGCTCCGGATCTTATCTGGTGTCATCTGGGTCCTGTCTGCAAGCAGCTAGCACCCTGGCACACGCTTTCTGCTGTGGCCTGTCACTCTGGCTGCAGAGTCTTCTCCTGTGCACATCTGAACCTTGTGCTCTCTTGGTACCAAAGCCTCCTGCAATTTGGCGCACAGGGCTTTTATATCCAGGAACTCTTGTCATGAAAAGCACCTGACCAGGTCTGGCACAAGAACTCGTTCCTCCTGCAATTCTTCTGGTGCAAATTAGTTCTGCCTGGTTTCATCCAGCCAGCAGATGGCAGTCTTTCCTCACTAATGTCACATCATGCAGGGACTCTTCAGAGGCTCCATCTTTTCCCCTTACATATGCTATACTAATTCATTCCCGTATGTGATGTTTGATGCAACTATTCATGGCATTGTTACTCTTTGCAAATCATTAGGGAAAAGTTAAAGAAGTAACATTGCAGGCACAGAATAAAAATAAGAGTTAAAGTTAACCAGATCTGCAGTGGGGAGGAGTTTCTGGAAGTAAGAAGAGAGTTACTTCCTGGTTAGAAGAGTCAGCAGTTAGTAGCGAAGTGAAGTCAGTCACAGGGAGCGTGACAGACTAGGCCACATACTGGGTATGTGTGCAAGGAGGAGATTTTCTGAAGTAGCAAGCCCTGTTACTGTACTAGATAAAGTAGAAGTCTGGATTTTAATACAACCAGATCATCCTGGATCCTGGGAAGAGGAAAAGACAAGAAAGGAGAGCTCAGCTGTTATGATTATGGCCAGGAGCCTGGAAGGTAGAACTGTGGGTTTTTGAAGACCCTGGACAGCTAGTGAAGTGGGGCTGAAGAGGTAATGTGTAGGCCGGACCTGAGAGTGTTAGTGATCAAGACAAGACTTGCAAGGCCAGGGCATAGGCACTACTGAAAGTGGGCTGTTGTTAGTGAAGGATAGAAAGTGGAATGGTCTTTTCTAGCCATACATGCCATATTGCTGAAACACTATTAAGTGATGTGACTGTTATGCCTGTGCCTCTGCATAGAAGAGAAGATGTGAAAATCAAGCTTTGTACCTGCTTCTGTGGCATCCCAGTACCCGTTCTACTACTGCTAAATGAGACAGTTGTAGTGGGGTACTAGATTTGTTCCATTGTGTGTACTGAGTTAGGGGATATAATATATTGCATTGTAATTGTACTTTCCTGCCATCTGCTGGCCAATGTGTGTAAATGAAGTAATGATTAATCTCCACACAACAAGCTGCCATACTAACAGCTGTGAGGAGCCTCCCAGCTCAGGCCACACTCTGACTGAACACCTGTACAGACCAGTTATGGGAGACTCCTGCTGCCTAACGGAGATAGAGAAGAGACTTTATTCTCTCAGAGAAGTGTTTTCAATGCCAGTCTACGCTGACGGGACCATTTTTCCTCACATAATCTTCTTCACAAAAAGAGTGAAGTGTCTTCCAGTCAGGAGAAAGAAAGCTGTACATGGACTCTCCTGCTCTCTGGTTACCCTGATCGCTTCTAGCCAGGACCAGATCCACATTGCTGCCACGCCACCGACTTTGCTTAAACCTACCCCCTGCGAGAGGGAACGGTGGGCTAAAACTGTGAGCACATCCACACTTTAGTGCGTTTTCCACAGAGAGCCAATCTGCGAAGGTCCCTCCATCAGTGTAATATTTCTTGAACTGTGCATAGCATTTCCTGTACCAGCAAGTGAAGAGAACTCTTCTCCAGCCGCCCTGAGAGGCCATAACCTTGCTTTTCTCATGCGGAGAAAACTATTACTTTCGTATGCACAATATACTGTGAACTTTGCCTGTAAGAGAGACTGTACCCCGTTACCGCCTTCAGTAAAATTGTTATGTTTACAAGTTCACCTGCGTGTCTGGCTGCTTGAGATTGCACAAACATCATGGGCACTCCAAACCCTGCACCCAGACACCACCGCTACAGGAGTGCCCCCGGGGGGTCCTATACCATCCAAAAGTGCCACCTCCCGCTTTTGAAATTGTTGTGGACACGAGGGAAGTGTTGAGGGGTTCAGCGACCCACTTCAGCTACCGTGACATCATTATCTGCTGCCAGTGAGCCTACACACCCCTGCTGGCCCTTCTGCAACATCTGACGCCTCCCCAGCGGCCCACCACACTACCTACTGTACATATGTTGCATCAGTTACATCAGTAACGTGCAACTTATTTTTACAAAATGGACTGAATCTTTCCTTGCTATTGCTTTACTTGGGAATTGGATGTTTCGCCCCCAGCAATTCGCCCCCGGGTACATTTTGCCCCCACACATTTCGTCCCTAGCATTTGGCCCTCAGGATGTTTTGCCCCCGCACATCTCACCCCGGCACGTATCGCCCCCAGTTCGAAACTTCTGGGGGCGAAACGTGCGGGGGCGAAATGTGCGGGGGGCGAATCTTCCTGGGGGCGAAATGATAGGGGCGAAATGTGCGGGGGCGAAATGTACCTGGGGGCGAATAGATGGGGACGAACTGCTGGGGACAAATTGCTGTGGGCGAAACTTCCTATAACCGCTTTACTTATGGGGTTCCGGAGTCATCTGAGGGGCTGTGGCCCAAGCTGGAAACATGAGCAGCAAATTACATCACACACAGAGAAACCCAAGTCACTGTTGTTGAGGTCAAGACAGAACACCTTGGCCAGTGTGACCCTTACATGCACACTCCTGCACAATAATTGGTTTCTAATAATATAGATATGTGAATTTCCACTTCAGAGAGCAATAGGCTTGAACTCTAGTGCCACCTATTGTAAGTAGCAATCCTAAAAGCCAATATTGACCTTCTAACGAACCTTACCACACGACTTAGGATAAAATCCAAACCACTCAGTTTGCATGCATGTATTTTCTTGTTTTGGGGTTTTTGCCTCTTATCAGTGCAATGAAAGATGTCTTATTTGGCAGGATGGCAGGCCTCTGACTGGCATCTAAGGGGTAAGGTCTGGTTAAAGGTCCAATATTAGCTTTTAGGATTGCTACTTCCAGTAGGCAGTACTAGAGATCAAAACCTCTTTCTCTCTGGAGAGGCAATTTGCATATTTAGTTTCCCAGAGAAGTAATGCATGGCCTATAAGTCTCCTCACACAAGCATGTGACCCTCCACAAGGAAGGATGTAACTTCTGTAAGGCAGCGCTAGTCATCATCCTGGGGGATACTCGCTGCGCCGGGTCAATTAACGCACACCAGCCATATTTTCCAATATTTCACCAACCAGCAGTTTATTAACCTTCATAAGCTGCTGATCACACAGTCCATCTTAGTGGCTCACCGGCATATTACACATATAATATCCAGGAGCCCTGCAACTAGCAGACAGGCCCTCTTGGCTCCAGTTACATCCCTCAACAAAGTCACTTATATCAATGTCCACATCAATGTCCATATCAAGCAGTGTTTTACCTTTGAGGGGTTGTAGCTGCTTCAGTCCGCTTTGTCCCGCCACCACTGTGGCTCTAGGGCTTACCACACGTGCTCTCCAGCCCTTATCCCATCCAAGGCCACTGGCATCTCTCATACGCACAGATCCAGGCTCTGCCTTCCAGGACGCTTATTTTAGTAAGCCTCTGGCTCTCCAAGGCTTACTGGCATCTAGTCACAAGATCCAGGCTTCACCTTCCAGGAGTCCCCAGGCCTCTCACTCACACACGGTGTCCCACACACACAGGGAACAGGCCTCACGCCTCTCTCACCGGAGCAGGCCTCATGCCTTTCACACAACACACCTGTCTCAAATCACCCAGGGTTTATATATCCTGTAGCACACATACACACACAGACAGGACCTTGCTGATGTCACAGTCATGTGATCAGACAGACATTCTGTGCACACAGGATCTGAGCTATGTCACAGTCATGTGACCAATCACCTGAGGGAAAGGAACATGTTCAGCCAAAATACACACTGGATCATTACAGTAATGCCGCTGCATTACACTTCTTAGAACCCTATTAAAATAGAGGTACCCTTTAATGATAATTAGAAATTAACTGAACATGCATTTTTTTTATAGAGATTGATAGTGGGTCCTCAAAACTAATAGTATAAAATGGAAAGGGGAAAAGGTGTGAATAGAAAATAAAATATAATATTTATTGAAAATTACTCTTAAAAATAGATAATTGGAAGAACGTGCATTAATAAATGCATACAAGGTCACCATCAATAGGTAGTGAGTGACCCACAAAACCCAGTCAGTAGTGAGGTGGGAAAATCACAGTGGGAATGCCTAGCCCAGTCCCTTATTGTGGTGGCCTATGGCTGTATATTCTACACATAAATGAGTCCAATGACAAATAGTTGGCTTGGTATGGTCCACTTTTATAGATTATATCAATGAATCGGAGCAAAAATTTGAGCTGTCAATTTATCCAACAGGCATAGATTATTCATATGCATATAAATTATATCCTGCATTAAATGTCCGATCCATATAATCTAATAGTGCCTATCAAAGGGCTCATATACCATCTCACTTACACCATGATGTAACAAATACATATGTGCACCTGAAAGAAAATTGCATCTGGGGAGCAACACAGAAAGAACATATCAACTCCATGCAGATGTTGTCCTTGTTCAGATTGAAACCCAGAGACTTGGCACTGCAAGGCAGCATGGTGAACCACTGAGCCACCAAAACCATGCCTCGTGCTGACACTGAACCTTAAACTGAACAAATCAATCACATTATTTTACATTGCCACTTCTTTTTTGTCGGTAGAAGAGACACATGCAAGAAAGGAAGGAGGGACAAAAAAGGAGACACATAGCACGGGAACCAAGCCACAATCATTAGACCCTCAACATGCCATCAATGACAGCCACAATATTTGATTTTATAGGATATTACTCACCTAATACATTTAGTAATGTGTACCTAATGAATGTGCCTTTATGATTTACAACTTCACAAATATACATCCCTTCATCATATATCTCAGTATTACTGATGGTCAGTGATGAGTGATTACTTCTCATCCTTGGGCTGCAGGAGCTGTATGACGTTGTCGTATTATTTTTCTCTGTTTTATTCGATAAAACACAGGATGAATTATATAGACGAAGCTTCCATGTAACTGCTAGTAATGTGTCTCCGGGATCAACCTCACACTTCAGATGAGCCGTCCGGCCTTTTCTCGTGGTCGCCACATCTGAAAGTCCGAGAAGAATTTAAGAACGTTGAAAAAATAGCCACTCCTTGTCCAGATATGACACCAATACCCAAATTGGTGTGACTCTAGAAGAGCATGCACCACTAGATGCTGGGGTGGCAGGTCAACAATCAAAAATGTACAAGTCCTTGTACTTAAGGAATCACTCCATTTAAGTTTTTATCCTTTTAATACTGTATATTGCAATCATTATATTATATAGCACTTAGTACTTAAAATTGCTCATTTTGCCCTTCTACCTAGTTAATTCTGCTCTTTTCCATTTTTCCATTAGGTCTATAATATCATGTGGTTAAAATCTAACTAGCTGAATCCTTCTAACTAGCTTTATATAGAAATAGGAAGTATATTTGCATGCGTCATCATTAGAACTGCAATTCTTAATCACTGCAAAGTCCCTGGCAGCCAAGCTCCACCTTCTCTTCAACTTCTCATAGGTCAGTTTGAAGATTTGACTTGGTTGTTCCTCTCTATGCTGAGATATTGTCCATTCTTCCCGATCAATATGCCGGTAGTTTCTATTGTCTTTGTTTTCCTTTCTTGGTTTGCTCCTCTCCAGGTGTTTTTCATTTTGCTGTTTTTGGTTTGTCCTATCACATTCTGGGTGGGGTTTTATATGTCCACCCTTCACTGCACTTCCTTGCTGGCTAAACTCTTCGTGGATGTGTGTTCAGGAGGAGTTCCATCTCTTCAGCAAAGGGGTTTACCTTGTTTGATAATGTCCAGTTGTATTCTTGCAGTGCGTCTCTTTGCTTTCCCACAAGGCACCTTTTCATTGTACCACTGTACAATTGGAGGTTATACTTGTTGTTTATTTTTGGTTTTCCCTAACTTTCCCTCTCTACTCTATGTGTCTTAGTTTCTCACCTTGAGTTTTTGTATCTCTCTTTACACTTTCCTTTCCCCTAGTTGGCAGTGTGTTGCATCCTCCCCTCTGGTTCCTAAGGAATTGCTAGAATCCCCTTAACGACCTTTTGCTGAGATAGGTCCATGGTGGTGTTTTTAGTTATGTGGCTACGGCCTTTCTAGTCTGTACAAGGACCAGTTTTGTGTAGGTGCAGCGTTTCCCATGTGTGAGTGTGTACATGTTCATAACACAACTCCTGACCTAGCTGCTCCGCTCCTCCCCCTATCAGGAACTTTGCAGTGATGAAGAATTGAAATTCTAATAATGACTCATGCAGGGAAACGAGACTTCCTGTTATTACCTAGAGCTTAGATGGATTCAGCTGGTCTGTTTTTAATCACTTGATGTCATAGACTTAGTGGAAAAGAGAAGAATTAACTGGGTAGCAGGGGGAAATTAGCAATTGTAAGTACACAGTGCCATATAATATGATTACTGCAATATATTAAGAGGATAACAAATTTGATGGGGGTGCATCTTTAATACACACATTATGTCACAATGCAATTTCACAGATGCTCCTATAAAGGAAAATATATATGTAGAGGGGAGCACACGGTGCTGCTACCATCTGTAACATACCTGGCGGCGTCCTTGCATGGTGGTCCATCTCCCACTGTGCAAGAGGGCGCACTTGATCTCCTGTCCAGAATGTCTCTCTGGCTTCCCTCCATGCTGTCTGTTTGTGTCTGTTTCTGCTGCTTAAGGGCGGCGCCCGATCACTTCCTGCCTTTTGTACCTGCTGTGGGTCACACCCCTTGTGCGTCCTCAGCCTATTGCTGTCTGTCACTTGGTATATAGCTCAGCAGCTCCCTTCTATCCCTGCCTGAGCATAGTGTTTCCTTCAGTGTGTGCTTGCACTCTGAAGGTGCCAGGTCCCGTCTCTTGTCTCCTGCTTTTTGTATCAGTTCCCGTGTCTGAACTGAGTCCTGTATGTCTCCTGCTTTGCGGTATCAGCTCCTGTGTCTGAACTGTGTCCTGTATGTCTTCTGCTTTGCGGTATCAGCTCCCGTGTCTGAACTGAGTCCTGTATTTCTCCTGCTTTGCGGTTTCAGCTCCCGTGTCTGAACTGAGTCCTGTATGTCTCCTGCTTTTCGGTATTAGTTCCCGTGTCTGAACTGAGTCCTTTCTGTGTTCTCTTGTCTGTCCTGTCTGAACACGCTCCTAGCCTGTTCCTCCTGCCTTCTAGGGGCCGATTACCTAGACCCGCTCCTGTATCTTGTCTGTCCTGTCTGAACACGCTCCTTGCCTGTTCGTCCCGCCTCTCTGGGGGCAGTATTCCCAGACCCGCTCCTGTATCCCGCTGCAGTGTCGGTCTCCTCCGTACACTCAGTTCCAGTCTGAACTCTCTCCTATCCTTTACCTGTTTTTGCCTCTATGTCCGTTCCCTTCCTTTTTCTGCAGAGTCTGAACTCGTACCTAACTCCTGCCAGTTGTCTCTGTACTCCCGTTTGTGAGTTTGTGGTCCACTCGCTACTTCACTGCAAGTACCCTGTGGGTGTCTGGCTCTGTCTTTCCCTTCCTGTCTGTTCCGTGTGAACAGAGCCCTGTCCTCCCTGCTCAGCCTTGTCTGCACTCTAGCCGTGCTTGCCTGTACCCCTTTGCCTGTATTGTTCCTGTGTCCCGGTGTGTACTGGGTCCTATCCCGCCTGTGTTCCTACCTGCTAGTGCCTCCCTGTCTGCACTCTAGCTGTGCTTGCCTTTACCCCCCTGCCTGCATACCCGCCTGCCTGCATACCAGTCGTGCCTGCCTATACCCACCAGTCTGTGTGCCAGCCTACCAGCCTGTTCCTGTATTCCCCTGTGTGGGTCAACAGCCGTGTCCGGGGTCTGTCCTGGAGTAGCACCTGGTCCCTCTGCTCGGTTCCTCCTTGGTGCACTGGCGTCGTATGCCGTCGTGCGACCCTGGTCGGATCGGGTGAATACCTAGTCACGCCCCTCCAGGCATTCACTCTCCGGCACGGTCCAGTGGAATCACTACCAATCACACGCACACGCCGCTTAGCCCGGGCGTGTGCATAACAGCATGCTCAGGCCATGGTTCCCGTTGAGCCCCACGGCCTTCGCTCTTTGAGAAGTTTTTCCAGCGAATACATGCATTAAAATAAATAAATAAATTTTTTTTCCCCCCTTTAGCTGAGTTCCAGGCGAATTACGCACCCGTCCAGATGGATCTATCAGCCCTCGTTCCTGCGGATCCGCCACGTTACTATGGGGATCCAAGACAGTGTCGTGCATTTGTGGAGCAATGCATGCTACACTTTAAGGCCTACCCTCTCTATTTTCCTTCCGATTGGGCTAAAGTGGCCTTTATGATTGACTACCTAGCGGGTGATGCCTTGAAATGGGTCACCCCCCTATGGGAAGCATGGGATCCTGTCATCCTTGACCTGCAGGCCTTCCTGGTGGCCTTTCGTATGGTCTTCGAGGACCCTAACTCTGAAGCCCCTGCTGAAGCTTCACTTCCCAATATCCCGGAGCAGCCCCGACGGGTAATGTGTGTGGGTAGCGCAATAGTCCTCCAGCCCAATGAGACTACTGCCCACCCAGAATCCTCACAGGGTGACTACGCTTTCCGGAATACTTCTCTCAACCTCAAGAGGCAGTCCAGACGTGCTAGACTTAGAGGCAAGCCGTCACGCCAGGGTCTGTCCTCCCTGAGACCTCCTGACCCCAACCTTGAAGTCCCTACTGAAGCTTCACTTCCCAATATCCCGGAGAAACCCCAATGGGTAATGTGCGTGGGTAGTGCACCAGTTCTCCTGGCCGAAGAGACTTCTGCCCATCCAGACTCCACACAGGAGAACTTCCTGCACCCGGCATCAGATGCTTCTTTCTCTTTAACCGGTGTGCATGTCCAAGGATGCTCCAAAGCTGTGGTTACCTCAGAGTCTGTGCACCTCTACTACCTGGCGGAGGATCCCCTGTTGCCTCCTGAACCCTCCGGGATACCACTCGATGACAAATGGAGAGAGACTTCTCTACACCCGGTACTCAATACCTTGTCCGCTTCGTCCTGTGAGCCTGACAATGGGTACCCCAAAGTGGTAGTTACCTCCGAGTCTCTACACCCCTCCGACCAGGCGGAGGATCTCCAGTTGTCTCCTGAACCCTTCGGGGTGCTACCTGGTAGCGAAAGGACAGAGACTCTCCTATACTCTGTACCTGATACCTCGCTCGCTTCGTCCAATGAGTCCAACCTAGTGTACTCCGAAGCAGAGGTTACTCCTGAGTCTCTACACCCCTCCGACCAGGCGGAGGACCTCCAGTTGTGTTCAGAATCCTTCGGGGTGCCACCTGGTGGTGAATGGACAGAGACTTTCCTATACTCTGTACCTGATACCTCGCTCGCTTCGTCCAGTGAGTCCAACCTAGTGTACTCCGAAGCAGAGGTTACTCCTGAGTCTCTACACTCCTCCGACCAGGCGGAGGACCTCCAGTTGTGTTCAGAATCCTTCGGGGTGCCACCTGGTGGTGAATGGACAGAGACTTTCCTATATCCTGGATCTGATACCTCGCTTGCTTCGTCCAGTGAGTCCGACCTAGTGTACTCTGAAGCAGAGGTTACCCGTGAGTCTCTACACCCCTCTGACCAGGCGGAGAACCGCCAGCTGTCTCCAGAACCCTTCGGGGTGCCACCTGGTGGTGAATGGACAGAGACTTTCCTATACTCGGTACCCGATACCTCGCCTGCTTCCTCCAGTGAGTCCGACCTAGTGTACTCAGAAGCAGTTGTTTTCTCTGAGCCTCTGCACTCTTCTGACCCGGCGGAGGACCTCCAGTTGTTTCCTGAATCCTCCGGGATACCACCAGATAACAAAGAGACAGTGACTTTTCCTCATTATGTACCTGATAACCCGTCTATTTCTTCCTGTGAGCTTGACAAGATGTACCTCGAAGCAGAGATTACCCTTAAGTCTCTGTCCCCCTCCAACCCAGTGAACGACTGGTCCTCGAATTCCCTGCAGAAGATTCTGGCAGGCCTGAAGAAGAGGGGGCGTAAGGGGGGAGGTACTGTAACATACCTGGCGGCGTCCTTGCATGGTGGTCCATCTCCCACTGTGCAAGAGGGCGCACTTGATCTCCTGTCCAGAATGTCTCTCTGGCTTCCCTCCATGCTGTCTGTTTGTGTCTGTTTCTGCTGCTTAAGGGCGGCGCCCGATCACTTCCTGCCTTTTGTACCTGCTGTGGGTCACACCCCTTGTGCGTCCTCAGCCTATTGCTGTCTGTCACTTGGTATATAGCTCAGCAGCTCCCTTCTATCCCTGCCTGAGCATAGTGTTTCCTTCAGTGTGTGCTTGCACTCTGAAGGTGCCAGGTCCCGTCTCTTGTCTCCTGCTTTTTGTATCAGTTCCCGTGTCTGAACTGAGTCCTGTATGTCTCCTGCTTTGCGGTATCAGCTCCTGTGTCTGAACTGTGTCCTGTATGTCTTCTGCTTTGCGGTATCAGCTCCCGTGTCTGAACTGAGTCCTGTATTTCTCCTGCTTTGCGGTTTCAGCTCCCGTGTCTGAACTGAGTCCTGTATGTCTCCTGCTTTTCGGTATTAGTTCCCGTGTCTGAACTGAGTCCTTTCTGTGTTCTCTTGTCTGTCCTGTCTGAACACGCTCCTAGCCTGTTCCTCCTGCCTTCTAGGGGCCGATTACCTAGACCCGCTCCTGTATCTTGTCTGTCCTGTCTGAACACGCTCCTTGCCTGTTCGTCCCGCCTCTCTGGGGGCAGTATTCCCAGACCCGCTCCTGTATCCCGCTGCAGTGTCGGTCTCCTCCGTACACTCAGTTCCAGTCTGAACTCTCTCCTATCCTTTACCTGTTTTTGCCTCTATGTCCGTTCCCTTCCTTTTTCTGCAGAGTCTGAACTCGTACCTAACTCCTGCCAGTTGTCTCTGTACTCCCGTTTGTGAGTTTGTGGTCCACTCGCTACTTCACTGCAAGTACCCTGTGGGTGTCTGGCTCTGTCTTTCCCTTCCTGTCTGTTCCGTGTGAACAGAGCCCTGTCCTCCCTGCTCAGCCTTGTCTGCACTCTAGCCGTGCTTGCCTGTACCCCTTTGCCTGTATTGTTCCTGTGTCCCGGTGTGTACTGGGTCCTATCCCGCCTGTGTTCCTACCTGCTAGTGCCTCCCTGTCTGCACTCTAGCTGTGCTTGCCTTTACCCCCCTGCCTGCATACCCGCCTGCCTGCATACCAGTCGTGCCTGCCTATACCCACCAGTCTGTGTGCCAGCCTACCAGCCTGTTCCTGTATTCCCCTGTGTGGGTCAACAGCCGTGTCCGGGGTCTGTCCTGGAGTAGCACCTGGTCCCTCTGCTCGGTTCCTCCTTGGTGCACTGGCGTCGTATGCCGTCGTGCGACCCTGGTCGGATCGGGTGAATACCTAGTCACGCCCCTCCAGGCATTCACTCTCCGGCACGGTCCAGTGGAATCACTACCAATCACACGCACACGCCGCTTAGCCCGGGCGTGTGCATAACACCATCACTCTGTGTGATAAGGACTGAGACTGGAGTGTGTGCTGCAATGGAGGATTTTCTGTACTCACTGTTACACTGTCCCCTGAACCAGGACTGACAATGACTTCAAGCAAGACAGGAGATCGTAGATCCAGGTTAATATACTTACTTTTACTGTACAATTCTTCCATACACGGCTGCAGTATACTGATCAAGAAAAGTTCTTTGGTTAGTGAAGCCCCCTTGGTAATGTGCCTTTCCAGTGTTTGTTCTCGTCCCTTCCTGAGACTCAACATCTTCTACATCTTCTGCGACCCGGCTGAGAAACTCCCCTCTAGGGAAACAGAGGCCTCGCACTGAGCACCTCTAACAAGCCATGAGCCTAGGACATTGCCAGAGTCCAGATTCTCTCTCAAATGTGTCCTCATTCTGTTCTGATAACTTGCACTAGTAAAACACTTCTTCACTGCTGAAACTGCTGATGAAGTCTGCTTTCCTATCTGCTCAGTCGTCCTCCACACTCCGTTTCTCTCTGTATATGGAACAGAACCTACCCCAGTTCTGTGCACTCGGGTCTTAAACCCAGAACTGAGGTGACCTGACACAGGCCTCCCCTAACAACAGGCGTACACTGCCTAATGCTCCTCACTACTCACTCTCCCCCAACTAGACTGTCTGTAACCAGGAAATGATTTTCTATAAAAACCGCTCTAAGGCTGTAATTCCTCCCAGCTAATGATGTAACCCCTGTATTAATACCTAGTGTCTAAGCAGTGTAATGTACTAAATCCCTATCTCTATTGTATGTTTCCCCCTACTGGGCAGACCTCCCACATCCCAGGGACAGCCTTAGGCAAAGCCTATAGGAGCACTGGCATACAATAATCGTCAATAGGGATTTCACACAAGAAACACTTTTATCACATAAATAACCATTAACACATATTATTAACCCCATCTTCAACTCGACGTCTTCATCGCCCAACAGCCCCCTACATATACATAACAGCCTTGTAGAAAAAGGAACAACTTGCATTTTCACTCACCTAAAACTTGAAGGAAAGAAGTTCTGATGAATGTGCCTTTATCATTTACAACTTCACAAGTGTACGTCCCCTCATCAGATATTTCAGTATTGTTGATCGTCAGTGATAAATGGTCATTTCTCATTCTTGCGCTGCAGGAGCTGTATGACGTCTTTGTATTATCCTTCTCTATTTTATATGATATTACACAGGATGAATTATATAGATGAAGCTTCCATGTAAATGATAGTAATGAGTCTCCGGGATCAGCCTCACACTTCAGAACCATAAGTCGGCCTCTTCTTACCCTCACCACATCTAAAAAGTTAGAAAAAGTATTGGAAAGTTGATAAGTAATCAGTAGTTCTTAGGGGTATAGATGAGAGATCAGATTGGCAGTGCAGCCTATGGTGCTAGGGAAGGTAGACCATTACCACCCATAACCAATGTGACTATTTCTGTTTAAATGTCTTTACTGTTGTCTTTCTTGTTATTGTCTAGAGTGTATATATATATATATGTGTATATATATATATATATATATATATATATTTCAGTTTAACTGTAATATTTCTAATGTCACTGCTGCATAAACTAGAGAGCCTATATAAAGAGCTGAAAGCAGAAAGCGAGTCAGGGTGAGGCTGAAACCGGAAAGCAGTTTGGGGACCCTTCTTTCTGATGAATGGATAGAAATAGGCCAGAGATATGAAGCACTTTTCAAAGAATGGCCTGACAAATCAGGACCTTCAGAGGATTTAGTAAAGGATGCTGCAACTGCATAAATGCAAATAGACTCTTCATAAGGAAGAGGACTTGATCTTTGGTGCCACCTATTGGATTTAGCAATCCTGTAGCAATCCTAAAAGTCAATATCGACCCTTTAACGAGCCTTGTCACACAATAAGATGCCAAACCAGAAACTCCATTTGCAGATACGTGTTTAGGGGTGTTGCCCCTCTTCAGTGCAAAGCAAGACATCTGATTTCTGTAGTAGTCTTCCATTGTAGCCCCTTTGAAATACACCTGCAAAAATGAGAGTTTGTGGCTCCGGAGAACAGTGAGCTGTATTACGAGCAACAGGCTTTATGTGTGTTGTCTGTGTATGCACAGTATATCATAATGAAAACATATTTCTTGGTGTTATAGTCTTGTGGATGTGCTGTGCATTAGCTATGGGTAGGTATTTCTAATTGGAACCCCCATTTACCTGTAGAGCTGTGAACAGTAGTTTTAGTTCCAAGGCTAGGAGGTGTGATCTTGCCCATTACTATAATGTATATAGACTGGAGGTCAGAGCAGAGTTGTCCACTGTGAAAATATCAGTGGGCTGGAGGTCTGCAGTGGGTTTGTTCATTGTAAAAATATTGGTAGGCTGGTGGTCCAGAAAATGGGGTGCAAGGGGCCTAGTCATTGTGGTATCACCAAACAAGGCTTGTAGAACATCACTGGGAAGCAGATGGTGAGCTGACTGTGGAATTGTTACCAATTTAGAGTAGAGCACTGGGGTAGGCTTAGCTTCAGGAAGAGTGAGTTGACCATATTGACAATCCAGAGAAAAGCTAAGGTGGTTTGGACTGTATTAGACTCAATCTTACGTAACCCACTACTACTGGAAAGCTAGTAAAGTTATTTTTTGTGTGTTTATTCTTGCTAAGTCATGTTTGCCAACAATTCACTGAAAAAAGGACAAAAATCAACCAAACCATCACAGAAAAAATAGCAGCAATACTTGCAATACCATGTCCTGACTCAAATACACTACTAGAGGCAGCAGGTCCCCCATGATAAAGGCGGGGGCTGCATAGGAGCAAAATACTAATAAAACAATCACTTACTAACCCACCAAACATCCGTGGGGTGGCTGCCTAGAAGGGCTGCCTAGAAGGGCTGCCACCAGGAATTTCAGGGCTCCGCGCACTGGCAAAATTTTCAGGCCCCCTTAAGACTCAGCCCAGGCTCCACCCCAGCTCCGCCTCCACCCCTCGAATCTTCCAAAGTCCCATCGCCCACCCTTGGAAAAACTCCACTTCTGCAACATGTCCTCACCAATCACACATTAACAGCTCCTCTTGATCAACATTGTGAGTTCCTTATGATAAAGGTCATGGGGGAGCTGCAGCATCCTGTTGCGCATTTGTGTCTGGTCATGGTATTGTAAGCATGGCTGCTATTTTTTCTATGATGTTTTTTTTTAAGTCATGTTTGCCAATTGAAGACAACATTGACCTGCGGTCTTGTGAGATAAACATTGGTCTGCCTGGAATTGAAGTCTTTGTGCGTGAAAGACTGTTGAAACGGGTTTCCAGAATGTTCAAGTGTTCTGCGCTACCAAGTGTAAATAGCAACTGACAAGTGTAAGAGCGTCACCTAGAGCATATTGCAACTATTAAGTATAAAAAGCCATCTATTGTAATCTTCAAACACAATCATACTGTGCCTTTATGACTATCACTCGTCATGTGTATTGTGACATCGCCTGAGGCACAAAATTACTATTCCAACCAAACACAGACGCTCGTGGCACCCTTTGGCGTAGCCAAACAGTTCAGTGCAACTTGCCATATGTTTTTATATCCCTTTTATTTTAGTTGGGGGACTCCAAAAGTAGGGGTTCCCAAAGCTAACTTCCAATCTTTGTCAGCAAAATGAATCATTCTCGACCAATGCCCACTTGGGGAGCTGAAACAATTAATTGAGTTGATGATGACTCTATTAGGATCAAGACACCTCGACATACACTAGAATGGACATCCTGCAGAATGAGGAACAATCATCGTAGGCGTGAAGTCTATTTGTCAGGGTGTATGGTGTGGTAAATCATTTTGACTCTAGGAGCATGATTTTATCTAAAACTTGAGACTAGGGTAAACCATAAGGGGTGAAAGTATCTATGAGAGATGGAAGGAGGAAATCTCCCTAATCCATGGAAATGCTCAGTGATATTGAGCATGCAAAGTATTCCACTCTCTGGAACTCTGGATGAGTTTTATGGTTGTAGAGAATCAAGTCAATACATGAAGGTCAGTCATAGGAAAAGGGGAAGAAGAACAATCCATTGTCTTCTGTTTATCCTCTCCATAAATCTACCAAACCTAACCTAACCACTAGATGTTGGAGTACAGAGTACTATGAGCAGGAGAAAGTATTTCAGCGGCTGCACTGGTAGACAAATTCAGTAATTTGCCCCAGGAAAAGGTAAAATTACCCAAAGCTATCCTGACAAAGAATAGAATGGCTATGCATAGAGATCATAAATGTAATAATGGGATTAAGGTGAGAGCTATGATAGCCCGCCTGACTGCATTGTGCCCCCATTGGTGGAGGTGGGGCAATACTGTGGGCTTGTTATCAGGGCTCGGCCTTGGCCAATTATTTCCAGTGATGGGAAATCTTAATTCTTCAGCACAAGATATTGTGGACAATTGTAGCTTTTGACTTTGTGGAAACAGTTTTTGGAGAAGATCTTTTTCTTTTTCTCAAGACTATGCCCAGTGCACAAGGTCCATAAAGACATGGTTGGGGGAGTTTGGTGGGAAGAACATGACCTCAACCCCATCCAACAACTAGACTGGAGATTGTCAGCTCGAACTCTCCCCAACATCAGTGCAAACCTGCAGACAGGCAGCAGGTGTTGTATTCCATGAAAATCTACGATGGATTTCATAGTGGCACCCCATCCATCATTACCCCCACACTCTTAAAAAAGAGTGAATCCACAGATAATGTAGACAATTCACACTAGCTTCTTCCATATGAACCTCTTGTAAGACGGTCACATCTATATAATGAGTTTTCTCACATTTAAGATCTAGGGCAGGTTGGAGACATACACGTTGCACCAAAATTGAATGACCCTGTCCTCCTGATCTTACCGTTCTTCACTAAGATACAGGATGTCAAAGACAAACTGAGAGTAGGTGCACACAGAGTCTTTTTGCTGAGGTTTGGAGTAGAAACTCAATGTCAATTCTCCAAATCCTCCTCAAAATGCAAAACCTTCTCAAAAATTTGGAGTTTCTGCTCAGTTTCCTATCTAAAAACTCAGTAAAAAGACTCAGTGTGAACATAACCTTAGTAGTCAGTGTTGGCAAACAGATTGTGCATTTTAATGCCCTTAGTGTACATACAAGAAAACAACTCAGCAAGGAAATCGAAGACGTTAAGTTGTAAGTTGTCCATTATTACAAACTAGAGATGATCGAAACAATTGTAAAGAAATTGATTTCGCTATGAATTTCCACAATATTTCAGATTTTAACAAATACAAATTTGGGGAGATTCCACCAATTGGCTGACATTTTGTTAAATTCTGTTGGCCAAAAAGAGTTATAAAATAACTCCTCTTCAGCCTTCTCCTTCTAGGTTTTCTGGCAGATGCCATTGCTGTATATTCCTCCCCAGGAAGACGGGGAGCGCGATGCGCGTCATTAATATAAATCTTGAACTAATTTTACCTATATCGTGTTTTTCTTCGACCATCAGAAGTGTAAAAATACTTTAGCAGTGATGCGGCTCAAACTTTTGACCAACTTTTATGAGACTCAGTTAAAACTTGTAACCCTCGCTACTATATTCTGTAATGATAGAGAAGACTTACCTATGGATAAAGCTCCCAGGTCCAAGACAACCAGACCCATGAGAAAACTTACTGATTGCAGATGCTCCATTTCTTCATTCTGCTGTGGGAAGAAAGAGAAAGCCGAAATAAAGAATTATTTTTATAATTGAACTTCCTGTCCAGCCAACTTTCTGTAAGACTTATTACGATTATATCCTCTTTTCACTTTCCTCATTAGGCTACACAGAGTATTGCTAATATTATTCAGAGATTAGTAAGGATGAGACAGTGTTAGAACTGATGGAATATCTCTTTTTTAATGGGTGAGGGCCCCTCTCATGGGATCGGCTGAGTTCCTCAGATACTGAATATTCCATAATATTTGGATTATAGTTGTAATGAGTAGCGCTAATGTGGCCAGCAAATCCTTTGATGTGCAGGTATAGCATGTGGCAGTGAAGGAGTGAGGTGCAGCACCAATCAGATCCGAGGTATAATGAGTTAAACGGTGGAGAAAACGCAATAAATTGTTTTGTTGGTGCGCCTTTCAATTCTTGTTTGAGGGATTTCCATCCATTCTTCCTTGGAAAATTCTTATAGTTCTGTGAGATTCCTGGGGCGTCTTGCATGCACTGCTATTTTGAAGTCTAGCAACAGATATTCAATGATGTTCAGATCGGGGGGGGGGGGGTTCTGATTTGCTTCTCTAGCAATCCTATCAGCAGCTTTCAATGAAATTTTGCTTGGTCTTCCAGACCTTATCTTGACCTCCACTGTTCCTGGTAACTGCCATTTCTCAATTACATTTTGAACTGAGGAAAGGGCAACTTGAAAACGCTTTGCCATCTTCTTACAGCCTTCTCCTGCTTTGTGGCCTCCACCATTTTCACAGTGCTTGGCAGCTGCTTAGAAGAACCCATGGCTGCTGTTTTTAGCACAAGGTTAGAGGAGGTTTTATAAAGCTGGGAAATTTGCATCACCTGGCCTTTCCTAACGATGATAGTGAACAAGTCATAACCCTAAAAGGCTAATTAAGGTCTGAAAACTTGGTCAAAGTTATCTGAGCACACAAATCTTTAAGAGTGCCCAAACTTCTGCATCGGGCCATTTTCCTTTTTGTAATTTTTAAAATGTAAAAAATTACAATATATATATATATATATATATATATTTTTTTTTTTTTTTTTTTTTTTGCCTAAAATACAAAGATCAGAAGGACCTATAGGTACTAATTCTAAAGTATAGACACTCCTAGTCTAAACAACAGATAGCAAACAATTGTGTTTACAGGTGAGGTCACCTTAGCAATAAATACCACAGGTAAGTAGAACAAATAATAAAGTGTCAAAGTGCATAAAACAGTGCACAAAAAGTGTCAGTCTCACCCATTTAGTCCATAGAGGGTTGCCATGTAGGAAAGATTCAGGATACTCCGGCACAGATGTTAGAGTCTATCGTTCCTGTCATGCCCTCTGCAGGGGCTCCCTCCCTGACAAGGGCAGAACCCAAGTATGGCCCTCAAACACTATGGGACATAGTGTTTGAGGGCCATACTTTGGTACTGCCAAAAACAGCACCCATGGGTTCTTCTAAGCAGCTGCCTACCACTCTGAAAACTAAAATGGTGAAGGCCCACAAAGCAGAAGAATGCTATAAGAAGATAGCAAAGCATTTTCAAGTTGCCCTTTCCTCGGTTCAAAATGTAATTAGGAAATGTCAGTTACCAGGAACAGTGGAGGTCAAGATAAGGTCTGGAAGACCAAGCAAGAGGCAAATCAGAATCCCTGCTTGACTGCAAAAGACATTCAGAAAGATTTAACAGAGTCAGGAGACTCTGACATCTCCCTTGAAGTCTCCAGAATCTGTCCGACAATGAAACACTCTATGGACCAAATGGGTGAGATTGACACTTTTTTGCAGTACTTTATGCACTGAAACACTTTATTATTTGTCATTCTTACCTGTGGTACTTATTGCTAAGGTGATCTCACCTGTAAACACGATTGTTTGTTCTGGTGTTCGGACTAGGAGTGCCTATACTTTATAATTAGCACCTATAGGGCCTTCTGACTAGAGATGAGCGTTGTTCTACTCGAACTGTTCGCCAATCTCAAATTCGAGCTGTTTTGGGCGGTGTTCGAGCCGTTCGGCGAACACGAACAATTTGAGAAAAATTCGGCTGTTCGAGGTTATGTTCGATAACTGTTCGTGCACCAAAATCATAACTGGATTTTTTCTCAGTAATGATGAAAATTAATGTTAATACGCAGTTTGAGTGTACAGCGGGGTGGGGGGAGGGGCAGGGGATGGATCTCTGCAGGAACAATGAAGATCTCCATTTTTTTTCTCTTTCCCGCATTTACAGTGGGGAGGTGCAATCTGTCAGCCTATCAGCAGCGCACACACGGAGCGAAGTGCTTTTTTTCACACAAGCAAGGGCATGTGTCATTGGCAGTGTATGTCACATGTCCTTGCCCTATAAGACCAAGCCATTTTCCCCGTCGCCACCATTTTCTCACTGCTGCAGCTGCGTGTTAGACGGCACCGCTGTTGCTGTGTGCGCTATACCTTGTTAATTTCAAGCCAATTTTCGCACAAATATACAGATAGCTTGGGAGTAGGGAATAGTTGTGATTGCAGTCCTTTTAAGGACTAGGTTACAGCATTTCCTACGACTTTTATCAGGCAGGTCTGTGCTCTTAAATAGATAGGTTGTGGGAGTAAAGACTAATTGTAATTGGAGTCCTTTTCAGGACTAGGTTACATCAGTTCCTATCAGTTTTTGCCAGGCAGGTCTGTGCCAGTGCTGTGCAAGTTTTTTTCACAGCATTTGGCTGAATCTAGCAAAGCTAATCCTTTTTGGCCTATTGCAGAGTGTGTTAGTCAGTGGAGTAGCCTATCTGTGTTGCAAGATATACCACCTGTGTATAGAATACCAATTTTTTTACTGCACCTAGTGAAGTAAAATCTTTTGGGCATAGCATCATTCTATTAGTCCATCTATACTGACCTCCATCAGGTTGCAAACTGAATATAATTTTTTTCTGCATCTAGCTCTGAAAAAATATTTGGCCTTCTAGCAGTGTGTGGGACTTGTTCTATTAGTCCACCTATACTGACCTCCATCAGGTTGCAAACTGAATATATTTTTTTCTGCATCTACCTCTGAAAAAATATTGGGCTTCTAGCTGTGTGTGGGACTTGTTGTATTAGTCCATCTATACTGACCTCCATCAGGTTGCAAACTTAATATATTTTTTTCTGCATCTACCTCTGAAAAAATATTGGGCTTCTAGCTGTGTGTGGGTCTTGTTCTATTAATCCATCTATACAGACCTCCATCAGGTTGCAAACTGAATATAATTTTTTTCTGCATCTAGCTCTGAAAAAATATTTGGCCTTCTAGTAGTGTGTGGGACTTTCTCTGTTAGTCCATCTATACTGACCTCCATCAGGTTGCAAACTGAATATATTTTTTTCTGCATCTACCTCTGAAAAAATATTGGGCTTCTAGCTGTGTGTGGGTCTTGTTCTATTAATCCATCTATACTGACCTCCATCAGGTTGCAAACTGAATATAATTTTTTTCTGCATCTAGCTCTGAAAAAATATTTGGCTTCTAGCTGTGTGTGGGACTTGTTGTATTAATCCATCTATACTGACCTCCATCAGGTTGCAAATTAAAAATAATTTTTATCTGCATCTACAGTACCTCTGAAAAAATATTTGGGCTTCTAGCTGTGTGTGGGACTTGTTGTATTAGTCCATCTATACTGACCTCCATCAGGTTGCAAACTGAATATAATTTTTTTCTGCATCTAGCTCTGAAAAAATATTGGGCTTCTAGCTGTGTGTGGGTCTTGTTCTATTAATCCATCTATACTGACCTCCATCAGGTTGCAAACTGAATATAATTTTTTTCTGCATCTAGCTCTGAAAAAATATTGGGCTTCTAGCTGTGTGTGGGTCTTGTTCTATTAATCCATCTATACTGACCTCCATCAGGTTGCAAACTTAATATATTTTTTTCTGCATCTACCTCTGAAAAAATATTGGGCTTCTAGCTGTGTGTGGGACTTGTTGTATTAGTCCATCTATACTGACCTCCATCAGGTTGCAAACTGAATATATTTTTTTCTGCATCTACCTCTGAAAAAATATTGGGCTTCTAGCTGTGTGTGGGTCTTGTTCTATTAATCCATCTATACTGACCTCCATCAGGTTGCAAATTAAAAATAATTTTTATCTGCATCTACAGTACCTCTGAAAAAATATTTGGGCTTCTAGCTGTGTGTGGGACTTGTTGTATTAGTCCATCTATACTGACCTCCATCAGGTTGCAAACTGAATATAATTTTTTTCTGCATCTAGCTCTGAAAAAATATTGGGCTTCTAGCTGTGTGTGGGTCTTGTTCTATTAATCCATCTATACTGACCTCCATCAGGTTGCAAACTGAATATAATTTTTTTCTGCATCTAGCTCTGAAAAAATATTGGGCTTCTAGCTGTGTGTGGGTCTTGTTCTATTAATCCATCTATACTGACCTCCATCAGGTTGCAAACTGAATATATTTTTTTCTGCATCTACCTCTGAAAAAATATTGGGCTTCTAGCTGTGTGTGGGACTTGTTGTATTAGTCCATCTATACTGACCTCCATCAGGTTGCAAACTGAATATATTTTTTTCTGCATCTACCTCTGAAAAAATATTGGGCTTCTAGCTGTGTGTGGGTCTTGTTCTATTAATCCATCTATACTGACCTCTATCAGGTTGCAAACTGAATATAATTTTTTTCTGCATCTAGCTCTGAAAAAATATTTGGCCTTCTAGCAGTGTGTGGGACTTGTTCTATTAGTCCACCTATACTGACCTCCATCAGGTTGCAAACGAATATATTTTTTTCTGCATCTACCTCTGAAAAAATATTGGGCTTCTAGCTGTGTGTGGGACTTGTTGTATTAGTCCATCTATACTGACCTCCATCAGGTTGCAAATTGAATATAATTTTTTTCTGCATCTAACCCAGCCAATAGTTTTGGCCTAATACCACAGTTTGGCCACTCAGCTCTGCTCGGTTACCATCCATTGTTTTTTTGTGCAAACAACTCCAGAGTTGTGAATTAGTTAACCACCAAAATGAGTGGAAAAAGGCCTGCTGCTGGTGGAAAGGGGAATAGGCGTGTTGGGAAGGGGAAAAAAGGTTGTGTCCGTGGGGTAGGTGTTAAAGCAACAGTAACATCTGCAGAAGAAAGACCATCTTCCAGCCAAACTAAAATGTCTACTTCTTTTAGCGGACAATGTGATAAGATCCCTTTCTTACGGCCACGCCAATCGCTACAAATTCCAGATGAGGCACAAAAACAGCAGGTGCTTCAACGGATATCAAGTGCTCCTTTAAGTGGGCTCTCCTCCACATCAACTTCAACATCACAAATACTCCAGTCCTCAAAGGTGTCACCCAAATCGCACTTGCTTCCTCACAGCTCCCAAATCTCCAGCTGCCCGTCTGAGTATGAGGTAGAACAGATGGTTGAGTCTGCAGAGCTGTTTACTCATACTATAGCCTGGGAATCAGAGGTCGACTCCAGCGCTTCTGTGAATCCAGACGAGGAAATGATCTGCACTGATGCCCAGAATCTTTATGAGTCGGATCCAGGACCAGACGCAGAAGGTTCTGACCATAATGTAGACCTTCATTCCCAAACTGTAACTCCTGTTGGTGGAGACAATGAGGAAGACGATGATAAGACGATGATAAGACTCAAATACCTGATTGGAGCAACAACTTTAGTTTTTTGTCAGGGCAGGAACAGGTTGGCTCTGAGGACGACGGGTGTGATAACACACAGGGTGATGATGATGAGGTTGGAGATCCCACTTACTGTCAACCCACAGTCAGCCAAGAGATGAGGTCAGCAGAGGAGGTCGAGGAAGATGCTAGTGACGACGAGGTCAGGTTGCGCCTTCCTGGACAGAGACGTAGTACTGGAAGCACATCAACAACTGCATCCTCAAACACAACTCTGCCTCTCACCACAAGTCGTGGTGGCTCTTCAGGTCGCATGGGTGCTAAGCCTTGCATAGCCTGGGCATTTTTTCAGATCGATAAAGATGACCCAACTTGTGTTATCTGTAACATTTGTCAGCAAAAGCTAAGTAGAGGCCAAAAAATACATAGTTTGAGTACTTCATGCATGAACCGGAACATGGACATGAAGCATAAGTTGCAGTGGGAAGCTCAGTGTGCTACAATGCGGCCTAGCCGGCCGGGCCAACCACCGTCTGCCATATCTTGTGCATCCGCGGCCTCTTCATCCTCTGTGACTGGGGGGACAGCAGTCACACCTGTTTTGGGGCGCAGACCTGCCACCTCTTTACCCGCAACAGCCAGCGTGATTGGCAGGTCATCATTTTCTTTGGAGGTGGGAACACCAGCTGGTGTTGAGCGCTGTCCGACATCGATAGCACCACCTTTGGATCAAGGCAACCTAACATGTCCGCCTGCATCTTCCTCACAGACCGGCAGTTTGCCGGGGACACCCTTATCAACCCCGTCTAAGCACAATAGCCAGCCCTCGGTCCCTCAGATGTGGACAAGTAAAAGACCATTTCCTCCTAGCCATGAGAAAGCTAAGAGGTTGAATTTCACCATCTGCAAGCTCTTGGCTACAGAAATGCTGCCTTTCCGCCTGGTGGACACAGAGGATTTTCGAGACCTTATGTCCGTCGCAGTGCCCCAGTACCAGATGCCCAGTCGGCACTACTTCTCAAAGAAAGGTGTGCCTGCGCTCCACCAGCATGTCGCACACAACATCACCGCTTCTTTGAGAAACTCTGTGTGTGACAGGGTGCATTTCACCACAGACACTTGGACGAGTAGGCATGGACAGGGGCGTTACATGTCGCTGACTGGGCACTGGGTAACTATGGTGACAGCAGGACAAGGGGCTGCTGTCCAAGTCTTGCCGTCCCATGAAGAGGATTGTGCGTCAATCCTCTTTATGTCAAAGTTCCTCCACTGCTTCTGCCTCCTCAACCTCCTCTCGGTCTTCCACCTGCACCCAAAGCCTGTCTGGTCATGCCACAAGCTTTCTAACTGCGCAGAAGGGATCCTGCACACCTCCTTACTATGCTGGCAGTAGGGCTCAACGTCATCAGGCGGTTTTTACATTGAAATGTCTGGGAAATGTGAGTCACACAGCTGAGGAGTTGTGGTCAGCTCTGGAGAACCAATTTCATGAATGGTTGTCTCCACTGGACCTGAAACCAGGGAAGGCCATGTGCGACAATGCTGCAAACCTGGGTGCGGCCCTTCGCCGGGGCAATGTCACACACGTGCCTTGTATGGCTCACGTGTTGAACCTGGTTGTCCAGCAATTTTTAGCCCACTATCCCAGACTAGATGGCCTTCTGCAGAGGGCACGGTCGCTGTGTGCTCACTTCCGCCGTTCGCATCCCGCAGCTCAGCGACTTACATCTCTACAGAAGTCGTTGGGCCTGCCACTTCACCGGCTAAAATGCGATGTGCCTACCCGGTGGAATTCAACTCTGCACATGTTGCAGCGACTGTGGCAGCACCGACAAGCCCTGGTGCAATACGTTCTGACGTATAGCCTGGGCCAACAAGATTCAGAGGTGGGGCAAATCACGCTGGAGGAGTGGTCTCAGATCAGGGACCTATGCACCCTTCTGCACAGTTTTGAAATGGCGACGAAGATGTTTAGTGCTGACGATGCCATTATCAGCATGACTATTCCGGTGATTTACATGCTGGAGCACATGTTAAACAGAATTCGGAGTCAGGTGGTGGCACAAGAGGAGGTGGAGGAAGTAGAGGAGGAGGAGTTGTATGCGGAAGGGCTAACATCTGCAAGGTCCAGACGGTCGGCAGCACCAAGGCGGCAGGGTGGGGGAGATGGTTTTACCAGGGCGCATGGTAGCATGGTGAGGAAGGTGCAGGAGCCCAGGAAGAAGTGGAGGACGAACTGATGGAAGACTCATCAGATGAGGGAGACCTTGATCACATTTCTGTTGTGCGAGGTTGGGGGGAGAGGACAGAGGAAGGAAGCATGATTGTTACCTCGCCACCAACACAACAGGGACTTGGTGCTCCTGGATGCACAACACACATGAGTGCCTTCTTGCTGCACTACCTGCAACATGACCCTCGAATTGTGAGAATTAGAAATAATCCTGACTACTGGGTTGCCACACTGTTAGATCCCCGGTACAAAAGTAAATTTGCAGAAATTATTCCTGCCATAGAAAGGGATGCACGCATGCAGGAGTATCAGCAGAGACTGTTGCAGAATCTTACATGTGCTTTTCCACAAAATACCAGTGGTGCACGTAGTGAATCTCACAGTTCCAACTTGCCAACCGTGGGACCGTCAAGTGTTCAGCACTCAAACCGTAACAGAACCACAGTATCTGCTGGTAACATCAATTTTGCGGAATCATTTCACCACTTTTTTAGCCCATCCTTTGCAAGGCCACAGGAGACAAGAAGTCTGACACATAGTCAACGCCTAGAGACGATGGTACAGGAGTATCTCCAAGTAAACATTGAAGCCACGACTGTGTCACTGGACCCTTGCTCTTTTTGGGCTTCCAATCTGGATAAATGGCCGGAGCTAGCCACTTACGCCTTGGAGATCTTGTCATGCCCCGCAGCCAGCGTTCTGTCTGAACGTGTGTTCAGCGCTGCTGGTGGTGTGCTGACAGATAAGCGCACGCTGCTCTCCACTGATAATGTAGACAGACTCACGTTCATAAAGATGAACAAATCATGGATCCGAAACGACTTTTCTACCCCTGTGTCATCCTGGGGAGAGTAAAAGCTTGATGATTGGTTAAAATCACCCTACCAACCGTTTTAAGCTTTCAAATTACTAATCATGTTTATCTGTATCTTGACTGGAAAATAATTTGGGCTTTGTAGCAGTGTGCAGCACTGATCCTATTAGGCCATCTATACTAAAGCTTCACCAGATTTAAAATTAAAAATAATTTTTAGCTGCATCTAGCCCGGAAAATAATTTTGGGGCTCCGAGATGCGCAAGACACATAAGTGCCTTCTTGCTGCACTACCTGCAGCATGACCCTCATATTGTCAGAATTCGAAGTAATCATGACTACTGGGTTGCCACACTCTTAGATCCCCCAAACTTTTCGATCAACCTTTTCATTTTAATAAAGACCAAAAAAATGGTCATTTTTGAAATGATAAGCATTAGCAGGTTGTTAGAAACTGAAATCAAACAGTTTTCAACTCAAAACTTTATTCTAGGTGATGTTACATTTTCACATAGGACCCCTTGTTCGAAAGGAGCTTCTGAACTCTCTCGTCCATTGAATTTGTCAGGTTTTGGATGGTTTCTGCTTCAATTGTTTTGCATGAGGACAGAATACCCTCAAAGAGCTGTTGCTTAGATGTGAACTGCCTCCCGCCATCATAGACACTCCTTTTAATGATGCTCCAAAGGTTCTGAATGGGGTAGAGGTCAGGGGAGCATGGGGGTCACACCATAAGTTTGTCCCCTTTTATGCCCATATCAGCCAGAGATGCAGATGTTTTATGTGCAGCATGAGATGGTGCATTATCATGCAGAAAAATGATCTTGCTGTGAAATACACGGTTCTTCTTCTTGAACCATGGCAGGAAGTGCTGTTTGAGAAAATCCACATACATTATGGAGTTCATCTTTAGCGCCTTCAGGGATCCTAAAGGGGCCGACAATCTCTCTCCCCATGATTCCAGCCCAAAACATTACTCCACCTCCTCCTTGTTGGCGCTGTAGCCGTGTTTGCGTGGGGTGTCCATCAACCAGCCATCCTCCAATCCATCCATCTGGACCATCGAGCGCTGCACGGCACTCATCCGTGAACAAAACTGTTTTGAAATCAGTCTTCATGTAATGTTTGGCCCACTGGAGCCGTTTCTGCTTGTGTGAAGTGGATAGAGGAGGTCGACAGGATGGCGTATGCACAGCTGCAAACCTCTGAAGGACCCTGCATCTTGTTGTTCGGGGGACGTTGGAGGCACAAGCAGCTTCAAAAACTTGTCTGCTGCTATGACAAGGCTTTTTGGCCGCTGCTCTTTCAACCTGACGTAATTGCCTGTAGGAAAGAGTCCTCAATTTGCCCTTATCAGCACGCACACGTGTGTACTGTGAATCAGCTACATACTTCTTGATTGCCAAGACACTTCATCCTGATCATCGCACAATGTTGATTGTAGTCATGCCTTGACCTAAACACTCCACAATTTGTTGCTTCTCAGCAGCCGACACATCCTTTTTCTTTCCCATTTTGGCAGAAAATGTAGGCTGCTTAATAATGTGAGAGAGCCTTCTTAAGTAGTCTTGCCTTTCATTGGACACACCTGCCAAACTAATTAGCACAGGTGTCTGCAATTGCTTACAGTGATATAAAGAGCCCTGACACACATCACCATCAATGAGTTTAACTGACAAACAAACAAATTCTTCCCTTATCACTCCTAAACACTTTTTGCATAATAATTTGGAACGCAGTGTACATGTGCTTTTCCACAAAACACCAACGGTTCACGTAGTGAATCTTACAGTTGTAACCTGCCAACCGTGGTCTGTATGGAGTTGTTCAATAAAGGGCCCAAAATTAAGATAACATAGATGGGAGAGGTCTCTATGAATAGGAATTCCTAAGTATTTGATACCCTGTGAGGGCCAGGCAAAGGGAAAGTTGGACTGGATGGAATCCTATATGGATTTGGGGAGGGAGACATCGAGGGCCTCAGACTTCGCTGCATTGATTTTAAAATTTTACCATGTAACAAAGTGATCTATTTCAGCCATAACAGCATGGATGGATATATGTGATTGAGTGATATATACTAGGACATCATCAGCAAATAGAGAGCACTTGTACTCGGTGCCTCCCACCTCAATCCACCTAATATTGGGGTTATGGCGAATTGATGAGAGCAGGTGCTCCGTCACTAGGATGTATAAGAGAGGGGACAGAGAACATCCCTGCCTTGTCCCATTGGTGATTGTGAAAGGTGATGAAAATGTTCTGACGCGCCCCCTGGGCCTTGGGACACCCGGAGCCGGACCCTTTTTGGTGGATGCTGGTGGTTGTAGTCTCCGTGGCGGCAACCCGGTTCCGTGGCTCAGGGTGGTCAAACCAGTGGCGGAACTATTTATGTGGTTTTGATGTTTAAATGTCCGACTACGCCACCCGTGGATTGCGGTCAGAGTGAACCACCGCTACAGGGCAGACCGCTGAGGCTGGTGTTGTGGGTGCAGCAGAGCGTAGCATAACTCCCCACGGGAGGAGTATAGCCTCAGGGCAGTGTATGCGGAGGATGGGGGTGATGGTGCAGGGCAGCAGCAGTAACGACACGGAGTCAGTGATGTAGTCCAGGGCCTTTACTCACAGTTCTTATTATCCAGACCACGTCTGCAGGTAACGGCTGCCCACGTCGTACTGTGCTCACCAGGTGAGGGGCTCAGACAACTCCCAGATAACTTTGGAGCACTTCACAGGACCCCCTTTGTGTGTCCTTTGTCTGGCCTTTCTTACCAACACTTCTGTCCGGCTGCCTCGGGCCTCCTCTTAGTAAACTTGGCGCCAGTTTCCCTGACCCTATGTGGTGCCTTCCTAGCGGGTGTAGCGAGGGGCTGCGCCACATAAAATGTCAGAGCCTCCGGTTTCTAGCTGAGGGTCGTTTCCTGCCTCCACTAGTTCGGGGACCGGTCTCCCCCTTTGGCCTGACCCCTCCACGCAGGTGGATTCGGGCGTGCGGTGGCGACTCGCCCGTCCGCACCCCTGGGATCCCTTCATTCCTCGTTCCTGGAGCCTTCTCCGCTCCTCTTCCTTCCTTCTCCCTCTTCCAGGCCTGGGCCTCTGTTACTAGGCCCGCCTCCGGAGCAGAGCTCATGCAGAGCCCCTGCTCCCTGCCACTTCTGCTCAGACTTCTCTGCACTGAACTAAGATGGTGCCCACCTTTTATACTCCCTTCTCAATGCACCCAGGAACTGCTTCCTCCCTGCTCCTGCACTACAGGGTTCCCCTTCCTCAGTGTTCCCTCCCCCCACTCCAGCCAGGGACAGGGACTGTCGTGCCCATCTCAGGGGCATATTGGTCGCCCTGCCCCACGGCAATGTGGTGTAATGCATGCAGGTGTCGGGTCCTGATCCACACTCCATCCTTACCTGAGAGTGAGATATCACACCTCTGGGTGAGGTGCAATACGTCTGTAGCAACCGAGCCCTCAGGGTGCTACAGTTCCATTTATCTTCAGCCTAGGTGACGTATTGCGATACAGGGCCGTGATTTTGGCTATAAAAGGGTCCCCTAGACACCTACCCCAAGCTTTTTAAGAGAATCATATATGGCGTGCCAGGAGACTCTATGGAATGCTTTCTCAGCATCCAACGAGAGTATCTAATTACAAATTTTTAACTGCATCTAGCCCAGGAAATACTTTGTGCCTAGTAGCAGTGTCTGCTAGTCAGCGGATTATCCCGGCTGTTAAGCAAGCTACACCACCTGTAGTTTAGACACTTAATTTTTTCAAAGGAAATGATTCGGGACCATGGGATACTTAGTGAAGAGCATCAGGAGGCAC
The DNA here is from genome assembly GCF_046119375.1 of Phyllobates terribilis. NCBI lineage: Eukaryota > Metazoa > Chordata > Amphibia > Anura > Dendrobatidae > Phyllobates > Phyllobates terribilis. The sequence goes on from NW_027362762.1 coordinate 949,209,671, forward strand.
CCCAAGGCATAGGGGCTGGGACTGGCAGTAGGATGCCTTGCAGTGGACAGCCGAGCTCGATCCTTATAAAAGCTTTTTAACTGCAGCAGCTTTAGTGGACGCTACTGGAGCTGGAATTACGCGGCTGCTGGCATGAGACTTGCCCTCCAATAGATCCTTGTAAATGGATTTAAAGTGTATTCATTCAAATTAGAGAGACAATTTAAATTAAAAAGCTTAGAGCTGCCTCCACCACAGGGGGGCTCGCTCGACCCACCAGCGGACAGGCACCAGTATTGGGAGAGGGGGGCTGGCCGTCAGGGTTCACCGCGGCTCTGGCACAAACCCGGCGACACGGAGGTGGCACGGGCAGGAGCGGACTGGCCGTGTCGGCTTCTCACTTTTTGGATTTTAGAAGGGCATGACATGCCTATATCTGTGTCTCCCCCTCCTTTTACTCCTCCACCTCTTTTATTTTCGCATGACTATATGTACTTGTCACTTTTCCATGTGTTAGTTATGTCTTCTGAGCAGTTTGTCAGCTTTTGGACACCTTTGAAGGTGTTTTCTATGTGTTTCTATGTGTTTTTGTTTGCCTGCCATTGTTTTTAACGGTGTTCGAAGGTGTTCGACGAACAGTTCGACGAACACACGGGTGTTCGACGAACCGAACCGAACTCGAACACTACGGGGGTGGCTCAACACTACTTCTGACTGTACATGTGGGCATTTAAAACCTATTAGTGGACCTAGAAGAAATTTCTATTTGTTTCCAATATTATGTCCAGAGTTTGGTATAATTATTGATTTTAAACATACCATTAAAGGTTATATTGTAAGTGAATCTTAAAAGCTGTAAAATAATACAAATCAGAAAGATAGAATCTGTAGTAATTAACAGGTGACAGTTATATTATCTAAAATACAAAGGAAATGTGTCACCTGTAACTTTAGGCCTCTTAGAGATCATTTCATCTTCAACTTACTTAACTGTTCACAATAACAGTAATTTTGACCAGGGGTGCACAAACTTTTACATGCCACTGTACAGTGGTCACGCAGAGCGCTGTTTAAATGCTACATTTGTTGGGAATAATAGAAATAATAGCTTATAATTATTTATATAAGTTACATAAAGATATCAAATTAAGCATGTTAAAAATATGTATAAAACCTTCAAAATGTGTGAGTATAAAATTGATTCTAAAACCAAAATAAAAAAAGAAGGGAAAATGAAAAGATAAAAAAATAAAAGAATTAAAATGAAAAAATAAAATGTAAAATTAATGAAAAAATTCTAACATTTTATTTTTTCATGTTTGGCAGCGCACCAACAAAATAATTTATAATATTTGGATTACCTCTGAAGTCTATTAGTATCTGTGTCACTCACCTGCTCCAGCGCTAGCTCCTATATTCCCCTTCTGTTTCTTTTATTCCTCTGTGCTTGGGTTTCCCATAATAATTGGACGTACACCTCTGAGCAGTGGCGTAACTAGAATCTGATGGGCCACGGTGCAAAACTCGGACCTGAGCCATAGCATGCCTAGTCGATCCCCATGTAATAATGTCCCCCATCCTGTATCCTTCCTGTAAAAATGTTCCCTATCCTGGGCCCCTTCCTGTGATAATGCCCTCCCATCCTATAACAAGGTCCCCCATCCTGGGCCCCTTTCTGCAATAAAGTGCCCCATCCTGGGCCCCTTCCTGTAATAAAGTCCCCCATCCTGGGCCCATTCCTGGTAAAATGTCCCCCATACTGGGCCCCTTCCAGTAATAATGTCCCCTTCCTGGTCCCTTCCAGCAATAATGTCCCCTCCTGGTCCCTTCCAGCAGTAATGTCCCCCTCCAGCCCTCTTCCTCTGTGACCACGATATTTATGCTCCTACTTCTCAGGTCATGCTCTTTATTCTTTGGCCTTACAGAAAGCTTCAGGCATTAGCATCCTCACCACTATTAACATTGAGCCACCTGACATACCCAAATCTGCTACACTGCTTTGCTCTGTTACCAACTTTTTGCTGCTCCATCTGAGAGCTGCATGATATAGAGACAGAGAAACTGATTCCAGCGATGTATCACTTACTAGCCTATTTGCTGCAGTTATCTCTGCTGCAAATCTAGCAGTTCTCTGACTACTGAGCTCTGTATAACCCTGCCCACACCACTGATTGGCAGCTTTCTGTGTACACTGTGCATAAGCAAAACGCTGCCAATCAGTGGTGGGGCTGAGGTTATACAGAGATGATGTATATGGAGGACAACATGGCAGCAGGTTTACTAGTCCTCTACTGATAATCTCCGGCTGATCAAACTGTGATTCTATTAAAACTTCAAGCAGTCCAGGAAGTGACACATCACTGGAATCAGGGTCTCTGTCTGTACATCGTGCTGCTCTCGGATTAGGTAGCAAAAACCTGATGACAGATTCACTTTAATTTAGGGAGTTTGTGCCTTGGGGATAAGTTGGGTCTGGGGTCTAGATATATGTAGTCGTCTGGTGTAACCATAAAGTCTGGGACTATTTAACTTAATAGTGGCGCAATTAAGTTTGACAATTAGTTTATTAATAATTAACTGTAAAATGTAATTGGTCACATTCATCTACTGGCACTTATCTGGATCCACAATGTGCACAGAGATGGGAAGCAGTGATGGCACCGTTCCACTAGTTGACTTACCGGTGTGTCCAGTAATTGGCTGCAGCGGTCAGGTGACTTGAGCAGCGTGTCATTGGGTGTTTTATGATGATGTGCTTCTCAGATTGTGACAGCCAATCACTGGTTATAACAGCGCTTACCATCTCTGCGCAGACCACCGAGCAGCCTGTGCTGAATCCAGGTGGGTGCCGGTATGGATAATACAACCCCTCTAACTGGTTTAATTCATCAAGGGCTAACAATGAATCCAAGTGGATTAAATTTCACAAGATTAATAGACCCATGTGCACACAAGATTGCTGGCAGCTCGGGATACCGCACCTCCTTCTTTGTACTGCCCACTGACCCACCGACCAATCAAAGACTAGGGGCGCACCCTCATCGACCAATCAGGCATATACACAGCTGCCCATTCCCAACCTTTGATCCGCCGTCAAGTATCCCGGCCTTGGGGAGTTTCATCTATTTAATACTTAGGTGCATGCATTATATTAGATCGTTGTTTTAATGGTAAACTTAAGTTTTAATGATTTTTGGACTTTTGTGAATTATAAAGGCTGGGACTCTGTGAAATCAAAACAAAAAAAGTTATTATGATGTCACCATAGCAAAGTGGAGTTAGAGACAAATAAGGCAACCTGGTGTCTCAAACTAGTGCAACTAGTATAGTGAACCTCATCCATTCCATAAATAAGAGGTTCCGCAGGAGATCCAGTGGGGAAAAATACAAAAAGTGCTCCAACTGGGTCATGCATGTATACCATTATTTGCTACAGTATCTATATGATTTTTTTATTGTATATTAAGTGCCCAGATATGGAGTAGCAGGGTCGGCCATTGGGGAGCAGCGGCACCATTTCTTGCAAAATTTATCGTGCCAGAATAAGGGCAAAATAGGGTTTTTGATTGGGAATCATATTTTCTAGTGACATCGTGATTTAATATCGCTCCAGCATGTACATCCAATGTGTAAACCGTGCAATGGTCTGGAATTACCTAACTCTGTACAGCACTATGGTCTGGGATTAGTCCTAGGGACCTTGCCATCACAAGGATGCACCCTCTATGAGACCTTTGTGAACCTTGTACTATAAATCCACTACACTTGAGACCCTCCGATGTTGACCTTAGCTGTCTTTTACTCCTTGTTTGTAGGTTGGACATTATATGAACAGCTCTCTATTAATGTGCATTGAATAAAATTCTCTTTTCCCGTGACTCTTTTTGATCATGTGGACACCTCCATCTATATTTTGTTCTGTGAATATTTTCCAATTGGAGATCGAAAGCTATTAAGAGACCATAAAATATGAGACTCACTCCTTCTCTAGAGAAATCCTCTGGGTGGCAGCATCAAGTTGTGGACATGTTCCTGTAAAGCAGACAAGAAGATAAAAGTCTGCGAAAGGTAGAGATGACGACAGAAAAAAAAGAGCACAGGACGGTATGAAAAGCAACAATTTGGATTTCCACCCAAACCGTATGAATAGCCGTGTGAGGAGCTGCCCACTAACTAAAGACTATGAGACTTTTCCATCACGGAGCTATGTTTTCGTCAATATTATTAGTGTTTTTATTAGAGATTTGCTTGCTCTGTTTTATTAATGTTCTGCTTTCTCGTCAGTTTATGTGCACTAATTTTACTTGTAAAGTGTTCAGCTTCAAGAATCAATGTTTCCATTCAGTGACAGTAAGCAGAGAAAGACATGCTGGCTGGAACTTATGTATACATAAGGCCTGACAAGAAATTGCTAAAGATAAATGTAAATTCTGTTAATCTTGTTAATATCTCAGGAGCCTTAAACCATTGTTCAAACAGGGACTAGACCCATTGTGTGAGTGTTTAATGTAGATCTAGAGGAGTCGTCACCACAGGGAGTCTCACATGCACCCAGGTGATGGGTTTGACCTGAGAAAAATACCTCCACTATTGCACAGTTAGCTTCGGGGGGAGGGTGAGAGCAGTTCTGCCCATTCAGGGGGCTGATCCTTGTGAACGAAAAAGAAGCCACATGTTTAGTGGGGAGTGGTGTGGAAGGACATCAAAGGAATAGGATTGAGACTGAGGACCTGGGTTATGGATAAACGTGCTACAGTTGGGAGATATGCCGTTGGGATTTAAACTTTCTTAAACGACTGTGCTACTGGATACCTGTGCTTCCATCATTTTATCTGTCATATGGAGGATTGTGGATTGAGGCATTTGTATTTTGGACATTTACCTGGAATTGCTGTATTACCATGGATGAAATGAATAAAATATTGTTGCATAGTTCACCTGCCTAGGTGATCATTAAAAACCCACAAACTCAGATCTTCACAAGCCGTGCATATGTGGCACCCCAGGGGTCTGGTTTCCACAGTAACAAGCAATGTTATGTCTGAGAGCAGGTGGGAGGTCTCTTGGCCAGGGATCCTGTGCATGCCACACCTCCTGCCCAGTCTTGGGAGGGGAAGACCTTCCCCTATATAAACCCGGGGCTGAAGCAGGGTTAGTCAGTCAAGGAGAGTAGAGACAAGAAACAGTCACAGGAAGAAACAGCAGAAGCTCAGTGGGAGCAATACTACTACAAGTCAGGGGCTGGCAGCTGCAGAGCTCGCCCTGACTGAGAAGCTTTCTTACCGGACCCGGCGTCCGAGGCTGTGGGGACTAACTCTTACCCAGCAGCAGAAGCCGACCGGCAGGGGATTTCAGGTCCTCAGGCCCAGAAACCCGAAGGCACGGTCACACGCGTGGGACCAGCGCCGCCATCGTGGAGCGGAAGCCATTAGAAGGCCCCGAGTCACCGGCCATACGGGTGAGCACCACACGGTACACTCAGGGACGTGGGCTACTTATATCCGCTTCTAGCAAGGTAGCCAGAAGAGTACAGTCAGTTTGGGAGGCCTACAACTCCGCCTGGCCAGGGGAGATCCCATCTGCTCAAGGACTGACCAGGCCCCGTTCGCTAGCAAGTACTCCGGGAGGGTCTATCGTTGTTACCAGTAAAGACCCTGAATTACACCGCACCGTCTCTGAGTGGTTCCTGCTACCCTCATCTTCCACGTCGGCTGCCCTGAGGCCATACCCCTCCCGTTGGGGGTTATACTATCACGCTGCACAATTCTACACCGGCCTCAGCGGTCTGCCCTGCAGCGGCAGCTCCATAGCTGCAAATCAACGGGTGGCGTAGTCGACACTCAAATAACATCTATCAAGACTGCCACACACTGAGCTGACTCCCTGGGCACGGACCGGGTCCCCGCCACTCGGAGACTACAACCCTCATCTGATCCGGTTCCGGGTAAGCCCCCGTGCGCGAGACGCTGCGCGACACAGCAGGCCCAGGGGCGCGTCAACTTTGGCGTAGTCGGCAGGATTTCGTGCCCGCAACCACCGGGTACTGCGTGCCTGAAAAAGAGACTTTTAAAACTTACCATCCGTGAAGTTTTCCCGCCATCGGTGAAGATTCCCGCCATCCGGCGCCATCTTCAGCCTTCTTCCCGCCATCCGTGGAGTTTTCCCGCCGTTGGACGCCATCTTGAGGACGCCGCGCGGGAAGAAGAGGGGCGTGGACTCCGAAAGCGCGCGAGAACTGAAGCCCCGCCTCACGTCCGGACGTTGCGTAAGGTCCTGGAAGGAGCCCAGCAGACGCCGACGTCACCGGAGCGCGACGGAAGGTCCTCAACCCTGACGATCTACTGCGGAGCCGCGGCCTACGGAACAGGATCATCGCAAGGTAGGCCACGGTCCACTAGGGGGGAGGAAGATGTCGGATGCAGAGGAGAGCTTCATTGCCTCAACCCCCGCCAGCGCCACCGCTGCTGCAGTTATGCCCTTCACCATGCCCTATATCCCGGGAGCAGCTTGGCTACCCCAGTACTCAGGGGAGTCACATACCCTGCATGACTTTAGAGAAAAGCTGGATAGCCTCTTCCAGGTGTACCCCCTCACAGAAGAGCAAAAAGTGAGCATCCTGGTGGCCCAACTAACCGGGGCAGCCAAAAGGGAAGTAAAATCCTGGCCACCCGGGAGGAAGACTGTCGCAGGGATACTAACCCGGCTGAAGGATACCTTTGATACCCGCACCTCAGCCGAGATTAAGCTTAGATTCTACGGGTGCAAGCAGCGAGCGCATGAGAGTATAAGGGACTATGCACTAAACCTACAAGAGGCCCTGAGGGCCATTAAGCAGACCGACCCTGATGGAGTGGGAAACGAGGACAGGCTGTTGACCGAACAATTTATAGAGGGACTATATTGTAATGCCCACCGAACCCAGTTGCGGGCGATGGCCTTACAGGATCCCCATCTGGGCTTTGCACAGTTCAAGGACAGAGCCATCCGGGTGCTCCGAGAACCGGCACCGGGTGGCGTTGTGACCCACAGGCGCCCAGCTATCACTTACCACCAGGAGGCGGCGCCCTTGTCGGCAGGGCCTGTGGGAGCTGATGCGCAGGCTTTGGACAATGACCCGGCTCCAGACCTACACCATCAGGTCCAAGAGCTAGCTAAGAGCGTTGCTGCGCTAACCCGAACTGTGCAGTCTTTACAGGTTTCCACCCCAGGGAAGATCCAGCTGGCATCCGGACCGGAGGACATCCCGTGGCGTCGACCAAGGAGGACCCCACCGGCCAGAGGAAGACCCAGTGACCGATACAGCGAAGACGGACGACCCATCTGCCGCCGCTGCAATCAACCCGGACATATGGCAAGGTACTGTTCTTTAAACGGGCACAACCTGGGGTAGAGGGCCAACCCCCAGGAAAAATATCACCAGGCCCATCGAACTGGCGCGACAGATATGTGGGAGGACGTCCAGTCTTGCCTGTGGTACTGGATGGCATTCCCATGAGTGCCCTACTGGACACCGGGTCACAGGTCACCACCATCCCGTACGTGCTCTTTAAGCAGTACTGGAATGACTCGGATATTACCCGCTACCCTGACGACGACTTGAGTATCATCGCCAGCAATGGCCAGCCCGTGCCACAGATCGGATTTAAAGAGGTGACCATCAAAATCGGTAGAGTCGAACTGGCAGCACAGGGACTGATCATTGTAGATATTGACAAACATGAGAGTCACCCAAAAATAACTCTAGGAACTAATGTAATTGAAAATTGTCTTGCAGAGGTGATTTTCCTTTTACAGCAGGTTGCCAAGAACGCCAGCTCCGGCGAGCAGCGGGTGCTCCAGAAAGAGATCCGGGCACTGATGCGACGGCAACAGGGGGAACTCTCCGGCGGTGAGATTGGTAGCGTAAGAATGTGTGACCCTTTTCCTATTGCCATGCCCCCAAAAAGTGAAATGATGATTTGGTGCCGGGCAGCTATTGGTCTGAGAGGTAGAGATTACCAGGCAATGGTAGAACCAGTTTACTCAGACAGTAGGCCCACCATCTTGACAGCACGGGGGGTGGTTAATGTACGCCATGGGAGGGTGCCCGTTCGCATAATCAATATCGGGAAGAGGGAAGTGTACCTGCCCCGGTATGCCACGCTAGCCAAATTATATACCATTAACCAAAATGCTATACAATCTGTGGAACCCTTGCCTCCATCTCACCCGGAGGAAGGTAACGGCTCTAAGAAAACAATGGAGGACTGGTGTCAGCAACTACATTTGGGTACTGACTCCACTCCCTCACATCAGAAACAGGGAGTCTATCGGGTGGTTCAAGAGTACGAGAGAGTGTTTAGTAAACACCCGTTAGACTTCGGGCGAGTCAAGGGGGTAGAACACCACATCCCCACGGGAGACCATCCTCCCATAAAAGAGAGGTATCGACCCGTACCCCCTGCACACTACCAACACGCCAAGGGGATGCTTAGAGACATGAAGGAGGCTGGGGTGATCAGGGATAGCTGTAGCCCCTGGGCAGCTCCACTAGTCTTAGTCAGAAAAAAAGACAACACCATGAGGATGTGTGTAGATTACCGGAAAATCAACGGTATCACACACAAGGATGCGTACCCCTTACCAAGGATAGAGGAGTCATTGGCTGCTTTAAGATCTGCTAACTTCTTCTCTACCTTGGATCTCACTAGCGGGTACTGGCAGGTTCCTGTAGCAGAGGCGGACCGGGAGAAGACCGCATTCACCACCCCGATGGGACTTAGCGAGTTCACCTGCATGCCGTTCGGACTCTGCAACGCACCAGGAACCTTCCAACGACTAATGGAGTGTTGTCTGGGCCACAGAAACTTCGAGACGGTCCTGTTGTACCTGGACGATGTCATCGTATATTCCAAGACGTATGAGGACCACCTGAAACACCTGGCGGAAGTGTTCGAAGCTCTGGCGAGTTACGGCCTAAAGGTGAAACCCTCCAAGTGTCACCTCCTGAAACCAAAGGTGCAGTACCTGGGACACGTGGTGAGCGCTGACGGAGTGGCTCCCGACCCTGATAAGATCACCGCAATTAAGGAATGGCCAAGCCCCTCCAGCGTAAAAGAAGTGCGGCAGTTCCTCGGGTTGGTAGGCTACTACCGAAGGTTTATTCCCGGTTTCACCAAAAAGGCAGCACCTATGCAGGACCTCCTGATAGGCCAGTCCCGGAAGGCCAAGAACCAGAAGCCGCCCTTCAAATGGGAGGAGCTGGAAGAAGAGTCCTTCCGCCAGCTGAAGATGGCCCTCACGGGGGACGAAATCCTGGCGTACCCGGATTATAGCCAGCCCTTTATCCTCTACACCGACGCTAGTAACATCGGGCTAGGAGCCGTACTGTCCCAGATCCAGCAGGGGAAGGAACGAGTAATCGCCTACGCCAGCTGAAAGCTGCGACCCACCGAAAGGAACCCCGAGAATTACAGCTCATTTAAGCTAGAGTTCCTGGCCGTAGTATGGGCAGTCACCGAGCGCTTTAAGCATTACCTCGCTTCTTCCCGGTTCACCGTGTACACGGATAACAACCCGTTGACACACCTGGACACGGCAAGACTCGGTGCCCTGGAGCAGAGGTGGATGGCCCGTCTGTCCAACTACGAGTTCACAATCAAATACCGGGCCGGACGCTCCAATACCAACGCGGACGCCCTGTCCAGGATGCCCAACCTGCCGGACGAAGGAGAAGATCCGGAGGGACTGGAAGAAGTTGAACTCCCTGCGTTCCACCGTCATGGGACTATCCAGTACTCCCACCAGGTAAGGAGTAAGCAGGCTGCTACGTTGAACCCCTTACCTCACTACAACTGGGCGGAAACGCAAGACAGCGACCCTGCCGTCCGACTGGTGAAGGAATGCTGACTCGCCAGGAGGCTTGCCTTGAACCAGACGCTCCGGAGGAAGCCAAACAACTATGGGCAGAGAGGAGTCGACTGTTCCTTTACAAGGGGAAGTTGTGCCGCAGAATGGTTAACTCCCGGACGCATGAACTACTCTGGCAAGTAGTGGTGCCACGAAGAGACGCAGCCATGGTGATGGAGGCATACCACGACGGAGCTGGACACTTCGGGTGGAAGAAGCTGGAGTTCCTGCTGCGCGAGCGATTCCACTGGGTAGGCATGAGGGGAACCATTGAGAAGTGGTGCAGAGACTGTGGCCCGTGCAACCTAAGAAGGAAGGACCGTGCCAGCCAGAAGACTCCCCTGCAGTCCATCGTCACCCGGCAGCCGTTGGAACTGGTAGCCTTGGATCATGTAAAACTGACCCCAAGCAGAAGTGGCTACGTCTACGCACTAACCATCGTGGATCACTACTCCCGGTTCCTGGTTGTCGTCCCCGTCAAGGACTTAACAGCTCGAACAGCAGCGAGAGCCTTCCAGCAGCATTTCTGCCGTCCACACGGGTACCCGGACCAAGTGTTGACAGACCAGGGACCTGCCTTTGAAGAGGAGGTCTTCCAAGAATTCTGCACTCTGTATGGCTGCCGGAAGATAAGGACGACACCCTATCATCCGCAAACTAATGGACTTTGTGAGAAAATGAACAAGGTGGTAATGGATCTTCTGAAAACGTTGCCCCTGGAAGAACGCAGTCTGTGGCCTGAGAAGCTGCCCGATCTGGTGGACCTATACAACCACATCCCGGTAGGTTCCACCAACTGTACCCCGGCTTACCTAATGAGGGCAAGACCTGGTAAGTTACCTGTTGACCTGGAAATGGGAGTCCTGACACCCGAGGACACTTCACCAGAAGCAGACTGGGACACAGAGAGGCAGCAGCAGTACCGGAGAGTACGGGAGAGCGTGGAGCGAAGTCTCTGTCAGGCTAGGGAAAGACAAGAGAAAACTTACAACCAGTATGCTCCCGCTGTTCCCCTGGTACCCGGAGAGCAGGTCTTGAAGAGGAAGAGACGGCTCCACAAGTTGGACGACCAGTGGGAGAAGGACCCGTACACCGTACTGCCCTCAAGCCACGAGAACCCGAAGTTTTGTACCATCAGTAAAGACGGAGGGGAAACTACAGCCATTGTATCCCGGGACCACCTGAAGAAGTGTCCCGAACAACTGAGGAACCCTGAAGAGGAACAAGAAGACCATCGACCCGTAGAGGAAAGGGAAGATATGGTTAGTACTGTGCTCGGAGACTTCCCTCGGTCTTGGACTCAAGTCAATGGTGCAGTTGTGGTACCCGTACTCACCTTCCTCCAACCAGCATCCCAAGCACCTACGGAGCAACAGGTAGAGCTGGAAGAACAGCCGGTCCAGGAGGCAGAAGACCCCACACCCGCAGACCAGGAGGATCAACCCTCTGCTTGCAGTGAGCCTGCCATATCCCTAGTGAGCCAAAGAGCCGGTAGACAGCTGCCCAGTTTACCCTTGACAGCTCCTACACCCTGTAGTTCAGGGCTAGACAGTCAGCTCCGTAGGTCCACTAGGGCCACTAGAGGCCAGTTACCCGCACGCTGGAGGATTTAAAGTGTATAAATTGTTTTATTTATGTTTACCTGTGTATTGTTGCTTGTGTATAATTTTGTGTTTCTAGTTATTTTTAGGAATCCTTGGTGGATCTACCGGGAATCCTTGTACAATTAGTTGGAGCGTAACCCAGGATGGACTAGAGACTGTTAAGGACTCGGGGTAGGACAGACCGCTACCTGGTTACGTCTCCCTGTTTTGGTGAAATGGACACCTTTGTTTCTTCAAAGACTGCACCCGGTTACGGACATGCCGTGACCACCTTTATGTGTTTCTTTATTGTATTGTTATTGTTATATCTTGTTATGTTTTTCTAAAATATGTTTAGTCCCGGAGTACTAAATTTCACTAGGGGGGAATGTGGCACCCCAGGGGTCTGGTTTCCACAGTAACAAGCAATGTTATGTCTGAGAGCAGGTGGGAGGTCTCTTGGCCAGGGATCCTGTGCATGCCACACCTCCTGCCCAGTCTTGGGAGGGGAAGACCTTCCCCTATATAAACCCGGGGCTGAAGCAGGGTTAGTCAGTCAAGGAGAGTAGAGACAAGAAACAGTCACAGGATGAAACAGCAGAAGCTCAGTGGGAGCAATACTACTACAAGTCAGGGGCTGGCAGCTGCAGAGCTCGCCCTGACTGAGAAGCTTTCTTACCGGACCCGGCGTCCGAGGCTGTGGGGACTAACTCTTACCCAGCAGCAGAAGCCGACCGGCAGGGGATTTCAGGTCCTCAGGCCCAGAAACCCGAAGGCACGGTCACACGCGTGGGACCAGCGCCGCCATCGTGGAGCGGAAGCCATTAGAAGGCCCCGAGTCACCGGCCATACGGGTGAGCACCACACAGTACACTCAGGGACGTGGGCTACTTATATCCGCTTCTAGCAAGGTAGCCAGAAGAGTACAGTCAGTTTGGGAGGCTTACAACTCCGCCTGGCCAGGGGAGATCCCATCTGCTCAAGGACTGACCAGGCCCCGTTCGCTAGCAAGTACTCCGGGAGGGTCTATCGTTGTTACCAGTAAAGACCCTGAATTACACCGCACCGTCTCTGAGTGGTTCCTGCTACCCTCATCTTCCACGTCGGCTGCCCTGAGGCCATACCCCTCCCGTTGGGGGTTATACTATCACGCTGCACAATTCTACACCGGCCTCAGCGGTCTGCCCTGCAGCGGCAGCTCCATAGCTGCAAATCAACGGGTGGCGTAGTCGACACTCAAATAACATCTATCAAGACTGCCACACACTGAGCTGACTCCCTGGGCACGGACCGGGTCCCCGCCACTCGGAGACTACAACCCTCATCTGATCCGGTTCCGGGTAAGCCCCCGTGCGCGAGACGCTGCGCGACACAGCAGGCCCAGGGGCGCGTCACATATATGTTTTGGGAGCTTTTTTACCTTGTAGATAAATTTAATATTTTATGTTTTTGCTCACCAAGATGAGTCAATGACAATGATGTTTAGCAGAGATTTGCTCAAAACAAACTTTCATTAATGTTTCATCATTTTGACCAGTTGATTGGGATAGACGACATTCCCTTCCATTTCTGGAAGCAGGAAATAGAAGCCACCATGGACTGGGTATTAAAATTGGGACCTGATGAGCATCATGACGAGGTAACATTGAGAAAAATTGAGTATTGCATCTATTTAAAAAAAAAAAGCAGTCTACTCCCTTTAGAAAATAATTTTATCTGCTGTAAAAGTCTGTAAAACCTGACAAGAATGAGCTATTAAATGGGCTTACCAATTAAATAAGACCCAATAGAAGATTTTTTATTTTTGTTTTCAATTTGGATGACTTTTTAGAAGATTAGGTCCCAATGATTATGCTTATTTGTTGTTATGGCACAGTAATTTTTTAGATTTCCCATATTGCCTAGTGTTGGAATCTTTTCCATCTCCATCTATAGATTTCTGCCAACTGTAGCTTTGCTAAAGAGGTGTGTGTGTGCTCTTTGCTACTACTCATATATTCTGATCCTTGTTGCTTGACCTTGGATTTGCCTTTGACCTTGCGTTACCTAGCCCTTTTATCATGATCCCCTACCTTTTTGGAATTCCGACTCCGGGCTGTGACCTGACTACGCCTTTGTCTCATCCCTCTGTCTATGATGTACCCTCTTGGCTTTTTACCTCTGACCTTCTGACTACACAGTGACCTCGTGGTTTGTCCGTGAGTAGGGTTTGTTGACCAACTCCAATTTTTGAAAGTCTGGTCATATGAAAAAAAAACGATCTCTACACTCAAATTGTGAAAGATAGCCAAATGCTGACTAGCACCAAGGAATGGAGAAAAAACACACGTGAATGCTAAACAGTGTAAAGGTTTGTTCCCATGTGGAACATTTTTAGCACTTAACCCCAAAGCTATCTCAAGAATAGGGTCTCATCTTTTGCCATTTTCAATGGACAGGTGGCCGCGCATGCGCAGCTCTCTCAATTTATGTGTTTGGAAAATTGCTGAGCTCATTTAAAAACAAGGTGACATCTTTGTGCAGTATACGCACATGCTAAAATTTGCATTTCTTTTTCTGCCAGAAACCTAAAGCCAAAAGTGTTTAAGGCCATGTTTTCACATCACATAAACAATGCATTTTTCACGTTTAGCAGTTCCAGCAAAGTGGATGTGTTTTCAGTAAAACTGCTTCCCACTGCATATTTATATATGCTGTGGAACTGTGCATTTTTTTGGGTGGAGGAGCATTTTTTTCCCTTTAAACTTTTATGGGGAGCCATATAACATGTACGTATGAAATGTATCCATATTTTTAAGCACAAAATCTCAGAGTTTCTGCATTAAAATGAATAAAAAAAATGCTGATTCAAATCAGAACCAAAAACATCAAAAAAAGGGAAAATCACGTAAAAAAGTGCAACAAAAGTGCAATAAACAGAGCAGATTAGTATTTAGTATTGCAATTTTGGCACCTACAAAAATGTGAGAACATGATCTAATCTCCCCCAGTGTTTTGGTGTGTAGGTTTTGCTTTTTTTATCGTAAACTTGCTTGAACCTTTTCAGCCAACCCATCTGCACATCATAATGCACATAGTGGGAGCAAAGGCTCCTTTTAATCCTTCAGTATCTGGCATATTATGGATACATATAATAAATATGATGGCATTTGTCCTATTTATGTGGAAAATTACTACACTGTAGGGGATTTCCACCACCGTAGGAAAAAACAGCTGATAGCTCTGATGTTTTTGAATGTCATGGGATTTCCTGGAAGTCCTCATGTACCAGGCAAGTGGCCGACCCTGTTCATACCCATATTGGAATCACGGGATGATAAAAAGATTTTTTTTTTTAACTTTATTTCTCTCATTCTTCAATGAACCAACCCACAATCTCCACAGACATGTATACTGAACATGCGAGGTGCTAGGTGCCATATAAGCAACACCATTGTTTCACTAAAATAACATGTCATAAACTTGGAAACACCTCTCCATCTCAAAATAAGCTGCTGAATATTTTTGGTGTGGACTGAATTGGTAAACTAGTCTATTTGGACACTCTAAATGTAAAATTATTTTTACCGTTTATGCCTATTGGAGGTGGGCAACAAGATGTAGTAGACTGTGCTTGATGCCTACTTCTACCAGGCATAGATGACCAAAAATGATGCACACAAGACCACACTGTGACTCCGTCCACATCATTATAGTCAATTGTCACGTTGGGGCATACAGCCAAATCCCAATTTGCGGGGTGTTCGGACGTAAGCCCAGATGGAGCCACTGCCCATAGGAAAAAATGGCAATATGAACCCAGCTTTATATGTAAAAAAAAACATAAACCAAAGGCCTTACTGCATATAAAAGGGCTTGTTTTTTGCTGAAACTTTAGGACCTATTTTTGTGTTAAAGCTCAGGTCCACAAGAGGATCCTCTAGTGGAGATTAGGAGATTGATCTGCAGAGGAAAGTCGCAGTTTCACATGAATTCGTGTAAGCTCTTATGGTCAGTGAGGTCCTCTTTTTCTTCTGTGGAGTGTAAGCTCCTATGATCAGCAGTGTAATGTCCCACAACTTGGGAATCATACAGTATTGTATTATGATTATATTATTGCTGTTATTCTGCTATCTAATCAGGTTTGCCCCCTTAGTTGATGTAGAATGACATTTATGATTATTATTATTATTATTATTATTATTATTATTTATTATTCATTCTACATCAACTAAGGAATGTACTCATTAGACCTGTGGGGTCATCACAACCCTGGACCAAGTCACAGGACAATAAAACTTTCACACTCCTTATCTATTAACTACTAAAATATTTATAGCCAGAACTGTTTATCTCTCCCATAATAATAGCTGTGCTTTCCATCACCTGTCTCATCTATTGCATTATTTCTGTGTCCTATTGTGTATAAATATGTGACTCTTCAGATTTTGTGTTATACTAGCCTGATGAAGAGACCTGAGTAGTCTCGAAAGCTTGCAACTTGTTACCATATTTTCAATTAGCCATTAAAATTTATCAACCGCTGAGGACTCTCAAATCTAAATATTTTTCTATCTACTGGCTAGCACGGTACAAAAATATATATATATTTTTTCCCTGACTCACCAGTGACATCTCTACTTGAAGTCCTTCATCTTTGCTTTTCTTCTTCATCCAGCGCAGACCGCCATCACTTATTCCAGCTAGGACTCATCTCTGCATGAAATAACACACAGTTATCTAGAGCACATTCCCCAACGTCTACACTATGCAGCTGAATACAGATGTGCACGCACCATTAATATAGAATTAATTATTATGCAACCCACCATTCCAAATATAAATTGAAATCCGCCACTGTGCCCCCACTAACTATAGTCACTTTCCCCCATTCATAATTTGCTCTCCCCACTCCCATTCTTCATTTGCTCTCTCCCCTCAACTTCTAATTCATCATTAGGTCTCCCCACCCCCACTCCCAGTTCATTATTTGCACTCCCCACTCCCAGTTCATCGTGTACTCTCCCCACCTCCAACTCTCAGTTCATCATATCCTCCCCACCCCCCACTCCGAGTTCATCATGTGCTCTCCTCACCCCCCACTCTCAGCTCATTATTTGCTCTGCCCACCCCCCACTCCCATTTTATCATGTGCTCTCCACACACCCCCACTCCCAGTTCATCATGTGCTCTCCCCACCCCCCAGTTCATCATGTGCTCTCCTCACCCCCCCACACCCAGTTCCTTATGTGCTCTCCCCACCCCCTAGTCCCAGTTCATCATGTGCTCTCCCCACCCCTCCACTCCCAGTTCATTATGTGCACTCCTCACCACCCTCCCAGTTCATTATATGCTCTCCCCACTCACAGTTCATCATGTGCTCTTCTCACCCCCAGTTCATCATGTGCTCTCCCCACAAGCCACTCCAGTTCATCATGTGCTCTCCCCACAAGCCACCCCAGTTCATCATGTGCTCTCCCCACAAGCCATCCCAGTTTATCCTGTGCTCTCCTCACCCCCCACTCCCAGTTCATCATGTTCTCTCCTCACTCCACACTCCCAGGTCATCATATGCAATGCCCACCCCCCAATCTCAGTAAATCATGTGCTCTCCTCACCCCCCACTCCCGGTTCATAATATGCTACCCCCAAGACCATTCAATTAATTATATTTAAAAAAAAATACACGACCCTATTGCCTCTTGCATTTTTTACAGCCAAGGTGAGGAGGCTGAGCTCGACCACCACTGAGCACGACACAGAAGCTGAAATGCCAAGACTGGGCTTTTACCACTTAGAGAAATGGTTTGGGCTTCCACATACAATTTTATGCGGGGACCTAGATGGTTGTGTGGCGCCCCTGAGGGTTCGGTCGCCACAGAGGTATTGCATCTCACCCAGAGGTGTGGTATCTCACTCTCAGGTAAGGAAGGAGTATGTCTCAGGACCCTAACACTGCATTCACTACACCACATTTCAGGGGGACAGGGCGACAATGCTCCTAAGGGAGAGCACAACTGTCCCTGATCCTTGGCTGGAGTGGGGGGAACCACCTAGTTAGGGGGAACTATGTAGTGGATGGGTGGAGGAAGTAGTTAAGGGGAGCACATAGTGAGAGATATAAAAGAGAGTAGCCATCTTAGGACAGTGCGCAGTTCAGTTCAGTCCAGTCAGTCAGACTGAGGTGCAGACAGGAGCAGAGGCTCTGCTCCATGGGCGGGTCTATCCAGGAGGCCTGAGCCTGGGAGAGAGAGAAGGGGCAGGAAGGCTCCAGAAATCCAGAAGGGACCCTAGGGGTACGGGCCGTGCAGAAGGCCACCCATACGCCCGCTGCTACCAGGATGTATAGGGGTCGAGGCCAGAATAGGGAACCGGATCCCTCAACTAGTGGAGAAACATTGAAGGCTCAGCTAGGAACCGGCGGTTACAGTGTCTAACGTGCTGTAACCATAATCCACACCAGTGGCCCTAAGAAGGGGCCACATAGGACCAGGGGACGGGACATAGGTCGCCCGCTAAGGCCCGAGTGTACCGGATAGAAGTGGCGCTGGGTGTGAGGTGCAGGAAGAGGCCAGAGGAAGGTACATTGAACGGGGTCCTGAGAAGTGCTCTGGAGTTATCTGAGGGTGGACTGAGCCCCTCACTGAGTACGCACAGCACGACGTGGGAAGTTGCCTGGACGTATGTAACTTGGAAGTAGATAACTGTGAGTAAAGACCCTGGGACTGCACTGCAAAGACTCTGTGTTGTCATTACTGATACCTCGCACTACAACCATCATCATCCTTTCCCGCTGCCCTGAAGCTACACTCTTCCTGTGGGGAGTCACATCACCTCGCTGCACGTAACATCAGCTTCAGTGGACTGGTCCGCAGCGGCGCCACGGTGACTACAACCCCCAACATCTACAACAGGCCCAGTTCCGGGTATCCCCACGGCCCAGGGGGCGCGTCAGTTGCTTTTCACATTTTTGCCACTTTTAATTATTTTTAATATAAGTTGTTCATTTACACTTTTTATCTCTTTCTGGACTCCCCATAGACATTTATCCAGCCTAAGCAGTTGTCACAAGATTGTCAGCTGGGGTTCGGGAGTCGGCTGTCAAACACAGCGAGACTTCCACAAGAGAAGATAAACATGGTTAATCACCATGTTTTCCTTCTCAATTACTGTATACACAATGTTGAACTAGTGCTTTGTTTATATATTAGGAAGTGACGCTCCCCCTGGGCCATGGGGTACCCGGTGCCGGGCCGGTAGATGCTGGGGGTTGTAGTCACTGTGGCGGTGACCCGGTCCGTGACCCAGGGCGGTCAATCCAAGGGAAGTTATATGTATAGGTTTTATTAAAGGGTCCGACTATGCCACCTGTGGAATGCGGCTAAAGGGGGCCGCCGCTGCGGAACAGTCCTCTGAAGCTGGTGGTATTGCAGCAAGGATGTTATGACTCCCCACAGGAAGAGTTAGCTTCAGGGCAGGGTGTGGATGTTGGTGGTTGTGCAGGGTGTTGTAGTGCAGTAATAACCACAGAGTCAGTATAGTGCAGTTCCAGGGTCTTTACTGATGACAATTAGACAAGCCTGGACTGGGGTACTGGCTAGAGGTAAGAGTCCGGTCAGCCTGGAAGCAAACATAGAGTCCTCCTTGCTAGGTGAAGTTGTAGGCCTCCACTTCTCACTATACTCTTTGGCTTTGCTGCTTGTAGCTGTGCTATAGCCCACGTCCCTGAGTGTAACGTTCTGTGCTCACCCGTATGGCAGGCAGCTCGGGCCTTACTCACGCGCTGCTCCCACGTAGCGGTGCTTGTCCCTCTGTGCTGCTGAGCCTCCGGGCGTCTGATGGGGCCAGGAGACCTGCAATCTCCTGCCCTACGGTATTTGCAGCTGCGCTTTCTCTGCCCCACAGCCTCGGACTCCGGTGTCCGGTCCTCTGTGTTTCTCTAGCTAGGACGAGCTACCTCAGCTCCAGTCCCTAGCTCTTGTCTCCTCGACATCCTAGACTCAACTCTCTGACCCTAGACTAAGACTAACCCCGCCTCCAGATCCAGTTGCCAAGGGGAGGGGACTCCCCTTGCTGGTCTGGAGCCAGGAAAGTGTTGCATGTTTAGTATCCCTGACTAGGGAATCCCTGCTTGCTTCCAGGCATGGCATTACCTCTTTTGAGGGAGGCAATGCCACTGTGGCAACCGGACCCCTGGGGTGCCACAGAAGCACTTACCCTGCTTCCTCCTCCAGACTCAGTGAACATGTTATTAGTTTATGTAGGGAGCAAGGAGGGAACAGGAGCTACTGAGTCCTAGGAAACCCAAACAGTTTTGTTCTGCTGCCTGCAGGCTGAAATTGCTTTGTAGCTGGGGCTAATAGATCAGCCCTAGTTACAAGGGAAATCAGCCAAAAAAAACTGTATAGATATGTTAAAATGCCCCCCACCCCCAAAAAAAGGTATTTTAGGGGGCACTGTGATTACAGAAATCATAAATAAATAAACTAAACTACAAAAAAAGACACTGGCAGTTTCTATCTTGTCCCTATCAAAAAAATATAAAAAATAATAAAAAATATTTTTTACAGAAAGGGGAAAGTAATTTAGAATGCGTTTTTAACAGTACTTTGAGGTTGTAAAAATTAAAAAGTGAAAGTAGACACGTATTTCCTTTTTTTTTTTACATTTTCACTTCGATATCATAAAAAAAAAATTACAAAAATGACATAAAAATGAAGCCGAATGTATCGTGAAAAAAATCTGAACCAGAAAAAAATTATGGAGGCATTATATATAAGCCCATGTATGATAAACCCCCAAAATGTCCCTCATCAGGGTCATGAACTGGTTAATAAAAGTTTTTTATTCCCATGTATTGGTTGTTTGCCCTTATTATGGGTTGACTTGTGCCTTTCTGTACCCCACTTCATTTTCTTACAGATCCATCAGATTATCTTGTTTCTGTTCAGTTTCGCTTGCACACATCAACAATTAATTGGATCATGGTAACAATGTGATTGTTCATAACATCCTTACATTTTGGGACTTTTTATTTTACCAGGAACTCAATAACCCAATTACTGTAATTAGCAACACTTAGGTGCTATTTATCGAGTGCAGCTCCAGTTCCTGCAGTCCCAGCAGATAGAGCTGTTGTTACTGTCTGTTCTTTGCTCCTGACTTTACTTTGCTTATCAGTTCTGCTTATGACATCATTACTGCTTCTCTATAAAGGAGCTTCACCTTTAGCAGCAGTATTCCTTTAATTACTGAGAAGACATAACAATGTGCAGATAGGGCTTTTCACAGATGCTGATAGTGTTAATGAATGTTGGAATCTCAAGGCTGTTTGTTGCTAAAAAAAAGAGAAACACAGAATATTCCAGGGACTTTTGTTGCTGCAGCTCTGAACTTCTTATATAGGAGTGATACACCACATAGAGCAGAACAGGATATATTTCAGTTTGTTGTTTTGCAAACTTTTCATAAATTAATAGCAAAAGTGATCATTGGACATTTTGCAATATATCTTATCAGAGTATTCTGCTTCTTTTCTATTCACTTCCTCTACTACTGAAATCATCTTTTACTCTAAAAATAAACACCTAAAATCTATCCTGCTGAAAAACTGCCAGCTCACTGAGGGATCAGATTACAGCTGCTTATTGAAGTCTATGGAGAGATGAGGGGTAGGAGGAAGGAATGAGCAGAGTGTGAGAGACAGAGAGGCACAGACCCACACAGGAATAATAATTTAAAAAAAAACATAAAAATTATTAAATTCACCTATTTAAACAGAGTATCACTCATGTGGGGACACATTGAGGTGCACAGGGTTAAAGGGAACCTGTCATCACAATTTAGTATGTTAAAATAAAGGAATGGCCGTAATGACGCTTTTATCCTAATTTAATAGATAGTGGTAGGGAAGAAATCCGCATCCTGGTTTTTGTTTAATTCACGTTAGATGGCTTGGTGCAATATCCTCTTCGTGCATCAGGGTGGGACTTTGGTGTGGGACTGGGAAGGGTTTGTTGCTCTGCTGTGGCCCCTCTGCATTTGTACCTGCCTCCTTTTTAAAAGTTCACGCTAGCGTCGCTCTTGCCACAGGTGGCGCCTGCGCATATTCATCTCCCAATGGTCTTCAGCAAAATGGTGCTTGTAGCGACTAGGGATGAGCGAACGTGCTCGCCACTGCTCAGCATCACTGTGCTCGACAAGCTCTGCAAGTATTTACGGGTTGCTCAGGCGGGAGTTCGGGTCCCCTCCCTGCCTGTTTGGCGCTCTTTAGAGAGCCAATGAACATGCAGTGATTGTCTGCCACACACTGTAATGCCGTAGCCATGTTGGTTGTGGGCATTACAGTGATTGGCGTCATCAGGTCTATATAAGACCAGGTGCACCCATGCTCATCAGTCTAGTCCGCAATCAAGCAGAGTAGGGAGAGAAGCTGCTGCGTCAGGGAGAGATTTGCTTCTTCATAGTTAGTATCGGTATTCCACAACATATATATATATCTATATATAGATATATATATATATATATCTAACTGAACTAACAGTCCATCTGAAGACTAATCCAGCTGCAAAATATTTAGTGGTGATAGCAGGAATTAGGCAGGCAGGCAATGTATGTGGCAGACTGCAGTGCATATAGTGCAAGAGGGTCCATTGAATGTTCCTGCTGCTGCTGTTCTTACAGATATTTGTAGACATAGCCCCAGATATCTGGGGCTGGGGAAAAAAAATGTATCTTAATCCTGGTTATTTGCTTAAAAAGCAATCCAGAGTACACCATTTTTCTGCTATATTTGCTTCTTCTCACTACAGAATACAGCCGGATCTGTTCCATATTTCAGCGCTAAAAATACAGAAATTTGAACTGAACGTGGAAAATATTGGCCTCCATTTCCATTCTGTTGCAGTGTGTCGGTCAAGCTATTCACACTAGGTGTCTGTGACTGTGAAGAATAGTATTAGCAAATTAAAGGCCTGCTATTTATAACCGTGGTTCTCTGTCAGACATAACACCTATAAGAGTATTCCAAAATCAGACATTTCTTCCATTTTCATTCTGTTGCAGTGTGTCAGTCAAGCTATTAACACTAGGTGTCTATGAAGGATAGTATTAGCAAATTACAGGCCTGCTATTTAAAATTGTGGTTCTCTGTCAGACGTATTACATATAACTGCTTTCCAAAATCAGCCATTTCTCGTGAACGTGGAAAATATTGTCCTCCATTAAAAATGGGCAAGGTGCGTGGCAAGGGACGGGGAAGTGGATGTGATGGTGATGGTGCATGCAGAGGCCGAGGACATGGCCATGGGCAAGCTGAAATAATGCAACAACAAACACCCACATCTTGTCGCTCGACCTTCCTGTCCCAATTAATAGGGGACGCAGAACACAACTATTGAACACAGGGCTGTGTCAAAAGGTTTTTGGTTGGATAGCAGATAATGCTTCCACATGGTCAAGTCTCAGAAACCGTGAGTCTGGACCGCATATTCATCACCCTGGTCTTTCTTCCTCCCACCATGCCGAGTGCCCGGAGACAACTGATCCCACACTTGGACACTCAGAAGAGCTGTTCACTTTTCCATTTGTAGATTCGGGCCTCTCGCCCGGCCAGCTTCAAGCGAGTGAAGAGGAGAAGGCATGTAGCGATGCCCAAATATTGGAGCAGCCACGGTCACACAAAGGCGACAGTGGGAAAGTGCAATTACTGTCGCAAGAGGTGGATGATGAAGATGATGAGACACAATTGCCAGAAAGTCAGGAGGAGGAACAGGGTGCGGAAGTGGAAGACGAGGTGGTGGATGATATAGTAACTGACCCAACCTGGCAGAAGAACATACAGAGCAAGGACAGCAGCACACAGGGGGAAGGAGGCGTAGCACCACAACAGGCTGGAAGAATCAGTGTGGTGGCCGCAGACACAAGGCAGGAAAGTGTTCCTCGTAACGCCAACACGACGGAAGTTGCCAGTACAACTGTTAGGTCTTCCCAAGTCTGGTTATTTTTTAAAGACTCTGTAGATAGCCCCAAAAGTCCATTTGCACCACCTGCCAGGCCAGCATCAGCAGGGGTAGCAAAACTAGCAGCCTGACCACCACCAGCGTGATCAGGCACATGGCAGCAAAGCACCCGACTAAGTGGGCCGAACCCCAGAGTCCAGCAACAGTGTCTTCCGGTGACACCACTGCTTGTTCCGCTGTTGTGCGTGCACGCCAATCCCCTGCCATGGCACATGCCAAGATGCCTCCTGCCCTGCACCTGTCATTGCACACTCTCAACTAGCACCATCAGCAAGCACGTCCACGTCCTTGTCCCAGCGCAGCGTTCAGTTATCCCTACCCCAGTCCTTGAAATGCAAGCGCAAATATGCAGCCAAAGCCCCACAGCTCACAATACTAAATTCACACATTTCGCAAATGCTTGTGCTCGAAATGTTGCTGACGCGCACCCTGGGCCGTGGGGTACTCGGTAGCCAGGCCGGTCATTGCTAGGGGAGATGTCACAGTGGCGGTGACCCGGTCCGTGACCCAGGGCGGTCAATAAAAGGGGTTTTTGAAAGGGGATTATAGTTTTTATGTTTAATGTTCGTGATGCCACCTGTGGTATGCGGCTAAAGGGAGCCGCCGCTGCGGAGCATGTCCTCTGGAGCTGTTGGTAATGCAGCAGAGTTGGTTCAGCTCTCCACAGGTAGAGCTAAGCTCCAGGGCATTGCTATGGTGATTATAGATGAGGTAGATGTTGTTGTGCAGTGTGGTGAAGGGGATGATGGCGCAGCAATAATTCACAGAGACAGTGGGGTGCAGTCTTCAGGGTTTACTCACGATTATCACGTTGCTCCTGGTTACAACTGCAGATTATAACCACCCACTTCGTCCTGCGTTCACCACGGGAGGGGTTCAGCAATCCCTCAGGTAATTCTAGAGCACTTGATGGGACCCCTTTCTTTGTGCCTTTCTCAATCGTCTTCCTGCGCTGGCTCTCACCCTCCTGCCCTGCGCCTCGCAATCAGTGTCCCAAGCCAGTAACCTCAGATCTTGGCGGGCAACCTGGAGTTTCCTGGATCCTGTGTGCCTACCTTTTTGGCGATTAATTGTGGCTGTGGCAACTACATCCTGGAAATGTAGAAGCCTCCGGTTTCTAGCTGAATATTGCAATTCTAACTAGTTAGGGGCCGGTCCCCTCTGCGGCTTGATCCCTCCACGTCTTGGTAGATTAGGGCGTACGGGTGGCCTCCAGCACTTCCCGTACCCCTAGGATCCCCTCTTTCCTTCTTGGAGCCTTCCTTCCTGCACCTCTCCTCTCTTCAGTCAGTCTCACCTCCTTGGCCTCTCTCACTCAGGCCCGCTCCTCCTGAGCAGAGCTCCTGCTCCTTTCACTGTCCACACTCTCTGTTTTGAACTGCACTGAACTGAACTGAACTAAACTCCCAAGATGGCTTCCCTTTTTATACTACTCCTGAAGTGCTCCCCTTGTTTGGGTCCCGGGCAGTACTCCATCCTTACCTGAGAGTGGGATACTACACCTCTGGGTGAGATGCAGTACCTCTGTGGCGACTGAACCCGCAGGGGCGCCACATACTCACCTGGTAAAACACAGCACGTCCGTGGGCTGGAACAAAGTAAAAACAAAGTATTTTAAAGACATGCAAATTTTTAGAATGCATTCACATAGAATACCACACAACTTTTTCTTCCCTTTTTGGGAGGCACATTTTCTTGAACGTTACAGGTTTCTTATTAGTTTACAAACATTATAAAACCTTCTTCCAATAAAACATTTTCCATATAAAACATTTTCAATAGACTACAGTGAAATCTATAGCCGGGTGTCCATTTCACTGAACAAGGTGCAATCTGATGAACATGAGGGACCCATCCGAAAACCCTCAACGTAGGCCCTGGGCATGGCTGCAGGGCATAGATGATCCAGCTGTTGGACCACGTCTTCAGCCACGCCAAACGGGTTTTTGTTCAGTGGTCTTTTTTAATATAAACCAATAAGAGGCACTTTAATAAGTGCAAACTATATACAGTTAAAAAGTTTTTGGCTGCTCACAGTCCTCAGCCTGTCAGTTCTTATACCCTTACTGGGTAACTAAATGAACACATGCCAAACTTTTGCAGTTCACTTTAAAACACAACATTCCTGCTTTTTACCCTTCCAGGTAACTATATAAAGTACAGTTCCACATAAATTACTTAGTAGTGGTGCTCCCTCCAGGGAGACACCTGTTTGCTGTAGGCTGGCCCAGCCGGGTCATCAGCCTCAACCTGCAGGGGCATGTCCTCCTCCACTACCCTGTATACATTCAGTGCATACCAGCCCCGCTCTCCTCTGTGGCGGGTATAGGTGACCCGGTCACCGGGGTACAGATCCCGCTCCTGATGTCCCTGTTGGAGATGGAACTCCACGTCCCCCCAGTTGACAAAAAGGTCTTTGCCAAAATGTGACTCGCGTATGAATCCCCATCCTCCATCTAAGTCGAACTTGACCACCACTCCTTCGGCATGTGGCTCGGGCGTGGCCGGTTTTGCCTTGCAGGCCCGGGTATTTTCCTCCATATTTCTCGCCTCCTTCTTTTCCCAGCGCACCCGCCTGATGCGCCGCTCCTTCTCTAGCTGCAGGTGCTCCCGCCGGCAATGCTCCTCTCGGCGTGTAGTCTCCTTACAGGTCTCCCGGGGAAAACCCATGAGGTCCCCCCCCCGGTTATCCGACAGGAATTGATCTCCTTCTCCCCATGGGCGACTGAGGGCACAGGAGTGGGCAGCAACAGGAGGCTCTGGTCTTCCACCTCCGCGGACCAGTCCCAGGCCGTGCGTCCGTACACCCATTCAGGTGTAGGGGCAGGTGGCTCTAGCAGGGGGCCTAGCAGTATGTCTTCATCACCAACGCCCGATGTAGATGGTTCCGGGCCCAGGAGCAGATCTGGGGCGTGAGCGCGGGGACAGAGGTTCCTGCAGGAGGACCAGGGATGGAGCAGCGCCAACCGCGTCCGGGACAGGGACTTCACTCTTACCTGCTCCCGCAACTGCTTCAACTCGGCCTGACATCTCCCGGTCTTTACGCAGCTCCGCCGGGGCCGGGGCACTGCCGGTCACTTGCAGCACCGACTGCTGCCGGGTTATCATCTTCTCCACGAGCTCTACTCTCCAGGCAGCAATTGCAGCTTGCTGGGCCTCCTCCATTCTCCTGCCCATCTCCTGCACCTCATCTCGTAGGAATCCAGTATCCTCCAGGGGACAGTTTCATCAGGATCCCCTCCAGGGTGAGGGGTGATGCGCTCCCTTGCAGGTCACAAGACAGAGCTTCAGGCTGACCTCTCTCCATCTTGCCTGCCAGGTGCGGTCTGTCTAGACTGCTGGAGACTCCGCCCTGTCTCCAAGGTTTCTTCTCTCCTCTCCCCTTTCTGGGGCGGTCCCATGGCTGCTTGGTGTCGGCCACACCTGGGGGCGGCTTCACCAGACTGATGGTCAGATCCAGGTATATGGCCACAGGCGCATGGGGCGGGCCGCGCTTTTGGAGCCATTCTGGGACCTGGCCCACGATGGGAGGTTCCTTGTTGTTCTTGATCACGCACAAAATGGCGCCCGTTCTTCTGCGGCGGGCGCCACGCTCAGTTTACAACACAGTCTCTAGGCGCACAATACCTGGTGATAACGGGTCTGTTCGTATCCTGTTTGTGACGCCAAATATGACGCGCACCCTGGGCCGTGGGGTACTCGGTAGCCGGGCCGGTCGTTGCTAGGTGAGATGTCACAGTGGTGGTGACCCGGTCCGTGACCCAGGGCGGTCAATAAAAGGGGCTTTTGAAAGGGGATTATAGTTTTTATGTTTAACGTTCGTGACCCCACCTGTGGTATGCGGCTAAAGGCAGCCGCCACTGCGGAGCAGGTCCTCTGGAGCTGTTGGTAATGCAGCAGAGTTGGTTCAGCTCTCCACAGGTAGAGCTAAGCTCCAGGGCATTGCTATGGTGATTATAGATGAGAAAAACACAAGAGAAAACTGAGTGTACAGCATATAGAAAAGGGCTTTATTAATAGAAGTATAAGTATAAATACATCATATTACATATATAATAAATAGATACAGATAGGGAGACGATACAGAACCACGGAAGTACGTAGCAGTTATCCACAGCTAACCATTGTAGCAGGATAATGTGGAGAAAAGGGAGGAGGGGAAGGGAAAGAGCGACCCTAAATAGTATGTACTAAAACATAGCAAATGGCAAGATGGGGGAGGTATATGCACAAGGATACCAATACTTCAAGTAGTGATGGATACATGTCCCTTTTATCCCCCTAATGGGGTCAGAGTGGATGTAGTCCCTAATGTCAGATACACTCACCAGTGAAGTAGCCAAGGGACGCTCAAAGAGGGGGCCAGGGGACAAAGCAGGAGCAGACCGAAATGGGACCTGCGAGCCTCGACGCGCGTTTCGCAAATCCGCTTTATCAAGAGGCGTCACAGTGAGGGCGCCGGCATCTTTTTAAATATCCCCCCAAACAAGGTCACATGTGCGCGTGTGTGACCGGAAGAAAATGGCCGCCAACCGGAAGGCGTGAACGGCGCATGCGCGGGGATCGTCAAACCGTCCCGCCCCCAGAACGCCCGTCATGACGTCGGCGCAAACCCGGAAGTGCTGTGAAGCAGAGTCCGGGGTAGCGCCGACACCACGGAGACAGACGACTTTTTGCATGCTCTCCTGTGGCCCCTCCTGTTTTGATCCTCTCATGGCAGTGAGCTTTATTGGCTCAGCTTATTTTTAAATTTTATTAGTTTTGAATTATTATTTTTGACCTTTCACTTTTTATTTTCTATTTATTTTTCTGTGTGTTTGTTTATTTGTCCATTCTTAACTTTTTTCTTTTTATGTGTATATATAGTACTTTCCTCTGTGGATCTTATATCTATCGTTACGCCGGCTTCCAGTGCTACCCTCCCCACCGCTGATTCGACCGGAGATAAGGAAATGGATTGATCACCGACATCTCTGGATACTGCCCCTAGATTGCCGTCATATCATGGACACAGCTACCTCCCCCTTTTCCACATTTGCATTTTTTGCTCCGATGTATTTGAATTTACGTAGTTGCTGGCACCTATATATGTTGTATGTGATACTTATCGCATGTTACTTGGGGGATATTATACATTTGTGTACATGAGTATTGTGGTATATATATCTGGCCTCCTACTTTGGCAGTGCGCATGCGCGGGGCTACTCGCCCTCCTTGCCTACCCAGGCGTCTGTCTCCGTGGTGTCGGCGCTACCCCGGACTCTGCTTCACAGCACTTCCGGGTTTGCGCCGACGTCATGACGGGCGTTCTGGGGGCGGGACGGTTTGACGATCCCCGCGCATGCGCCGTTCACGCCTTCCGGTTGGTGGCCATTTTCTTCCGGTCACACACGCACACATGTGACCTTGTTTGTGGGGATATTTAAAAAGATGCCGGCGCCCTCACTGTGACACCTCTTGATAAAGCGGATTTGCAAAATGCGCGTCGAGGCTCGCAGGTCCCATTTCGGTCTGCTCCTGCCTTGTCCCCTGGCCCCCTCTTTGAGCGTCCCTTGGCTACTTCACTGGTGAGTGTATCTGACATTAGGGACTACATCCACTCTGACCCCATTAGGGGGATAAAAGGGACATGTATCCATCACTACTTGAAGTATTGGTATCCTTGTGCATATACCTCCCCCATCTTGCCATTTGCTATGTTTTAGTACATACTATTTAGGGTCGCTCTTTCCCTTCCCCTCCCCCCTTTTCTCCACATTATCCTGCTACAATGGTTAGCTGTGGATAACTGCTACGTACTTCCGTGGTTCTGTATCGTCTCCCTATCTGTATCTATTTATTATATATGTAATATGATGTATTTATACTTATACTTCTATTAATAAAGCCCTTTTCTATATGCTGTACACTCAGTTTTCTCTTGTGTTTTTCATATTTATCGTGAGTTAGCAATCTTTTGTGTGACTATGGGGTGTGAGTTGTGGCTCTTCCGCACTCCAACCTCGTGATTCTCATTA
Organism: Phyllobates terribilis; assembly: GCF_046119375.1. Taxonomy (NCBI): domain Eukaryota; kingdom Metazoa; phylum Chordata; class Amphibia; order Anura; family Dendrobatidae; genus Phyllobates; species Phyllobates terribilis. Next base: position 949,239,137 of record NW_027362762.1, read on the forward strand.
TGCTGGCCGAAGTGTTTATCATTGATTATAGATGAGGTAGATGTTGTTGTGCAGTGTGGTGCAGGGGATGATGGCGCAGCAATAATTCACAGAGACAGTGGGGTGCAGTCTTCAGGGTTTACTCACGATTATCACGTTGCTCCTGGTTACAACTGCAGATTATAACCACCCACGTCGTCCTGCGTTCACCACGGGAGGGGTTCAGCAATCCCTCAGGTAATTCTAGAGCACTTGATGGGACTCCTTTCTTTGTGCCTTTCTCAGTCGTCTTCCTGCGCTGGCTCTCACCCTCCTGCCCTGTGCCTCGCAATCAGTATCCCAAGCCAGTAACCTCAGATCTTGGCGGGCAACCTGGAGATCCCTGGATCCTGTGTGGCTACCTTTTTGGCGATTAATTGCGGCTGTGGCAACTACATCCTGGAAATGTAGAAGCCTCCGGTTTCTAGCTGAATATTGCAATTCTCACTAGTTAGGGGCCGGTCCCCTCTGCGGCTTGATCCCTCCACGTCTTGGTAGATTAGGGTGTACGGGTGGCCTCCAGCACTTCCCGTACCCCTAGGATCCCCTCTTTCCTTCTTGAAGCCTTCCTTCCTGCTCCTCTCCTCTCTTCAGTCAGTCTCACCTCCTGGGCCTATATCACTCAGGCCCACTCTGTTATGATCTGCAACATGTACTAAGGAAAGATAGGGGAAAGCTGTCCCTACAGTAAGACTAAGTTGAATCCCTACGATGTAGTGGGCTGCCTGTTCCTAGTGAACAGACCCGCCTTAGTCCTCGGCTAGTCTGAACGAAGACCTATAAAATTAAGGGAGGGGTCCCTAAAAGAACTAAGGACTGGGACAAAAATGGGACACCTCCTAAATAGAGAAGTTGTTGCAGAACACAAAAAGACAAACTGACAAAAATGTACTAGAGGTCCCAGAGGACCAAGCGAACTTGACAGAGAAAGGCACCGAAGCACCAGGCTAGAGAAACAGTCAAACACTGAAGTCCAGCACAGCCACAAGGGCGCAGCTGGAATATAAAGGCAGATGGTCACGTGACCGCAAAACACAAGATGGAAAAAACAAACAGGGGGGTTCTACACACTCCTCCTGAGCAGATCTCCTGCGGAGCTCCTGCTCCTTTCACTGTCCACACTCTCTGTTCTGAACTGCACTGAACTGAACTCCCAAGATGGCTTCCCTTTTTATACTACTACTGAAGTGCTCCCCTAAACTACTTTCTCCACCCACACCCACTACATGGTTCCCCCTCTCTTGGTTCCCCCCACTCCAGCCAGGGGCAGGGCTTAGCAGTGAGCAAGGTGCGTCTTGCCCGGCCTGCTGGTCTGGAGTGGTGTAGTGTTGGATGCAGATGTTTGGGTCCCAGGCAGTACTCCATCCTTACCTGAGAGTGGGATACTACACCTCTGGGTGAGATGCAGTACCTCTGTGGTGACTGAACCCACAGGGGCGCCACATTGCCTTTTAGGCTCATGGAGATGGAAGCTTTCCGCAACCTGATGGCAGAGGCCGTCCCTTGGTACTCGGTCCCTAGCCATCACTATTTGCCGGTGTGTTGTACCTGCATTACACGAGCACGTGTCCAACAACATTAGACATGCCCTCAACAACGCAGTTACTGGGAAAGTCCACCTAACCACGGACACATGGACAAGTGCTTGTGGGCAGGGACGGTACATCTCACTGATGGCACACTGGGTTTATATAGTGGAAGTCAGGACCCAGTCGGACCTTGTGACAGAACACGTCCTCCCAATGCCTAGGATTGCGGGCTCTGGGTCAATCAGGGTTGCCCCCATTCTACAGCTCCTACACCTTCTCCTCCTCCTCTTCAGCCTCTATCTCCGAAATGACCACTTCAGTCACAAGCTGTTAGCCCTGCAACACTGCCTCGGCCAAGCGGCAACAGGCTGTGCTGAAGCTAATATGCTTAGGTGACAAACCTCACAACACTGAAGCGTTGTGTACAACTCTGAAAGACCAGGCAGATCTGTGGCTAACACCGCTGAACCTACAGCCAGGCATGGTCGTGTGTGATAATGGCAGGAACTTGGTGGTGGCTCTGAGGCTAGGCGAGCTCGCACACGTACCATTCCTGGCCCATATGCTTAACCTCGTGGTTCAGCGGTTTCTCAAAACCCACCCGGATATGTCGGATCCGCTTGTCAAAGTACAGCTACACTTTGGAATATGTTTAGTGCAACAACTCCATTCCTGTGTATGTAAATGTTCTATTTAGGTTTGTGTATTGTCTATAAAGTAAAAAAAAAAACACCCAGAGGCTCACATACAGAAAAGACCATGTGGCTGTGTTCAGTTTCCTATGTCTGTGCATGAGAGGATAAGCAGCCTGCTGATGCTGCATAGAGGCACTTAAGATATGTATATTCCTGATTCCACAAAGCCTTTCATATCTGTACCTGTTTATAGCTAATTAACGCTTTGTTCTGTAGTCAACACGGTTTAAGAGTATCCTGAATGATCCGCTGCCAACACCGTGCTTCAGCAGCGTTTGCAGCTTCCAGCTCATCGACTGATCTGCGATGTCTCCACGCGTTGGAACTCTACATTACAGATGCTGGGAAGGATTTGTGAAGCGAAGAGGGCAGTTGTTGACTACCAGCATCAACAAGACTGTCGGTATTCAGATCAGACTCCACACATAAAACCTCAAGAGTGGACATGGATGTCAAACATTTGTACCATCCTCCAAAACTTTGAGGACTCCACCAAGATGGTGAGCGGCGATTATGCCATAACTAGCGTCACCATCCCGCTTCTCTGTCTTCTGAAACGCTCTCTGCTCACAATCAAAGAGGATGCATTGCAGGCGGAGCACGATGAGATGGAGCAAGGAACCATACAGGGTGATTACACACAGCACAGCCTCATCTCATCCCAACATGGATTGGGTGACAATGAGGAAGAGGAGGAGGAGGAAGAACAGGAGCTAGTTTCCTGCGCCATAGACAATACTACCTGCACAACTGTCATACCGTCTGTTCAGTGTGGATGGCCTGAGGACAGGGAGGAGGAGGAAGATGAGGAGGAGAGCATGGTCAGTTGTCATCTTGGTGAGGACATGGAAGTCTTGCCTCTTTGCAGTCTGGCACACATGACTGAGTTTATGCTAGGCTGCCCTTCCCGTGATCCTCGTTTTGTCCAAATTTTGGGTGACAGTCATTACTGGTTGGTGACGCTTCTAGTCCCATGCTACAAGGAGAACTTTCTGTCTCTTATTCCCTTGCAGGCCAGGCCTAATAAAATGGGGCAGTACGAGAAGGCCCTTGTTGTGGAATTACCCTCCCAATGCACTCCCTGAGGAGGAAGGAAAAGTTTCGGAAGATCGTGAAAGAGTACCTTGCCGACCATACCAGCATTCTCCGTGATTTCTCTGTGCCTTATTATTATTGGGTATCCAAGCTGGACAAGTGGCATGAACTGTCTCTCTACGCCTTGGATGTTCTGGCCTGCCCTGCCGCTAGCGTTTTGTTAGAGCGAGTTTTTAGTGCCGCCTGTGGAATTATAACCTATAGGCGCATCCGCCTGTCAACTGAAAATGCTGACAGGCTGACTCTTATAAAAATGAACAAGGGCTGGATTGGGCCAGACTTCTCAACACCACCGAATGATAGCAGCGTAATATAAACTGAAATACAGTGTCTTTTTTTGGGAGGTCTAGCTACTCCCATGTACCTCTTTCTTCACACCTAGTCATGGGTATATGCTTCCTGATTTTAACTATTTGCCCTTGTCCTCCTTTTTCTCTGCATCCTCATCCTCCACCACCATATCAGCACAATATGTCCCATATCAAGATATCTACGTCTCTTGCAAAGGGCATTGGAGTTCCTCCAAATTTTGGGCAAAAGTTGCTTCACTGCATAGGCAAACAGTATGGGAGACACACTTCCTAATGTTGGGAGCATTTTTTGCAGGAGGCCCTCCGACCTCTACGTCTCTTGCAAGGGGCATTGGAGTTTCTCCAAATTTTTGGCAGCCGTTGCTTCACTGCATAGGCAAACAGTATGGGAGACCCACTCGTTAATAATGGGAACAACAAAGCATAGCCGAATGCTGGCCCTTTAAGAATAGTAAGGGCTGCCTGATGGCCCTATAAAAATAGTCTTTGTGACTTTCAGAGTCCCTCCATCATAAATGAAACAGGATGTGTCTGATGATGTGTCACACATGACATGGCCAGATAAGGTTGTAAAATGTTAAAATTACATTTCCCGGTGAATACATTTGTCTTGGTTGAAAGCAATGCAAAGGTGCAAAAAGGCATCAAAAATGCGTCATGTGAACATAGCCCAAGGTGTGGAGGAGTATTTTTGGTTTTGGTTATTTATTTTGCTTTATATACAAGTCATTACCCTGGAAAGGATGTTCCTTAATATATTTCCCAGGAAAATCCATTTTGGTTTAGTTTTTGTATGTTTATTGTGAGTCCGTAAAAGTGGCGTAATACCTCTGACAACGTTGTTGACAGCAGTGACCTGGGAGTCAGAAATGCTTCCAGGGGTCTTCCGTGCTGTTCTCATGTCATTTGAGCACTGTTCCCATCGATTTGGGCAATTTTTAGGCCCTCTGCAGACCACCGGGGGGAGCCGCCTGAAAAATGCTCCAGTTTCCCATAGACTTACATTGGGCTCGTTACTCAGACCAAGCACTCGAGTATTCCAATTTGCTTGACTCGAACAACGAGTACCCCAGCATTTTAGTGCTCGCTCATCACTAGTAGCGACGCATGCACATATTGATATCCAGTGATCTTCAGTAAAATTGCGCCGGCGCATGCTCAGATTGAGATCTCGGCTCGTCATTGAGACGAGGTCTGAATCTGCGCATGCGTTGCCACCGGCACCATTTTGGTGACCACTGGGAGACAAATGTTTGCAAGCTCCCCAGTGGCAGGAGAGGTGCTAGCACAAACTTTAAAACAGGAGGCTTGTACAAACACAGAGTGGCCGCGGTCGAACTAAAAACCCTACCCACAGACCCGCCCCAAAGTGTATAGGCACCACTATGGCTATAGCTTTATTTTAGCATACTGCAGTAGATTGTGATGACAGGTTCCCTTTAAGCAGGGCCAGTTTATCCAGGAAAAAAAATCTAGTTCAAAGTGAGATACTCCACCACTCCAGAATCATTAAAAAAACATATTTGCTAATCATATAAACCATGTGGAACACAAGAAATAAAAATCAAGCATTCATTTTCAACCCTAATCACGGCACAGTCTTTTGAGCCTCGTTTTACACCAAATTCCTAAAAAAGTCAGGTTAGAAATTAGAAGCAATGGATACAAAAAGTGAACCAGATATCAACCTGTGTATGTAGAAAGAGAGCAGAGATTAACATACAGTAAATACCCCAAATTATTTCTTAAAGGAAACCTGTCATCAGGATTTAGGCCTATGAACTAAAGGCATGGCTATAATGTTACTGTGCTGCTGATTAATATGATACCTGATGTGAAGGGATCCGCTCAATGATTGCTTAATACTCACCTTATGAAGTTTTCAGAAAATAACATCTTGTGTGCTTTGGGGCGGGATGTGGGGACAGGGTCTTCTTCTCCTTCTCAGCCCCCCACCAGTCTCCTCTGTTCCTTCTGCAGATCACTGATTATTCAGTGACCTGCCTCCTTTTTAAAATTCAGCGCCGCCATCATTGTGTGGGTGGCACATGTGCAGTGCGGGCCAGCGTCCTGTGTGCAGGACCTCAACAAAATGGCACCGGAGGCGGCTCATGCGCAGATCGAGATCTCAGCGCAATTGAGCATTACAGCGCCATTATAGCCATGCCTTTAGTTTATAGGGCTAAATCCTGATGACAGGTTTCCTTTAAATTAAGCCTCTATGGTGGGGCATATTTCTTGGGCATCACAGATTTTTTTTTAACTCTTTCAGTAGAAATTATTTTTAATCCTGTCAAATCTCTGGTGATGGGAAAAACCTTATAGATTTTTACTGTCTGGAATCAATGAAATGTCCTTTGTGTGTTGGGGATGAGGTCATGTCTGTTGAGTAAGATGCGGAAAAGGTGTTGGAGGAGACAAATAACAGCCATCTGGTGGTAGAAATAGATGTAGCACCCCGCCATGGAGACTTCACTGCCTGTCCCAGTTGGGGTTGTGCATCGTTGCTGCTGAAAATATTCACCATGTCGAGCATAAAACGTTTCTTTTGTCCTTGGCCATAGTTGCTGCTCCAGGTGTTCAAAGACAAGTCCAGAGAGCTGCCTACGCTATCCTGTTAGAGTACAGAACGGACACCTTTTTATGCAAGCAATAATGGTGGTTTGGTATGTTCCAGTGAGCTCTCACCATCATTTTTCAAAAGGAAGTAGACTCCACTATTTAGATATGCAGCGACTGGGAAACAAGTAACTTGCCCAGGTGAAAGTTTAGTTGGAAAACCAGTGTATGACTGGGAGCACACACATGTTTCCATCACAGACAATCAGAGATGGATATTTGGCAGTGCAACAGAAAAGGAGTTCTCGGAGTGCGACAAGCAGTAGTGGTAGATGACATTGACCAGACACTACTTGAGGATACGCCTTGACTGACAGAAAGACTAGCGTGAGGAGAAAGGGGAAGACAACTTGAGGCTTCCAGTTATTGCTGGATGGCTTGATTTTCCCAAATGAGGAGGTGATTTCGCTTCAGTTCCTAGTCAATTTGAGAGCGTAAGTTCATGTGTGCCAAAGAATCGTCTGATGGCAACATGTAAAAGAGCTCCCACATATGAGATGCCTGCATGTACAACTCCACCACACAACCAGAGCATCTGTTACGCTCGCGCCGGACTGACTGGCGTGAGCGTAGTTAGTGATCCCACTGGACCATGAACCGAGGAGTACCTGGAGGGGCGTAACTAAGTATCAACCCGGTCCGACCAAGGTCACACGGCGGCTCAGTCGACTCCGTGAATCAGGGAGGAACCGAGCAGAGGGACCAGGTGCTACTCCAGGTCAGACCCCGGTCACAGCTGTTGACCCACACCGGGAAATGCAGGAACAGGCAGGTTAGACTGGCATATAGACAGGTGGGTACTGGCAAGCATGGCTGGTATACAGACAGGTGGGTATTGGCAGGCACGGCTGGTATGCAGACAGGTGGGCACTGGCAGGCATGGCTGGCATGCAGACAGGCGGGTATTGGTAGGTAGGAACACAGGCAGGATAGGGACCAGTACAGACTGGGATACAGGAACGGAGCCGCAGATGCGGTTAACAAGCAGAGCAGAGCAAAACCCGCAGGTGCGGTAGACAAGCAGGGCAGAGCAAAACCCGCAGGCGCGGTAGACAAGCAGAGCAGAGCAAAACCTGCAGGTGTGGTAGACAAGCAAAGCAGAGCAAAACCCGCAGGTGCGGTAGACAAGCAGAGCAGAGCAAACCCGCAGGCGCGGTAGGCAAGCAGAGCAGAGCAAAACCTGCAGGTGTGGTAGACAAGCAGAGCAGAGCGAAACCGCCAATGCGGTGAACAAGCAGAGCAGAGCAAAACCGTAGGTGCGGTGAATAAGCAGAGCAGAGAGAAACCGCCGGTGCGGTGAACAAGCAGAGCGGAGCGAAACCGCCAGTGCAGTGAACAAGCAGAGCGGAGCACAGCAAAACCGCCGGTGTGGTGGACAAGCAGAGTGGAGCGAAACCGCCGGTGCGGTGAACAAGCAGAGCAGAGCGAAACCGCCGGTGCGGTGAACAAGCAGAGCAGAGCGAAACCACAGATGCGGTGAGCAAGCAGAGCAGAGCGAAACCGCCGGTGCGGTGAACAAGCAGAGCAGAGCGAAACCCCAGGTGCGGTGAACAAGCAGAGCAGAGCGAAACCCCAGGTGCGGTGAACAAGCAGAACCAGATACACACAAGGTACTTACAATGAAGTAGCGAGTGTACACAAAACTCACAAACAGAAGTTCAGAGACAACGAGTTGGAGCTAGGTGCAGGTTCAGACACCGCAGGAAAAGGGAAGGTTTGGACATAGAGACAAACAGGTAACGGGCTAGGACACAGTTCAGACAAGAACTGAACCAGACAAGATACAGGAACGAGCCTGGGAACTCAGCCCCCAGGGTGGCGGAGACAGACTAGAAGTCACAGATACAGGTAACAGGCCTGGGTATACAGCCCCCAGAGGCGGAACAGACAAGATACAGGACAAGACCTGGCAACTCAGTTGCAAGGAACACACTGAAGAAAAGTGTAGCTCAGGCACCCCCTACTGGGTGGAGGGGGGTTTAAGTATCCAGTGACTCAGAGCAATAAACTGGGGAGGCATTAGGAGTGCGCACACAGTAACTATAAGAATCAGGCAGTCAGCTCCCTGCCGCCCTAAGCAATCAGAAAAGAGACACAGCAGGTACTGGAGTAAAGTGTGCAGCCTGGATTGATAGGTAAGATTGCGGTCTTACATGGTGAGAGGTGGTAAGCCATGCAGGCACGCCACCAGGGATGTTACAGTACCCCCCCTTTACGCCACATCTTCTTCAAACAATCAAGAATTATCTGCAGAGAATTTGGAGGCCGATCCTTCTCTTCAAGAAGATTACCTCTTCTGTCCACTAGAGGGAACGAAACTGGTCACACCATCTTAGTGACTAGGATGCTTCCTCCCATTGAGCCATCCTCAGCAACAGATGAAGTGAGTGAAGTACCAGGAACAGGACACAGGAGAGTCTCTCTCCATTTGTTAATATCGGGTAGCACCCCAAAGGATTCATGGGACAACTGGAGATCCTCCACTGGGTTGGAGGGGTGCAGAGACTCGGGGGTAACCATCGCCTTGACGTACACTTTGCCAAGCTTACTGGATGAAGTGGGCGAAATACCAGGTACAGGGTGCAGAAAAGTCTTTCTCCATTTGTTATCAGGTAGCTGTTATGATCTGCAACATGTACTAAGGAAAGATAGTGGAAGCTGTCCCTACAGTAAGACTAAGCTGAATCCCTACGATGTAGCGGGCTGCCTGTTCCTAGTGAACAGACCCACCTTAGTCCTCGGCTAGTCTGAACGAAGACCTATAGAATTAAGGGAGGGGTCCCTAAAAGAACTAAGGACTGGGACAAAAATGGGACACCTAAACAGAGAAGTTGTTGCAGAACACAAAAAGACAAACTGACAAAAATGTACTAGAGGTCCCAGAGGACCAAGCGAACTTGACAGAGAAAGGCACCGAAGCACCAGGCTAGAGAAACAGTCAAACACTGAAGTCCAGCACAGCCACAAGGGAGGAGCTGGAATATAAAGGCAGATGGTCACGTGACCGCAAAACACAAGATGGAAAAAACAAACAGGAGGGTTCTAACAGTACCCCCTCTTTTATGAAGATCCTCCGGATCCTCCAGGCCCAGGCCTATCCGGAAACCTCCTGTGGAAAGCTTTAACAAGCCTAGGAGCAGAGACATCATCCGTCCTTACCCAGGAGTTGTCTTCGGGACTGAAACCCTTCCAGGAGACAAGATACTGTAATCTCCCTCTATGCCATCTAGAATTCAAGATACGAGAAATTTCATATTCCCCGTCTTCCACAACAGGAGGAACTGTGACAGTGGCGTCCCTATCAGATACATCAGCCTTTTTCAACAAGGAAACATGAAACACAGGATTAATCTTCCAGGAAGTAGGGACATCCAACCTACCAGCAGACGGGTTAACAACCTGAAGCACTTTAAATGGACCCACAAACTTAGGACCCATTTTTTTAGAGGGAATCCTCAACCGCAGGTTCTTCGAGGACAACCAAACCATGTCACCCACAGTAAACAAAACCTCCTTACGTTTCCTGTCAAAATACTTCTTGGACTTCTTGTTAGCCTCTTGAAGGTTGCAACGTACATTAGTCCAAACTCTCTCCAAATCCCTGGAAAAATTCTCCTCCTCCGGCACCGCCGACCCCAATTTGGAGGACGAACCAAAAGACGGATGTCTCCCAGGACAACAAAAAAAAGGAGAACACCCAGCAGAGGAGGATGTACAGTCATGGCCAAAAGTTTTGAGAATGACACCAAAATTATATTTTCACATGATCTGCTGGCCTCTGGTTTTTATTAGTGTTTGTCTGATGTTTATATCACATACAGATATATAATTGCAATCATATTATGAGTAGTGTTGAGCCACCCCCGTAGTGTTCGGGTACGGTTCGGTTCGTCGAACACCGGGATGTTCGAGGAACTGTTCGTCGAACTGTTCGTCGAACACCTTAGAACACCGTCGAACACCGTTAAAACCAATGGCAGGCAAACAAAAACACATAGAAACACATAGAAAACACCTGCAAAGGTGTCCAAAAGCTGACAAACTGCTCAGAAGACACTCTCTTTAAAAAAGCCGGCCGGCAAATTCAGCAGCGGCATACACCGGTACCCGACAATTTAGACAAGAAGGAATAGAGCATCACACATAGATTAGATAGATAGAAACATGTCAGTCACATATATAAGAAGCACAGTGACAGTGTTGGTTACTGCACTTGTCATTTAGTGTAAAGGATTTATTAAAAAAAATATTAGTGTTTTCATGCACCGTCTCTTTAAAAAAGCCGGCCGGCAATTCAGCATCTGTACCCGACAATTTAGAACAGAAAGAATAGAGCTTCACACATAGATTAGATAGATAGAAACATGTCAGTCACATATATAATAAGTACAGTGATAGTGTTGCTTACTATACTTGTCATTTAGTGTAAAGGATTTATTTAAAAAAATAATAGTGTTTTCATGCACTGTCTCTTTAAAAAAGCCGGCCGGCAATTCAGCAGCGGTACCCGACAATTTAGAACAGAAAGATAGAGCATCACACATAGATTAGATAGATAGAAACATGTCAGTCACATATATATGAAGTACAGTGATAGTGTTGGTTGCTGTACTTGTCATTTAGTATTAAAATAAAGGATTTATTATTAAAAAAATTGGCGTGGGGTTCCCCTTAATTTTAGGCTCTAGCGGAGGTTAAGCAGACGGCTGGGGCAGATGTTTGAAGCCTGGGAAGGGGGTAATACCCACGGAGCTTCCCAGGCTACTAATATCAGCCCCCAGCTGAATACATAGCCTTTACTAGCTATTAAAATGGGGGACCCCCCAAAAAAAATGACGTGGGGTCCCCCCTAATTTAATAGCTAGCAAAGGCTAGGCAGACAGCTGGGGGCTGATATTAATAGCCCAGGAAGGGAGCCATGAATATTGGCCCCCTCCCAGGCTAGAAACACCAGCCGTCAGCCGCCCCAGAAATGGCGCATTCATAGGATGCGCCAATTCTGGCACTTAGCCTCGCTCTTCCACGCTGCCCTGGTGCGGTGGCAGGGGGTAATAGGGTTGGGGTTGATGTCAGCTTATAATGCCAGCTGACATCAAGCCCAGGTTAGTAATGGAGAGGCGTCTATAAGACACCCCCATTACTAACCCCATAGTCAAAGTTAAAAAAAACACAAATGTAGCACCCTGAGGATTCGGCTGCTACAGGGGTATTGCACCTCAACCCAGAGGTGTGATATTCCACTCCCGGGTAAGGAAGGAGTGTGGATCTGAGCTCGGTAGGCTGCATGCACTACACACATCCCATTTCCGAGGAGCAGACCGACGGTACTCCCACTTAGAAATGTGCAGGTACGACCGAGTCTGTTCCTGGCTGGAGTGGGAGGGGGGTGGTACATCCCAAGTAGTGTAGGGGCAGATAGGGGGAGCAGCCTGAGTAAAGATAGGAGCTCATTGGGTGCTGGTCGCCTGAGCTCACACATAGAGGGTGTATATAAGGTGGGCACCAACTAAGAACAGGGTCAGTTGCAGAGAGAAAGTAAGGAGCAGAGGAGAAGAGAGACCCAGAGTGAGAGAGGAGAGAGAGAGAGACTCAGAGGCACAGAAGAAAAGGACTCTAAGACCCCAAACTAAATCCCCGGGTGAAGAGTCGGCATCAGGGTACCGGAACCCAAGCTGGTGGGGGTAAAAACATTCCCCAGCCAGAGACCGGAGACCGTGGGCAGCGTTTGCCACGGTCACCCACCACATCCACCACGAAGGCATACCACGAGGAGGGTCAGGGAACCCAAGGCCAAGGGTGTCCCAACAGAAGGCCCGAGGGAGCTGGACCTGGGTGGATCAATAGTGGGGACGGCCAGAGAAAGGACTGAAGGAGAGCTCAGGGTCACGCTCCGGACTTATTTGGGAGTTGGCCGGATCCAGAACCTGGTGGACGCAGCACGGCTCGGGAGGTCACTCGAAGCTGGAGTGACCAGAACATCAGCAGTGAGTAAAACATCCTAAACTGCAGAACCCGACTCTGTCTCTGATTGCCGTCTACACTGTACCACCACAACTCCCATCCTCTGCACCTGATCCCCTGAGGCTATACCCCACCCGTTGGGGGTTATACCATCAAATGCTGCACCTACACCATCAGCCTCAGCGGACCCTGCTGCAGCGGCGGCCATAGTGACCGCAACACAACGGGTGGCGTAGTCGACAAACAAAGAACTTATAACATCTGTAGGACTGCCACATACAACTGAGTTTGACACCCTGGGCACGGACCGGGTCACAGCCACTCGGAAGACTACAACCCCCATCTGATCCGGCTCCGGATATTCCCACTAACGAATATGGCCCAGGGGGCGCGTCAACTTTGGCGTAGTCGGCAGGATACCGTGCCCGCAACACCCGGGTACTGCGTGCCTGAAGAAAAGTGCGAGTTTACCTCAAAAAGAAGTCTCCTGTCGGTTCCGGAGGGTCCATGCCATCGGACTCCATCACAGGTCAATTCCCGCCGGTTGTCCGCCATTAACAGCTTTTTCCCGCCATCTGCAGAGTTTCCCGCCACTGGGAAGCGATTCCCGCCATTTCCAAAGGTTTCCCGCCTTGGAAGAGCGGACGCCATTATGGGCGTGCCAGAGGGTGGCGAGAGGCCACCTCCCATCGTGGGCCAGGACCGAAAATGGCGCCAAAAGTGGAAACCGCCCCCACCAACAGAGACTGTGATGCTAGAGGTGTCTGTCAGCGTGAAAGAACAGCCCCTGGAGCTGACAATCACCCAGTGGTCCCGGGACCGCCCTCGAAGGGGGAGGAGACGAAAGAAAAGAACGAAGATGGGTGCCGTCTGGAGCAGTCTAGAGCGAGCGCACCCGGAGGCAGGAAGCCTGGAGAGGAGTAGCAGAGAATCTCACCCGGAGATGGCGAGAGAGCAGAGCAGCACCGGCCCGCTGGCCAGGAGCCTGCTGGAAGAAGAGCAGAGCAGCACCGACCCATTGGTCAGGAGCCTGCTGGAAACCGCGACCCCACTAGGCCTAGTGGAGGTCCTCGCACAGCTCCCCCGAGACCGGGAGTGTGCACAAACTGCCCTGGAGGGCCTCGCACGGAGGATGGCCCGGGTACAGCGAGAGACATTGGCGGAGTGGAGCCGAGAGATGGCCCAGCAAACCAAGACCCGGAGCACGCCAGCCAAGATGAGGAGACAGACCGCCTCTGAGGATGGCGCGGGAGGACCCAAGGCCGGAGACGGCGCCGAGAAGGGAGCCGAACGCATGGAGGCAGGTAAAGGGGACGTCTATACCCCAAGCCGGGACACCGCTTACCTGCCCCAGCTCCCCGTCGCAGAGCCCGAAAGTCCCCCTGCTGTGCCCGAAAACGCCATGTCACCGATGCAGACTAGGCCCCAACCGGAAGCCGCCGCCGCGACCCCTGTGACGTCACACGCTCGACCCCGAGCGTGACCAAGCAGGAAGTACCTCCAGCCTGGTCGCAAGGCCTAGTACCCCCGGGCGCCGCAATACCAACAGCGCCCCCTACCTCCGCGGAGCCTCCGGCCTGGCCGCAAGGCCAGGTAGCCCAGGGTGCCGCCGTCCTAACGGTGCCCTTCACCTTCCAGGTGCCCCAGGCCTGGCCGCAAGGCCTGGGCAACCCGGGCGCCACCACCACCGCGCCCGCACCCGTAAAACCAAGGGTGCCGCGTCTGGGAGAGGACTTGTTTGCCCAGCACACGTGGCCGGACGGGCAGCCTTTCATCTGGCCCCAGGAATATTACGAACTGGAGCACCAGAGGAGAGTTGGGGCCATGTGTGCACCCCTGATTCCGGCTCCGAAGCCCGTGATAAGGATCTCGCCCCCGCTTGAAGAGACCCAATTTGAGTGGGACCCCACCGGAGAAGACCTAATGGGGTTCACTCAAGAAACCAGGGCAGCTGCAGCGGAGCGTGCTGAGTGCTGCCGCCAACAGCTCGAGGAGTTTGCGAGGGAGCGGAGAGAGAGGCGGGTCCGGGAACAGCAAGCTCAAGTAAGGAGCGCGGAGCAGAAGAGCCGGGCCAGGAGAGACCCCCGTGCAGCGCACAGTCCCCGCACCACCGGGACTGTAATTAAGTTCAACATGCAGCATGGGTGGGGCTTCATCAGAGACCACAACACCCCCGGCGACGTCTTTGTCACGCGCAGAGATGTGGAGTCCCATCTGCCGGAGGGGCACAGAGGTCGTGACCTTTATATCGGGGACGAGGTCACCTTTACCCGGCACAAGTGTGCCAAAGGACCCTACGCCCTCCATGTGCATCGCCTGACGGAGGAAGAGCTGCGATGTGAGGAGGAAGAACAAGAGGACCCGGACGGGTCTGAAACTAGAGTCGAAGGTAACAATAAAGAAAGAGCAGGAGGACGCCGTTGTTAAGTACAGCGAAGCAGGTGCTGTATATAGTTGCCCGTCGGGGCACCATAAACTGAAACTGTTGCTGCTGCTAATATAGTCCCCGTTGGGACCAGCTGAGTGAACTGTTTACCCGTTTACCCTTAATCCCACAGGCTGAGGACTGTGAGCAGCCATTCCCTTCCCCTCCTTAACTGGCCGAGGACTGAGAGCGGCCATACCCTTGTAAATAGTTGCGCGTCCTAAAGCGCCCCCTACCGGTTTTATAGGAAAACCAGTTTTCTAGAGAGACTGTCGCACTTTACCCGGTCACACGTTGCACAGTGACCGGAGGAGGAGCCTGAGACGACGAGAAAGTTTTATCTGCTAAGATATGTTATTTATATAATGTTTTATATGTTTTATATGTTTATAAAAATTTGTATGTTTTGGTGTTTATGTCTTACAGCCCGAGGACGTGCTGTGATTTACCAGGGGGGAATGTAGCACCCTGAGGATTCGGCTGCTACAGGGGTATTGCACCTCAACCCAGAGGTGTGATATTCCACTCCCGGGTAAGGAAGGAGTGTGGATCTGAGCTCGGTAGGCTGCATGCACTACACACATCCCATTTCCGAGGAGCAGACCGACGGTACTCCCACTTAGAAATGTGCAGGTACGACCGAGTCTGTTCCTGGCTGGAGTGGGAGGGGGGTGGTACATCCCAAGTAGTGTAGGGGCAGATAGGGGGAGCAGCCTGAGTAAAGATAGGAGCTCATTGGGTGCTGGTCGCCTGAGCTCACACATAGAGGGTGTATATAAGGTGGGCACCAACTAAGAACAGGGTCAGTTGCAGAGAGAAAGTAAGGAGCAGAGGAGAAGAGAGACCCAGAGTGAGAGAGGAGAGAGAGAGAGACTCAGAGGCACAGAAGAAAAGGACTCTAAGACCCCAAACTAAATCCCCGGGTGAAGAGTCGGCATCAGGGTACCGGAACCCAAGCTGGTGGGGGTAAAAACATTCCCCAGCCAGAGACCGGAGACCGTGGGCAGCGTTTGCCACGGTCACCCACCACATCCACCACGAAGGCATACCACGAGGAGGGTCAGGGAACCCAAGGCCAAGGGTGTCCCAACAGAAGGCCCGAGGGAGCTGGACCTGGGTGGATCAATAGTGGGGACGGCCAGAGAAAGGACTGTAGGAGAGCTCAGGGTCACGCTCCGGACTTATTTGGGAGTTGGCCGGATCCAGAACCTGGTGGACGCAGCACGGCTCGGGAGGTCACTCGAAGCTGGAGTGACCAGAACATCAGCAGTGAGTAAAACATCCTAAACTGCAGAACCCGACTCTGTCTCTGATTGCCGTCTACACTGTACCACCACAACTCCCATCCTCTGCACCTGATCCCCTGAGGCTATACCCCACCCGTTGGGGGTTATACCATCAAACGCTGCACCTACACCATCAGCCTCAGCGGACCCTGCTGCAGCGGCGGCCATAGTGACCGCAACACAACGGGTGGCGTAGTCAACAAACAAAGAACTTATAACATCTGTAGGACTGCCACATACAACTGAGTTTGACACCCTGGGCACGGACCGGGTCACAGCCACTCGGAAGACTACAACCCCCATCTGATCCGGCTCCGGATATTCCCACTAACGAATATGGCCCAGGGGGCGCGTCACAAACACCCAGAATAAAGTCCTTTAATTGAAATAAAGACACAATCCTTTATTGTTCTAAATTAAACCATACTTACCGTCACGCCCATTCCAGCTGAAGCCAACGATCTCCTGCAATAAAAGAAAAATAATAAAGCAACCTCATCCTTACCTTTCCATGGCTCCCACGACGGCTCCAGCTCTGCTACATCGAGATGACAGGCTGGACCGCAGCAGAACGCTGCCATCCAGCCTGTCATCCCGCAGACACTGAGAAGCGCAGGCTTGCTTGCGCTGCTCAGCGTCTCTCTGTGACGACATCCAGATGAGCCGAGTTCATGTCCAATGAACTCGGCTCACCTCATGCACGTCACTGACAGCGTGGGAAAATTCTCACGCTGAAGCGCTGATTGCAGGAGAATTTTCCCACGCTGTCAGTGACGTGCAGGAGGTGAGCTGAGTTCATTGGACATGAGCTCACCTCATGCACATCACTGACAGCGTGGGAGAATTCTCCTGCACTCAGCACTTCAGCGTGAGAATTTTCCCACGCTGTCAGTGACGTGCATGAGGTGAGCCGAGTTCATTGGACATGACCTCGGCTCATCTGGATGCCGTCACAGCGAGACAGTGAGGAGCGCAAGCATGCCTGCGCTTCTCAGTGTCTGCGGGATGACAGGCTGGATGGCAGCGTTCTGCTGCGGTCCAGCCAGTCATCTCGATGTAGCAGAGCTGAAGCTGTCGTGGGAACCATGGAAAGGTAAGGATGAGGTTGGTTTATTATTTTTCTTTTATTGCAGGAGATCGTTGGCTTCAGCTGGAATGGGTGTGATGGTAAGTATGGTTTAATTTAGAACAATAAAGAATTGTGTCTTTATTTCAATTAAAGGACTTTATTCTGGGTGTTGTGTTTTTTTTAAATACTTTACTAGAAATTCATGGCGGTCATGTCTAATACTGGCGTGACCCCATGAATTTTGGGCTTGGGGCCAGCTGATAATACCAAGCTGGCCCTAACCCCTTTATTACCCAGTGAGCCACCGCACCAGGGCCCTGGATGAGTTGGGTACAGCGCCAGAAGATGGCGCTTCTATGAACGCGCCATTTTCCGGGGTGGCTGCGGACTGCAATTTGTAGCGGGGGGGGGCCCAGAAAGCTTGGGCCTCCCTGCGCTGCAGATTCCAGCCCCCAGCTGCCTAGTTGTACCTGGCTGGACACAAAAATAGGGCGAAGCCCCACGTACTTTTTTTTTCATTATTTCATGAAATTCATGAAATAATTAAGAAAAAAAGGCCTTCCCTATATTGTTGTGTCCGGCCAGGTACAAATAGGCAGCTGGTGGTTGGGGGCAGCCCGTTCCTGCCTGCTGTACCTGGCTGGACACAAATATAGTGCGAAGCCCCACTTCAATTTTTTTTAATTATTTCATGAAATTCATGAAATAATTAAGAAAAAAAGGGCTTCCCTATATTGTTGTGTCCGGCCAGGTACAAATAGGCAGCTGGTGGTTGGGGGCAGCCCGTTCCTGCCTGCTGTACCTGGCTGGACACAAATATAGTGCGAAGCCCCACTTCAATTTTTTTAAATTATTTCAGGAAATTCATGAAATAATTAAGAAAAAAAGGGCTTCCCTATATTGTTGTGTCCGGCCAGGTACAAATAGGCAGCTGGTGGATGGGGGCTGCCTATTTGTACCTGGCCGGACACAACAATATAGGGAAGCCCTTTTTTTCTTAATAATTAAAAAAAATTGAAGTGGGGCTTCGCACTATATTTGTGTCCAGCCAGGTACAGCAGGCAGGAACGGGCTGCCCCCAACCACCAGCTGCCTATTTGTACCTGGCCGGACACAACAATATAGGGAAGGCCTTTTTTTCTTAATTATTTCATGAATTTCATGAAATAATGAAAAAAAAAGTACGTGGGGCTTCGCCCTATTTTTGTGTCCAGCCAGGTACAACTAGGCAGCTGGGGGCTGGAATCCGCAGCGCAGGGAGGCCCAAGCTTTCTGGGCCACCCCCGCTGCAAATTGCAGTCCGCAGCCACCCCGGAAAATGGCGCGTTCATAGAAGCGCCATCTTCTGGCGCTGTACCCAACTCATCCAGGGCCCTGATGCGGTGGCTGACTGGGTAATAAAGGGGTTAAGGCCAGCTTGGCATTATCAGCTGGCCCTAATCCCAAAATTCATGGGGTCACGCCAATATTAGACATGACCACCATGAATTTCTAGTAAAGTATTTAAAAAAAACACAACACCCAGAAAAAAGTCCTTTAATTGAAATAAACACACAATTCTTTATTGTTCTAAATTAAACCATACTTACCATCACGCCCATTCCAGCTGAAGCCAACGATCTCCTGAAATAAAAGAAAAATAATAAAGCAACATCATCCTTACCTTTCCATGGTTCCCATGACAGCTTCAGCTCTGCTACATCGAGATGACAGGCTGGACCGCAGCAGAACGCTGCCATCCAGCCTGTCATCCCGCAGACACTGAGAAGCGCAGGCTTGCTTGCGCTCCACAGTGTCTCTCTGTGAGGGCATCCAGATGAGCCGAGTTAATGTCCAATGAACTCGGCTCACCTCATGCACGTCACTGACAGCGTGGGAAAATTCTCCTGCACTCAGCGCTTCAGCGTGGGAGAATTCTCACACTGAAGCGCTGAGTGCAGGAGAATTCTCCCACGCTGTCAGTGACGTGCAGGAGGTGAGCTGAGTTCATTGGACATGAGCTCACCTTATGCACGTCACTGACAGCGTGGGAGAATTCTCCTGCACTCACCGCTTCAGCGTGAGAATTTTCCCACGCTGTCAGTGACGTGCATGAGGTGAGCCGAGTTCATTGGACATGAACTCGGCTCATCTGGATGTCGTCACAGAGAGACGCTGAGCAGCGCAAGCAAGCCTGCGCTTCTCAGTGTCTGCGGGATGAGAGGCTGGATGGCAGCGTTCTGCTGCGGTCCAGCCTGTCATCTCGATGTAGCAGAGCTGAAGCTGTCGTGGGAACCATGGAAAGGTAAGGATGAGGTTGCTTTATTATTTTTCTTTTATTGCAGGAGATCGTTGACTTCAGCTGGAATGGGCGTGACGGTAAGTATGGTTTAATTTAGAACAATAAAGGATTGTGTCTTTATTTCAATTAAAGGACTTTATTCTGGGTGTTTGTGTTTTTTTAACTTTGACTATGGGGTTAGTAATGGGGGTGTCTTATAGACGCCTCTCCATTACTAACCTGGGCTTGATGTCAGCTGGCATTATAAGCTGACATCAACCCCAACCCTATTACCCCCTGCCACCGCACCAGGGCAGCGTGGAAGAGCGAGGCTAAGTGCCAGAATTGGCGCATCCTATGAATGCGCCATTTCTGGGGCGGCTGACGGCTGGTGTTTCTAGCCTGGGAGGGGGCCAATATTCATGGCTCCCTTCCTGGGCTATTAATATCAGCCCCCAGCTGTCTGCCTAGCCTTTGCTAGCTATTAAATTAGGGGGGACCCCACGTCATTTTTTTGGGGGGGTCCCCCATTTTAATAGCTAGTAAAGGCTATGTATTCAGCTGGGGGCTGATATTAGTAGCCTGGGAAGTTCCGTGGGTATTACCCCCTTCCCAGGCTTCAAACATCTGCCCCAGCCGTCTGCTTAACCTCCGCTAGAGCCTAAAATTAAGGGGAACCCCACGCCAATTTTTTTAATAATAAATCCTTTATTTTAATACTAAATGACAAGTACAGTAACCAACACTATCACTGTACTTCATATATATGTGACTGACATGTTTCTATCTATCTAATCTATGTGTGAAGCTCTATTCTGTCTGTTCTAAATTGTCGGGTACCGCTGCTGAATTGCCGGCCGGCTTTTTTAAAGAGACGGTGCATGAAAACACTATTATTTTTTTTGATAAATCCTTTACGCTAAATGACAAGTACAGTAAGCAACACTGTCACTGTACTTCGTATATATGTGGCTGACATGTTTCTATCTATCTAATCTATGTGTGAAGCTCTATTCTGTCTGTTATAAATTGTCGGGTACAGATGCTGAATTGCCGGCCGGCTTTTTTAAAGAGACGGTGCATGAAAACACTATTATTTTTTTTGATAAATCCTTTACGCTAAATGACAAGTACAGTAAGCAGCACTATCACTGTACTTCATATATATGTGACTGACATGTTTCTATCTATCTAATCTATGTGTGAAGCTCTATTCTTTCGGTTCTAAATTGTCGGGTACAGGTGTATGCCGCTGCTGAATTGCCGGCTTTTCATGTTTCACTGTTGGCACTGTTCCCATCGATTTGGGCAATCACTGTAATGCCACAACCACCATGGCTGTGGCATTACAGTGAGTGGCAGACAATCCCTGCATGATTGGTGCTCTAAATAGCGCCAGACATGCAGGACACGCTTTTGGTGCACGAACAGTTATCGAACATAACCTCGAACAGCCGAATTTTTTGCAAATCGTTCGGGTTCGTCGAACAACTCGAACACCGCCCAAAACAGCTCGAATTTGAGATTGGGGAACAGTTCTAGTCGAACACCGCTCATCTCTAATTATGAGTACCAATAGGTTATATTGACAGTTAGAATGAGTTAATGCAGCAAGTCAATATTTGCAGTGTTGCCCCTTCTTCTTCAAGACCTCTGTAATTCTCTCTGGCATGCTCTCAATCAACTTTTGGACCAAATCCTGACTGATAGCAGTCCATTCTTGCATAATCAATGCTTGCATTTTGCCAGAATTTGTTGGTTTTTGTTTGTCCACCCGTCTCTTGATGATTGACCACAAGTTCTCAATGGGATTAAGATCTGGGGAGTTTCCAGGCCATGGACCCAAAATCTCTATGTTTTGTTCCATGAGCCATTTAGTTATCACCTTTGCTTTATGGCAAGGTGCTCCATCATGCTGGAAAAGGCATTGTTGGGCGCCAAACTGCTCTTGGACGGTTGGGAGAAGTTGCTCTTGGAGGACATTCTGGTACCATTCTTTATTCATGGCTGTGTTTTTAGGCAAGACTGTGAGTGAGCCGATTCCCTTGGCTGAGAAGCAACCCCACACATGAATGGTTTCAGGATGCTTTACAGTTGGCATGAGACAAGACTGGTGGTAGCGCTCACCTCTTCTTCTCCAAATAAGCTGTTTTCCAGATGTCCCAAACAATGGAAAAGGGGATTCATCAGAGAAAATGACTTTGCCCCAGTCCTCAGCAGTCCATTCCCTGTACCTTTTGCAGAATATCAGTCGGTCCCTGATGTTTTTTCTGGAGAGAAGTGGCTTCTTTGCTGCCCTCCTTGAAACCAGCCCTTGCTCAAAGAGTCTCCGCCTCACAGTGCGTGCAGAAGCACTCACACCAGCCTGCTGCCATTCCTGAGCAAGCTCGGCACTGCTTGTAGTCCGATCCCGCAGCTGAAACAGTTTTAAGATACCGGCCTGGCGCTTGCTGGTCTTTCTTAGGCGCCCTGGAGCCTTTTTGACAACAATGGAAGCTCTCTCCTTGAAGTTCTTGATGATGCGATAGATTGTTGACTAAGGTGCAATCTTTGTAGCTGCGATACTCTTCCCTGTTAGGCCATTTTTGTGCAGTGCAATGATGGCTGCACGTGTTTCTTTAGAGATAACCATGGTTAACTGAAGAGAAACAATGATACCAAGAACCAGCCTCCTTTTAAAGTGTCCAGTGATGTCATTCTTACTTAATCATGACTGATTGATCGCCAGCCCTGTCCTCATCAACACCCACACCTGTGTTAATGGATCAATCACTAAAATGATGTTAGCTGCTCCTTTTAAGGCAGGACTGCAATGATGTTGAAATGTGTTTTGGGGGTTAAAGTTCATTTTCTGGGCAAATATTGACTTAGCAAGTACAGTAATTGCTGTTAAGCTTATCACTCTTTGACATTCAGGAGTATATGCAAATTGCCATTACAAAAAATGAAGCAGTAAACTTTGGAAAAATTACTATTTGTCTCATTCTCAATTCTTTTGGCCATGACTGTATGATTGTTAAGAGCAAATTCTGCGAGAGGCAGAAACTCAGACCACACCTCTTGATTGTCCGCCACAAAACAACGCAAAAACTGTTCAACATCCTGGTTCTTTCTTTCAGTCTGTCCATTAGACTCAGGATGATAACCAGACGAAAATGACAAATGGACTCCCAACCTGTCACAAAAAGCACGCCAAAAGCGAGCCACAAACTGAGGTCCTCTATCAGAAACAATATCCGTGAGAACGCCATGGTGCTTGACAATCTCCTTAACAAACGCCTTAGGTAAGGGGTTTCAAAGACGCGGCCCTCGGGCTGCATGCGGCCCCTCCGGCTGCTTCTTACGGCCCGCAGGCACAGACCCCGTAACGATCGCGGCTCTCTCCAGCAGCCGCTGACATCAGAGCTGTAATGCAGTGTATTGCCACGCAGAGACCGGCTCTCTGCACAGCAATACCAATGTCAGCCGCCGGCCTATCACAGGCCAGCTGCTGACATCTGTGACGCGCCCCCTGGGCCATGTTCAAGGGATACCCGGAGCCGGATCTGTATGGGGGTAGTAGTCCTTGTGGCGGTGACCCGGTCCGTGCCCAGGGTGTCAAACTAAGTGTGTGGCAGTCTTTGTAGATGTTGTTTAAGTGTCGACTACGCCACCCGTTGAGTGCGGCTTTGAAGCCGCCGCTGCAGAGCAGTCCGCTGAGGCCGGTGGTATATGTGCAGCAGTGATGGTATAACCCCCAACGGGAGGGGTATGGCCTCAGGGCAGCAGGTGTGGATGATGGGGGTTGTGATGATGCAGGAAGGAGAGGCAGAGTCAGGAGATGCAGTTTCAGGGTTTTTACTCACTGATGTTGCTTTAGTCACTCTGGCCTTGAGTGACCACCCGAGCCGTGCTGCGTCCACCAGGTGCGGGACTCGGCTAACCCCCAGGCAGTTCCGGAGCGTGGTCCTGAGCTTCCCTCTCACTCTCTTTCTCCTGGCCGTCCCCACCAGGGATCCACCTCTGTCCAGCTCCCTCGGGCCTCTTAGTGGTTGAACCTTCTCTGGCTTCCCTGGCCCTACTCGTGGTGTGCCTTCCTGGTGGATATGGTGAGGGTCGTGGCAAAACTTGCCCACGACCTCCGGTTCCTGGTTAAGGGTTACTTCTGCCTCCGCCAGCTTGGGATCCGGTGCCCTCTTCTGCCAACCCTTCACCCTTTCTGGTCTGATTCTGGGATCTTAGGGTTCCCTCTGTCTCTGCTTCTCTGGGCCTTTCTTCCTCCTCTCTCTCTTCACTGCAGGCTTTGCTCTGGAGCTGGGCCCAGCCGGAGCCACAGCTCCCTGTCAGCCCTCCTGGCTGAGCTCCTCTGCTCTGCTCCTCCTCTCTCTGACTAAAGACCCTATTCTAAGATGGTGCCCACCTTATATACTCCCTCTATGTGTGAACCCAGGTGACCAGCACCCAATGGGCTCCTAGCTTTACCCAGACTACTCCCCCTATCTGCCCCTACACTACTGGGATGTTCCACCCCCCTCCCACTCCAGCCAGGGACAGACGCTGTCGTACCTGCACATATACTGGTGGGAATACCGTTGTTCTGTCCCCCGGAAATGGGATGTATGTAGTGCATGCAGCCTACTAAGCTCAGTTCCACACTCCATCCTTACCCGGGAGTGGAATACCACACCTCTGGGTCGAGGTGCAATACCCCTGTAGCAGCCGAATCCTCAGGGTACTACATTCCCCCCTGGTAAATCACAGCACGTCCTCGGGCTGTAAAAGCATAAAATATCCAAAAACATACAATTCTTTTTTTTTTTTCAAAACATCATAAACATATAAAATATATAAACAGTAACCTTCAATCATCCCTTTATGGGAGGTACTTCTCTTTTAAAATGTTACTAATATAAAATGTTACGGACACATCATAAAATAATATTAACTCTTTCAGCATAATAAAACTTTTCATATAAAACATTTTTGATCTCTGGCCACTTGTGCAAATTGTGACCAGGTAAGTGCCACAGTCTCTTGTAGAAAAAACAGTTTCCTATAAAACCAGTAGGGGGCGCTTTAAGAAGCGCAACTATTTACAAGGGATATGGCCGCTCTCAGTCCTCGGCCAGTGGGGAAAAGGGATGGCTGCTCACAGTCCTCAGCCTGTGGGGAGATGGGACACACTGGAACAGTTCACTGGTCCCAACGGGGACTATATCTTACTGGTAACAGTTATTGTACCTTCACGGGTAACTATTTACAGTTCTCCTACTGTACATCAGTGGCGACGTCCTCCTGCTCCTGCCTGAGGGTAATCTTCAGACCCATCCGGGTCCTCTTGTTCCTCCTCACACCGCAGCTCCTCCTCAGTCAGGCGATGTACATGAAGGGCATAGGGTCCTTTGGCACATTGGTGCCGGGTGAAGGTAACCTCATCACCCAGGTAAAGGTCACGACCTCTGTGTCCCTCCGGCAGATGGCTTTCTACGTCTCTGCGGGTGACAAAGACGTCGCCGGGGGTTCTGTGGTCCCGTATAAAACCCCACCCGTGCTCCATTTGGATTTTTATTCCAGTCCCGCTGGCACGGGGACCGTGGGCAGTACGGGGGTTTCTGCGGGCCCGGCGCTTTTGCTCGGCGCTCTGGACTTGGAGCCGCTCCTCGCGGACCCGCCTCTCTCGTCGCTCCTTAGCAAAAACCTCCAATTGTTGCCGGCAGCACTCCGTACGCTGGGCTGCGGCTGCCCGGGTCTCCTCGGTGAATCCCATCAGGTCCTCACCGGTAGGGTCCCACTCAAATTGGGCGTCCTCCAACGGAAGCGGATCGAGTTTGGCGGGCGCAGGAGCCGGAATTAGAGGCTCATCCAGAGGCCGTTCCCTCCGGAATCGAGGGTGAATATATTCAGGTGGCCACACGAAGAGCAGCCCGTCCTGGGTGGTGTTTTGTGCGGAGCGGTCTTCGCCCAGACGGGGTGCTGTGGAGGCAGAGGGCGCTGTGGTGTTTGCGGTGCCCAGGGGCTCCTGGCCTTGCGTCCAGGCCGAAGGTAGCCTGAACACAAAGGGCGCTTTAAAGGCTGCGGCGCCCGGGTCTACCAGGCCTTGCGACCAGGCCGGTGGCATGATGGAGGTAGAGGGCGCTGTGAAGACGGCGGCGCCCGGGGGTACTTGGCCTTGCGACCAGGCCGGGGGCGCTTCTTGCTTGGCCGCGCTCTGAGTCGAGGCGCATGACGTAGCAGGGGGCGTGGCCGCGGCTCCTGCCGCTTGAGCCCTAGCTCGGAGCGGTGACGATGCAGCAACGTGAGTGGTGAGTGGGGTCTCGGGCTCTGCGACGGGGAGCTGGGGCAGGCTTGCGACCATCGGGCACGGGGTGTTGTCGTCCCCATTACCTGCTCCCTTTTCTTCAACTCCCTCCGCGGCGTCGTCTCCGGCCGTCGTCCCTCCTGCACCTTCCTCAGAGGCGGACATGCTCCTTGTCGTGGGTGGCGGGCCTCGCTGGCGGGTTCCAGCCTGCTGGGCCATCTCCTTGCTCCACTCCACCAGCGCTTCCTGCTGTACCCGGGCCATCTTCCGTGCGAGGCCCTCCAGCGCGGTCTGTGCACGCTCCCGATCTCCGGGGAGCTGCGCCAGGATCTCCAGCAGGCCTTCTGGAGTGGCGGCCTGCAACAGGCTCCTGACCACAGGGTCGGTGCTGCCTGACTCTCCCTCCATCTCCGGGTGTGTTCTCTCTAGACTCCTCCAAGCTGCACCCATCTTCTCTCTTTTGTTCTGTATACGCCCATACTGAGGGCGGTCCTGGGGTAACTTGGTGATTGTCAGTTCCAGGGGCAGACCCCCCACGCTGACGGACATCTCAATCATTGCAGTCTCTGCTGGTGGGGGCGGTCTTCGTTTTTGGCGCCATTCTTGGTCCTGGCCCACGATGGGAGGTGGCCTCTTGCCACCCTCTGGCACGCCCATAATGGCGTCCGCTCTGCCAGGGCGGGAAATCTTCTTAGATGGCGGGAATCGCTTCCCAGTGGCGGGAAACACTGCAGATGGCGGGAAAAGACTGCAGATGACGGGCAAATGGCGGGAACCGATCCGAGATGGCGTCCGATGGCGGGGACCCTCCGGAACCGGCGGGAGACTTCTTTTTGAGGTAAATGCGAACTTTTCTTCAGGCACGCAGTACCCGGTGGTTGCGGGCACGTTATCCTGCCGACTACGCCAAAGTTGACGCGCCCCCTGGGCCATGTTCAAGGGATACCCGGAGCCGGATCTGTATGGGGGTAGTAGTCCTTGTGGCGGTGACCCGGTCCGTGCCCAGGGTGTCAAACTAAGTGTGTGGCAGTCTTTGTAGATGTTGTTTAAGTGTCGACTACGCCACCCGTTGAGTGCGGCTTTGAAGCCGCCGCTGCAGAGCAGTCCGCTGAGGCCGGTGGTATATGTGCAGCAGTGATGGTATAACCCCCAACGGGAGGGGTATGACCTCAGGGCAGCAGGTGTGGATGATGGGGGTTGTGATGATGGAGGAAGGAGAGGCAGAGTCAGGAGATGCAGTTTCAGGGTTTTTACTCACTGATGTTGCTTTAGTCACTCTGGCCTTGAGTGACCACCCGAGCCGTGCTGCGTCCACCAGGTGCGGGACTCGGCTAACCCCCAGGCAGTTCCGGAGCGTGGTCCTGAGCTTCCCTCTCACTCTCTTTCTCCTGGCCGTCCCCACCAGGGATCCACCTCTGTCCAGCTCCCTCGGGCCTCTTAGTGGTTGAACCTTCTCTGGCTTCCCTGGCCCTACTCGTGGTGTGCCTTCCTGGTGGATATGGTGAGGGTCGTGGCAAAACTTGCCCACGACCTCCGGTTCCTGGTTAAGGGTTACTTCTGCCTCCGCCAGCTTGGGATCCGGTGCCCTCTTCTGCCAACCCTTCACCCTTTCTGGTCTGATTCTGGGATCTTAGGGTTCCCTCTGTCTCTGCTTCTCTGGGCCTTTCTTCCTCCTCTCTCTCTTCACTGCAGGCTTTGCTCTGGAGCGGGGCCAGCCAGAGCCACAGCTCCCTGTCAGCCCTCCTGGCTGAGCTCCTCTGCTCTGCTCCTCCTCTCTCTGACTAAAGACCCTATTCTAAGATGGTGCCCACCTTATATACTCCCTCTATGTGTGAACCCAGGTGACCAGCACCCAATGGGCTCCTAGCTTTACCCAGACTACTCCCCCTATCTGCCCCTACACTACTGGGATGTTCCACCCCCCTCCCACTCCAGCCAGGGACAGACGCTGTCGTACCTGCACATATACTGGTGGGAGTACCGTTGTTCTGTCCCCCGGAAATGGGATGTATGTAGTGCATGCAGCCTACTAAGCTCAGTTCCACACTCCATCCTTACCCGGGAGTGGAATACCACACCTCTGGGTCGAGGTGCAATACCCCTGTAGCAGCCGAATCCTCAGGGTGCTACATCTGCGTCCCAGCACAGCGGCGTATGACGTAACTGCCATGCGCAGATGTCAGCTGCTGGCCTCTGATTGTTATGTTCTGCTACCAGAGCTAAGGAAAGAGAGGAGATCTGTCCCTACGATAGAACTCAGCTGAATCCCTACGATGTAACAGGGAACCTGATCCTGCGATCAGACCTGCTAAAGTCCTAAGCTAGTCTGTACGGAGACCTATAGATGTGGGGAAGGAATCCCTACAAGTACTAAGGACTGGGAGGAAAATGGGACACCTCCTAACAGAAATAGTAGCAGACAGACGAACAAACAAAATATATAGAACATAGAGGTCCGTAGACCAAGCAAACTAACAGAGTTAGATACAGAGCACAGGCTAGCTAGAAAGTAGTTATACAATGAATTCCAGCAAAGCCAGAAGGGCGGAGCAGGATTAAATAGGCCAACAAGGTCATGTGACCAGCAAAGGAAAAAACCTAAGAGCAAGGTTCTAACAGTACCCCCCCTTCTAAGAGGATCCTCCGGATCCCCTAGGACCAGGCTTATCAGGAAATCTCCTGTGAAACGCTCTGATAAGTCTGGACGCGGAAACATCATCTGACCTCACCCAAGAGTTATCCTCGGGTCCGAAACCTTTCCAGGCCACAAGATACTGCAAACTACCTCTATACCGTCTAGAGTTAAGGATGCGAGAAATTTCATATTCCCCGTCCTCCACCACCGGAGGAACAGAGGCAGAGGCGTCACCATCCGACACAACAGCTTTTTTTAACAGAGAGACATGAAATACCGGATTAATTCTCCAGGAGGTAGGAACCTCCAACCTAACAGCAGATTGGTTGACAACCTGAAGCACCTTAAAGGGCCCTACAAACTTGGGACCCAATTTCTTAGAAGGAATCCTCAACCGCAGATTCCTAGAGGACAACCAAACCATGTCACCAACAGCGAACAAAACCTCCTGTCGTTTCCTATCAAAGTAGTCTTTAGATTTTCTGTTGGCCTCCTGAAGATTACCACGCACATCCGTCCAAACTCTCTCCAAATCACCGGAAAAATTCTCCTCCTCAGGCACGGCAGATCCCAACTTGGAGAACGACCCAAACGACGGATGTCTCCCAGAACAACAAAAAAAAGGCGAACAACCAGCAGAAGAAGATGTATGATTGTTCAGAGCAAATTCAGCAAGTGGCAGAAACTCAGACCACCCCTCTTGATTGTCTGCCACAAAACAACGCAAGAACTGCTCAACATCCTGGTTTTTCCTTTCTGTCTGGCCATTAGATTCAGGATGATATCCGGACGAGAACGACAAATGAACTCCCAACCTGTCACAAAAGGCACGCCAAAAACGAGCCACGAACTGAGGACCCCTATCAGAAACAATGTCAGTAGGAACGCCATGAAGTCTGACAATTTCCTTGACAAAGGCCTTAGCGAGAGTTTTAGCGCAGGGCAGTTTGACGAAGGGAACCAAGTGACACATCTTGCTAAAACGGTCCACGACCACCCAGATGACAGTAAAACCCTCAGAGGGGGGAAGGTCAGTTATAAAGTCCATAGCCAAATGTGTCCAAGGAGCACTGGGAACCTCCAAAGGACAAAGCAACCCCGCAGCAGGAGTATGTGAGGACTTAGATCTAGCACATATAGTACATTGACGCACCCACTTAATGACTTCCTTCTGCCATCCAGGCCACCAAAAACTGCGACCCACCAGTCTCTTGGTCTCAGAGATTCCGGGATGACCTGCCAACCGAGATTCGTGACACTCAACAAACAAATCTCTCCTAAAGGTCCCAGGCACAAACAACCTCCCATGAGGAGTGTTAGATGGGGCATTCTCCTGTGCTTTAAGAATCTCATCTTCCAAAACGGAGTCCAAAGCAGCTATCACAACACCTTCTTGTAAAATGTTCTCCTCTTTCTCAGCACCGACTATGGGAGAAAAACTGCGAGACAAGGCATCCGCCTTAACATTCTTAGTACCAGGGATGTAAGTAACGGAGAAATTAAACCGCGAGAAAAACAGTGCCCACCTAGCCTGACGGGCAGGGCCGGCTCCAGGTTTTTCTGGGCCCCGGGCGAAAGAGTCTCAGTGGGCCCCTTTAACACATACCACGATTCATGATGCAGAGATACGGCGGAGAAATATATATATATAGTACAATGCAAAGATTTCACTTCATGAGTGATATCTATTGTAAATTCCACAATAGCTCAGAAACCGGTGAATCGCTCCACACAGAATAGTGGCCCCCATATAAGGCTCCATACGGAATACTGGTCCCCATATAACGCCCATACGGAATACTGGCCCCCATATAAGGCTCCATACGGAATACTGGCCCCCATATAAGGCTCCATACGGAATACTGGCTTCCATATAAGGCTCCATACGGAATACTGGCCCCCATATAAGGCTCCATACAGAATACTGGCCCCCATATAACGCTCCATACAGGATACTGGCCCCCATATAACGCTCCATACAGGATACCGGTCCCCATATAATGCTGCATGCAGGCTGTTACCCCCCACATAATGCCCCATACAGGCTGTCCCCCCCTTATAATGCTCCATGCAGGCTGTTACCCCCCACATAATGCCCCATACAGGTCCCTCCCTTTTAATGCTCCATGCAGGCTGTTACCCCCCACATAATGCCCCATACAGGCTGCCCCCCCCTTATAATGCTCCATGCAGGCTGTTACCCCCCACATAATGCCCCATACAGGTCCCTCCCTTTTAATGCTCCATGCAGGCTGTTACCCCCCACATAATGCCCCATACAGGCTGCCCCCCCCTTATAATGCTCCATGCAGGCTGTTACCCCCCACATAATGCCCCATACAGGCTGCCCCCCCCCTTATAATGCTCCATGCAGGCTGTTCCCCCCCACATAATGCCCCATACAGCCCCCCCCCTTTTAATGCTCCATGCAGGCTGTTACCCCCCACATAATGCCCCATACAGGCTGCCCCCCCCTTATAATGCTCCATGCAGGCTGTTCCCCCCCACATAATGCCCCATACAGGCTGCCCCCCCCCCTTATAATGCTCCATGCAGGCTGTTCCCCCCCACATAATGCCCCATACAGGCCCCCCCCTTTTAATGCTCCATGCAGGCTGTTACCCCCCACATAATGCCCCATACAGGCTGCCCCCCCTCTTTATAATGCCCCATGCAGGCTGTCACCCCTCCTCTTTATAATGCTCCATGCAGGCTGTCACCCCTCCTCTTTATACTGCCCCATACAGGCTGTCACCCCTCCTCTTTATAATGCCCCATGCAGGATGTCCCCCCCTCTCTTTATAATGCCCCGTGCAGGCTGTTCCCCACCTTATAATGCCCCATGCAGGCTGGTCCCCACCTTATAATGCCCCATGCAGGCTGTCACCCCTCTTCATTATAATGCCCCAAGCAGGAATCCCCCCCTCTTTATAATGCCCCATGCAGGCTGTTCCCCACCTTATAATGCCCCATGCAGGCTGTCACCCCTCCTCTTTATAATGCCCCATGCAGGATGCCCCCCCTCTCTTTATAATGCCCCGTGCAGGCTGTTCCCCACCTTATAATGCCCCATGCAGGCTGGTCCCCACCTTATAATGCCCCATGCAGGCTGTCACCCCTCCTCATTATAATGCCCCAAGCAGGAATCCCCCCCTCTTTATAATGCCCCATGCAGGCTGTTCCCCACCTTATAATGCCC
Organism: Phyllobates terribilis; assembly: GCF_046119375.1. Lineage (NCBI taxonomy): Eukaryota > Metazoa > Chordata > Amphibia > Anura > Dendrobatidae > Phyllobates > Phyllobates terribilis. The sequence goes on from NW_027362762.1 coordinate 949,270,516, forward strand.
CATGCAGGCTGTCACCCCTCCTCTTTATAATGCCCCATGCAGGCTGTCACCCCTCCTCTTTATACTGCCCCATGCAGGCTGTCACCCCTCCTCTTTATAATGCCCCATGCAGGATGTCCCCCCCTCTCTTTATAATGCCCCGTGCAGGCTGTTCCCCACCTTATAATGCCCCATGCAGGCTGGTCCCCACCTTATAATGCCCCATGCAGGCTGTCACCCCTCTTCATTATAATGCCCCAAGCAGGAATCCCCCCCTCTTTATAATGCCCCATGCAGGCTGTTCCCCACCTTATAATGCCCCATGCAGGCTGTCACCCCTCCTCTTTATAATGCCCCATGCAGGATGTCCCCCCTCTCTTTATAATGCCCCGTGCAGGCTGTTCCCCACCTTATAATGCCCCATGCAGGCTGGTCCCCACCTTATAATGCCCCATGCAGGCTGTCACCCCTCCTCATTATAATGCCCCAAGCAGGAATCCCCCCCTCTTTATAATGCCCCATGCAGGCTGTTCCCCACCTTATAATGCCCCATGCAGGATGCCCCCCCCCTCCCCTCTTTATAATGCCCCATGCCTCCATACATTAAAAAAAAAAAAAAATCAAATACTCACCTCCCTTCTCCTCACCTGCTACCTGCTGCCCGCCGCTCGCTGCTCGGCTCCGAACTCCAGCGTTGTCGGCGTCTTCCCGCTCAGAGCTCCCTGTGATGGCTCAGGGGAGGGCGCGGTGTAAAGACGTCACCGCGCCCTCTGACCTGAGACGTCACAGGGAGCGCAGAGCAGGAAGACAGCTGATCTGCGGAGGCACGGGGAGAGGTAAGTATCGGGCTACCGGGGCCCTGAGCAAGCGGCGGAGAAGGGCGGGCGCTGACACCGCTCTCCTCCGCCCATAGCCCAGCGGGGTGCGCGACCGCCAGTGGGCCCCTCTGCCTGCTCAGGGCCCCGGCATTTGCCCGGGTGCGCCGGGTGCTGACGCCGGCCCTGCTGACGGGCATTCAGGCGCTTGGCAGCATCAAGATATATCAGATTTTTATGATCCGTAAGAATCTGAACGGGAAATTCCGCACCTTCCAAGAAGTGGCGCCAGTGTTCAAATGCGAGTTTAATAGCCAATAATTCCCGATTACCAATATCGTAATTCAGTTCAGTCTCCGAAATTTTTTTTGAAAAAAAGGCACAGGGATGTAATCCATCCCCGTTATCCTGAGACAATACTGCGCCAACCCCCACAGAGGAAGCATCAACCTCAACCAAAAACGGCTTAGTCACATCAGGCTGCATAAGGATGGGAGCAGAGGTGAACCTCTCCTTGAGATACACAAAAGCTTCAATGGCCTCAGAAGACCACTGAACCGCATCAGCACCTTTCCTGGTGAGATCGGTCAGAGGTTTGACAATACTAGAAAAAATTTTTATGAATTTTCTGTAATAATTGGTGAAACCCAAAAACCTCTGTATCGATTTCAAACCAATAGGCCTAGGCCATTCCTGTACAGCTTGAACTTTAACCGGGTCCATCTCAAAACCTTCGCTGGAGATAATGTAACCCAAAAAACTAATTCTCTGTACAGCGAACTCACATTTCTCCAGCTTAGCAAAAAGCGAATTGTCCATTAATAACTGTAATACCTCACGTACGCTCCGCCAATGAGACTACAGATCCGGCGAATAAATCAAAATGTCATCCAAATACACAACCACATTTTTGCCGATCAAAGGTCTAAGGATGTCATTAATAAGATTCTGAAAAAATGCAGGAGCATTAGTAAGACCAAAAGGCATAACCAGGTTCTCAAAATGACCCACAGGAGTGTTAAAAGCAGTCTTCCATTCGTCACCCTCCTTCATGCGCAACAGATTGTATGCCCCCTTAAGGTCAATTTTAGAGAACCACTTTGCCTCCATTAACTGGTTAAACAGATCAGGAATCAATGGCAGTGGGTAAGGATTGCGTACAGTAATTTTGTTAATCTCACGAAAATCCAGACAAGGACGTAAACCGCCGTCCTTTTTTTTTACAAAAAAAAATCCAACCGCCACAGGAGACTTAGAGGGCCTAATGTGACCGGCGGCCAAACTTGTCTGTATGTATTCCTCCAAAGCCTTCCTCTCAGGAATAGTAAGGTTAAATAAACGACTTTTAGGAAGAGTCGCTCCAGGGACAAATTCAATAGAACAATCATAGTCTCTATGGGGAGGCAAAACCTGCGATTCCTTCTCAGAAAAAACTCTCCAAAAATCCTGAATAGGAACAGGCAATTCTCCCCTATCCAAAGCTGCAATACGCCCGTTACAACACTTGTCATAACATTTATGGCTCCAGGATTTAATTTCACTGGTAGACCAATCCAGTACAGGATTGTGAAATTTTAACCAGGGCAATCCCAATATTACTGGAGAAGGCAAGTTATTCAAAACTACCAAATCCAATTTCTCATGGTGAACACCATTAATAGTGAGAGGAAATTCACAGACCTTGAGAGTAATATTCTTCAAAGGGGAACCATCCACAGAAACCACAGCAATGGGGGATGATAAAGGTTCGGGTTTTAAATTTAGTCTTTCCAAGAATCCCCCATCAATTACATTCAGAGTAGACCCACAATCAACAAACACCCGAAATTCCATTAATTTTTCCTGAGCAATCGTGGAAGCAGCTAAAAATACACCCTTGGAATTTAAACAGGCAATACGGGCATGACTGACCATTGTTTTTTCTTTCTTCATACGAAGCTCACAGCCTTTAATCAAATGACCAGATTTTCCGCAATAGAAACACAAGCCTTCAGAAAATCTACGGTCTTTTTCTTGAGAGCGAGGTGCCACCGATCCAATCTCCATCGGTTCACCACTGTTAGTACACACATTCTCATAACCAGAAACTGACATAGCAGAGGATTTGCTCTCATTAACCCTTGCACGCAGTCTCCTATCCACCCGTATAGCTAATTGCATAGCCTGTTGCAAATCTTCAGGTGTAGGATAAGCAATTAGCAGGTCTTTAACCCTTTCATTGAGCCCAGCAAGAAACAGACTTTTCAGAGCAGAATCGTTCCACCCTATTTGAGTAGACCATCGACGGAAATGAGTACAATATTTTTCCACATTACCTGATCCCTGTTTCAAACGTCTCAACTCAGTCTCAGCTGATGCGACACGGTCAGGATCATCATATAATAGTCCCAAAGCAGAAAAAAAACTATCCACTGATCTGAAGCATGTATCACTAGGTTGCAAAGAAAAGGCCCACTCCTGAGGCTCTTTGCGCAAAGGTGACATTATGAACCCTATGCGCTGGGATTCATCCCCAGAGGACTTGGGTCTCAAACGAAAATACAATAAGCAAGCATTTTTAAATGAAAAAAATTCTCGGTGTTCACCAAAAAATAAATCCGGCAAACATACCTTAGGCTCCAAGAAATGTGCTCCAGGACAGTTACTCACATGCTGATGGAGCTCGGCCACCTCCAGAGAGAGTCCCTGCAGGCGATGAGCCAAATCCTGAACCGACACCATGATGGAACAGAAAAATCTTTCCTTAGATAATTTGCAGGCTGGACTTACTGTTATGTTCTGCTACCAGAGCTAAGGAAAGAGAGGAGATCTGTCCCTACGATAGAACTCAGCTGAATCCCTACGATGTAACAGGGAACCTGATCCTGCGATCAGACCTGCTAAAGTCCTAAGCTAGTCTGTACGGAGACCTATAGATGTGGGGAAGGAATCCCTACAAGTACTAAGGACTGGGAGGAAAATGGGACACCTCCTAACAGAAATAGTAGCAGACAGATGAACAAACAAAATATATAGAACATAGAGGTCCGTAGACCAAGCAAACTAACAGAGTTAGGCTGTGTGCCCACGTAGCATTTTTCAAGCGTATATGCTGCGGAATTTCCGCAGCATAAACGCTCCAAAAACGCTTGGTAATCCGCCCCCCATGGTCCTCAATGAGAAGCCGCACTGTCAATGCCCACGCTGCGTTTTTTTCCGCTGCGTTTATGCTCCGCGGAAAAATCCGCAGCATGTCATTTAATTTTGCGGAAGCGCGGCGTAATCACCGCCATTGACTTGCATTGGGCCGCTTCAAATCCGCAAATATGTAAAAATAATTGCGGAAGTGAAGCGCATTTGCTGCGGTCTTGTACCTCAAAACCGCAGCAAATAGGAAGTGACGTCACAATTGGGCGTTCCATCCATCCATCCCATGAGCATCCCATAATCCAGGAAGACGAGAATCCCATAATATTCCCGTCTCTCAGGATCATGGCTGCTAACGTGGGATGGTACAAGCGGATGAATGTCAACGTGGGATTCATGATTAGTGTGGTAAGTGTCTGTATGTGTCTGTGTGGTGTGTATGTGGTCTGTATGTGTCTGTGTGGGGTCTGTGTGGGGTCTGTGTGGGGTCTGTGTGGGGTCTGTGTGCGCAGGTGTCAGCAGGCAGACATAGGCCGATGTAACACTACTACTTCCATCGGCCTATGTCTGTCCCCCGTCCACTCCTGCCAGCAGGATCAGCTCGATGGGAGCAGTAGTTCCCATCAGCCTGATCCTGCTGTAAAATGTGCCCCAAAATTAAATTTAATAGCCCCCATATGTGCCTCCATATATTATTGACCCTATCCCCCCCCCCCTATTTTTTTTTTTTTTTTGGGGGGGGTGCTATCATTAGTTTTTTGTTTATTGGCCCCAATAATATGTAATCTACTGCCCCCTTTTTTTTCATTGGTGGCCAGTGGTTACCTAAAATAAATTATTTCATACATTACCTGTCCCCGCCGATCGCCACCTAAAATAAAGTAAAAAATAAAAAACTACACCTATACTCACCTAGACACCTAATTCCCCGAAGCCATCGATCTCCTGTAATAAAATATAAAATAATAAACCACAACCTTATCCTTACCCCTCCGTAGTAGTCCACGAGTGTCCCACGAAGATCTCCAGTTCAGAGCAGCCACATAGAATGTGACTGCTCTGAACCGCTGCCGCCGCTAGAATGAACGGGTTCGCCGGAGTTCAGGCAGCGCTGCTCCGGTTAGCTGCTTTACGGCCCCGCTGTATCGTGAGAAATTCCCACGGTACAACAGGGCTGTAAAGGAGGTCACCGGAGCAGCGCTGACTGAATGCACTCCGGTGACCTCAGTCAGGGGCTCATGCTGCTGGGAGCGGACGTGTTCCCGGCAGTGTGAGCTTACAGCAGCCATGACAGCTGTCACATCTCCAGATGTGACAGCTGTGCATGGGAGATCAGCGCAGGAACGTGGACAGGTAACTATTTTTTTTTTTTTAGTAAAATTAGAATTAAATAAAATTGTGTTTTATTTCAAATAAATTATTTTTTTCTGGGTGTTTGTCTTTTTTCTTTTTAACACTTTGTAGGTTAGTAATGGGGGTGTCTTATTGACGCCCATCATTACTAACCTGGGCTTCATGTCAGCTGGCGCTGACATGAACCCCACCACTATTACCCCCTGCCACCGCACCAGGGCAGCGTGGAAGAGCGAGGCTAAGTGCCAGATTTGGCGCACAAATATGATGCGCCAAATCTGGGGCAGCTGAGGGCTGATATTATAGCCTGGGAGGGGGCCTATAACCATGGCCCCTTTCTAGGCTATTAATATCAGGTCGCAGCTGTCCGCCTAGCCTTTGCTGGCTTCAATTTATAGGGGGACCCCATGTCATTTTTTTGGGGGGGTCTTCTTATATAGTAGCCAGAAAAGGCAAAGCGGCTAGCCTTTGCTGGCTAAAATTTATAGGGGGACCCCATGTCACTTTTTTTTGGGGGGGTCTTCATAAATAGTAGCCAGAAAAGGCAAAGTGGCTAGCCTTTGCTGGCTACAATTTATAGGGGGACCCCATGTCATTTTTTTGGGGGGGTCTTCTTATATAGTAGCCAGAAAAGGCAAAGCGGCTAGCCTTTGCTGGCTACAATTTATAGGGGGACCCCATGTCACTTTTTTTTGGGGGGGGTCTTCATAAATAGTAGCCAGAAAAGGCAAAGTGGCTAGCCTTTGCTGGCTACAATTTATAGGGGGACCCCATGTCACTTTTTTTGGGGGGGGTCTTCATATATAGTAGCCAGAAAAGGCAAAGTGGCTAGCCTTTGCTGGCTACAATTTATAGGGGGACCCCATGTCATTTTTTTGGGGGGGGTCTTCTTATATAGTAGCCAGAAAAGGCAAAGCGGCTAGCCTTTGCTGGCTACAATTTATAGGGGGACCCCATGTCACTTTTTTTTGGGGGGGTCTTCATAAATAGTAGCCAGAAAAGGCAAAGTGGCTAGCCTTTGCTGGCTACAATTTATAGGGGGACCCCATGTCACTTTTTTGGGGGGGGGGTCTTCATATATAGTAGCCAGAAAAGGCAAAGTGGCTAGCCTTTGCTGGCTACAATTTATAGGGGGACCCCATGTCATTTTTTTGGGGGGGGTCTTCTTATATAGTAGCCAGAAAAGGCAAAGCGGCTAGCCTTTGCTGGCTACAATTTATAGGGGGACCCCATGTCACTTTTTTTGGGGGGAGTCTTCATATATAGTAGCCAGAAAAGGCAAAGTGGCTAGCCTTTGCTGGCTACAATTTATAGGGGGACCCCATGTCACTTTTTTGGGGGGGGGGCTTCCTATATAGTAGCCAGTAAAGGCTAAGCTAACTGCTGCGGCCTGGTATTAATAGCAAAGGAAGGGTCCATGGTTATTGGCTACTTCACAGACTATAACATCAGCCAACAACCGTCTGCTTTCCCTTTGCTAGTTATTAAAACTATGCGTGAGCCCACTTATTTTTTTTGGTTAAAAGATTTTATTAAAGTGAAAGATTATTGTACAGTGTATGTAGGTTCATTCACTGAAAGCTCCTGCATACGCTGTAAGGTTGATTTCTCACGTCCACATATCCACGTTAGTACAGATAAGTGTGACCGAGCATGCTTTGCAATGGGTCTGTGTGTGGGTCTCCGCTGTGTGTGGAAAATGGCATCAACACTCGTCCCGGAGATTGACGTGTGAAAGAGCCGTACAATATAGGTGAGGGGTTAGTGTTGGTGTGTGTGCGTACATATCTCCATATGTTTATTTAATTATTTTTTGGGGGTTAATCTTTTATTCCTCCATTTTGTTTTTAAAATAATATTCACACACGTTATTATTCACTGTAGATTGAAAAATATCCCGAAATATGGGACCGAGCTAGTCCTGACTACAAAGACAAGCAGAAGAAAAAAGACGCCTGGGCCTCTGTGTTGAGCCAAATGTATCCCCAGTGGGTGAATGCGGAACGTGATGCCCAAGAGGAAATTAGTAAGTTTTGATTTTACACTTATTTTTATATCTATTTATAATTGCACTTTTTGGTGTTAAAGCAGTTCATAAATTGTTTTGGTTGTGTCATTGCAGTGTATGATATTAAAAATCGGTGGACATCGGTCACCGACCGGCTGGTGAAGTATCACCAGTCGGTGCAAAGTGGCTCATCACCAAAAAAAAGAAAATTTCCTTTTGCGGACGAGCTGGCCTTCATACTAACCAGTAGGAGTTTGCGGAGGTAAATTCCCAAAACATATTAATTGAAATGTTTCCAAAAATGTTGTATTTACATTGGGATTTACCTTTTATTATATACAGAACTGAAGGCAACATCATGGCCCCAACAGCAGAAGAGGACACAAACACAGAGCAAGCAGAGGAGGAATCCGAGGACTTTTTCCAGCTTTCCTCACCGGATCCATCTGCTTCGGCATCTTCAGCATCTGGTTGTCCCTCACATTCTTTGTCCAATCCAGCGGACATCGGGACGGGTTTGGTGACTGATTCTCCTGCTCCTGCTCCAAGTGACGCTGGAAGCTCTGCTGGTGATGTGTTGAGGCCCACTGGGAGGGGGTCTGGTTCTGTTCATCTCGTGGCATCGAGAAGGGCGGGCAAAAAAAAGGCCAAAAGCCACGGGGGTGGGACTATTGTGCTTGAAGCACTCACAAATCGAACCCTCAGCCTTGTGGAAAGGGCATCCCAGGAAGATGCCATTGATAAATTTTGCTCAGCCCAAGCTGCCCGCATCAGATCTCTGCCACGAGATAGGCAGAACATGTACATGACTGCAGCAGGCGCTATGGTCATGGCAATTGAAGAGGCAGCAGTTATGCCCTCGCCCCCAGCCGTAGTATGCGGAATATTTAATTGTTTCAAACCCAGTGTGCCTCCACCACGACCAGCAGCTGCAACCCAGCGTTTTGGGCAGGTTGCTGCAGCATACCGTCCAGAAGATATGCAACCAAGTTATGGTCGGCAAATGGCTCATGGTGCATCATCATTTGTCAGAGGACCATCCCCCAACTCTACTTTTTCTCAAGAAATGTTTCCTGGGTACAGCTTTGAAGAAGACCTTCAAAACTTGTAGTTAAAAAATTTTACCCCTCCCTGTCAGCATTTTTGGACCCTAGCAAATACAGACAGCACCTGTAGGTCGATAGATACACAATGTTTTAGAGAATCAGACAATTAACAAAGACCTTTTCTTATGGTCACCTATACCAGGCATCAGGCGTAGGGGACTGTAAGAAAAGGTCTTTCTTTTTATATAATTAAACAACCTACAGGTGCTGCCCGTATTTTAGGGCCCAAAACTGATTACAGGACAGGTGTGCTGTACACAGTGTGTAATTTCTTCCCAAGTTATGGGCAATGTTTGTCCGATTAAATTTTCTAGAAGTTTGTTGTTTTGTGTTTTTAAAAAGTTTTTTACAGTTATTCTATATTACGTATTAAAAAAATTATTTAAACTATCTGTTAATTTTTCTTTTCAAGTGTATATGTGGTTGGATTGGGTTGTAATGAAAAAGTGTTCTCCTGATCTGCGCTCACCATAGCGCAGGTCAGAGGAACTCTACATTTTTGAAATTTGTTCAAACTAATCTACGTATGTGGTCGGCTGTATACAGTCGTTTTTAAATTAGAAATATACTTTGATATTTTGGACCACAACTATTTTTTGGATGAATACTACTCTCAACACTGTTATTTGCTAGTTCTGTTCTTAGCGCAAGCAAATAACAATGGTGAGGGTTGACTTTAGCAGACAGTACTTGTGAAGAGCGCTCTAGGTAGTAATGCCAATTTACAGGCTCTGGTCTTTGTGGGTTGTTCACTTTTGCGTTGACGTATTGTCGGAAAACAAAATGCCTCATCCGATACCATCACAAAAGGAACTGGATGTGTGGAACCCGGCAAAGGTCTTGGGGCTGGGAGCGTTACGCCATCTTGAAGAATTTGCAGCCCAATCTGTGATGATCTAAACACCCGAGAGTCCCCAGTACTGCCATAAGCACCAACGTCAATGGCAACAAATTTGAAATGTGCATCAGCCACCGCCATCAGGACCACAGAAAAAAATTTCTTATAATTAAAGAAGCGTGATCCTGATCGTGGTGGCTGCTGAGCTCTCACATGTTTGGCATCGACAGCACCAATGCAGTTTGGGAAATTGGCCACAGTTTGAAAGCCTGCTGCGACCTGCAGCCAAGTCTCCTCGGTTGGAGAATGCATCACGATGGGCTGCAACTTCTGCCAGATGACGGTACATGTGCACCTCACAATTCTGGAAATGGTGGATTTACCAACCCTAAATTGGAGGTGCAGTGATGTATAGCTCTCTCCTGTGGCCAAAAATCTGAAAAGGAAAAATAGATAATTAGAAAAGCCATAAAAAGAAATACAAGCCAACAGTAATTATCCATTATTGATTCATCTTTTAAAAAATTAAGGTCTTTATTACAAAAAACTATTCCAACAATGGGTGCGTTTTTTTGGGGGGAGGGGGGCTCCACATTTTCAATCTTTTTTGGTCATCTTTTGTTTTCTCTTGAGTTCACACATATCAATTTATAATGTGTTTTGACTTTGTGTCTGTGTTTGCCTACGATGTTTGCTCTAGAGTCTCTGTGCATGGTGATCTCATGGTCAAGCCAAAAATATGTACACAAAGACAGACACAGTGGAGCCATCACCACAGGGTAACAAAACCAGGTACACCAGCCATCACCGCAGGGTGGCGAACAAAACCAGGTACACCAGCCATCACCGCAGGGTGGCGAACAAAACCAGGTACATATAAATCAACATTCAACTTACCGCAAGGTGATGAGCAGCCTTTCCTCAGCAGAGATGGCCCTTCGCATTACAGTGTCTTGGAAGTCCAGGTCAGGAGACATAAGGCTCAGCAGCCGATCAAATGCAATAATGTTCAGACGGCAGAACTGTTTAAATTTTTCAGGAAAACTATAGTAAACAGAGAAAAAAAAAATATTAAAAGATAATTTTGTAACATAGTATACAAACAAAACCTTAAAAAAACAGCATAGACGGGTGACATTATACTTTCTTCACATATATCTTACCTCCTTAAATCCTGGTAGAGAACATTAAAGTGGCCCTTGTCCGTCCGCTCCTGCAAGATAGGGTGCACCCAAATTTTTTTTGGTCGTCTTCTCCTCCTTAAACGCTCCTATAAAACAATAATAGGTTAGTACACACACTACATAAAAATAATGTACCCCAAAAAAACTTAGTTTATATTACCTGCTCAACGTTGTAGTGCAGGAGATTTAAGCAAGTCATTAGCAGAAGGTTTAGGCATGGTCTGCTGACCCGCAGGGGCTGCAATTCCTGTGGCATACTGTCTTTTGCAAAAAACAAAATGGTGAAGAGGGGTTGAACTAGGAAATGACATCAGGATTTCCATCTTTTTTTTTTTTTTCTTTCAATAACTTTATTTGTGCTCAAAAACGCATGAAATAAGCTTACAAAAACGCATGTAAAATCCGCATACAAAAACGCGTCAAAAACGCGTCAAAAACGCGACCAAAAAACGCACGCGATTTTCTGGCAAGGGACATGCAGAAATGTTGCAGAAATTTTCTGCTTCATAAATGCAACGTGGGCACATAGCCTTAGATACAGAGCACAGGCTAGCTAGAAAGTAGTTATACAATGAAGTCCAGCAAAGCCAGAAGGGCGGAGCAGGATTAAGTAGGCCAACAAGGTCATGTGACCAGCAAAGGAAAAAACCTAAGAGCAAGGTTCTAACACTGATAGGCCGGCGGCTGACACTGGTATTGCTGTGCAGAGAGCCGGTCTCTGCGCGGCAATACACTGCATTACAGCGCTGATGTCGGCGGCAGCTGGATGGGGCCGCGATCATTATGGGGTCTGTGCCTGCGGGCCACAGGTGCAGAAAGGACGCCGAGGGAACGTAGGACAGGTGAGATTTTTTTTTTTTTTTTCTCTGTCATGTGAAATACGCACAGGGGACCTCTGCTCAGTATGGGGGGGCACTGAGCGCAGCATGGGGAGATGGGGACCCTGAGCGCTGTATGTGGGGACGGGGACCCTGAGCGCTGTATGGGAGGACGGGGACCCTGAGCACAGTATGGGGGGACGGGGACCCTGTGCGCAGTATTGGGGGGGACGGGGACCCTGTGCGCAGTATTGGGGGGAGCGGCGATCCTGTGCGCAGTATTGGGGGGGGGGGAACCTGGATGGGGGACATGTCTGCAACATGGGAACCTGGATGGGGGACATGTCTGCAAGATAAGGACCAAGATGGGGAACCATGTCTACAATATGGGGGACCATGTCTGCAATATGGGGGACCTGGATTGGAGACCATGTCTGAAATATGGGGACCATGTCTGCAATATGGGGACCATGTCTGCAATATGGGGGACCTGGATGGGAGACCATGTCTGCAATATAGGGGACCTAGATGGGAGACCATGTCTGCAAATATGGGGGACCTGGATGGGAGACCATGTCTGCAAATATGGGGAACCTGGATGGGAGACCATGTCTGCAAATATGGGGGACCTGGATGGGAGACCATGTCTGCAAATATGGGGGACCTGGATGGGAGACCATGTCTGCAAATATGGGGGACCTGGATGGGAGACCATGTCTGCAATATGGGGGACCATGTCTGGAATATGGGGGATCATGTCTGCAATATGGGGGACCAGGATGGGGGACCATGTCTGCAATATGAGGGACCTGGATGGGAGACCATGTCTGCAATATGGGGGACCTGGATGGGAGACCATGTCTGCAATATGGGGGACCTGGATGGGAGACCATGTCTGTAATATGGGGGACCTGGATGGGAGACCATGTCTGCAATATGGGGGACCTGGATGGGGGACCATGTCTGCAATATGGGGGACCATGTCTGCGGGACCATGTCTGCAATATGGGGGACCTGGATGGGGGATCATGTCTGCAATATGGGGGACCTGGATGGGAGACCATGTCTGCAATATGGCGGACCTGGATGGGAGACCATGTCTGTAATATGGGGACCTGGGTGGGAGACGATGTCTGCAATATGGGGGACCTGGATGGGAGACCATGTCTGCAATATGGGGGACCTGGATGGGAGATCATGTCTGCAATATGGGGGACCTGGATGGGAGACCATGTCTGCAATATGGGGGACCTGGATGGGAGACCATGTCTGCAAATATGGGGGACCTGAATGGGAGACCATGTCTGCAAATATGGGGGACCTGGATGGGAGACCATGTCTGCAAATATGGAGGACCTGAATGAGAGACCATGTCTGCAAATATGGGGGACCTGGATAGGAGACCATGTCTGTTAATATGGGGGACCTGGATGGGAGACCATTTCTGCAAATATGGGGGACCTGGATGGGAGACTATGTCTGCAAATATGGGGGACCTGGATGGGAGACCATGTATGCAAATATGGGGGACCTGGATGGGAGACCATGTCTGCAAATATGGGGGACCTGGAGGGGAGACCATGTCTGCAATATGGGGGACCTGGAGGGGAGACCATGTCTGCAATATGGGGGACCTGGAGGGGAGACCATGTCTGCAGTATAGGGGACCTGGAGGGGAGACCATGTCTGCAAGATGAGGACCAGTTCAAAAGGTGTATAGAAAATAAAATGATATCACTAAAAATGTCACTTTGTCATGCAAATAATGCGGCCCCCCAAATTAAATGTTTTTCCGTGTGCAGCCTATATGCCCAGCTGAGTTTGAGACCCCTGCCTTAGCGAGTGTCTTGGCACAGGGCAACTTAATGAATGGAACCAAATGACACATCTTACTAAAACGGTCCACGACTACCCAGATGACAGTAAAACCCTCGGACACAGGAAGATCAGTAATAAAATCCATTGTGAGATGCGTACAAGGCGCACTAGGAACCTCCAGAGGGCAAAGCAACCCCGTAGCAGGACTATGTGAAGCCTTTGACCTAGCACACACAATACAGTACACTGATGCACCCACTTGATGACTTCGTTCTGCCATCCAGGCCACCAAAAACTGCGACTGATAAGTCTCTTAGTCTCTGAAATTCCTGGATGACCTGCCAACCGAGACTCATGATACTCCACAAACAAATCTCTCCTAAAGGCTCTAGGCACGAACAACCTCCCATGGGGAGTGTTAGATGGAGCATCATCTTGAGCTTTCAGAATCCCATTCTCCAAAACGGAGTCCAATGCCGCCACCACAACTCCTTTCTGTAAAATGCTCTCCTCCTCCTCGGCACCGACCGTAGGAGAGAAGCTGAGAGATAAAGCTTCGGCTTTAACATTCTTAGTACCAGGGATATAGGTAACAGAAAAATGAAACCGAGAAAAAGAAAGTGCCCACCTAGCTTGACGGGTATTCAAGCGCTTGGCAGCATCCAGACAGATCAAATTCTTATGATCTGTGAAAACCTGAATAGGAAATCTAGCGCCTTCTAAAAAATGACGCCAATGTTCAAACGCAAGTTTAATAGCCAGCAACTCCCGATTTCCAACATCATAATTCAGTTCGGTTTCCGAATTTTTTTTCGAAAAGAAGGCACAAGGATGTACTCAACCCTTGTTCTCCTGAGACAAAACTGCTCCGACCCCCACCGATGAAGCATCGACCTCGGGGGGCAGAACTGAATCTCTCTTTGAGATACTTAAACGCTTCAATGGCCTCAGTAGTCCACTGGGCCGTATTCGCACCTTTCCTGGTGAGATCGGTTAGATCTTAATGAATTTCCTGTAATAATTGGCAAAACCCCAAAATCTCTGTATAGATTTCAAACCAGTAGGCCTAGGCCATTCCTGCACAGCCTGAACCTTCACAGGGTCCATCTCAAGGCCCTCGCTGGAGACAATGTAGCCCAAAAAACTAATTTTCTGCACAGCGAACTCACATTTCTCCAGCTTAGCAAAGAGTGAATTATCACTCAATAACTGCAAATCTTCACGTACACTCTGCCAATGGGACTCTAGATCTGGTGAATAAAGCAAAATGTCATCCAAATACACAACCACATTCTTACCAATCAAAGGTTTCAGGATGTCATTAATAAGGTTCTGAAAAAATGCAGGTGCATTGGTAAGACCAAAAGGCATCACCAGATTCTCAAAATGACCTACCGGAGTGTTAAAAGCAGTTTTCCATTCATCACCCTCCTTCACTCATAACAAATTGTATGCCCCCCGGAGATCAATTGTGGAGAACCACTTGGCCCCCACTAACTGGTTAAACAAGTCAGGAATTAACGGCAATGGGTAGGAATTGCGTACGGTAATCTTATTAATTTCACGAAAATCCAGACATGGACGTAAACCGCCGTCCTTTTTTTTAACAAAGAAAAATCCAGCTGCCACAGGTGACTTAGAAGGTCTAATGTGACCAGCAGCCAGGCTAGTCTGTATGTACTCCTCCAAGGCCTTTCTTTCAGGGATAGTCAGATTAAACAAGCGACTCTTGGGAAGAGTAGCTCCCGGAACAAACTCAATGGCACAATCATAATCCCTATGAGGAGGTAAAACTTGTGACTCCTCCTCCGAAAAAACCCTCCAAAAATCTTGAATAGGTACCGGTAATTCCCCTTTTTCCACAGCAGCAATGCGACCATTACAACATTGATCATAGCACTTCGGAGTCCAAGACTTAATCACATTAGTAGACCAGTCCAATAAAGGATTGTGCAATTTTAACCAAGGCAATCCTAGAACAACTGGAGAGGGTAAATTATCTAAAACAACCAAGTCCAAAATTTCTTGGTGAACTCCATTGATAGTGAGGGGAAATGCAGCAGTCTTGTGAGTAATACATTTCAAAGGAGTGTTATCAATTGCAATCACAGAAATAGGTGATGACAAAGGTTTGGATTTCAATTTAAGGTTTTCCAAAAATCCTTTATCAATCACATTAAGTGTTGAACCACAATCCACAAATACCTGAAATTCAATCAAATCTCCCTGCAAAGTAGTACTTCCAGAAAGAAATACTCCTGCAGAGCGTAAACAAGCTATACAGGCGTAACTGACCTTTTTTTTTTCTTTACTTAAACGACGCTCACAATACTTGATCAAATGGTCAGCTTTACCACAATAAAGACACAATCCCTCGGTAAACCTCCGGTCTCTTTCCTGAGAGCGGAGTGACATCACAGATTTTCTGGGGACTAGGAACTGACATTACAGGAGTCTTTACCTCATTGAGCCTGCACCTCAGTCTCCTGTCTATATGAACAGCTAACTGCATAGCATCCTGCAGAGTCTCAGGTGCAGGGAATGCAATTAGCAAATCCTTAACCCTTTCACTCAGCCCAGCAAGAAATAAACATCTCAGCGCAGGATCATTCCATTTAACTTTTGAAGCCCATCTCCTGAAGTGTGTGCAATAATTTTCAACATCATCTGACCCCTGATTCAAACGCCTGAGTTCTGATTCAGCAGATGAAATTCGATAAGGATCGTCATATAATAGCCCCATAGCAGAAAAAAATTCTTAAACAGACCTTAAACATGGATCATTAGGCTGGAGAGAAAAGGCCCACCCCTGTGGTTCATTGCGCAGAAGTGACATAAAACCAATGCACTGTGATTCATTCCCAGAGGACCTTGGTCTCAAACGAAAATATAACAAACAATCATTTTTAAAGGAAAAAAAATCTTGCTATTTACCATAAAAAACATCAGGCAGTCCTACCTTGGGTTCGACAAAATGCGCTCCAGAACAGCTACTCACATGTTGCTGAAGCTCGGCCACCTCCAGAGACAATCCCTGCAAGCATTGAGCCAAATCCTGGACAGAAACCATGCTGATCCCCGAATTTCTTTCCTTTTAGTTTTTTGGGCTGGACTTACAGTCATGATCTGCAACATGTACTAAGGAAAGATAGGGGAAGCTTTCCCTACAGTAAGACTAAGCTGAATCCCTACGATGTAGCAGGCTGCCTGTTCCTAGTGAACAGACCCACCTTAGTCCTCGGCTAGTCTGAATGAAGACCTATAGAATTAAGTGAGGGGTCCCTAAAAGAACTAAGGACTGGGACAAAAATGGGACACCTCCTAAACAGAGAAGTTGTTGCAGAACACAAAAAGACAAACTGACAAAAATGTACTAGAGGTCCCAGAGGACCAAGCGAACATGACAGAGAAAGGCACCGAAGCACCAGCCTAGAGAAACAGTCAAACACTGAAGTCCAGTACAGCCACAAGGGCGGAGCTGGAATATAAAGGCAGATGGTCACGTGACCACAAAACACAAGATGGAAAAAACAAACAGGAGGGTTCTAACAGTAGCACCCCGGAGTGTTCAGGAGACAACTGGAATTCCTCCGCCTGGTTGGAGGGGTCAAGAGACTTGGAGGTAGCCACCGCCTTGATGGACTTATTGCCTGATTTATTAGAGATGGAGGATCCTTGCTTAGGGACCAGCTTCAGTCTGGTTTCTGAGATGACACGTCTGCGAGGCGGGGCGGTACCTGAAGCCAGATCATTGTTACAATCGTCGAGACTGTGTGGGGACAATGCCTCCGCTTCCCTTCCTTCGGAGACTTCAGCGCACAGCGAGTCAGCGACTAGCAGATCTGGTGAAGAAGAAGAAGAAGACACTGCTGACTGTCCTGAAGATATGGGGACTGGACACCCCTTGTACCTCAGCAGTCCCCCAGGAAACACCATGCAGGATCTCCAGGCCTGAGCGGGCACTAGATATCTCGGCTCTGAACGACCTGTGGGTAAACCAGACAGCACCTGGAATGTGAACTTCTTCATGTGTAATGCTCCAATCTGGAGCTTAATTTGTGCAGACATATTTTGACTGTTTCTAAATAGGGCTCGTCCTTCTGCTGACACTGCCCAAACCGGATTCTGGAGTTGTCGGACGGGAATCAGACACCGACTTTTCAGGGCTTTACACCCGAAACTTCCGGTTAATCCGAGACCTTCACTTGCCATGGAGACAGTCACTGTCATCTGTGGAGAGGAAACACTAACGCCAAGGGTAGCCTCTCCTACAGGCCTAATGTCTTGGAATTCTCCAACCTTCGCTGGACAAAGACAGTCAGGGTGTCCCAAACAACCGCAGCGGGGCCGCAATCCGATTTTGTGACTGAGTTCCGGCCTCTGCTTTGCCTGACAAACATGGTCATCCTTCATGGATTCTGTGCGGGTAGCTGCCTCTACAGGCTGGGGAACAGGAGGTCTTTGGGAGGACAGAACCTGGCGTGACGGTTTACCTCTACGCCTTGCACATCTGGACTGCCTCTTGAGGTTGGGAAGAGAAGTATTCTGTGGAGCCTTGTCATCCTGTGTGGATTCTGTGTGGGCAGCAGTCTCTTCAGACTGGAGAGCTGGTGGGCTACCTACACGCATCACCCATCGGGACTGCTCCAGGATATTGGGAAAGGAAGCTTTAGCAGAAGCCTCAGGGTTAGGGTCATTGAAGACCATTAGAAAGGCCACCAGGAAGGCCTGCAGGTCAAAGATGATAGGATCCCATGCTTCCCATAGGGGGGTGATCTAATTCAAGGCATCATCCGCTAAGTAGGACATCATAAATCCTACTTTAACCCGATCAGTGGGAAAATAATGAGCATGGAATTTGAAATGCAGCATACATTGCTCCACAAACGCACGACATTGTTTTGGATCCCCATGGTACCGTGGTGAATCCGCAGGAACGAGTGCTAATAGCTTCATTTGGGCTGGTGCGTAAATCGCCTGGACCTCAGCTTGAGAAAAAAATTTTCCTTGATGCACGTATTCGCCAGACAATAATTCAAATGTCTCCGAGAGCGAAGGGCCATGGGGCTCAACGGGGACCATGGCCTGAGCAAACTGTTATGCTCGCGCCCGGACTGACTGGCGTGAGCGTAGTTAGTGATCCCACTGGACCATGAACCGAGGAGTGCCTGGAGGGGCGTAACTAAGTATCAACCCGGTCCGACCAAGGTCACACGGCGGCTCAGTCGACTCCGTGAACCAGGGACGAACAGAGCAGAGGGACCAGGTGCTACTCCAGGTCAGACACCGGTCACAGCTGTTGACCCACACCGGGGAATGCAGGAACAGGCAGGTTAGACTGGCATATAGACAGGTGGGTACTGGCAAGCACGGCTGGTATACAGACAGGAGTGTATTGGCAGGCACGGCTGGCATGCAGATGTGGCGCCCCTGAGGGTTCAGTCACCACAGAGGTACTGCACCTCACCCAGAGGTGTGGTGTCTCCCTTCTCTCAGGTAAGTAGGGAGTGCTGCACGGAACCCCAAACACCTGCATCCAACACTACACTGCTCCAGGCCAGCTGGAGGGGCAACATGCAGAGCGCAGCTGCTGAGCCCTGACCCTGGCTGGAGTGGGGGGAACCCAAAGGTAGGGGGAACCAGTAGTGGGTGTGAGTGGGTGTGAGTGGAGGAAGTAGTTAGAGGGAGCACTTTGGTAGGAGTATAAAATAGGGAAGCCATCTTAGGGTGGTGGTTAAGTGGTTAGTTAGCTCTAGGGAGCAGTTCAGAAGAACAGCTCGGGACAGTTCAGGAGAACACTCCGGGAGCAGAGTCTCATTAGGAGATCTGCTCCACAAGTAGGGCCAAGTCAGGAGGCCCAGGAGGGGAGCAGGGAGTAGGCTCCGTTCTAAGAAAGGGTCCTAGGGGGTACGGCGCATGCAGGACGGCACCCATATGCCCCGCATCTGTCAGAAGACAGAGGGATCGTAGCCGCATTCTAGTCCCCTGAGGGTCAAGCAAGTCTGTGTAACTCCGACGGACAGGAGGAACATCAAAGTACCCAAACAGGACTGAGAGAGGGCAGCGCAGGGCAGGAGGGAGAAAGACCCAGTGTGAAGACGGTCAAAATAGGAACATGAGAAAGTGGGGTTCTGCCAGGTATTCCCAAGCTACCTGAGGAAGGGTTGAACCCCTGCCCGGTGAACACAGCGCGAAGCGGGAGGCCTTAACCTGTACAGTGCACCTGTGGACTGCCTTATGAACTGTGAGTAAAATCTCGGATGACTGCACTGTACTGCCTCCGTCCATTCTTTCATCGGCGTCATTGTTCCCCCTGCACTACAACACCCAGCGCAACCCACCCTCCATCACTTCACTGCCCTGAAGCCTGCTCCACCTGTGGGGAGCCGTCCCATCACAAGCTGCCCTAACATCTGCCTCAGAGGACTGTTGCAGCACTGGTGATCCTCACCAGACACCACAGGTGGCGTCACAAACTTTCTAAAAATAACCCCTTTTGCACTGACCGCCCTGGCTCACGGACCGGGCCAGCCACCGTGATATTCCCCGCCAACCGGCATTCAGAGGCCCGGCTGCCGAGTACCCCACGGCCCTGGGGGCGCGTCAGATCTGGAGTCACGAACAGGATACGTGACCAGCCCGTATCGGCGGGTGAAGTGTGCCTAAAGAACTGTGTTGTGTTATTGAATATGGCGCTCGCCCCAGAAGAACGGGCGCCATTATGTGCATGCTGAAGGACAACAAAATGGAACCTCCCATCGTGGGCCGGGTCCCGGAATGGCGCCAAAAGCTAACCCTGCCCCTTGCAATAGTGACTGTCCGCATAGATGTGTCCGTCAAGGCAGGGAGTGACCGACAGCAGATTGCCATGGGACCGCCCCCGAAAGAAGAGAGGAGGCTGAGAGAAGGAATGGAGACAGGGTGTGGTCTTAACCAGTCTAGACAGACCGCACCCGGCAGCCAGAATGGAAAGAAGCAAAAGTCCAGCCTCCGCCTCTGGCCTGCCGCAGCAGCACGTGCCCCGCCTCACCCTGGAGGGAGCGACAAGCAAGCTGTCCCCGGAGGATGCCGAATTCCTCCAAGCAGAGGTGCAGGAGCTGAGCCGCAGAGTCGAGGAGGAAGGGGATATGCCCCTGCAGCCTGAGGCTGATGACCCGGCTGGGTCAGTCGGCAAGAACCAGGCCTACCCCAGGCGGGGACCCCACTACTAGTCCAGTAGGTGGGACTAAGAACTGTACATAGTCACCCGTAAGGGTACATTAGTTGAAAGTTTAAAATAGTGTTTTCTTAAAGTGAAGTGCCTCCCATAAAGGGAAGAAATGTTGAGTTTTACAATCTTATATGTGGATGCATCTAAAAAATTTTGCATGTCGATATGACGCGCCCCCTGGGCCATATTCTTTAGGGGAATACCCGGAGCCGGATCAGATGGGGGTTGTAGTCTCCGAGTGGCTGTGACCCGGTCCGTGCCCAGGGTGTCAAGCTCAGTGTGTGGCAGTCCTTACTGATGTTACTAAAGTTCTTTATGTCGACTACGCCACCCGTTGAATTGCGGTCACTTCGGCCGCCGCTGCAGCAGGGTCCGCTGAGGCTGATGGTGTTGGTGCAGCTTAGGTAGTATAACCCCCAACGGGAGGGGTATAGCCTCAGGGGGTCAGGTGCAGAGGATGGTGGTTGTGGAGGTGCAGGGAGGATGGTAATCAGAGACAGAGTCGGGTTGTGCAGTTCAGGGTTTTTACTTACTGCAGATGTTCCGGTCACTCCGGCCTTGAGTGACCACCCGAGCCGTGCTGCGTCCACCAGGTCCTGGACTCGGCCAACCCCCAAGTAGTTCTGGAGCGTGGTTCTGAGCTCCCGTTCTGTCCTGTCCTCGTCTCTGGCCTTCCCCACCAGGGATCCACCTAAGTCCGGCTCCCTCGGGCCTTCTGTTGGTAAAACCCTTGACTCTGGGTTCCCTGACCCTTCGCGTGGTCTGCCTTCCGGGTGGATATGGTGGGTGGCCGTGGCAGATGCTGCCCACGGCCTCCGGTCTCTGGCTGAGGTATGCTGTAGCCCCCACCAGTTTGGGATCCGGTACCCTGTTGCCAACTCTTCACCCTGTGGTTGTATTTGGGGTCTCAGAGTTCCTTCTTTCTCCCCCTCTGGGTCTTTCTTGCTCTCCTCTCTCACTCTTGGCCTGGGGCTGCTCTGCTCTTCTGCTCTCTTCCTCTGCTTTGCTCTGACAAAAGACTGACAGACTGACTGACTGTGGCTGACTGACTGACTGACCCTGATCTTAGATGGTGCCCACCTTAAATACTCCCTCTATGTGTGAGCTCAGGTGACCAGCACCCAATGAGCTCCTAGCTTTACCCAGGCTGCTCCCCCTATCTGCCCCTACACTACTGGGATGTACCACCCCCCTCCCACTCCAGCCAGGAACAGACTCGGTCGTACCTGCACATTTCTAAGTGGGAGTACCGTTGGTCTGCTCCTCGGAAATGGGATGTGTGTAGTGCATGCAGCTAACTGAGCTCAGTTCCACACTCCATCCTTACCCGGGAGTGGAATATCACACCTCTGGGTTGAGGTGCAATACCCCTGTAGCAGCCGAATCCTCAGGGTGCTACATTCCCCCCTGGTAAATCACAGCACGTCCTCGGGCTGTAAGATATAAACAACATCCAAAACATACAATTTTTGCATAAACAACATAATAAAACATCATATAAAACTTTTCATATAAAACTTTCTCGTAGTCGTTTCTTGCTTCCAGCTCCTCCGGTCACTGTGCAACTTGTGACCGGGTAAAGTGCGACAGTCTCTTGAAAAAAAAACAGTTTCCTATAAAACCGGTAGGGGGCGCTTTAGGAAGCGCAACTATATACAAGGGGATATGGCCGCTCTCAGTCCTCGGCCAGGTATTAGGAAAGGGATGACCGCTCTCAGTCCTCGGTCAGTGGGAATGGGGACACACGGGTTAACAGTTCAGTTCTCTGGTCCCAACGGGGACTATATTAGCAGCAACGGTTCACTGTGCCCCGACGGGCAACTATATACAGTCTCTATACTACCGTACTCAACGACGGCGTCCTCCTGCTCCTTCTTTGTGGACAGTTTCAGTTTCAGACCCGTCCGGGTCCTCTTGCTCCTCCTCACACCGCAGCTCCTCCTCCGTCAGGCGATGCACATGGAGGGCGTAGGGTCCTTTGGCACACTTGTGCCGGGTGAAGGTGACCTCGTCCCCTATATAAAGGTCACGACCTCTGTGTCCCTCCGGTAGGTGGGACTCAACGTCTCTTCTTGTCACGAAGACGTCGCCTGGGGTGCGGTAATCTCGGATGAAGCCCCACCCGTGCTGCATATTAAACTTGATCACAGTCCCGGTGGAAGGGGGACCATGAGCTGCACGGGGACTCCTCCTGGCCCGGCTCTTCTGCTCCGCGCTCTTTATTTGGGCTTGTTGTTCCCGGACCCGCCTCTCTCTCCGCTCCCTCTCAAAGACCTCGAGCTGTTGCCGGCAGCACTCTGCACGCTCCGCTGCAGCTGCCCGAGTCTCCTGAGTGAACCCCATGAGGTCTTCTCCGGTGGGGTCCCACTCAAACTGGGTCTCTTCTAGCGGGGGCGAGATCCTTTTTACGGGCTTTGGAACCGGAATCAGGGGTTCGTCTAGGGGTCTCTCTTTCCGGAGTCGGGGATGGTGAAACTCCGGTGGCCATATAAAGGGCTGCCCATCCGGGCACGTATGTTGGGCGAACAGATCTTCTCCCAGATGCGGCACTCTTGGTTTTATGGGCGCGGTGGTGGAAGCGGCGCCCGGGTTGCCCAGGCCTTGCGGCCAGGCCTGGGGCACCTGGAAAGTGAAGGGCACCGTAAGGACGGCGGCGCCCTGGGCTACTTGGCCCTGCGACCAGGCCGGTGGCTCCGCGGAGGTAGGGGGCGCTGTTGGTATTGCGACGCCCGGGGGTACTAGGCCTTGCGACCAGGCTGGTGGTACTTCCTGCTTGGTCACGCTCGGGGTCGAGGCGTGTGACGTCACAGGGGTCGTGGCTGCGGCTTCCGGTTGAGGCCTAGTCTGTGGCGGTGACGTTGCGGTTACGGGCACGGCAGGGGGTACTTCGGGCTCTGCGACGGGGAGCTGGGGCAGGTACGCGGTTTCCCGGTTTGGGGTAGAGACGTCCCCTTTACCTGCCTCCTTTCGTTCGGCTCCCTTCTCGGCGCCGTCTCCGGCCTTCAGTCCTCCTGCGCCATCCTCAGAGGCGGTCTGTCTCCTCGTCTCGGGTGGCGTGCTCCGCTGACGGGTTCTTGTCTGCTGGGCCATCTCACGGCTCCACTCCGCCAACGTCTCTCGCTGCACCCGGGCCATCCTCCGTGCGAGGCCCTCCAGCGCGGTCTGTGCACACTCCCGATCTCGGGGGAGCTGTGCCAAGACCTCCACTAAGCCTAGTGGGGTCGTTGCTTCTAGCAGGCTCCTGACCAACGGGTCGGTGCTGCTCTGCTCTTCTCCCGTTGTCTCCAGCAGGCCTTCTGGAGTGGCGACCGGCAACAGGCTCCTGACCGCTGGGTCGGTGCTGCCTGGAGTGGCGGCCCGCATCAGGCTCCTGACCACTGGGTCGGTGCTGCCTGGCTCTCCCTCCATCTCCGGGTGTGCTTTCTCTGGACTCTCTTGCAGACGTCTTGTCTCCGGGTGCGCTCTCTCCAGACTGCTCCAGGCGACACCCATCTTTGCTCTCTTCTTCTCAGTCCTCCCACTTCGAGGGCGGTCCCGGGGCCACTTGGTGATTGTCAGCTCCAGGAGCAGTTCTTTCACGCTGACAGACACCTCTAGCATCACAGTCTCTGTTGGTGGGGGCGGTTTCCACTTTTGGCGCCATGTTCGGTCCTGGCCCACGATGGGAGGCGGCCTCTTACCACCCTCTGGCACGCCCATAATGGCGTCCGCTCTTCCAAGGCGGGAAACCTTTGGAAATGGCGGGAATCGTCTCCCAGTGGCGGGAAACTCTGCAGATGGCGGGAAAAAGCTGTTAATGGCGGACAACCGGCGGGAATCGATCTGTGACGGAGTCCGATGGCGGGGACCCTCCGGAACCGGCAGGAGACTTCTTTTTGAGGTAAACTTTGTTCTTTTCTTCAGGCACGCAGTACCCGGTTGTTGCGGGCACGTTATCCTGCCGACTACGCCAAAGTTGACGCGCCCCCCTGGGCCATATTCTTTAGGGGAATACCCGGAGCCGGATCAGATGGGGGTTGTAGTCTCCGAGTGGCTGTGACCCGGTCCGTGCCCAGGGTGTCAAGCTCAGTGTGTGGCAGTCCTTACTGATGTTACTAAAGTTCTTTATGTCGACTACGCCACCCGTTGAATTGCGGTCACTTCGGCCGCCGCTGCAGCAGGGTCCGCTGAGGCTGATGGTGTTGGTGCAGCTTAGGTAGTATAACCCCCAACGGGAGGGGTATAGCCTCAGGGGGTCAGGTGCAGAGGATGGTGGTTGTGGAGGTGCAGGGAGGATGGTAATCAGAGACAGAGTCGGGTTGTGCAGTTCAGGGTTTTTACTTACTGCAGATGTTCCGGTCACTCCGGCCTTGAGTGACCACCCGAGCCGTGCTGCGTCCACCAGGTCCTGGACTCGGCCAACCCCCAAGTAGTTCTGGAGCGTGGTTCTGAGCTCCCGTTCTGTCCTGTCCTCGTCTCTGGCCTTCCCCACCAGGGATCCACCTAAGTCCGGCTCCCTCGGGCCTTCTGTTGGTAAAACCCTTGACTCTGGGTTCCCTGACCCTTCGCGTGGTCTGCCTTCCGGGTGGATATGGTGGGTGGCCGTGGCAGATGCTGCCCACGGCCTCCGGTCTCTGGCTGAGGTATGCTGTAGCCCCCACCAGTTTGGGATCCGGTACCCTGTTGCCAACTCTTCACCCTGTGGTTGTATTTGGGGTCTCAGAGTTCCTTCTTTCTCCCCCTCTGGGTCTTTCTTGCTCTCCTCTCTCACTCTTGGCCTGGGGCTGCTCTGCTCTTCTGCTCTCTTCCTCTGCTTTGCTCTGACAAAAGACTGACAGACTGACTGACTGTGGCTGACTGACTGACTGACCCTGATCTTAGATGGTGCCCACCTTAAATACTCCCTCTATGTGTGAGCTCAGGTGACCAGCACCCAATGAGCTCCTAGCTTTACCCAGGCTGCTCCCCCTATCTGCCCCTACACTACTGGGATGTACCACCCCCCTCCCACTCCAGCCAGGAACAGACTCGGTCGTACCTGCACATTTCTAAGTGGGAGTACCGTTGGTCTGCTCCTCGGAAATGGGATGTGTGTAGTGCATGCAGCTAACTGAGCTCAGTTCCACACTCCATCCTTACCCGGGTGTGGAATATCACACCTCTGGGTTGAGGTGCAATACCCCTGTAGCAGCCGAATCCTCAGGGTGCTACAGATATATATATCCCTGTTTTGCTTTGTTCCAGCCAGCAGACGTGCTGTGTTTTACCGGGGGGGAATGTGGCGGCCCTGAGGGTTCAGTCGCCACAGAGGTACTGCACCTCACCCAGTGTGGTGTCTCCCTTCTCTCAGGTAAGAAGGGAGTGCTGCACGAACCCCAAACACCTGCATCCAACACTACACTGCTCCAGGCCAGCTGGAGGGATAACATGCAGAGTGCAGCTGCTGAGCCCTGACCCTGGCTGGAGTGGGGGGAACCCAAAGGTAGGGGGAACTAGTAGTGGGTGTGGGTGGAGGAAGTAGTTAGAGGGAGCACTTTGGTAGGAGTATAAAATAGGGAAGCCATCTTAGGGTGGTGGTTAAGTGGTTAGTTAGTTCTAGGGAGCAGTTCAGAAGAACAGCTCGGGACAGTTCGGAAGAACAGTCCGGGAGCAGAGTCTCATTAGGATATCCGCTCCACAAGTAGGGCCAAGTCAGGAGGCCCAGGAGGGGAGCAGGGAGTAGGCTCCGTTCTAAGAAAGGATCCTAGGCGGTACGGCGCGTGCAGGACGGCACCCGTACGCCCTGCATCTGTCAGAAGACAGAGGGATCGTAGCCGCATTCTAGTCCCCTGAGGGTCAAGCAAGTCTGTGTAACTCCGACGGACTGGAGGGACTTCAGAGTACCCGAACATGAGTGAGAGTGGGCAGCGCAGGGCAGGAGGGAGAAAGACCCAGCGTGAAGACGGTCAAAATAGGAACACGAGAAAGTGGGGTTCAGCCAGGTATTCCCAAGCTACCTGAGGAAGGATTGAACACCTGCCCGGTGAACGCAGCGCGACGCGGGAGGCCTTAACCTGTACAGTGCACCTGTGGACTGCCTTACGAACTGTGAGTAAAATCTCGGATGACTGCACTGTACTGCCTCCGTCCATTCTTTCATCGGCGCCATTGTTCCCCCTGCACTACAACGCCCAGCGCAACCCACCCTCCATCACTTCACTGCCCTGAGGCCTGCTCCACCTGTGGGGAGCCGTCCCATCACAAGCTGCCCTAACTTCTGCCTCAGAGGACTGTTGCAGCGCTGGTGATCCTCACCAGACACCACAGGTGGCGTCACGAACTTTCTAAAAATAACCCCTTTTGCACTGACTGCCCTGGGTCACGGACTGGGCCAGCCACCGTGATATTCCCCGCCAACTGGCATTCAGAGGCCCGGCTGCCGAGTACCCCACGGCCCTGGGGGCGCGTCACAGACAGGTGGGCACTGGCAGGCACGGCTGGCATGCAGACAGGCGGGTACTTGCAGGTAGGAACGCAGGCAGGATAGGGACCAGTACAGACTGGGATACAGGAACGGAGCAGCAGGTGCGGTAGACAAGCAGAGCAGAGCAAAACCCGCAGATGTGGTAGACAAGCAGAGCAGAGCAAAACCCGCAGGTGCAGTAGACAAGCAGAGCAGAGCAAAACCCGCAGGTGCGGTAGACAAGCGGAGCAGAGCAAAACCCGCAGGTGCGGTAGACAAGCAGAGCAGAGCAAAACCCGCAGGTGCGGTAGACAAGCAGAGCAGAGCAAAATCCGCAGGTGCGGTAGACAAGCAGAGCAGAGCAAAACCCGCAGGTGCGGTAGACAAGCAGAGCAGAGCAAACCCGCAGGCGCGGTAGACAAGCAGAGCAGAGCAAAACCCGCAGGTGCGGTAGACAAGCAGAGCAGAGCAAAACCTGCAGGTGCAGTAGACAAGCAGAGCAGAGCAAAACCCGCAGGTGCGGTAGACAAGCAGAGCAGAGCAAACCCGCAGGCGCGGTAGACAAGCAGAGCAGAGCAAAACCCGCAGGTGCGGTAGACAAGCAGAGCAGAGCAAAACCCGCAGGTGCGGTAGACAAGCAGAGCAGAGCAAAACCTGCAGGTGCGGTAGACAAGCAGAGCAGAGCAAAATCCGCAGGTGCGGTAGACAAGCAAAGCAGAGCAAAACCCGCAGGTGCGGTAGACAAGCAGAGCAGAGCAAAACCTGCAGGTGCGGTAGACAAGCAGAGCAGAGCAAAACTCGCAGGTGCGGTAGACAAGCAGAGCAGAGCGAAACCGCAGGTGCGGTGAACAAGCAGAGCAGAGCGAAACCGCAGGTACGGTCAACAAGCAGAGCAGAGCGAAACCGCCGGTGCGGTGAACAAGCAGAGCGGAGCAGAGCAAGACCGCCGGTGCGGTGGACGAGCAAAGCGGAGCGAAACCGCAGATGCGGTGAACAAGCAGAGAAGAGCAAAACCGCCAGTGCGGTGAACAAGCAGAACAGAGCGAAACCGCCGGTGCGGTGAACAAGCAGAGCGGAGCAGAGCAAGACCGCCGGTGCGGTGAACAAGCAGAGCAGAGCGAAACCGCAGGTGCGGTGAACAAGCAGAGCAGAGCGAAATCGCCGGTGCGATGAACAAGCAGAGTGAAACCGTAGGTGCAGTGAACAAGCAGAACCAGATACACACAAGGTACTTACAATGAAGTAGCGAGTGTACACAAAACTCACAAACAGAAGTTCAGAGACAACGAGTTGGAGCTAGGTGCAGGTTCAGACACCGCAGGAAAAGGGAAGGTTCGGACATAGAGACAAACAGGTAATGGGCTAGGACACAGTTGAGACAAGAACTGAACCAGGGACAAGATACAGGAACGAGCCTGGGAACTCAGCCCCCAGGGTGGCGGAGACAGACTAGAAGTCACAGATGCAGGTAACAGGCCTGGGTATACAGCACCCAGGGGCGGAACAGACAAGATACAGGACAAGACCTGGCAACTCAGTTGCAAGGAACACACTGAAGAAAAGTGTAGCTCAGGCACCCCCTACTGGGTGGAGGGGGTTTATGTATCCAGTGACTCACAGCAATAGCCGCACACAGTAACTATAAGAATCAGGCAGTCACCGCGCCGCCGCCCTAAGCAATCAGACAAGAGACACAACAGGTACTGGAGCAAAGTGTGCAGCCTGGATTGATAGGTAAGATGGCGGTCTTGCATGGTGAGAGTTGGTAAGCCATGCAAGCACGCCACCTAGGATGTTACAGCTTCCAGGCACTGTTGAATCTCCACCTCCAATAGCATGTGCGGCATCACCTGCTCCAAGGTCAATAGCAAGACAAGCAAAATTTGACTCTGAGGATGTTTTATCCACACTTTGCCTATGTTGTGTATCTCCGAGGCTAACACCCTCTTTCTCTGAGAATAAAAACTCCTCTGTCACGATTTCATTACTAACTGTGGCCTGTACGCCCTCTGGGGCTCCCTGACGTTTCTTTATTATTGTTTTATTTGAATACACTTTGATTTACCCTCTTTTTTTTCATCTTTTCATTTAATTTTTTGAAATTTCCCAATGCAACGACATATGCCACCGCCTAATGTACTATTGGATCGTGACTCTGATTCACTACTCAGGGGCAAGCCATGAGACAGGGTAGTCAGCAGGTCCAAGGTCAGATACCAGGAGTTTTCATAGTACAGAGGGGAAAGTCAAAGGGGTGGTCAGGAAACAATCTGGGGTTAAATAGCAGGAGGATAAGTCAAAACCAGGGAATACAACGAATGTATGGTCAGGGGTCAAATATGAGGTCAGATGCCAGGAGGGTACATCAAAGCTGAAGGAGAAATCCACAAGAATAGTCACAACCAACCCTAGGTTCATCAACAGGGTCAGAGGATAGAGACACAGAGCTAAGCAACCACATCCAGCTGAGCAGAGTTACAACTGACACAGACTCCTAACAGCTATCTAGCTAAATACCTAGCAAATGATTTAAGGTTTAAAGACACCTGGGGGAAACACCCACAGACTAAACCAGATAGGACAATCAAAATGCTGACAGCCCAGCGCATTCCAAATTAGATAGGGCGACTGAGCTGTCACTCACAGGGTCCCTAAGCCACAGTCAGTAATGAAACCATGACATCCTCAACTTCAACTGCGCAGAACAATGACTCAAGCTGATGGTGTTATTGTCAGATGCTACATCATCCTGCTGTGATTGATACAAATGATGTGACATATATTCCATCACAACTTCCACTTCCTCCCCACTAATTTGAGTGTGCTTGTCACTTCTCGATACTCAATCGAGCATTGGGGTGCTCAGGCACGCTCGTTACTCAATCAAATATCGCAGGTGCTGGAGCAAGTCCCCGGCCCGCATGTTTTGCGGCTGTTAGACAGCCAGTAAACATGCGGGTATTTCCTGCCATACACAGTATTTCCGTAGTCATGATGGCTACTGGCATTACAGTGATTGGCCGGCCGCACTACGTCATCGGATCTTGTAGAAGAACCAGTGACACAATGCTCGACACACTGTCCTCCAGAAGCAGTTCAGGGAGGGTTGTTATATGAGGTAGAGCTTAGATTAATGTCCTCTCCCCTTAAATATTATAACGTTTTTAACCTTTTTTAAACCTACTAAATGAATTAAGTAAAAAAAAAAATGTGGGGTGCCCCCTATTTTTGGTAAGCAGCCAAGGTAAAACAGACAGCTGGCAGCTGATATTATCAGGCTGGGAAGGTCCATGGATATTGTCCCCTTTCCACCTGCTGTGATAAGAGTTTTCACCACTACCCAGTACTTTATTGCTATTCACAGACATCGGGGAATGTGAACTACATCGGAGGAGCTTTGTGGGAACATTTTTGAAAATAAATTTTTCAAATAAACTATTTTTTTCTGTATGCATTTTTTTTGGATTACTGGATTAGTAAAGTGTGTGTCTGATAACCCAAAAAAATATTACCCTGATTGGCACCGTACCAGGACAATCAGGAAGAGTTGGGCAAAGCGCCAGAATTGGTGCATCTAATGTGATGGGGCAGCTGTGGGCTTGAATTTTTAGGTTGGGAAGTGCCCAATAACCAGGGACCTTTCCAGCCTGAAAAAATTACCGTATTTTTCGAACCATAAGACACACTTTTTTTCCCAAAAAAATTGGGAGGAAAATGGGGGGTGCGTCTTATGGTCCGAACGTTATGGATTCTTGAGGTGGTGGTGGAGTGGGGGTGCCCTCCCTCCTTCGGGAACTAGGTGGCGGCAGCGGCAGCAGCGGTGAGGCAGAGTGGCTGGGGCCGTGTCGGGCTGTCAGCGGCGTCAGGCGGTGAAGCAGAGCGGCCTGCGCGGCTTTCCGGTGTGCCGGTGTCTTACTGAGGCCGCGATCTACAGGAAAATGGCCGCCCGAGCCGGCACATGCGCAGACCGGTAGCTCCGGCGGCCATTTTACTGTAGATCACAGCTTTAGGAGGATGGCCGCGGCCACAGGAAAGCCGCGCAGGCCGCTCTACTTTACCGCCCGACGCCGCTCACAGCCCAGCACAAGCCCCAGCCCCGCCACAGGCTCCCCAGCCCTACACAGGCCCCCCAGCCCTGCATAGGACCGGCACAAGTCCCCCAGCCCTGTACAGGCCCGGCACAGGTCCCACAGCCCTGCATAGGCCCAGCACAGGCCCCCCAGCCCGGCACAGGTCCCACAGCCCTGCACAGGCCCGGCACAGGCCCCCCAGCCCTGCACAGGCCCGGCACAGGTCCCCCAGCCCTGACCAGGCCCGGCACAGGTCCCCCAGCCCTGACCAGGCCCGGCACAGGTCCCCCAGCCCTGACCAGGCCCGGCACAGGTCCCCCAGCTCTGCACAGGCTCGGCACAGGTCCCCCAGCTCTGCACAGGCTCGGAAGAAGCCCATAGGCCCGGCACAGGTCCCCCAGCCCTGCACATCCCTGTCACAGGTCCCCCAGCCCTGCACAGGCCTGGCACAGATCCCCCAGCCCTGCACAGGAACGGCACAGGCCCATAGGTCCGGCACAGGTCCCCAAGCCCTGAACAGGCCCTCAACAGGCCACCCAGCCCTGCACAGGCCCAACACAGGCGCCCAAGCCCTGCACAGGCCCTCAAACCTGCACAGGAACCCAGCCAGACCCTGGCCCGACACAGGAACCAGCCAGGCTAAGGGCCCCGTCACAGGCCCCAGCCTCAGCCAGGCTAAGGGCCCCAGCACAGGCCCCAGCCTCAGCCAGGCTAAGTGCCCCAGCCAGGCACAGGCCCTGCAATCCTGCTCCACTGCTACTCCCCACTGAAGGACCCTGCCTCGTGTGACCCTCGCTCCACTGCCCCCCAGGTAAGATACCATACCTATTCAGACTATAAGAAGGACCCCCATCTTATAAAAAAAAAATTTTTCCTATTTTCCACCCCAAAATTTGGGGGGCGTCTTATGGTCCGGTGCATCTTATAGTCCAAAAAATATGGTACCTCCCAGCTGTCGGCTTTACCTTGACTAGTTTTCAAAAATTGGGAGGACCCCACATCCTTTTTTTAAATTATTTATTTAGTTCCCAGCAGCAAACTGTGAGTCAGAGATGCATCCAGGCATCTTGCTCATGCTGTTTCCATCCATTTCAATGATTTTCCTGCCCCTCTCCAACACTCCTGTTAGGGCCTTCTGGAAAAATGCACGAGTTTCACATTGACTTCGATTATACTTGTTACTCGATTTGAGTACCGAGCACTTGAGCATTTTAGTGCTTGATCATCACTAGTGGCAAGCAAAGCACCTGTACAGATAAATGTTTTGATTTTGTTGTTTTTAGATTTTTGACTAAGCAAATTACACAATAATAACATAGGCATCATTTTCTGGGAATGGAATGGGTTAAGTTTCTGAGCCCTCTCCATTCAGCCTTTGTATGGCTCTTGTCGTTTAGGGGTTAAAGAGGTTCTCTAGACCAGGCATGAATTTCTGTAGTTGCTGTAGATGACTGTTGCTTCCAAATCTTAATACTATAAAATATGTACACTGTTTTGATTGAGCTGATTGTGGAAGCAGCCATTATATGAAAGCTCATAAGCAATTTGCTTACTGGCATATATGGGAAAAACTTCAACTTTTCCCTCTTCTCTTAATAAGTTATTGAACATTGCAAGGATATGGAAATGTAGCTAGTCGGCACATGATCACCAGTATGCAAATTGAGCAGTCACGTGATGAGCGTGAGCTCCAGTAAGCAAACAGAGCAGAATCCTGACAGTGAGCATATTACACATTTTCAGGATTTGGCAAGCCGCAGTCAGTTAGAGAGACTACAGAAATATAGGCTGGCCTGGGAAACTGCTTTAATATATGAGCTTTTTTAAGCAAAATCATAGTAATCTTTTCCTTTAGGCAAGGGCAGTCTCCCCTTTAAACGAGCTCCCCTAAGCTCAAGTCAATTTATAATGGTATGTACACATCAGTTTAACCCCTTCCCGACCCGTGTCACACCGTTTGTGACATGGAAAACAGTTCGTTCCCGACCCATGTCACAGCGTCTGTGACATGGAGGGAAAGACCCCCTGCAGCGCCTGCGAGCGGGTCGCTCAGGTGTCACAGTTGCTACTGCAACTGGACATCCTGAAGTCGACCCCCCGGGGGGTGGATTAACCCCCCCGTGCCTGGGACCCCTCCGATTGGCTGTTTCATTTTCACTTTTAATGAAACTGCCAATCGGTATGAATTAAATATTTCACCAATGAAAATTGGTGTAATATTTAAATCTGGGCATGGCCTGATGCTTACAGCATCAGCCATTGGCTGGGGGGAGTGTCACCTCTGTCCCCCCCTCCCCCCAGATCTGATTGGGGGGCTAGCGTCACATGGATACTAGCCCCAATCAGATGTGGAGGGAGTTTTTAATGATGGCCGCAACTGCCCGTCCATGGATCGGGTGCCGGCCGTTGTGGACCCTCTGCTGCTGCCTCCTGTGGACCCTCTGCTGCTGCCCCCCCCGTGGACCCTCTGCAGCTGCCCCCCCGTGGATCGCCTGCTGCCGCCGCTGATCGCCTGCTGCCGCCGCTGATCTGCATCAGGTAGTATTGCCCCCGCTCCCCCCCGACCCCCTCTCCACTCCACCCTGCCCCCCCCTCCACCCCCGACCCCCCCTCCACTTTCATACCTGCACCCCGACCTCCGCTCCCTCTGCTCCCTCTCCCACGTCTTCATCCACCGGCTGCTGCTCTCCTTCTGACAGCCGGTGGACTGTGATCACAGCAGCAGCAGGCTCAGTGTAAATGCCCTGCTCCTGTGATCAAACCCACCATCCCCCAGTCCCAGTGATATCACCCCCCACCTCCCAATAATCACCCCTCCCCCAGTGTTCACCCCCCCTGTCCCCAGTGTTCACCCCCCCTGTCCCCAGTGTTCACCCCCCCTGTCCCCAGTGTTCACCCCCCCTGACCCCAGTGTTCACCCCCCCTGTCTCCAGTGTTCACTCCCCATCCCCAGTGTGCACCCCCCCATCCCAGTGATCATCCCCCCCCCCCGCAAACCCAGTGATCACCCCCCTTGCTGCTGCCGGATCCTGCCCCAGTGATCACCCCCCTTGCTGCTGCCGGCTCCTGCCCCAGTGATCACCCCCCTTGCTACTGCCGGCTCCTGCCCCAGTGATCACCCCCCTTGCTGCAGCTGCTGGCTCCTCCATCTCTTCAGCCCCCCCCCTACGCCTGACAGCCCCCGTACACCTGACAGCCCCCGTACACCTGACAGCCCCCGTACGCCTGACAGCCCCCCTACGCCTGACAGCCCCCCTACGCCTGACAGCCCCCTACGCCTGACAGCCCCCTACGCCTGACAGCCCCCTACGCCTGACAGCCCCCACACGTGACTGCAGAAGGTTACACCAAGCACACACACACACACACGTACACTCACACTATAATAAAGTTTCGATTTTTTTTTTTTTTTTTTTTTTTTTACACACGCACACAGCACACAAAATGTCCCGCCCGTCCCACTCATCCCAGTCTAGGGCGTACTCAGCTTAGTAGGCTATGTCAGGTTGGTGTGTGTGTTGTAGTGTGTGTGTGTGTGTGTGGTGTATACACTACAATATACCACACCGCACACCAACCTGACATACACTACACAATGGTGTCCACTAACAAATTGGAACCATGTTGCGTTTGGAGAGTCCCTGTGTGCCCAAACATTGGAGCTCCCCAACAAGTGACCCCATTTTGGAAACTAGACCCCCCAAGGCACCTATCTAGATGCATAGTGAGCACTTGAAACCCCCAGGTGCTTCACAAATTGATTCATAAAAATGAAAAAGTGGAAAAAAAAACACTTTTTTATTTTTACGGATTAATTTGTGAAGGACCTGGGGGTTCCAAGTGCTCACTATGCATCTAGATAGGTGCCTTGGGTGGTCTAGTTTCCAAAATGGGGTCACTTGTGGGGGAGCTCCAATGTTTGGCCACACAGCGGCTCTCCAAACGCAACATGGTGTCTTCTAACAATTTGAGCCGACAATTTGTTAGCGGACACCATGTTGCTTTTGGAGAGCCGCTGTGTGCCCAAACATTGGAGCTCCCCAACAAGTGACCCCATTTTGGAAACTAGACCCCCCAAGGCACCTATCTAGATGCATATTGAGCACTTGGAACCCCCAGGTGCTTCACAAATTGATTCATAAAAATGAAAAAGTGGAAAAAAAAACACTTTTTTATTTTTACGGATTAATTTGTGAAGGACCTGGGGGTTCCAAGTGCTCACTATGCATCTAGATAGGTGCCTTGGGGGGTCTAGTTTCCAAAATGGGGTCACTTGTGGGGGAGCTCCAATGTTTGGGCACACAGCGGCTCTCCAAAAGCAACATGGTGTCCGCTAACAAATTGTCGGCTCAAATTGTTAGAAGACACCATGTTGCGTTTGGAGAGCCGCTGTGTGGCCAAACATTGGAGCCCCCCCACAAGTGACCCCATTTTGGAAACTAAACCCCCCAAGGCACCTATCTAGATGCATAGTGAGCACTTGGAACCCCCAGGTCCTTCACAAATTAATCCGTAAAAATAAAAAAGTGTTTTTTTTTCCACTTTTTCATTTTTATGAATCAATTTGTGAAGCACCTGGGGGTTCCAAGTGCTCACTATGCATCTAGATAGGTGCCTTGGGGGGTCTAGTTTCCAAAATGGGGTCACTTGTTGGGGAGCTCCAATGTTTGGCCACACAGCGGCTCTCCAAACGCAACATGGTGTCTTCTAACAATTTGAGCCGACAATTTGTTAGCGGACACCATGTTGCTTTTGGAGAGCCGCTGTGTGCCCAAACATTGGAGCTCATCAACAAGTGACCCCATTTTGGAAACTAGACCCCCCAAGGCACCTATCTAGATGCATAGTGAGCACTTGGAACCCCCAGGTGCTTCACAAATTGATTCATAAAAATGAAAAAGTGGAAAAAAAAACACTTTTTTATTTTTACGGATTAATTTGTGAAGGACCTGGGGGTTCCAAGTGCTCACTATGCATCTAGATAGGTGCCTTGGGGGGTCTAGTTTCCAAAATGGGGTCACTTGTGGGGGAGCTCCAATGTTTGGCCACACAGCGGCTCTCCAAACGCAACATGGTGTCTTCTAACAATTTGAGCCGACAATTTGTTAGCGGACACCATGTTGCTTTTGGAGAGCCGCTGTGTGCCCAAACATTGGAGCTCCCCCACAAGTGACCCCATTTTGGAAACTAGACCCCCCAAGGCACCTATCTAGATGCATAGTGAGCACTTGGAACCCCCAGGTGCTTCACAAATTGATTCATAAAAATGAAAAAGTGGAAAAAAAAACACTTTTTTATTTTTACGGATTAATTTGTGAATGACCTGGGGGTTCCAAGTGCTCACTGTGCATCTAGATAGGTGCCTTGGGGGGTCTAGTTTCCAAAATGGGGTCACTTGTGGGGGAGCTCCAATGTTTGGCCACACAGCGGCTCTCCAAACGCGACATGGTGTCCGCTAAGAAATTGAATGGAAAATCGGCTCAAATTGTTAGCGGACACCATGTTGCGTTTGGAGAGCCCCTAATGTGCCTAAACGGTGGAGCTCCCCCACAAGTGACCCCACTTTGGAAACTAGACCCCCCAAGGCACCTATCTAGATGCATAGTGAGCACTTGGAACCCCCAGGTGCTTCACAAAATGATCTGTGAAAACAAAAAAGTACTTTTTTTTTCACAAAAATTTTCTTTTAGCCTAAATTTTTTAATTTTCACATGGGTAACAGGATAAAATGCATCCTAAAATGTATTGGTCAATTTCTCCTGAGTACACTGATACCTCATATGTGGTCGTAAACCACTGTTTGGGCACATGACAGGGCTCAGAAGAGAAGGAGCGCAATTTGACTTTTGGAGCTAATTTTCCATTCAAAAAGTAAAATGGCGCTCCTTCCCTTCTGAGCCCTGCCGTGTGCCCAAACAGTGGTTTATGACCACATATGAGGTATCAGTGTACTAAGGAGAAATTGACCAACAAATTTTAGGATGCATTTTATCCTGTTACCCATGTGAAAATTAAAAAATTTAGGCTAAAAGAAAATTTTTGTTAGAAAAATAAAAATGTTCATTTTTTTCTTCCATGTGGCTTTAGTTCCTGTGATGCACCTGAAGGGTTAATAATCTTCTTGAATGTAGTTTTGAGTAGCTTGAGGGGTGCAGTTTTTGGAATGGTGTCACTTTTGGGTGTTTTCTGTCATGTACACCCCTCAAAGGGACTTCAAATGTGATGTGGTCACTAAAAAAAATGGCTTTGCAAATTTTGCTGGAAAAAAGAAAATTTGCTGATGAACTTTGAACCCTTCTAACTTCCTACCAAAAATTTTTTTTTTTTCAAAAATTGTGCTGATGTAAAGTAGACATGTGGGAAATGTTATTTATTAACTATTTTGTGTCACATCACTCTCTAGTTTAGCAGAATAAAAATTCAAAATTTGAAAATTGCAAAATTTTCAAAATTTTTCCCATATTTTTGATTTTTTCACAAATAAACGCAAATATTATCGACCTAAATTTAATACTAACATGAAGCCCAATATGTCACGAAAAAACAATCTCAGAATCGCTAGGATCCGTTGAAGTGTTCCAGAGTTTTTACTTCGTAAAGGGACACTGGTCAGAATTGACAAAAATGCCAAGGTCTTTAGGGTCAAAATAGGCTGGGTCCTGAAGGGGTTAAAGTAAAACAGCACAAAAAAAAAATGCTTACAGTTTTTGTTGCAAAAAAATGGAGCAAAACAAGAACTTTATTAAATGAATATACAATATACATCAAAGCCAAAACAAAACAGATTGTCAAAAGTTACCCTAAAGCTTGCATCTTATAAATTGACTTCCATCCATGTACAGTAACCTTAATGCGCCTGGGACTAATTGGCATTTTATTAAACAATCCATCCTGACTAAATAGAAGAACACTCATAGAACTTGATGTACATTCTGTGGGCAATATGATATAGAGCATGAGGTGTGGAATAGATCGATATATAGTTTTGTGCGTAAAAATTCATCAGAAACTCTCCTTAAAATGTTGGATTTTAGGGGGCTAATAGCTGGAGTCCATTGGGAGTGTTTATAGAGATTGCTGTCAATCACTGAGAAGGGACCACCCACTGGACTCCTCAGCTCAGAATAAGTAGGGATTCAAATGAATAAATGACGGTGATACTAAATCCGTTCCTGGAAACCTATATATCAATCTTTTCAGCTCCTCCAGCTCTATAACATACTGTAGATCTGCCTACATTCTTAATGTGTCGGGTTCCCTTTAAATTAAATAAATAATTGTTTTTGGATTTTATTTTTCTGCAAAATGCATAAATAGTTATTAAAACAAAAAAAAAGAAGCCAGCCTTCAATATGTTCTAAATAAACTTTTGTCAAAGGTTTTGTTCTCCATAAATACAGCAAAAATGAAACACTGAGCAAACACACTAAAAGTAAAAAGCAAAGAAAAGTCAAATAAAATACAGGTTCCATTTTCCAAATTTGAACATCTGGATGTAATAAACAGGTTTACATTGCTACAACTTGTCATTTACAACTGGAACTAAAACACTGATGGTCTTTTATTAAGAATGAATCTTGGGACCCCCTACAATTACCGGAACAAATATCACCCTAGTAGAAATGAGCAAATTTGCTAAATTTTAAATTTGGAAGATTCAATTAAATTTGTTTTATTCTATGCAATTATTATGTTCCACAATTGTCATAGAAAAAAGTTGTTTGTTATGCTCTGAGGTCTCCTGACTAGTAATTCTGGAATTCTTAGTCTATGTAACCAGTGCCCTCCTTTTTAAGCATCGTGCCGCCAAGCCAAAGATTATTGGGGCCATCTTTTTTCATCTATGATGGCCGCAGTGCTTGTTATGTACTGTGTGCATTGGTAGTCTGACATTTTCCGAATTCTCTCGAATTGACCAATCCAAGAGTGCCAGGAAGAATTTTAAACTGTTAATGTACAGTGTGTATCTGTCAGTCTGAGAATCACTGCGGCCATATTGAAAGACAAAAGAGGGTCTCGGGAATTCAGGAATGGTTCGTCAGCACAAAATGTTAAAAAAAAGACCACCAGGCACATATGCTATGAACTCTCCAGCCATTATTATATATTTTTATTTTAAATGGAGGGTCACTTTGTGCCACCAAAATATAATTTTTATGGGTCAATTTTTATGGGTCAATATTTTGTACAAATTGCCTAATTCAATAATATCATGAAAAAGTATAAGAAAAATATTATAGCAGAAATGCCTTGTACACTACAAAAATAAGTTTGCACAATTCACAATACTAAGAACAGCAAAAGTGCCAACTAGTGCTCCATCTAAGCTGCGCGGCCTCCCAGCTTCAGTGCTCACTCCGCTCATTCCAAATTCCATCATTCACACTGATCTGCTCCAGAGGGCGCATACAGTTATATGAGAAGATTTTTTCAGCCTAAAAACCTAAATAGAATTTTTCTTTCTTGAGGGGGTGAAAAAAAATTCTTCTGGTGGTCTAAACAGTATTCCTCTATCTAAATCTGGAGAGACCCAGCTGCATATTGTCCGACGCCCAGCAAGTATTGTGCAAGCAGTCTATTATTTGGCACAAGACACATGGATGATGCTTGCTGAGCGTTGCCCACCTTCCATTAAATTTTGATTGCTCAACTGCTTCACCGCTCAGCAGCTCGCAAGGCTCAGATGGAACATTAGTACCAGCATATTGTGCAACTCATAACAACTGAGAGAATTAACAATACGATTTTAACAACAACAAATGAGTAGTTGGCTTGAAAATTCACGGTCATAAGTGGTTCATTTACAAATGCAATTTTTTTAATAAGATTTCTACATACGAAGAAGCTTGGCTGGCTTATGACACTCTCTACCTGTCAACAGATAACAGGTAATTACCGTATTGTCGATATATTTTCTTGTATCACTTGGTTTATGTAATGGAGATAAAAACACAAGCTTCTACTTTGTAGAACCCATATTGTAGCAATAACATGAGAACAAGCTACAACCTACCCACATGATAGGGGATAATGACTAGATTGGTGGGGGTCCAACTGCTGAAAACCCACACTGGTCACCAGAACTGGAAGTATGCGCCCCCTTTTTCAGTTGAGCAGGAGCAGTCCATTTGCACCGCTGTTTACTTCAATTTCTATAGGATTGCCGGATATAGACAAGTTGCGTGCGACTTGACTATTTTCGTCAATCCCGTAATTCACTTGGGATCCAAACAGTCGGACCCCCGATGTACTAGTTATCATCTATCCTTGTTCTATCCAAAAACATGCCTGAAAAGTTTAAACAGTAACCCTGGTTTTAATTTTTATTTCAGAAGTCTATAGTACGAATGAAAAAAAGCAACTTACAGTAATATATATTATCAGAGAAATCTGCTTCTTTCTCCTTCTGGACTGATCTTTCACTCTCAATTCAGGGGTAAAATCTGTATTCAGTAAAGGCAGATTTTTCCATTATTGTGAAAGTAGATGACAATTGGTGCTTTTAAAATTCTATGGAGGAGGAGCTAGAGGCAGAAACACATTCTGCTGCAAGTTCTCCTAAAAAGTTAAAGTTTTCCATGACATTTTAGTACCAACTGTCATCTCCTATCTCAGTAATGGAGAAATCTCTATTCACTAAAGACAGATTTTCCCATTATTGTGATAGGAGATGACAATTGATGCTTTTAAAATACTATGGAGAGGGGAGGAGCTAGAAGCAGACAGGCATTCTGCTGCAAGTTCTCAGTAAAAGAATGTTACAGTTCACCGTAGAACTTTTAGTACCAACTGTCATCTCCTATCTCAGTAATGGAGAAATCTCTATTCACTAAAGACAGATTTCTCATTATTATGATAGGAGATGACAACTGATGCTTTTAAAATACTATGGAGAGGGGAGGAGCTAGAAGCAGACAGGTATTCGGCTGCAAGTTCTCAGTAAAAGAATGTTACAGTTCACCATAGAACTTTTAATACCAACTGTCATCTCCTATCTCAGTAATGGGAAAATCTGTCTTCAGGGAAGACAGATTTTACCCTTGAATTGAAAATTTTGACAATGAAAGCTCAGTCCAGGAAGAGAAAGAATCAGATTTCTCTGATAAGATATATTATTTACAAAGTTTCTTATTTTCAAAGAACTATTGATTTATAAAATAAAGTTTATAACGACGGTAACTGTAAAGTTTTCTTGTTAAAATAGAAATTAGAATACAACAAAGTCTTATAGAGTTCACTATATCTTACATTTTAACATATCCCCCTGTGCAAATATATATATTAAAAAAAATCTGAATAGTATACAAAAGAGTAAAGAGCTTAATTTTCCTACTGAAGCATAAAGAAAAAAAATCTACTTTTGCAAATGATATCATTTCCTCAGTTTGTTCTTTTTCTCTTGATTAAATATAAATATATAATGATAAAAAAATATATATTAAAGTCAGCAATTGCTTTAAAAGCAGCCAAAAAGTATATAAAAAGTCCTGCCGCCCATAAATCCAAGCTTATGCGAGATCTTAAAAGTTTATAAATGTCAAAACAGCTTATCTAAAACTATACAGTGAAACTTAAAAGTCCATCATTAGGTCTGCAAAGATTAGGTCCATACATTCAAAAAACAAAAATAAGAGTTCAATCCGATTCTAAACTCTGTATTTTTATATGTATTTTTATATGTGAAATCCTTCATTTTCCTGTTATCGGTTGCCACGTGATTCAGTAGGCCAGCATCACTTCAACTCCACCATAAGTTTATCTGATGATAATTACATTGGATATCTCTAAAACGAAAAAAAGTTGACTCTTTTTTTTATAAACGAATAAAAAAAAAGAAAAATATCAAATTTTAGTTTTTTTTCTTCTCGAAGGTCAATTTTCATAAAAAAAAAAACATTCCAGGGAATTTTTGAAAGAATGACACAATGTCACAGAAGCATATGGAGTCAGTTTCATATCCCCCTTTGTGATGTCAGTAAATAATTTGTGAAATGATCCAGAGAAAAAGAAAGAAATCTGTTTTGCTAAGCAGCATCTTCTCGGTTTTTGATGAATAATGTTGTCTCATCTCTGAGAGAAAAACAGAGATCATAAATTAGATATTAAATGAAAATGCTAAAAAAAAATTAACATTTACAAGACCAAAAATGTCAAATGGGGTTTTTCTGATTTGGAAAATCTATTTGCAAGTTGTCTTTAAAGAGAACCTTGCACCGGGTCATAAGTGAACAATTATTGTTCTTATATTAGTCCCGCTGCTCCTCAGAAAAATCTTTTTTTTTTTTAAATCAGCCATATGGTTCTAGAGATATGGGTCTCTTTATTTAATGCAAATTTTATTATCTTTACCTCGGGGGCAGTGCTCATAGGATCCTCTGGGGCGTGTCTTTAGGCTGCTCTGCATAATTAACCTGTGAACTGCGCCCCATTGGAAAATGCCATAAAAATTAGTGCTAAGTAAAAACGCTTATATCTCTAGAAATGTATAACGAATTGTAAGAAAACAAAAACTGTTATATTCAGGGGAGCAGTGGGAATACAACAAATGTAAAAAAAACTGGCCACTTTTGATCTGGTGACAGGTCCTATTCTACACTCCAACCCTTGTACAAGACCTCACAAATAAGTATTCAAAGTGGACAACCCTCTTTGAATAGCAACAGCAAAGAGTGAGCAATCCAATTTTACTGCAGGATAACCAAAGGTAACCACAATTTTATGCACATTAACCCTTGAGTAATCCAAATTTAATATAAATTAGCCCCTGATTAAAGTAGACAATAGGCTGTTTACCATGCCATAACCCTTGGCTGTAGTCAACCGATGGATCG
Organism: Phyllobates terribilis; assembly: GCF_046119375.1. Taxonomy (NCBI): domain Eukaryota; kingdom Metazoa; phylum Chordata; class Amphibia; order Anura; family Dendrobatidae; genus Phyllobates; species Phyllobates terribilis. The sequence goes on from NW_027362762.1 coordinate 949,313,093, forward strand.
ACTGGAAAGCCAATAGAAATTTGAATGGCCACTTAGTAGATGTTGATTGCTCTTTGATTCAAGTGATTTTGGTAATATTAGAGAGTTTCAAGTAACTTTAAGTCAACTGAGGACATCATCAACTTTGTCAAGTTGTAGGAGACAAGGCTATTTAAGCATCACATGTGTTCAACTCTCAATAAATCTTAGCACAAGGAGATAGAGAAACATTCCAAAACGTATGACATAAGTATAGAGGGAGCGTTGGTTGTGGTTCACAGTGGGTACAATCGGTCCCTATGACCAATAAGACCCATTACTATAAATTTCAGATTTTTCATTGTTGTCTACTCTTCTATGCATAGGGAATACTTTCTCTCTCGAGTTGATTTTTGAATCTCGATGACCTTACAAGACTTCATCCAAGAAAAGTGAAGCATACTGATCTCGATCATGGTAGAACCCAAGGAAGTTAGACTTTTACGGGAGGGACATTGAAGTAGACTCACTCCACTGAAGAAGAAGTGTGACCAACAGCATTTTTCAAATTACAGGACCAAAATAAAAAATATAAATATAAATGGAGCTACAAGTACAAGACAGTGTCTGGTCAAATAGGCCAGTGATAAGGTCACCAAGACTATAAGTGTAATCTCTGAGAGTTCTGATATTGAAGGTTTTCAAAAACCAGCGTCTTCTATGTTCTTCCATTCAACCAATTTTTACCCAAAGTATTTCTTTCTTTTAGCTTCCAACTTTTACATTCTTTTAGATTTTGATTCTGAAGGCCGCAGTCGAGTTTGAGCCCTAAATACTATATTCAGAATTACTATAAGCCAAACTAAATTTGGCTAACATGGCTATGATTGGATTGCGTGGGTAAGCAGATATTACATTCCTGAAGGAATACTTACTGCTGAGTGACATCATTGTTTGGGACAGTTGTGGTTGGAATCTGCCCATTCTGCAAAGGTACTGAAAAAAAACAACAATCCACAATTACGAAACTTTCCCTTTGATTAAATGAATAGATCAGTTGCCTGTACATTAAATAAAGGTTCTCAGGCTCGTGCTGAATGGTTATATACAGGTTGAGGGACTCCAATGACTTTTCAGATTGTGCTGAGTCCACTATTATAGGCATTTAGGGGAACAATTTCTGAGCTTCACAGTCGAACCCCCTTGTGCACCCTCTCTATATGTCTTCTTTACCCCTTCAATACCCCCTTCAAAGAAACAAACCTTCTGCAAGAGCTGTTTTAGGAGACTTGACAAATCTTTCACAATCCTGGAGGTCTCCCCCTTTTTTGGTGACTATGCAGGAGAGTTGTTAAGTCTATCCCCTTAGTGACCACCAGACGTCTTTTTACTAACCTGCGATATAAGAGACTAGCGTTCCCCTACAGGTGACAATCCTCTAACTGTCACCTGTACATTACAGCTGACAACTTACTGCATCGGCCACGATCAGTGTTGGCACCAACCATGGACATTCAACCCCTTAGATTCTGCTGTCAATAGTGAATACAGAATCTAAATAGTTAAAGTGTGGGGGCTCTCTATTTAACCCCATTGGCACTCTGAGATCTTGATTGTGTGGTCCTGATGTTTGCCTTAGCAGTTGATGGCCAAATAACGGCCTTAGAGTCTTCCTGCTATAGCGGGAAGTTCAGAAATTATCAAAATTTAGGTGGTAAAAATAAACTTTTTCATTCCTGTCATGCCACTTTCCATGGGCGTACCCAGGATCAAAACTAGGGGGGGGCCAAGCCATGGTCACAGATACCGAAGAGAAATATATATATAGCACAATGCAAAGATTTCACTTCTTACATTACATGAGCAATATCTACTGTAAATTCCACAATAGCTCAGAAACAAGCGAATCGCTTCACACAGTATACTGGCCCCCATAAAATGCTCCATACAGGATACTGGTCCCCATATAACGCTCCATACAGGATACTGGCTCCCATATAATGCTCCATACAGGATACTGGCCCCCATATAATGCTCCATACAGAATACTGGCCCCCATATAACGCTCCATGCACAATACTGACCCCCATATCACGCTCCATACAGGATACTGGCCCCCATATAACACTCCATACAGAATACTGGCTCCCATATAACGCTCCATACAGGATACTGGCCCCCATATAACGCTCCATACAGAATACTGGCCCCCATATAACGCACCATACAGAATACTGGCCCCCATATAATGCTCCATACAGAATACTGGCCCCCATATCACGCTCCATACAGGATACTGGCCCCCATATAATGCTCCATACAGAATACTGGCCCCCATATAATGCTCCGTACAGAATACTGGCCCCCATATAATGCTCCATACAGAATACTGGCCCCCATAAAATGCTCCACACAGAATACTGACCCCCATATAATGCTCCATACAGGATACTGGCCCCCATATAATGCTCTATACAGAATACTGGCCCCCATAAAATGCTCCATACAGAATACTGGCCCCCATATAACGCTCCATACGGAATACCGGCCCCCATATAACACTCCATACAGGATACTAGCCCCCATATAACGCTCCATACGGAATACTGGCCCCCATATAATGCTCCATACAGGATACTGGCCCCCATATAACGCTCCATACAGAATACTGGCCCCCATATAACGCTCCATGCAGGATACTGGCTCCCATATAACGCTCCATACAGAATACTGGCTCCCATATAACTCTCAAAGCAGGCTGTTCCCCACACATAATGCCTCATGCAGGCTGTTCCCCCCACATAATGCCCCACGCAGTCTGTTCCCCCCACATAATGCCCCATGCAGGCTGTTCCCCCCCATATAATGCCCCATGTAGGATGTCACCCCCCTTATAATGCCCCATGCAGGATGACACACACCCCCCCTTCCTTATAATGCCCCATGCAGGATGTCGCACACCCCCTCCCTATAATGCCCTATGCAGGATGTCACACACACACCCTCCCTTATAATGCCCCATGCAGGATGTCACACCCCCCTCCCTTATAGTGCCCCATGCAGGATGTCACCCCCCTCCCTTATAATGCCCCATGCAGGATGTCACACACACACCCTCCCTTATAATGCCCCATGCAGGATGTCACACACACCCCCCTCCCTTATAATGCCCCATGCAGGATGTCACACACACCCCCCTCCCTTATAATGCCCCATGCAGGATGTCACGCACACACCCCCTTATAATGCTGCATGCAGGATGTCACACCCCCCTTATAATACCCCATGCAGGATGTCACCCCCCCTCCCTTATAATGCCCCATGCAGGATGTCACCCCCCCTCCCTTATAATGCCCCATGCAGGATGTCACACACACTCCCTTATAATGCCCCATACAGGATGTCACACACCCCCCCTCCCTTATAATGCCCCATGCAGGATGTCACCCCCCCTTATAATACCCCATGCAGGATGTCACCAACCCCCTTATAATGCCCCATGCAGGATGTCACACACAAACCCCCCCTTATAATGCCCCATACAGGATGTCACACACCCCCCTCCCTTACACTGCCCCATGCAGGATGTCACACAACCACCCCATATAATGTCCCATGCAGGATGTCACACCCCCCCTCCCCTCCCTTATAATACCCCATGCAGAATGTCACCTCCCCCCCATATAATGCCCCATGCAGGATGTCACCTCCCCCCCATATAATGCCCCATGCAGGATGTCACCCCCCCCATATAATGCCCCTTGCAGGATGTCACACACCCCCACCTCACCCCCCTCCCTTATACTGCCACAGGCCTCCATACAATAAAAAAAAAATCAAATACTCACCTCACTTCTCACCTTCTGCTGCCGCTGCTCCTGACTACTCAGCGTCGCCGGCCTCTTCCCGCTCTACGCTGTGACGGCTCAGGAGAGAGCACGGTGTAAAGACGTCACCGCGCCCTCTGACCTGAGACGTCACAGTGCAGCAGCCGCGGAAGAGACAGGAGCTGCAGCGGAGGCACGGGGAGAGTTAAGTATTGTGCCGGGTGCCGGGGCCCTGAGCAAGCGGGGGGGGGGGAGCGGGAGCTGACACCGCTCTCCTCCGCTCACGGGTCCCATAGCGCGCGGGGTGCCCGACGGTGAGGGCCCCCCCGCCTGCTCAGGACCCGGCATTTTCCCCGGGTGCGCCGGGTGCTGACGCCAGCCCTGGTGTGCGGCCTGCGCCCCTGCTTCTAGGGGGGGGGGCCGCTGCCCCCCCCTGCCCCACGGTGGGTACGCCCATGCCACTTTCCATTACTTCCTGAAAAGAACCAGAAGGGTTAATGAACTACCTGAAAACAATTTTTAATACATTGAGGGGTGCGGTTTTTAAAATATTATGACTTTTGTGTGCTTTCCAACATATAGGACCCCCAAAGACTCTTCATAACTGAACAGGTCCCTATAAAAATACGTTTTGTAAATTTCCTTGAAAAAATAAAAAAAATACTGCTACATTTTTAAACCTTCTAAAATGCTAACAAAATAAAACAACGCTTTACAAATGATGCTGATATAAAGCAGACATGAGGGAAATGTTATTTATTAATGTTTTTGTGTGGTATGACTATTGGGATTAAAGGGATAGACATTCAAAGTTTAAAAATTGCAATTTTTAAAACATTTTTGTCAAATTTCTGATATTTTTATAAATAAAAACGAAAACATATCAACCTAAATTTACCATTATTATAAAATATCATGTGTCACAAAAAAGACTCAAAATCAATGGGATATGTTGAAGCATTCCAGAGTTATTACTACATAAAGTGACACTGGTCAGATTTCAAAAAATTGATCCGGTCACTAAGGGGCTATAGGTTGCTGTCACGGTTCCACCCCTCACTGTGTCTGCGATGTAGTTACTGATAGCTCAGCCATCCAATCTTATACAGGGGCATACTGGAGCTGTCAGTACTATGATTGACAGCTCGACCATCCAATCTTATACAGGGGCATACTGGAGCTGTCAGTACTATGATTGACAGCTCGACCATCCAATCTTGTACAGGGGCGTACTGGAGCTGTCAGTACTATGATTGACAGCTCGACCATCCAATCTTGTACAGGGGCGTGCTGGAGCTGTCAGTACTATGATTGACAGCTCGACCATCCAATCTTGTACAGGGGCGTACTGGAGCTGTCAGTACTATGATTGACAGCTCGACCATCCAATCTTGTACAGGGGCGTACTGGAGCTGTCAGTACTATGATTGACAGCTCGACCATTCAACCTTGTACAGGGGCGTGCTGGAGCTGTCAGTAATATGATTGACAGCTCGACCATCCAATCTTGTACAGGGGCATACTGGAGCTGTCAGTACTATGATTGACAGCTCGACCATTCAACCTTGTACAGGGGCATACTGGAGCTGTCAGTACTATGATTGACAGCTCGACCATCCAATCTTGTACAGGGGCGTACTGGAGCTGTCAGTACTATGATTGACAGCTCGACCATCCAATCTTGTACAGGGGCGTACTGGAGCTGTCAGTACTATGACTGACAGCTCGACCATCCAATCTTGTACAGGGGCGTGCTGGAGCTGTCAGTAATATGATTGACAGCTCGACCATCCAATCTTGTACAGGGGCATACTGGAGCTGTCAGTACTATGATTGACAGCTCGACCATTCAACCTTGTACAGGGGCATACTGGAGCTGTCAGTACTATGATTGACAGCTCGACCATCCAATCGTGTACAGGGGCGTGCAATAGCTGTCAGTGTGGAGATTGACAGCTCGGCTGTTCAATCTGAGACTGGGATGCACTGGCTATCTTCAGGTGTTCATTATCCCAGTTGAATGCCTGGCTATTTAACTGAGCTGTTTCCCCCTGGTCTCTACCAGACGTACATTCAGCTAGTGTGTGGTTTGTTCTCTGTGCCTTGAGTTCTGTTTATTGATCTTCTGTTGCCTGACCTTGGACCTTGTTCTGACCATCCATCTGTTTAACCCCTTCTGCTCTGATCTGCTTTCTGATCTATGGAACGTTACCTGACTACGCCTTTTGCCTCTTCCCTCTGTTTATGACGTACCCTCCTGACTTTGACCTCGGACTCCTTGACTATCCCGTCTCACAGCCTGGACGTGAAAAGTGACTCAGCGACACAGTTGCTTTATGAAATAGTTTTCTCATTTACAGATCGCTTCTGTAAAACATCTCTCTGAAAATCCTGTTTTCCATGACATATGTGGCTATAGGGCGTTCAGTGGTAGCAGTTATTCCCTAGCCCAACTAAAACACCTCTACCACATAAAAAGGGGGTAGGAAAACATACAGAAACCAATTCTTCAGATTACTGGTTAAACTTTAGGTAACAATCTGCTGGGTGCGCTGCACAGATAAGGGCAGTGGGTCAGTTCCCAGTTAGTAGATGAAGTAGAAAGTAAATGGCTCCAGAATCTGTAAATATATATTTGCTAAAATTACATTTTAATTACCTTGCTCAAAAATAAAAAATAAAAATTAAAAACAGAACACTTTTTTTCCTACGCGGTTCAAGCCTATAAAGGGCCCTTAATCATAGCACCAGGTATAAGCAGATAATATGGGCACTATACGGGCTTGAAATGTGTTTCGTTTTTAACTTTTTTCTGTTTTAGAGGAAAGTAATTGAGGTGTAGTTTTAACAAATAGTTTCCCTGTTTGCAGATGCTGGAGCTACTTCACATAAGATGGGGGCTGTGATATAGATTTTGAGTCCAGTAACTTTAAGAAGCTTAGGGCAAGATAAAAAACAGTAAGGAAAGAAAGAGGAGGTGATCCGTTTTTTGAGATAGCAAATTATACGTGGTACCACAATACTTGTATCCTAATGGGAGGGACCATGACATGAATGGGAATACTTTTCTAAGCCTGGAACGGTCCGAGTGTTCAGCCCTTCGCTACTCTTCCCCTTTATTCCTTTTTCTTACACTCTTATATAATTTAAAAAATAAATTTGAATGTGAATATAATAGTTTATTTTCAGGCTATAAATTTATGGTTTTGACCTTTAAGAAAAGTGTCACATATTCGGGATGGATGGAGGAGAAAGGTTCTTTTCATTCCTTTCTAACATGACTGATGCATGCATAATAGAGATGAGCAAATTTATTAAAGTGGAATTGAATTCTCCTAGAATTTTACACAATCCATCATACTATGTGGGCGACTGTTTGGCCTTCATACTATGTATAGTGGGCTGTGGGGACCTAATACTGTGTGGGCAGCTGTGGGGGCATCATAATGTGTGAGAGGGTTAGAGCGTTAGCATAATGTATATAGGGGGCTGTAGGGCTATCATACTGTGTGTGAGGGCCATCATGTTGTATGTAAGAGTTGTGGGGTCCATTATACTATGTGCAGGGGGCTGTAGGGACTATTATATTTTGTGTGTGGTCCATCATACTGTGTGTGGGGGGCTGTAGGGCTATCATACTGTGTGTGAGGGCCATCATGTTGTATGTAAGAGTTGTGGGGTCCATTATACTATGTGCAGGGGGCTGTAGGGACTATTATATTTTGTGTGTGGTCTATCATACTGTGTGTGGGGGGCTGTGGGGCTATCATACTGTGTGTGGAGGCTGCGGGATCCATCATACTGTGTGTGGGGGCTTTGAGGTCCATCATACTATCTGTGTGAGGGTTGTGGGGTCCATTATAATGTATGTATGGAGCTATAGGTGCCATCATATTGTGTGGGGGATCCATCATAGTGTTTGGGGGACTGTGGGGCAATCATACTGTGAGTGGAGGCTGTGGGGCCATCATACTGTGTTTGAGGGCTGTGGAGTACATTATACTCTGTGTAGGGGACCATAGGGGACATCTTACTGGGTGTGGGGTCCATCATACTGTGTGTGAGGATTTTGGATTCCATTATAATATATGTATGTGCTATAGGTGCCATCATATTGTATGCGGGGGGCTGTGGGGTTATCATACTGTGTGTGGAGGCTGTGGGGCCATCATACTGTGAGGTGGTAGCTGGTGGTACCATTAAAATGTGTCTAGGTCCATCATACTGTGGGGGGTATTATACTGTGAGAGTTGCTGCGGCTACATCATGTTGTGTGTGGGAAGATTATGTCCAAGGCACAAAGGCTCAATAACAGGAGCATTATGGTTTATAACCTTTATAAAAAGCAGCAAAATACATGGTTTTGATTAACTGCTACAGCTAAGAATACCAGTTACAATCAGCCCTAGCATCACATGTATTAGCAGTAGCAAAGAGTTCTCAGACTTAATTTTCCATTGAGTTTAATGTTTGTGGTCAGGTTTACTCACTTGATCTACAAGTCTTTTTAGTCCTCCTGTGACAATAATATGCCACGGCTGCAAGGATGAAGAAGGAGATCAGGATAATGCACGGCACAATATATTTTAAATGAGGATTATTCTCCTCGCTTGGTATAGTGGTTTCATTCTTTAATTCTGTAATAAAAAAGTCACTATGGTAAATTCAAAAGAAAATATGAGCCCCCCAGAATACAATTTTAGCAGAAGTTTCTACTTGCGTATGCTTAGTGACCCTACCATATGGTTGTCCTGCAGCATGAGCATGTGCCTGTGAACATGTGCATTCTCTTCATGTGTTGAAAGATTCCAGCAAAATCTATTCCTCAAATTTTTAAGAATTTACTTAAGCCAGCAAATTCAAACAATTTGCATTCGCCTAAAATGGCTGCCACCACTTCACACAATACTGAAGATTGCATCAGCCAAAGAAGGTTCATAAGACCTCGGGTCGGATTTTCCATAATGCCAGGCAGCTATCACATGTTGGAGTACAGAACAGGAGATCGGGAGGGACAATTTTAACCTATTCAAAAGCAGAAGCAATTAATGCAGTGGCCATTTTGTGGTGAATCTAGATAGTGATAAGACGTCACAGCCCACAGCTTAGCCGTAGAGACATGGAGAGAAAGTCAGAAAGTACTGAATAAACTGTATTGGTAGTATATAATAGCACAACAAGGAAGAAGATTAGAGTGTGAGGAAAAGAAAATAGTGTTATAAATGTTTTTCAGGGGAGTTAGAGGCTTTGGAGTACCTTCAATTCACTATCAATTGAATTTCCCAGAAAAAATGTGGCAAATCTGGTGAATTTGAAATTCAAAAAATTAACATCTCTATTCTGATCTAATCCTAGAGATACCAGAGGTGTTGAGGTAAGAAGAGGCTGCTCACACTGCTGTCCACCCTGTCTAGCTGATCTAATGCTGCAGATACCAGTGGTTCTGAGGTAAGAAGAGGCTGCTCACACTGCTGCCTATCCGGTCTATCTGATCGAATACTGGAGTTACCAGAGGTGCTAACATAAGAAGATGCTGCTCACACTGCAGTCCACCCTGTCTATCAGGTCTAATACTGGAGATACCAGGGGTGTTGACGTAAGAAGAGGCTGCTCACACTGCTATCCACCCTGTCTATTTGATCTAATAATAGTGATATTAGGGGTACTGAGGTAAGAAGAAGCTGCTCACACTGCTGTCCAACTTGTCTATGTGATCTAATATTGTAGACACCAGGGTTCTGAGGTAAAAATAAGCTAATCACACTGCTGCTGACCCTGTTGATCTGGTCTAATACTGAAGATATTAGGGGTTCTGAGATAAGAAGAGGCTGCTCACATTGCTGCCTACCCTGTCTATCTGATGCAATACTGGAGTTAATAGAGGTGATGAAGTAAGAGGCTGCTCACACTATTGTCCACCCTATCTATCTGATCTAATACTAAGGAAACCAGGATTGCTTAGGTGAGAAGAGGCTGCTCACACTGCCATCCACCCTGTCTATCTGATCTAATACTGGAGATACAAGAGATGCTAAGGTAAGAAAGCTATTCACACTGCTGTACATCCTGTCTATCTGATTAATACCTTTGATACCATAAATGCTGTGGTAAGAAGTGGCTTCTCACACTACTGTCCATACTTTGATGAATCGGGCCCAAAGACTGCCAGTGATTGGTCTGCTAAATTGATCCATTCTTATTCACCCAACAAACATTTTTTCTTGCTGAAATCGTCTATTGTCTAACGTGTATGGGGATATTGAGTTCAGAGACATCACTAAATACCACGTTAGAATAGACAGGCAATTTAGAATCATTTATTTAAAAAATAATTTACTTAAGCACCATTATTTTGACAAATTTAAATATTTTTTTTCTGATTCTCTATATTTTTTTATTTTTTATATGAAAGTAGCGGCAGCTCTCCTGCATTAATGCAACATGGGTTCAAGTGTTTTGCTTTACAGCAGAAAAATGGGCATAGAAAACTAGGTCAGACAATAACTCATTGTCATATATGAGACAGTACATTTCGTGACATATGCAAAGTAAGGGAGGAGGGAAAGGAAGCTGATCTGCCCAAACAGTTATTATCAATAATCACCTGTTATCCACCTCCTGCTTTATTACACAGAAGTTATCTGACTTAACCCTGTCTCTGGTAATAACGAGATGAATTTGGACATTCATACAATACATATATATACAGTACAGACCAAAAGTTTGGACACACCTTCTCATTTAAAGATTTTTCTGTATTTTCATGACTATGAAAATTGTACATTCACACTGAAGGCATCAAAACTATGAATTAACACATGTAGAATTATATACTTAACAAAAAAGTGTGAAACAACTGAAAATATGTCTTATATTCTAGGTTCTTCAAAGTAGCCACCTTTTGCTTTGATGACTGCTTTGCACACTCTTGACATTCTCTTGATGAGCTTGAAAAGGTAGTCACCGGAAATGGTTTTCACTTCACAGGTGTGCCCTGTTAGGTTTAATAAGTGGGATTTCTTGCCTTATAAATGGGGTTGGGACCATCAGTTGTGTTGTGCAGAAGTCTGGTGGATACACAGCTGATAGTCCTACTGAATAGACTGTTAGAATTTGTATTATGGCAAGAAAAAAGCAGCTAAGTAAAGAAAAACGAGTGGCCATCATTACTTTAAGAAATGAAGGTCAGTCAGTGCAAAAAATTGGGAAAACTTTGAAAGTGTCCCCACGTGCAGTTGCAAAAACGATCAAACGCTACAAAGAAACTGTCTCACATGAGGACCGCCCCAGGAAAGGAAGACCAAGAGTCACCTCTGCTTCTGAGGATAAGTTTATCTGAGTCACCAGCCTCTGAAATCGCAGGTTAACAGCAGCTCAGATTAGAGACCAGGTCATTGCCACACAGAGTTCTAGCAGCAGACACATCTCTTCAACAATTGTTAAGAGGAGACTTTGTGCAGCAGGCCTTCATGGTAAAATAGCTGCTAGGAAAAAACGGCTAAGGACAGGCAACAAGCAGAAGAGACTTGTTTGGGCTAAAGAACACAAGGAATGGACATTAAACCAGTGGAAATCTGTGCTTTGGTCTGATGAGTCCAAATTTGAGATCTTTGGTTCCAAACACCTTGTCTTTGTGCGACGCAGAAAAGGTGAACGGATGGACTCTACATGCCTGGTTCCCACCGTGAAGTATGGAAGAGGAGTTGTGATGGTGTGGGGGTGCTTTGCTGGTGACACTGTTGGGGATTTATTCAAAATTGAAGGCATACTGAACCAGCATGGCTACCACGGCATCTTGCAGCGGCATGCTATTCCATCCGGTTTGCGTTTAGTTGGACCATCATTTATTTTTCAACAGGACAATGACCCCAAACACACCTCCAGGCTGTGTAAGGGCTATTTGACCAAGAAGGAGAGTGATGGGGGGCTACGCCAGATGACCTGGCCTCCACAGTCACCAGACCTGAACCCAATCGAGATTGAAGGCAAAAGGGCCAACAAGTGCTAAGCATCTCTGGGAACTCCTTCAAGATTGTTGGAAGACCATTTCCGGTGACTACCTCTTGAAGCTCATCAAGAGAATGCCAAAAGTGTGCAAAGCAGTCATCAAAGCAAAAGGTGGCTACTTTGAAGAACCTAGAATATAAGACATATTTTCAGTTGTTTCACACTTTTTTGTTAAGTATATAATTCCACATGTGTTAATTCATAGTTTTGATGCCTTCAGTGTGAATGTGCAATTTTCATAGTCATGAAAATACAGAAAAATCTTTAAATGAGAAGGTGTGTCCAAACTTTGTCTGTACTGTAATTGAAAATTAGAAATATTTAAAAATTTATTTATTAACCTATTTGTAGAATTTCGGAGGAGAAGTTATGGTGAGCCAACACGGTACAGCTAACGTTGGTGGTGCTTTTCACCGTCATTGTCAAATAGCTTGAGATATTAAATGTTTGAAAGGTTTCCTTTATGGCGCATGGTGGGCTCGACTCAGTCTTACAGATTATAGGGTAATATTTTGTTCCATTGTAGTCAGAAAACATCCATAATATTCCACGAGGTTGTGGAAAGCCATCTCCAGATGTACAGCGAAAGTTCACTATGGTTTCATCCTCCGATTCTTGAAAGCTTCCGTTACTGATCTCAGGGACACTATAGTTAGCTGCAAAAGTAAAACCAAAGAGATCATAAAACAGTCATCAGGTAACAAAATGTATCTACTAATGAGTCTTGAGTAAAAGCTTCTGGTGCCCCAATACGCAATCATTTACCAAACCACACAGGACACATCCTCTATATACTACACCACACGGGACACATCCTCTATATACTACACCACACAGGACACATCCTCTATATACTACACCACACGGGACACATCCTCTATATACTACACCACACGGGACACATCCTCTATATACTACACCACACGGGACACATCCTCTATATACTACACCACACGGGACACATCCTCTATATACTACACCACACGGAACACATCCTCTATATACTACACCACACGGGACACATCCTCTATATACCACACCACACGGGACACATCCTCTATATACTACACCACACGGGACACATCCTCTATATACCACACCACACGGGACACATCCTCTATATACCACACCACACGGGACACATCCTCTATATACTACACCACACGGGACACATCCTCTATATACCACACCACACGGGACACATCCTCTATATACCACACCACACGGGACACATCCTCTATATACTACACCACACGGGACACATCCTCTATATACTACACCACACGGGACACATCCTCTATATACCACACCACACGGGACACATCCTCTATATACTACACCACACGGGACACATCCTCTATATACCACACCACACGGGACACACCCTCTATATACCACACCACACGGGACACATCCTCTATATACTACACCACACGGGACACATCCTCTATATACTACACCACATGGGACACATCCTCTATATACTACACCACACGGGACACATCCTCTATATACTACACCACACGGGACACATCCTCTATATACTACACCACACGGGACACATCCTCTATATACTACACCACACGGGACACATCCTCTATATACTACACCACACGGGAAACATCCTCTATATACTACACCACACGGGACCCATCCTCTATATACTACACCACACAGAACACATCCTCTATATACTACACCACATGGGACACATCCTCCATATACTACACCACATGGGACACATCCTCTATATACCACACCACACGGGACACATCCTCTATATACTACACCACACGGGACACATCCTCTATATACTACACCACACGGGACACATCCTCTATATACTACATCACACGGGACACATCCTCTATATACTACACCACACGGGACATATCCTCTATATACTACACCACACGGGACCCATCCTCTATATACTACACCACACGGGACACATCCTCTATATACTACACCACACGGGACACATCCTCTATATACTACACCACACGGGACACATCCTCTATATACGATGTAGTAGTGATGAAGGTGACAGTCTGCCCCTTATACTAGAAAGGGATGAAAGCACGTTCCTGAAGTTAGAACCCTCTGAGGTTGCAGTTTAGCCTAGGTAGCGTTAACTTTGACAGCCGATTCAGTAGATAGAGGGGGAACTGAGTGCTAGTGTCAAGTGCAGGAAGCGAGCACAGTCAGTAGCGTGCAGTACTGCAGAAACCAATAGGCTCTGTAGAGGCTGCTAGGGTAGACGTGGACCTAGTATTCCGGACAGTGGATCTCTCCACAAGAGTCCACTTAGCCAGCCTGGGAACCTCGAGAAAGTCGTCAGGAGCCTGGTGGCACATTCTGTCTGCGGAGCTGCAGAAGAAGTCAGGACGCAAGTACTCAGAGGTGGAGAGAAATGGGATCCAGATATATTGTCATTGGTGAGGAAAAGTTTCTAGAGTTAGAGAAGAAAGCAACAGAGATGCATCACGTAGATCGGGAACCAGGGCTAAAGTTGTATCTGGTACCTGTGGGAAAGAAACAACCCATTGGGCCTTATCCTTTATACCGACCTGTAAATACTGCCAGTTACCAAGTAAAGTTCTGGTTGTTTTTATGAACTCTGTGTCCACTGAATTGATTGCTGCCCTGGTTCCAGAAGAGGAATTTCTAGAGTCAGAAGAGGCCGGCTGGCCAGAAGTAAGTGGGAAACACCACATATACAGCAATACACCAGAGTGAGTACAAACTTTGTCTGTAGGATGTCAAAGCGAGCACAGGCTACAGCTAGCCCATGACTACCTCACTTAGGCACCTTACAACTACACTATACAGGACACATACTCTATATACTACACCACACAGGACACATCCTCTATATACTACACCACACAGGACACATCCTCTATATACTACACCACACGGGACACATCCTCAATATACTACACCACACGGGACACATCCTCTATATACTACACCACACGGGACACATCCTCTATATACTACACTACACAGGACACATCCTCTATATACTACACCACACATCCTCTATATACTACATTACACAGTACACATCCTCTATATACTACATTACACAGTACACATCCTCTATATACTACATTACACAGTACACATCCTCTATATACTACACCACACGGGACACATCCTCTATATACTACACCACACGGGACACATCCTCTATACACTACACCACACGGGACACATCCTCTATATACTACACCACACGGGACACATCCTCTATATACTACACCACACGGGACACATCCTCTATATACTACACCACACGGGACACATCCTCTATATGCTGCACCACACGGGACACATCCTGTATATACTACACTACACAGGACACATCCTCTATATACTACACCACACAGGACACATCCTCTATATACTACACCACACGGGACACATCCTCTATATACTACACCACATGGGACACACCCTCTATATACTGCACCACACGGGACACATCCTCTATATACTACACCACACAGGACACATCCTCTATATACTACACCACACGGGACACATCCTCTATATACTACACCACATGGGACACACCCTCTATATACTGCACCACACGGGACACATCCTCTATATACTACACTACACAGGACACATCCTCTATATACTACACCACACAGGACACATCATCTATATACTGCACCACACGGGACACATCCTCTATATACTACACCACATGGGACACACCCTCTATATACTGCACCACACGGGACACATCCTGTATATACTACACTACACAGGACACATCCTCTATATACTACACCACACGGGACACATCCTCTATATGCTGCACCACATGGGACACATCCTCTATATACTACACCACACGGGACACATCCTGTATATACTACACTACACAGGACACATCCTCTATATACTACACCACACATCCTCTATATACTACATTACACAGTACACATCCTCTATATACTACACCACACGGGACACATCCTCTATATACTACACCACACGGGACACATGCTCTATATACTACACCACACGGGACACATCCTCTATATACTACACCACACGGGACACATCCTCTATATACTACACCACACGGGACCCATCCTCTATATACTACACCACACGGGACACATCCTCTATATACTACACCACACGGGACCCATCCTCAATATACTACACCACACGGGACACATCCTCTATATACTACACCACACAGGACCCATCCTCTATATACTACACCACACGGGACCCATCCTCTATATACTACACCACACGGGACACATCCTCTATATACTACACCACACGGGACACATCCTCTATATACTACACCACACGGGACACATCCTCTATATACTACACCACACGGGACACATCCTCTATATGCTATACCACATGGGACACATCCTCTATATGCTACACCACACGGGACACATCTTCTATATGCTACACCACACGGGACACATCCTCCATATGCTACACCACATGGGAAAATCCTCTATATACTACACCACACGGGACACATCCTCTATATACTACACCACACGGGACACATCCTCCATATACTACACCACACGGGACACATCCTCTATATACTACACCACACGGGACACATCCTCTATATGCTATACCACACGGGACACATCCTCTATATACTACACCACACGGGACACATCCTCTATATGCTATACCACACGGGACACATCCTCTATATACTACACCACATGGGACACATCCTCTATATGCTACACCACACGGGACACATCCTCTATATACTGCACCACATGGGAAAATCCTCTATATACTACACCACACGGGACACATCCTCTATATACTACACCACACGGGACACATCCTCTATATACTACACCACACGGGACACATCCTCTATATACTACACCACATGGGACACATCCTCCATATACTACACCACACGGGACACATCCTCTAAATGCTACACCACACGGGACACATCCTCTATATACTATACCACACGGGACACATCCTCTATATACTACACCACACGGGACACATCCTCTAAATGCTACACCACACGGGACACATCCTCTATATACTGCACCACACAGAACACATCCTCTATATACTATACCACACGGGACACATCCTCTATATATTACACCACACGGGACACATCCTCTATATACTATACCACACGGGACACATCCTCTATATACTACACCACACGGGACACATCCTCTATATACTACACCACACGGGACACATCCTCTATATACTACACCACACGGGACACATCCTCCATATACTACACCACACGGGACACATCCTCTATATACTACACCACACGGGACACATCCTCTATATGCTATACCACACGGGACACATCCTCTATATACTACACCACACGGGACACATCCTCTATATGCTATACCACACGGGACACATCCTCTATATACTACACCACATGGGACACATCCTCTATATGCTACACCACACGGGACACATCCTCTATATACTGCACCACATGGGAAAATCCTCTATATACTACACCACACGGGACACATCCTCTATATACTACACCACACGGGACACATCCTCTATATACTACACCACACGGGACACATCCTCTATATACTACACCACATGGGACACATCCTCCATATACTACACCACACGGGACACATCCTCTAAATGCTACACCACACGGGACACATCCTCTATATACTATACCACACGGGACACATCCTCTATATACTACACCACACGGGACACATCCTCTAAATGCTACACCACACGGGACACATCCTCTATATACTGCACCACACAGAACACATCCTCTATATACTATACCACACGGGACACATCCTCTATATATTACACCACACGGGACACATCCTCTATATACTATACCACACGGGACACATCCTCTATATACTACACCACACGGGACACATCCTCTATATACTACACCACACGGGACACATCCTCTATATACCACACCACACAGGACACATCCTCCATATACTAGACCACACGGGACACATCCTCTAAATGCTACACCACACGGGACACATCTTCTATATACTATACCACACGGGACACATCCTCTATATACTACACCACACGGGACACATCCTCTATATACTACACCACACGGGACACATCCTCTATATGCTACACCACACGGGACACATCCTCTATATACTACACCACAAGGGACACATCCTCTATATACTACACCACACGGGACACATCCTCTATATGCTACACCACACGGGACACATCCTCTATATACTACACCACACGGGACACATCCTCTATATGCTACACCACACGGGACACATCCTCCATATGCTACACCACACGGGACACATCCTCTATATGCTACACCACACGGAACACATCCTCTATATACTACACCACACGGGACACATCCTCTATATGCTACACCACACGGGACACATCCTCTATATACCACACCACACGGGACACATCCTCTATATACTACACCACACGGGACACATCCTCTATATACTACACCACAAGGGACACATCCTCTATATACTACACCACAAGGGACACATCCTCTATATACTACACCACATGGGACACATCCTCTATATACTACACCACACGGGACACATCCTCTATATACTACACCACAAGGGACACATCCTCTATATACTACACCACATGGGACACATCCTCTATATACTACACCACACGGGACACATCCTCTATATGCTACACCACACGGGACACATCCTCCATATGCTACACCACACGGGACACATCCTCTATATGCTACACCACACGGGACACATCCTCCATATGCTACACCACACGGGACACATCCTCTATATGCTACACCACACGGGACACATCCTCTATATACTACACCACACGGGACACATCCTCTATATACTACACCACACGGGACACATCCTCTATATGCTACACCACACGGGACACATCCTCCATATGCTACACCACACGGGACACATCCTCTATATACTACACCACACGGGACACATCCTCTATATACTACACCACACGGGACACATCCTCTATATACTACACCACACGGGACACATCCTCTATATACTACACCACACGGGACCCATCCTCTATATGCTACACCACACGGGACACATCCTCTATATACTACACCACACGGGACACATCCTCTATATACTACACCACACGGGACCCATCCTCTATATACTACACCACACGGGACACATTCCCTATATACTACATCACACGGGACACATCCTCTATATGCTACACCACACGGGACACATCCTCTATATACTACACCACACGGGACACATCCTCTATATACTACACCACACGGACACATCCTTTATATACTACACCACATGGGACAGATCCTCTATATACTACACCACACGAGACACATCATCTATATACTGCACCACACGGGACACATCCTCTATATACCACACCACACGGGACACATCCTCTATATACTACACCACACGGGACACATCCTCTATATACTACACCACACAGGACACATCCTCTATATACTACACCACACGGGACACATCCTCTATATACTACACCACACGGGACACATCCTCTATATACTACACCACAGGGGACACATCCTCTATATACTACACCACACGGGACACATCCTCTATATACTACACCACACGGACACATCCTTTATATACTACACCACATGGGACAGATCCTCTATATACTACACCACACGAGACACATCATCTATATACTGCACCACACGGGACACATCCTCTATATACCACACCACACGGGACACATCCTCTATATACTACACCACACGGGACACATCCTCTATATACTACACCACACAGGACACATCCTCTATATACTACACCACACGGGACACATCCTCTATATACTACACCACACGGGACACATCCTCTATATACTACACCACATGGGACACATCCTCTATATACCACACCACACGGGACACATCCTCTATATACTACATCACACGGCACACATCCTCTATATACTACACCACACGGGACACATCCTCTATATACTACACCACATGGGACACATCCTCTATATACTACACCACACGGGACACATCCTCTATATACTACACCACACGGGACACATCCTCTATATACTACACCACACGGGACACATCCTCTATATACTACACCACACGGGACACATCCTCTATATACTACACCACACGGGACACATCCTCTATATACTACACCACACGGGACACATCCTCTATATACTACACCACACGGGACACATCCTCTATATACTACACCACACGGGACACATCCTCTATATACTACACCACACGGGACACATCCTCTATATACTACACCACACTGGACACATCCTCTATATACCACACCACATGGGACACATCCTCTATATACCACACCACACGGGACACATCCTCTATATACTACACCACACGGGACACATCCTCTATATACCACACCACACGGGACACATCCTCTATATACCACACCACACGGGACACATCCTCTATATACTACACCACACAGGGCACATCCTCTATATACTACACCACACGAGACACATCATCTATATACTGCACCACACGGGACACATCCTCTATATACCACACCACACGGGACACATCCTCTATATACTACACCACACGGGACACATCCTCTATATACTACACCACACAGGACACATCCTCTATATACTACACCACACGGGACACATCCTCTATATACTACACCACATGGGACACATCCTCTATATACCACACCACACGGGACACATCCTCTATATACTACACCACACGGGACACATCCTCTATATACTACATCATACGGCACACATCCTCTATATACTACACCACACGGGACACATCCTCTATATACTACACCACACGGGACACATCCTCTATATACTACACCACACGGGACACATCCTCTATATACTACACCACACGGGACACATCCTCTATATACTACACCACACGGGACACATCCTCTATATACTACACCACACGGGACACATCCTCTATATACTACACCACACGGGACACATCCTCTATATACTACACCACACGGGACACATCCTCTATATACTACACCACACGGGACACATCCTCTATATACTACACCACACGGGACACATCCTCTATATACTACACCACACGGGACACATCCTCTATATACTACACCACACGGGACACATCCTCTATATACTACACCACACGGGACACATCCTCTATATACTACACCACACGGGACACATCCTCTATATACTACACCACACGGGACACATCCTCTATATACTACACCACACAGGACACATCCTCTATATACCACACCACATGGGACACATCCTCTATATACCACACCACACGGGACACATCCTCTATATACTACACCACACGGGACACATCCTCTATATACCACACCACACGGGACACATCCTCTATATACCACACCACACGGGACACATCCTCTATATACTACACCACACAGGGCACATCCTCTATATACTACACCACACGAGACACATCATCTATATACTGCACCACACGGGACACATCCTCTATATACCACACCACACGGGACACATCCTCTATATACTACACCACACGGGACACATCCTCTATATACTACACCACACAGGACACATCCTCTATATACTACACCACACGGGACACATCCTCTATATACTACACCACATGGGACACATCCTCTATATACCACACCACACGGGACACATCCTCTATATACTACACCACACGGGACACATCCTCTATATACTACATCATACGGCACACATCCTCTATATACTACACCACACGGGACACATCCTCTATATACTACACCACACGGGACACATCCTCTATATACTACACCACACGGGACACATCCTCTATATACTACACCACACGGGACACATCCTCTATATACTACACCACACGGGACACATCCTCTATATACTACACCACACGGGACACATCCTCTATATACTACACCACACGGGACACATCCTCTATATACTACACCACACGGGACACATCCTCTATATACTACACCACACGGGACACATCCTCTATATACTACACCACACAGGACACATCCTCTATATACTACACCACACGGGACACATCCTCTATATACTACACCACACGGGACACATCCTCTATATACTACACCACACGGGACACATCCTCTATATACTACACCACACAGGACACATCCTTTATATACCACACCACATGGGACACATCCTCTATATACCACACCACACGGGACACATCCTCTATATACCACACCACACGGGACACATCCTCTATATACCACACCACACGGGACACATCCTCTATATACTACACCACACAGGGCACATCCTCTATATACTACACCACACAGGACACATCCTCTATATACTACACCACATGGGACACATCCTCTATATACTGCACCACACGGGACACATCCTCTATATACTACACCACACGGGACACATCCTCTATATACTACACCACACAGGACACATCCTCTAAATACTACACCACACAGGACACATCCTCTATATACTACACCACACGGGACACATCCTCTATATACTACACCACACGGGACACATCCTCTATATACTACACCACACGGGACACATCCTCTATATACTACACCGCACGGGACACATCCTCTATATACTACACCGCACGGGACACATCCTCTATATACTACACCACACGGGACACATCCTCTATATACTACACCACACGGGACACATCCTCTATATACTACACCACACGGGACACATCCTCTATATACTACACCACAAGGGACCCATCCTCTATATACTACACCACACAGGACACATCCTCTATATACTACACCACACGGGACACATCCTCTATATGCTACACCACACGGGACACATCCTCTATATACTACACCACACGGGACCCATCCTCTATATGCTACACCACACAGGACACATCCTGTATATACTACACCACACGGGACACATCCTCTATATACTACACCGCACGGGACCCATCCTCTATATGCTACACCACACGGGACACATCCTCTATATACTACACCACACGGACACATCCTTTATATACTACACCACATGGGACAGATCCTCTATATACTACACCACACGAGACACATCATCTATATACTGCACCACATGGGACACATCCTCTATATACCACACCACACGGGACACATCCTCTATATACTACACCACACGAGACACATCATCTATATACTGCACCACACGGGACACATCCTCTATATACCACACCACACGGGACACATCCTCTATATACTACACCACACGGGACACATCCTCTATATACTACACCACACAGGACACATCCTCTATATACTACACCACACGGGACACATCCTCTATATACTACACCACACGGGACACATCCTCTATATACCACACCACACGGGACACACCCTCTATATACTACATCACACGGCACACATCCTCTATATACTGCACCACACGGGACACATCCTCTATATACTACACCACACGGGACACATCTTCTATATACTACACCACACGGGACACATCCTCTATATACTACACCACACGGGACACATCCTCTTTATACTACACCACACGGGACACATCCTCTATATACTACACCACACGGGACACATCCTCTATATACTACACCACACGGGACACATCCTCTATATACTACATCACACGGGACACATCCTCTATATACTACACCACACGGGACACATCCTCTATATACTACACCACACGGGACACATCCTCTATATACTACACCACACGGGACACATCCTCTATATACTACACCACACGGGACACATCCTCTTTATACTACACCACACGGGACACATCCTCTATATACTACACCACACGGGACACATCCTCTATATACTACACCACACGGGACACATCCTCTATATACTACACCACACGGGACACATCCTCTATATACTATGCCACACAGGACACATCCTCTATATACTACACCACACGGGACACATCCTCTATATACTACACCACACGGGACACATCCTCTATATACTACACCACACGGGACACATCCTCTATATACTACACCACACGGGACACATCCTCTATATACTACACCACACGGGACACATCCTCTATATACTACACCACACGGGACACATCCTCTATATACTACACCACACGGGACACATCCTCTATATACTACACCACACGGGACACATCCTCTATATACTACACCACACAGGACACATCCTCTATATACTACACCACACGGGACACATCCTTTATATACTACACCACATGGGACACATCCTCTATATACCACACCACACGGGACACATCCTCTATATACTACACCACACGGGACACATCCTCTATATACCACACCACACGGGACACATCCTCTATATACTACACCACACGGGACACGTCCTCTATATACTACACCACACATGACACATCCTCTATATACTACACCACACGGGACACATCCTCTATATACTACACCACACGGGACACATCCTCTATATACTACACCACACGGGACCCATCCTCTATATACTACACCACACAGAACACATCCTCTATATACTACACCACATGGGACACATCCTCTATATACTACACCACACGGGACACATCCTTTATATACTACACCACATGGGACACATCCTCTATATACCACACCACACGGGACACATCCTCTATATACTACACCACACGGGACACATCCTCTATATACCACACCACACGGGACACATCCTCTATATACTACACCACACGGGACACGTCCTCTATATACTACACCACACATGACACATCCTCTATATACTACACCACACGGGACACATCCTCTATATACTACACCACACGGGACACATCCTCTATATACTACACCACACGGGACCCATCCTCTATATACTACACCACACAGGACACATCCTCTATATACTACACCACATGGGACACATCCTCTATATACTACACCACACGGGACACATCCTCTATATACTACACCACACGGGACACATCCTCTATATACTACACCACACGGGACCCATCCTCTATATACTACACCACACAGAACACATCCTCTATATACTACACCACATGGGACACATCCTCCATATACTACACCACATGGGACACATCCTCTATATACTACACCACACGGGACACATCTTCTATATACTACACCACACGGGACACATCCTCTATATACTACACCACACGGGACACATCCTCTATATACTACACCACACAGAACAGTTGCTAGGTATACCGTAAGATTCAATTCCCTATAGCTAATTGTTTGGGGTTTTTTTATTTCTTACCAAATACTTTGAGGAGATATTTTTTATGATGCCTTATTTCTTTTGTATTGTCATCCTTTATTTCACGGACTGGACAGTCGTAATAACCTTTATCCTCCAGGGTAATATTATACATGTTTAGGTCTCCATTTGGCATGAACACCATGAAACGTTTTTTGTAATTTTCAGTGACATAATCGTATTTCCTTTCTCCCTTGTTTAGCTCGGCTACTGTGGAGATTCCTGAGGTTGTTGTGCTGGGTTGTTTTTCCCAGGTATATATGAGTCTTGAAGATGAAATATTCTGCTGAAAGTCACATTTAAATTCTGCCATCCCAGACACATAAGCACTAATTTCATCAATTGACGTTGCTTTGCCTGTAAGGACAAGACATTAAAAATTAAAGTATAGTTAACTGTACTAAGCTAATATATACAGTGAGGAAAATAAGTATTTGGTACACTGATGATTTTGCAAGTTTTCCCACGTACAAAGAATGGAGGGGTCTGTAATTTTTATCGTAGGTACACTTCACCTGTGAGAGACAGAATCTTAAAAAAAAAAAACAGGAATCACATTGTATGATTTTTACATAATTAAAGTAAATCTGTCACTGCCCTGGCACTTATCAGACCTCTAATATGGACATACAGGTGATAGCTATGTGAATCTATACTTACCTGTAAGCCTCATATTATAGGTCTTGTTGCAGTGATATGGCTTTTTATTCTTTCGTTTTTGACGCTTGCGGGCTGGGGGATGGGAAGAAATCCCCGCCTCCCATGGTAATTATAATTTTTCCCCCCTTCCCTGCATGTCACAGTGCCCTGTGACGTGCAGTTTCTTGGCCAGATCCCGCACCTGAGCAATTTACCTTGTACGCAAGGCGCGCTTTATCCTCCCGTCTATGATCAAGTTTGTTGTGCGCATGCGCCGGCGAGTGACTAAGCCGGCGGGTGAAGACACATCATTAATTTTCTAAGTAAATATAATTCTAAAGGTGCTATTGACAGGAAATTCTCACCAGATGTCGGTAACATCCCATCCAATCCACACAGACAAAGTAATCAAACTATAGATGTCCATAAATTAAGCTATGTCTCATAATGAGAAATGACACGGGGAAAAAGTACTGAACATATGAAAAAAGAGAGGCGCAAACAGCCATGGAAAGACTCCAGCTGAAATCTATCAGTAATTGGAAAGCAATCCTGCTATTTAGTGAAAAATAATATCAGCTGGTTCAACTTATGGCCTATAAAAAGGTGTCTCATTATCAAGGTGCCACAGAAGAAACATTTCATGATGGGTAAAATCAGTGAGCTGTCTCAAGATCGTAGCAACCTTATTGTTGCAAAATATACTGATGGCATTGTTTACGGAAGAATTTCTAAACTACTGAAGGCTCTAGTAAGCACTGTTGAGGCCATAATCCAGAAGTGGAAAGACCTGTGGAGAGGTACACAAAGACCTGGAATCAGCAGGTATTGTTTCAAAGAAAACAATACTTATTACACTCAACCTCCATGGCCTGCATGCACGCTCCTTACCACGCAAGACTCCATTGCTGAGCAAAAAGGATGTTCAAGCGCGTTTAAAGTTTGCTCATCAACATTTAGACAAGCCTGTGAAATACTGGGAGAATATTGTCTGGTCAGATGAGATCAAAATTGAACTCTTTGGATGTCATAATACACACCATGTTTGCAGGGCTTGCTTTAGACAAAGTGGGGCCCTGGGCAAAAAGTTTAACCCCTTTACCCCCCAAGGTGGTTTCCACGTTAATGACCAGGCCAATTTTTACAATTCTGACCACTGTCACTTTATGAGGTAATTACTCTGGAACGCTTCAACAGATTCCCCTGATTCTGAGACTGTTTTTTCATGACATATTGTACTTCACGATTGTGGTAAAATTTCTTCGATATCACTTGCATTTATTTGTGAAAAAAATGGAAATTTGGCAAAAATTTTGAAAATTCTGCAATTTTCAAAATTTGAATTTTTATGCCCTTAAATCAGAGAGATATGTCACACAAAATAGTTAATAAGTAACATTTCCCACATGTCTACTTTACATCAGCACAATTTTGTAACCAAAATTATTTTTTATTAGGGAGCTATAAGGGTTAAAAGTTGACCAGCGATTTCTCATTTTTCCAACAAAATTTACAAAGTCATTTTTTTAGGGATCACATCACATTTGAAGTCACTTTGAGTGGCCTTTATGACAGAAAATACCCCAAAGTGACACCATTCTAAAAACTGCACCCCTCAAGGTGCTCAAAACCACATTCAAGAACTTTATTAACCCTTCGGGTGCTATAAAGGAATTTTTGGAATGTGGAAGAAAAAAATTGTCATTTAACTTTTTTCACAAAAATTAAGTTAGAACCAATTTTTTTTTGTCACAGGGTTAACAGGAAAAAAATGACCCTAAAATTTGTAGTGCAATTTCCCCTGAGCACGCAGATGCCCCATATGTGGGGAAAAGCCACTGTTTGGGCATGCGGCAGGGTTCGGACGGGAAGGAGCGCCATTTGACTTTTTGAATGTAAAATTTGCTTGAATTATTAGCGGACGCCATGTTGCGTTTGGGGAGCCCCTGATGTGCCTAAACAGTGGAAACCCCCCACAAGTGACCCCATTTTGGAAACTAGACCCCTCAGGGAACTTATCTACATGTGTGGTGAGCACCTTGAATCCCCAGGTGCTTCACAGAAGTTTAGAACATTGAGCCGTAAAAATAAAATGTTCACATTTTTACAACAAAAATGTTTTTCAGCCTCCAATTTTGCATTTTCATGATCGTAACAGGAGAAATTGCACCATGAAGTTTGTTGTGCAATTCCTCCTGAGCACGCCGATACCCCATATATAGGGGAAAACCACTGTTTGGGCACACGGCAGGGCTCGGAAGGGAAGGAGCGCCATTTGACTTTTTGAATGTAAAATTTGCTTTAAGAATTAGCAGATGTGCCCCTGATGTGCTTAAACAGTGGAAACCCCCCACAAGTGAAACCATTTTGGAAACTAGACCCCTCAGGGAACTTATCTAGATGTGTGGTGAGCACCCTGAACCCCAAAGTGCTTTACAGAAGTTTATAACATGGAGCCGTGAAAATAAAAAAAATCAAACTTTTTCCACAAAAATGATGTTTTAGCCCCAATTTTTTTATTTTCACAAGGGTAAGAGGAGAAAATGGACCCCAAAAACTTTTGTGATATTTCTCCTGAGTACATCAATACCCCATATGTGGGGAAAATACAGTGTTTGGGCGCACGGCAGAGTTCAGAAGGGAGGGAGCACTGTGTGACTTTTTGAACGCAAAATTGGCTGGAATCGAGAGCGGACGCCATGTCGCGTTTGGAGAGCCACTGATGTGCCTAAATAGTGGAAACCCCCCCACAAGTGACCCCATTTTGGATACTGCACCCCTCAAGGATTTTATCAAGGGGTATAGTGAACATTTTGAACCCAGAGGTATGACAGAATTTGATAACATTAGGTCATCATATTGAATAAGTTGTCATTAGTCTTGAGCGCAAGTGCTCGCTACTTGAGTTTGCATCGGGTACTCAGGTATGCACCATGTATCACGGGTGCTCGAGTCACATGCTCGAGTCTCCGCCCGCATGTTTCACGGTTATTAGACACCCCAAAAAAAACATGCGGGGATCGCTCGTGCATGGCAAGCCATCTTTTTTTGGTCGCGAAGCATATGGGGCGGAGACTCGAGCATGTCACTCGAGCACCCGCAATACTCAGTGCATACCCTAGCACCCGATGCAAACTCAAGCAGCGAGCACTTGCGCTCAATACTAGTTGCCATATCTTCGTCTTTTTTTTTTTACTTTTGAAAGAAATCCTAACCCTAACCCTAGCCCAACCCTAACCCCAACCCCAACCATAACCCCAACCCTAATACAACCCCAACCCTAGCCCAAACCCAACCCTAACCCCAACCCTAATACAACCTCAACCCTAGCCCAAACCCAACCCTAACCCTAGCACAACCCTAACCCTAGCACAACCCTAACCCTAGCACAACCCTAACCCTAGCACAACCCTAACCCTAGCACAACCCTAACCATAGCACAACCCTAACCATAGCACAACCCTAACCCTAGCACAACCCTAATCCTAACCCTAGAGTTTATTTTTTACGCCGTTCCACGTGCGGTATAAGTGATTAGACAACTTTATTCTTCGGGTTGGTGCGATTACAGCGATACCAGAATTATATCGGGTTTTTATGATTGACAGCTATCTCACACTAAAAGATGTATTTTTTTGCAAAATCTAGTTTTTGCATTGCCATATTTTGAGAGCTATTATTTTTCCATATTTTTGCCGACAGACTCATGTGATGGCTTGTTTTTTGCAGGATGAGTTGATGTTTTTATTCTTACCATTTTCAGGCACATGACTTTTTTGATCGCTTTCTATTCAGATTTTTGGGAGGCAGAATAAACAAAAGCCAACAATTCAGGAATTGTTTTTTTTTTTTTTTTAAATTTATGTTATTCCG
Organism: Phyllobates terribilis; assembly: GCF_046119375.1. NCBI lineage: Eukaryota > Metazoa > Chordata > Amphibia > Anura > Dendrobatidae > Phyllobates > Phyllobates terribilis. The sequence goes on from NW_027362762.1 coordinate 949,342,749, forward strand.
CCTGTAAGTTAGCTTTATTCTTCGGGTCAGTATGTTTAGAGCGGTACCACATTTATATAGTTTTTCTATGTTTTGGCGTTTTTACACAGTAAGAGCTATTTTATAGAAAAAAATATTTTTTTGCATCGCTTTATTCTGAGAGCTATAACTTTTTTTTTTTTTCGGATGATGGAGCTGTATGGTGGCTTCTTTTCTGCGGGACAAGGTGACATTTTCAGCGGTACCATTTTTATTTATATTCGTCTTTTTGATCGCGTGTTATTCCATTTCTTTTTGGCGATATGATGATAAAGCATTGTTTTTTGCTTCATTTTTTATTTATTTTTTTACTGTGTTCACTAAAGGGGTTAATTAGTGGGACAGTTTTATAGGTCAGGTCGTTCCGGACGCGGCAATACCAAATATGTGTACTTTTATTGTTTTTTTCTCATAATAATATTTATTGATTGGTAAATTATATTTTTATTTTTGGTGGATTATTTTTTTTATTTTTACAAAAATATATATATATATTTTTTTTAAACACTTTTTTTACTTTTATACTTTGTCCCACTATGGGACTTTCACTTTTTTTTTACTCTGATCGCCTGTATAGCATAGGGATTGAGCACCATCCCTGTGCTATACAGGATGTCAGCGCTGCAGATGCAGAAGATACTTTGGTCATGCACTGCGCATGACCAAAGTATCTTCCTGCTGTCTGGTGACCCTAATGTTGTCATGACGACATCGGGTCGTCAAGGGAACATCCGGGAAGCCGCGGGAGACAGCGTTGGACACCGGCAGGAGAAGTGAGCATCGCGATCACCTCCCCTTGCCCCCGCAATGCTGCGATCAACTTCAATTGCAGCATTGCGGGGGTTAATGTGCCGGGAGCAGTGCAGGACCACTCCCAGCACATTTCACCGGATGTCAGCTGTGACAATCAGCTGACACCCGGCGGCGATCGAGCCCGCACAGCCTGTGTGGGGGCGAAATCAACAGGGCATACTAATACATACCTGGCTCTTAAGTCCCAGGGCGCAGATACAGTACAGACCAATAGTTTGGACACACCTTCTCATTTAAAGATTTTTATATATTTTCATGACTATGAAAATTGTACATTCACACTGAAGGCATCAAAACTATGAATTAACACATGTGGAATTATATACTTAACAGAAAAGTGTGAGACAACTGAAAATATGTCTTATATTCTAGGTTCTTCAAAGTAGCCACCTTTTGCTTTGATGACTGCTTTGCACACTCTTGGCATTCTCTTGATGAGCTTCAAGAGGTAGTCACCAGAAATGGTTTTCACTTCACAGGTGTGCCCTGTCAGGTTTAATAAGTGGGATTTCTTGCCGTATAAATGGGGTTGGGACCATCAGTTGTGTTGTGCAGAAGTCAGGTGGATACACAGCTGATAGTCCTACTGAATAGACTGTTAGAATTTGTATTCATGTGTTAATTCATAGTTTTGATGCCTTCAGTGTGAATGTACAATTTTCATAGTCATGAAAATGCAGAAAAATCTTTAAATGAGAAGGTGCGTCCAAACTTTTGGTCTGTACTGTACGTATTAGTACGTCCTGGGCTTTAAAGGGGTTAAAGTGTGGCCCCAAATGGTAGCACATTGTACCATCACACAGAAACATTTTGGTTGTATTTACATGAGCTGAGTTCAGGCCGCTAAAAACAGTGTGATCGACAATATTGAAGTCATTCGACACTTGTATCCCGGCTTCTTTACACCAACTGAGGAAGAATGATGGGGACAGAACAATCACTAATAGATCAATCTGTCCCCGTACAGTCCCTTAAGAAAGCGGCTGTATACGCCGCAAAACGCGCGTCGGGGTCTACCACTGCGCGCCTTGTGCTGCTTTCTTCACCCACATAGCCTTTCACTACCGGTAAGATCATCACAGGATTAACTAGCCTATTTTTATGAAAATTGCTTATGGACGTTCCAGATACATTTACATTGGCATTTGTTAAACGCTGGTGATTGTTTACATGCCCTACCTGTGCTGCACTTTATAGTTCTATTTTGCAGACCATTATGATATTTCTTACTAGGGTCCCGGTTTTGGGTTGTGGAGGAATTGGCTGAACAGTTGTTGCCATCAGCTGCTAGTGTTTGTTGTTTATATGAAATTTTTGTATTTATAAATAAAATATGTATGTTTTAGCCATTATAACTCCGGTGTCTCCTTTCATATAATATAGTATAATGTGCCCATAGTTCTCCATATAGTATAATACACTCGTCATATTTTTTTCTTTATAATACAATACACTCCCCATAGTCCTCCATATAGTATAATGTATACACCATAGTCCTCCATATAGTATAATGTGCCCCAAAGTCCTCCATATACTATAATACATTCCCCATAGTCCTCCATAGAGTATAATGAACTCTCCATATCCTTCCTATAGTATAATGCACTCCCTATAGTCCTCAATATATTATAATGCATCCCATAGTCCTCAATATTGTATAATATACCTCTCATGGTCCTCCATATAGTATAATGCACTCCCCATAATCCTTGATAAAGTATAATGCAGCCCCCCATAGAGTATATTGCAGCCCCCCATAGAGTATATTGCAGTCTCCCTAGAGTATATTGCAGCCCCCATAGAGTATATTGCAGCCCCCCATAGAGTATAATGCAGCCCCCCATAGAGTATAATGCAGCCCCCCATAGAGTATAATGTAGCCACCCCCATAGAGTATAATGCAGCCACCCCATATAGTATAATGCTGCCCCCCATATAGTATAATGCAGCCACCCCCATAAAGTATAATGCAGCCACCCCCATAGAGTATAATGCAGTCCCCCAATTGAGTATAATGCAACACCCATAGTATAATGCATTCCCCATAGTCCTCGATACAGTATAATGCAGCTTCCATATAGTACATTTAGAATAATGCACTCCCCATATTCCTTAATAGAGTATAATGCAGCCCCACCATAGAGTATAATGCAGCCCCACCATAGCGTATAATGCAGTCACCCCATAAAGTATAAAGCAGCCCCCCCATAGAGTATAATGCAGCCCCCCCATAGAGTATAATGCAGCCCCACCATAGAGTATAATGCAGCCACGACCCATAGAGTATAATGCAGCCCCACCAATAGAGTATAATGCAGCCACACCATAGAGTATAATGCAGCCCCACCATAGAGTATAATGCAGCCCCACCATAGATTATAATGCAGCCACCCATAGAGTATAATGCAGCCATCCCATACAGTATAATGCTGCCATCCCATACAGTATAATGCAGCCATCCCATACAGTAAAATGCAACCACCCATAGAGTATAATGCAGCCCCATCATACAGTATAATGCAGCCCCCACCATAGTGTATAATGCAGCCCCCACCATAGCATATAATGCAGCCCCCACCATAGAGTATAATGCAGCCCCCACCATAGAGTATAATGCAGCCCCCCCATAGAGTATAATGCAGCCGCACCATAGAGTATAATGCAGCCCCCCATAGAGTATAATGCAGCCCCCCATAGAGTATAATGCAGCCACCCATAGAGTATAATGCAGCCATCCCATACAGTATAATGCTGCCATCCCATACAGTATAATGTAGCCATCCCATAAAGTATAATGCAGCCATCCCATACAGTACAATGCAACCACCCATAGAGTATAATGCAGCCCCACCATAGAGTTTAATGCAGCCCCACCATAGAGTATAATGCAGCCCCCATCATAGAGTATAATGCAGCCCCCCATAGAGTATAATGCAGCCGCACCATAGAGTACAATGCAGCCCCCATAGAGTATAATGTATCCCCCCATCCAGTATAATGCAGCCCCACCATAGAGTATAATGCAGCCCCCCCATAGAGTATAATGCAGTCCCCCCATAGAGTATAATGCAGCCCCCCCATAGAGTATAATGCAGCCCCTCATAGAGTATAATGAAGTACCCCCATAGAGTATAATGCAGTCCCCCCATAGAGTATAATGCAGCCCCACCATAGAGTATAATGCAGCCCCACCGTAGAGTATAATGCAGCCCCACCATAGATTATAATGCAGCCACCCATAGAGTATAATGCAGCCATCCCATACAGTATAATGCAGCCATCCCATACAGTATAATGCAGCCATCCCATACAGTATAATGCAACCACCCATAGAGTATAATGCAGCCCTACCATAGAGTATAATGCAGCCCCACCATACAGTATAATGCAGACCCCACCATAGAGTATAATGCAGCCCCCACCATAGCATATAATGCAGCCCCCACCATAGAGTATAATGCAGCCCCCACCATAGAGTATAATGCAGCCCCCCATAGAGTATAATGCAGCCGCACCATAGAGTATAATGCAGCCCCCCATAGAGTATAATGCAGCCACCCCCATAGAGTATAATGCAGCCACCCCCATAGAGTATAATGCAGCCACCCATAGAGTATAAAGCAGCCATCCCATACAGTATAATGCAGCAATCCCATACAGTATAATGCTGCCATCCCATACAGTATAATGCAGCCATCCCATACAGTACAATGCAACCACCCATAGAGTATAATGCAGCCCCATCATAGAGTATAATGCAGCCCCCATCATAGAGTATAATGCAGCCCCCCCATAGAGTATAATGCAGCCCCCCCATAGAGTATAATGCAGCCGCACCATAGAGTATAATGCAGCCCCCATAGAGTATAATGCATCCCCCCATACAGTATAATGCAGCCACCCCCATAGAGAATAATGCAGCCACCCCCATAGAGTATAATGCAGCCCCACCATAGAGTATAATGCAGCCCCAACATAGATTATAATCCAGCCACCCATAGAGTATAATGCAGCCATCCCATACAGTATAATGCAGCCATCCCATACAGTATAATGCAACCACCCATAGAGTATAATGCAGCCCCACCATAGAGTATAATGCAGCCCCACCATACAGTATAATGCAGCCCCCACCATAGCATATAATGCAGCCCCCACCATAGAGTATAATGCAGCCCCCACCATAGAGTATAATGCAGCCCCCCTCATAGAGTATAATGCAGCCGCACCATAGAGTATAATGCAGCCCCCCATAGAGTATAATGCAGCCCCCCATAGAGTATAATGCAGCCACCCCCATAGAGTATAATGCAGCCATCCCATACAGTATAATGCAGCCATCCCATACAGTATAATGCAGCCGCACCATAGAGTACAATGCAGCCCCCATACAGTATAATGCATCCCCCCATACAGTATAATGCAGTCCCCTCATAGAGTATAATGCAGCCCCCCATAGAGTATAATGCATCCACCCATAGAGTATAATGAAGTACCCCCATAGAGTATAATGCAGTCCCCCCATAGAGTATAATGCAGCCCCACCATAGAGTATAATGCAGCCCCACCATAGAGTATAATGCAGCCCCACCATAGATTATAATGCAGCCACCCATAGAGTATAATGCTGCCATCCCATACAGTATAATGCAGCCATCCCATACAGTATAATGCAACCACCCATAGAGTATAATGCAGCCCCACCATAGAGTATAATGCAGCCCCACCATACAGTATAATGCAGCCCCCACCATAGAGTATAATGCAGCCCCCACCATAGCATATAATGCAGCCCCCACCATAGAGTATAATGCAGCCCCCACCATAGAGTATAATGCAGCCCCCCCATAGAGTATAATGCAGCCGCACCATAGAGTATAATGCAGCCCCCATAGAGTATAATGCAGCCACCCCCATAGAGTATAATGCAGCCACCCCCATAGAGTATAATGCAGCGACCTACAGAGTATAATGCAGCCATCCCATACAGTATAATGCAGCCATCCCATACAGTATAATGCTGCCATCCCATACAGTATAATGCAGCCATCCCATACAGTACAATGCAACCACCCATAGAGTATAATGCAGCCCCATAATAGAGTATAATGCAGCCCCCATCATAGAGTATAATGCAGCCCCACCATAGAGTATAATGCAGCCCCCCCATTGAGTATAATGCAGCCGCACCATAGAGTATAATGCAGCCACCATAGAGTATAATGCATCCCCCCATGCAGTATAATGCAGTCACCCCATAGAGTATAATGCAGCCCCCCCATAGAGTATAATGCAGTCCCCCCATAGAGTATAATGCAGTCCCCCCATAGAGTATAATGCAGCCCCCCATAGAGTATAATGCAGCCCCCCAAAGAGTATAATGAAGTACCCCCATAGAGAATAATGCAGTCCCCCCATAGAGTATAATGCAGCCCCACCATAGAGTATAATGCAGCCCCACCATAGAGTATAATGCAGCCCCACCATAGATTATAATGCAGCCACCCATAGAGTATAATGCAGCCATCCCATACAGTATAATGCTGCCATCCCATACAGTATAATGCAGCCATCCCATAGAGTATAATGCAGCCCCCCAAAGAGTATAATGAAGTACCCCCATAGAGAATAATGCAGTCCCCCCATAGAGTATAATGCAGCCCCACCATAGAGTATAATGCAGCCCCACCATAGAGTATAATGCAGCCCCACCATAGATTATAATGCAGCCACCCATAGAGTATAATGCAGCCATCCAATACAGTATAATGCTGCCATCCCATACAGTATAATGCAGCCATCCCATACAGTATAATGCAACCACCCATAGAGTATAATGCAGCCCCACCATAGAGTATAATGCAGCCCCACCATACAGTATAATGCAGCCCCCACCATAGAGTATAATGCAGCCCCCACCATAGCATATAATGCAGCCCCCACCATAGAGTATAATGCAGCCCCCACCATAGAGTATAATGCAGCCCCCCCATAGAGTATAATGCAGCCGCACCATAGAGTATAATGCAGCCCCCCATAAAGTATAATGCAGCCACCCCATAGAGTATAATGCAGCCACCCCCATAGAGTATAATGCAGCCACCCATAGAGTATAATGCAGCCATCCCATACAGTATAATGCAGCCATCCCATACAGTATAATGCTGCCATCCCAAACAGTATAATGCAGCCATCCCATACAGTACAATGCAACCACCCATAGAGTATAATGCAGCCCCACCATAGAGTATAATGCAGCCCCCATCATAGAGTATAATGCAGCCCCCCATAGAGTATAATGCAGCCCCCCATAGAGTATAATGCAGCCGCACCATAGAGTATAATGCAGCCCCATAGAGTAAAATGCATCCCCCCATACAGTATAATGCAGCCACCCCCATAGAGTATAATGCAGCCCCCCCATACAGTATAATGCAGTCCCCCCATAGAGTATAATGTAGTCCCCCATAGAGTATAATGCAGTCCCCCCATAGAGTATAATGCAGCCCCCCATAGAGTATAATGCAGTCCCCCCATAGAGTATAATGCAGTCCCCCCATAGAGTATAATTTAGTCTCTATGCTGTTATCTCCAAGGTCATGTGCATTTTTTCTGCACAGAAATAAATGCATCAGAATAAGCTCAGCTCTGACATTATATGAGAACCTAGTCTGATATTGGTAAGCATGTTGCTATCCACCACTGTCAATCATTCCTTAAATTGTCCTGTTAAAGTGGGGGTGTTCGCAGCTGAAAAATGTATAGCATATTAATTAGATAAACCATAAATATTCAGCAATGGGAACGGCATCCATCTCAAGAATGGGACCTCTGCAATTTTAAAATATTCCATTGAATTTATTTTCTGGCAATAGAATGTTCATTATTATGTTCTGAGGTCTCTCCAGATCCCAAAGTATAATAAACATACTGTATGTAAGAAAAAAAAAGAACAAATTTCAAAATTATACTTACCCGGCCCTCATCTGTCCTTAGCAAACCCCTCCTCTGTTCCGTAGTCTTCCTCGGTCCGTTCACTGGTGCAGTATTTTCTAAGACATCTTACGGTGTCGGGCATCATCATCGCCTCCTGCACTGTCCACAACACTATGACATCGCTGCCAAGTCAGCACAGGAGACACCAAAAATGCCAGGCAAAGAAAGACGCAGAAGATGGCCCAAATGAAGACTGCACAGGAGACCAGACCAGAGAAGACTGAGCTGAGAGGGTATTTTTTTAACCCCTTTCTGACCTTTTCAAGTCAAGTAAATGATATCCAGCTGGCAGCTAATATGCTGCATACTCTAAAAATTTGGATTCTGGTGAATATGACTTTTTATTAATCGAGGGTTCCTCTATCTCTAGAAGCCAGATTTTCTTCTTGTTTTGAGATTTTTCTTCAATTCTTCAGGGTATTATGGTCATATGGATATCAAATATGTTCAGTTTTATTTATACACTGCACAATATATATATATATATGGCCCAAAGCCCAATTTGCCATTTTTCCTCTGTTTTTTTGTGTTCTTTCAATACACACAAAGGAAATAAACATGTGTATAACAAAACATGTATAATTGCGATAATTTTATGGGAGAAATACTTCATTTCAAGGGTGCCAACACTTTTGGCCATGACTGTATATTCAGTGCTTTGAAAAATTGTTAATATCCCGTGAGCTTTTCCACATTTTTTCATGTTACACCCACAAACATAAATGTATTTTATTGGGATTTTACAACAAAGTTGCAAGTATACAGTCATGGCCAAAAGTTTTGAGAATGACACCAAAATTCTATTTTCCCATGATCTGCTGGCCTCTGGTTTTTATTAGTGTTTGTCTGATGTTTATATCACATACAGAAATATAATTGCAATCATATTATGAGCACCAATAGGTTATATTGACAGTTAGAATGAGTTAATGCAGCAAGTCAATATTTGCAGTGTTGCCCCTTCTTCTTCAAGACCTCTGTAATTCTCCCTGGCATGCTCTCAATCAACTTTTGGACCAAATCCTGACTGATAGCAGTCCATTCTTGCATAATCAATGCTTGCATTTTGCCAGAATTTGTTGGTTCTTGTTTGTCCACCCGTCTTTTGATGATTGACCACAAGTTCTCAATGGGATTAAGATCTGGGGAGTTTCCAGGCCATGGACCCAAAATCTCTGTTTTGTTCCATGAGCCATTTAGTTATCACCTTTGCTTTATGGCAAGGTGCTCCATCATGCTGGAAAAGGCATTGTTGGGCGCCAAACTGCTCTTGGACGGTTGGGAGAAGTTGCTCTTGGAGGACATTCTGGTACCATTCTTTATTCATGGCTGTGTTTTTAGGCAAGACTGTGAGTGAGCCGATTCCCTTGGCTGAGAAGCAACCCCACACATGAATGGTTTCAGGACGCTTTACAGTTGGCATGAGACAAGACTGGTGGTAGCGCTCACCTCTTCTTCTCCGAATAAGCTGTTTTCCAGATGTCCCAAACAATCGAAAAGGGGATTCATCAGAGAAAATGACTTTGCCCCAGTCCTCAGCAGTCCACTCCCTGTACCTTTTGCAGAATATCAGTCGGTCCCTGATGTTTTTTCTGGAGAGAAGTGGCTTCTTTGCTGCCCTCCTTGAAACCAGCCCTTGCTCAAAGAGTCTCCACCTCACAGTGCGTGTAGAAGCACTCACACCAGCCTGCTGCCATTCCTGAGCAAGCTCGGCACTGCTGGTAGTCCCATCCCGCAGCTGAAACAGTTTTAAGATACGGTCCTGGCGCTTGCTCGTCTTTCTTGGGCGCCCTGGAGCCTTTTTGACAACAATGGAAGCTCTCTCCTTGAAGTTCTTGATGATGCGATAGATTGTTGACTGAGGTGCTATCTTTGTAGCTGCGATACTCTTCCCTGTTAGGCCATTTTTGTGCAGTGCAATGATGGCTGCACGTGTTTCTTTAGAGATAACCATGGTTAACTGAAGAGAAACAATGATACCAAGAACCAGCCTCCTTTTAAAGTGTCCAGTGATGTCATTCTTACTTAATCATGACTGATTGATCGTCAGCCCTGTCCTCATCAACACCCACACCTGTGTTAATGGATCAATCACTAAAACGATGTTAGCTGCTCCTTTTAAGGCAGGACTGCAATGATGTTGAAATGTGTTTTAGGGGTTAAAGTTCATTTTCTGGGCAAATATTGACTTTGCAAGTACAGTAATTGCTGTTAAGCTGATCACTCTTTGACATTCAGGAGTATATGCAAATTGCCATTACAAAAAATGAAGCAGTAAACTTTGGGAAAATTACTATTTGTCTCATTCTCAATACTTTTGGCCATGACTGTATGTGATGTGTAAAATCTGAATTTTCAGATTTTTATTTTAGAAATTAATTAGAAAACCCTGTATGATTTACATTACAAGTCACAAATACTCGCTACTTTGTATTGGTATCTCACATAAAATCTGAATAAAAATTATTTAAGCTTGTGGGTGTAACGTTAAAAAAAGTGGAAAAGTTCACGGGTATGAAGACTTTATCAATGCACTGTGTGTGTGTGTGTGTATGTGTGTGTGTGTGTGTGTGTGTGTGTGTGTGTGTGTGTTTGTGTTTTTGGGGATGGAATTTTTTACAATTTTTTGTATTGTATTTTTGATTATATTTTCTACATTTGTTTTATATTTCCTTATATTTGTTACATAATATATTACTATAATATATTAATATAATTAATATATTAATATTACTTAAGAGCTCAGTTATAGGAAAATGTCACAGTTTTTTTTAGTTTCCTCCACTCCCACTCCCAGTCCCAGCTTTGCCTATGTAGCATCGGCGAAACACGGGGGCAATGAAGCTCGGCTGATTCAGTGATTTGGCCAGCTTCGGAGCAGGGCTTGCAAGCTCTAAAGCAAAGCGCTTGTAAACGCTGCTCTCCTTGTTTAGGAGTCCAGCCACCTACGATAGATTCTAGAAATAGCCGATAACCTAAGCAACGAGCATCAAGTTATGAAATTAAAATGTACCCATTTAGGAAGTTTTATAAAAATCCCTTTAATTTTGTGGGTGGTAGAAAAAGGGGTTAAAAAAGTCAGACATTTTTTTAGGAGCGAAAGTTGCCCAAAATTAATTTTCTGGTGAACCTATCCATATCCATCCGGAGACAACTGATACAGATGGTGCATTACTTACATAGCAAGATGGCCAAAATGAATCCCAAAACTGCGATCCCTTGCATCACTTTGGAATATATCTGTAATGAAAATCAATATTTTATTATAATTAATCTAACTGTATACTTTATATCTATGTAAAACTTTAAATAATATAAGACAATGAGGTCCTATAGCAAAATTAAAAATCGGGTCATCGTTCCGAGATGACACTATTTGGTGTGATGTCTTCACAGATTTAGATTTGGAATTGCCAGGAAAGAGGCAGAATAATATTGGGTTACTCTTCTCTTTGCCCTTTCACAGTGTAAATTTCACACAGCAGCCGCATCCCCCTCCTATCCCTCCTCTCTCCTCGATTCAGTGGATGAACTTTCCAAACATTTGCAGAGAGCCTGCAAACGGAGAAAGGGAGAAGTTTGGAAAAATGGAAGCGAGGAAGATGTCAAGTTCCTCCTCACTTCAAAATAATTTTTAAGTCTAAATTTTATATCTAAATGAAAGTTCTTAAACTTGACATCTCCATATGGTCACTGAGAAAACCGATCCATAGCATCGTCTGACCCAGCAACCATGTATTAGTTTCTCCAGTAAATAAAAGCAATACGACATTTATAGCTTGTGATTCTGCAATTCTGAAGAATCGAAATCGCATCTTACGAGGCAAGGAAATGCTCAGTGGTTACACAACATTCACCAAGGCTGCGATGATCTCAAGGGGCTTTCCAAGGTCAGGATTAGAGATGAGCGTTGTTCTACTCGAACTGTTCGCCAATCTCAAAATCGAGCTGTTTTGGGCGGTGTTCGAGCCGTTCGGCGAACACGAACAATTTGAGAAAAATTCGGCTGTTCGAGGTTATGTTCGATAACTGTTCGTGCACCAAAATCATAACTGGATTTTTTCTCAGTAATGATGAAAATTAATGTTAATACGCAGTTAGAGTGAACAGCGGAGTGGAGGGAGGGGCAGGGGATGGATCTCTGCAGGAACAATGAAGATCTCCATTTTTTTTTCTCTTTCCCGCATTTACAGTGGGCAGGTGCAATCTGTCAGCCTATCAGCAGCGCACACACGGAGCGAAGTGCTTTTTTTCACACAAGCAAGGGCATGTGTCATTGGCAGTGTATGTCACATGTCCTTGCCCTATAAGACCAAGCCATTTTCCCCGTCGCCACCATTTTCTCACTGCTGCAGCTGCGTGTTAGACGGCACCGCTGTTGCTGTGTGCGCTATACCTTGTTAATTTCAAGCCAATTTTCGCACAAATCTACAGATAGCTTGGGAGTAGGGAATAGTTGTGATTGCAGTCCTTTTAAGGACTAGGTTACAGCATTTCCTACGACTTTTATCAGGCAGGTCTGTGCTCTTAAATAGATAGATTGTGGGAGTAAAGACTAATTGTAATTGCAGTCCTTTTCAGGACTAGGTTACATCAGTTCCTATCAGTTTTTGCCAGGCAGGTCTGTGCCAGTGCTGTGCAAGTTTTTTTCACAGCATTTGGCTGAATCTAGCAAAGCTAATCCTTTTTGGTCTATTGCAGAGTGTGTTAGTCAGTGGAGTAGCCTATCTGTGTTGCAAGATATACCACCTGTGTATACAATACCAATTTTTTACTGCACCTAGTGAAGTAAAATCTTTTGGGCATAGCATCATTCTATTAGTCCATCTATACTGACCTCCATCAGGTTGCAAATTGAATATAATTTTTTTCTGCATCTAGCTCTGAAAAAATATTGGGCTTCTAGCTGTGTGTGGGACTTGTTGTACTAGTCCATCTATACTGACCTCCATCAGGTTGCAAACTGCATATATTTTTTTCTTCATCTACCTCTGAAAAAATATTGGGCTTCTAGCTGTGTGTGGGACTTGTTCTATTAATCCATCTATACAGACCTCCATCAGGTTGCAAACTGAATATATTTTTTTCTGCATCTACCTCTGAAAAAATATTTGGCCTTCTAGCTGTGTGTGGGACTTGTTCTATTAGTCCATCTATACAGACCTCCATAAGGTTGCAAACTGAATATAATTTTTTTCTGCATCTACCTCTGAAAAAATATTTGGCCTTCTAGCTGTGTGTGGGACTTGTTCTATTAGTCCATCTATACTGACCTCCATAAGGTTGCAAATTGAATATATTTTTTTTCTGCATCTAGCTCTGAAAAAATATTGGGCTTCTAGCTGTGTGTGGGACTTGTTGTACTAGTCCATCTATACTGACCTCCATCAGGTTGCAAACTGCATATATTTTATTCTTCATCTACCTCTGAAAAAATATTGGGCTTCTAGCTGTGTGTGGGACTTGTTCTATTAATCCATCTATACAGACCTCCATCAGGTTGCAAACTGAATATATTTTTTTCTGCATCTACCTCTGAAAAAATATTGGGCTTCTAGCTGTGTGTGGGACTTGTTCTATTAATCCATCTATACAGACCTCCATCAGGTTGCAAACTGAATATATTTTTTTCTGCATCTACCTCTGAAAAAATATTGGGCTTCTAGCTGTGTGTGGGACTTGTTGTATTAGTCCATCTATACTGACCTCCATAAGGTTGCAAACTGAATATAATTTTTTTCTGCATCTAACCCAGCCAATAGTTTTGGCCTAATACCACAGTTTGGCCACTCAGCTCTGCTCGGTTCCCATCCATTGTTTTTTTGTGCAAACAACTCCAGAGTTGTGAATTAGTTAACCACCAAAATGAGTGGAAAAAGGCCTGCTGCTGGTGGAAAGGGGAATAGGCGTGTTGGGAAGGGGAAAAAAGGTTGTGTCCGTGGGGTAGGTGTTAAAGCAACAGTAACATCTGAAGAAGAAAGACCATCTTCCAGCCAAACTAAAATGTCTACTTCTTTTAGCGGACAATGTGATAAGATCCCTTTCTTACGGCCACGCCAATCGCTACAAATTCCAGATGAGGCACAAAAACAGCAGGTGCTTCAACGGATATCAAGTGCTCCTTTAAGTGGGCTCTCCTCCACATCAACTTCAACATCACAAATACTCCAGTCCTCAAAGGTGTCAGCCCAATCGCACTTGCTTCCTCACAGCTCCCAAATCTCCAGCCCGTCTGAGTATGAGGTAGAACAGATGGTTGAGTCTGCAGAGCTGTTTACTCATACTATAGCCTGGGAATCAGAGGTCGACTCCAGCGCTTCTGTGAATCCAGACGAGGAAATGATCTGCACTGATGCCCAGAATCTTTATGAGTCGGATCCAGGACCAGACGCAGAAGGTTCTGACCATAATGTAGACCCTCATTCCCAAACTGTAACTCCTGTTGGTGGAGACAATGAGGAAGACGATGATAAGACTCAAATACCTGATTGGAGCGACAACTTTAGTTTTTTGTCAGGGCAGGAACAGGTTGGCTCTGAGGACGACGGGTGTGATAACGCACAGGGTGATGATGATGAGGTTGGAGATCCCACTTACTGTCAACCCACAGTCAGCCAAGAGATGAGGTCAGCAGAGGAGGTGGAGGTGGAGGAAGATGCTAGTGACGACGAGGTCAGGTTGCGCCTTCCTGGACAGAGACGTAGTACTGGAAGCACGTCAACAACTGCATCCTCAAACACAACTCTGCCTCTCACCACAAGTCGTGGTGGCTCTTCAGGTCGCATGGGTGCTAAGCCTTGCATAGCCTGGGCATTTTTTCAGATCGATAAAGATGACCCAACTCGTGTTATCTGTAACATTTGTCAGCAAAAGCTAAGTAGAGGCCAAAAAATACATAGTTTGAGTACTTCATTGTCACGGGTGTGTCACCACGACTCACCCGGATAAACCTGGCCCTGAGGGTCCGGAGGCCCCTCGTAGAAGGGGGGGTACTGTCACGGGTGTGTCACCACGAAGATCGTCACGATTACACAGCCTGACTTCTCGCAGCTGAGTTTTTGGTGCTTTGTGTTTTTCGGCAGTGAGGGAGTTAATTCTTTCTCTCTCTGTGCTAGACGAGGTCCAGCCTCGCCCAGCTGCAATCAATGCTGCTGTAGTGAGACTCCTTCAAATGCCTGCCGGTCTGTTAGGGAAGTGTCGGTGAAAGCATTTCATGCAGACTTACAGAGCGGATCGTGGTATTTGGAGTTTCAGAGATAAGTGTATTCGGAGTGTTTTTTCCCTTCCTCGCTTTATCATTTATCTCCTTTCCCGTTGGTGTTCCCTCTGTTGTAGTTGTGTAGTTTTTGTATGCAAGGTGGTTTTGGTTTTACCTTTGTACTGTCTCGTTCGTCTAAGTACTGAGTGTTGGCATATTATTACTTGTCCCCTTTTGTTGTGATCGGGGTCCTTCTCAGGACTAGATTACTTAGGTGCAGGGATCCTCAGGAGGTAGGGGTTACGCTGGCGGCCTGGACCTCTGTACCTTTAACAGTACCTCCAGGTAGAGGGATTAGTCAGGGCCCCAGCTTAGGGTCAGCTTAGGCCCCCTACCTCCAGTACACAGAGACAGCATGACATTTTCACCGACCGCTTAGATTTTCTCCAGCTACCATGGATCCAGTAGCCGGTCTAGCTCGGCAGTTGCAGAGTTTGTCCATGGAGCTGGCGGACGTTAGGTCCAAGGTTTTGTATCCTCAGGAGCAAGCCGGACCAGAACCTAAAGTAGCTCTCCCTGACAGGTTCACTGGGGGGCGGGACAAGTTTTTTGTTTTCCGGGAGGCATGCAAGTTGTACTTTCGGCTGCGGCCTCGGTCATCGGGGAGTGAAGAACAAAGGGTGGGAATTGTCATCTCGCTCCTACAAGGGGACCCACAATCTTAGGCGTTCTCTCTTCCCTCGGGCTCCCCGGCTCTCCAGTCAGTGGATAGGTTTTTCGCTGCTCTGGGACTCGTATATGATGACCCGGATCGGATCTCCCTTGCTGAATCTAAGTTACGTAGGATCCAGCAGGGAGATCGTCCGGTGGAGGAATTCTGTTCGGAGTTCCGTAGGTGGGCCACGGACACCCAGTGGAATGACCCGGCTCTTAGGAGCCAGTTTTGTCAAGGTTTATCCGACAAATTACAGGATGTGTTGGCACAGTATGACTCTCCCGCGTCACTGGAAGCCGCTATGGCCCTTGCTATTCGCGTTGACAGACGGCTTCGGGAGAGGTGCGGGATAACTCCACCCCCTGTGATGACTCCACCTCCTACAAGGTCCCCTCATATGGTGGTTCCCCTGGTCAGTCCAGAGGAGCCTATGCAATTAGGAGGGACATCATTTCGGGGGAGGGGACCGGTGGTGCGCCATAAGACAGGAAGGTGTTTCTTCTGCGGGAGAAAGGGACGTTTTATTGGGGGGTGTCCATCCCGTCCCTTGCAGAGTGAAGAGTCGTCGGAAAACTGTTGATCCCAGGTTGTGTGGTGGACGGCAATCTGGGAGTAGGTATTTCATCCCTAGGTTCGTCTCAGTTTCTCGTACCAGCGGAGGTGGTGGTGGGTACGAGAACTGAGAGGATATCTGTTCTTCTGGATAGTGGGGCCGGGGCTAATCTGGTGGACGCTCGGTTTGCCCGGGTTCAAGGTATGCGATTGAGTGAGTTGGCTAAACCCATCCCCATATTCTCGATCGATGCCAGGCCTCTCGGTCAGGGAAGTTTTTTGCAAGCTGTGCATAACGTAAAACTTCAAGTGGGGGCGATACATAAAGAACTGTTGTCTTGCTACGTGTTGGAGGGTCTTCCCGCTCCTATAGTGTTGGGCCTTCCTTGGTTAACTAAGCATAACCCGGTTATTAATTGGCAATCCAGAGAGATAAGCCAATGGAGTAAATTCTGTAATAAAAACTGCATGAACACGGTCATCGGTGCGGTTACTCCTTGGGTCTTGCCTCCATTTCTGGCGGACTTTGAGGATGTATTCTCGGAGAAAGGGTGTCAGGAACTACCTCCTCATCGCGAGTATGACTGTTCTGTAAAACTGCTCCCTGAGGCCAAGTTACCTAAAGCTAGGTTGTATAACCTTTCTGGTCCTGAGAGGCAGGCCATGAAGGATTATATTTCAGAAAGTCTGGCTAAGGGGCATATTAGACCTTCATCTTCACCGGTGGCTGCGGGGTTCTTCTTTGTTAAGAAGAAAGATGGAGGCCTACGCCCTTGCCTGGATTTCCGTGAACTTAATCGGATTACGGTCCGAGATCCGTATCCGCTCCCACTTATTCCCGATCTCTTTAATCAGATCGTGGGTGCCAAATGGTTCTCTAAGTTGGATCTCAGGGGGGCGTACAATCTGATTAGGATGAAGGAGGGGGATGAGTGGAAGACGGCATTTAACACTCCGGAGGGGCATTATGAGAACCTTGTCATGCCATTCGGTCTGACTAATGCTCCGGCGGTGTTCCAACACTTTGTTAATGACATTTTTCGCCGCCTGGTGGGACAGTTTGTTGTCATATATCTGGATGATATCTTAATTTACTCGCCGGATCTGGTGTCTCATCAGGAGCACGTTAGGCAGGTGTTACAGATCTTGCGGGATAATAAACTGTATGCCAAATGGGAAAAGTGTGTGTTCGCCGTACAGGAACTCCAGTTTTTAGGCTTCCTGGTTTCAGCGTCCGGTTTTCGTATGGACCCTGGGAAAGTGCGGGCAGTTCTTGAGTGGGATCGGCCAGAGAATCTTAAGGCACTACAACGTTTCCTGGGGTTTGCTAATTATTACCGGAAGTTCATTTGTAATTTCTCGTCCATGGTTAAGCCTCTCACAGACATGACTAAAAAGGGGACGGATTTTTCTAGGTGGTCTGACAAGGCTTGTCAAGCATTCTCCTGCTTGAAAAAACGTTTTGCCTCGGCACCCATACTCATTCAACCTGATGCGTCACAGCCATTCATTGTAGAGGTAGACGCTTCCGAGGTAGGGGTGGGAGCAGTATTGTCACAAGGTTCGTCCCCTGGTAAGTGGCATCCGTGCGCCTTTTTCTCTAAAAAATTGTCGTCCGCTGAGAGGAATTACGATGTCGGCAATAGGGAACTCTTGGCCATTAAGTTAGCTTTTGAGGAGTGGCGCCATTTTTTGGAGGGGGCAGTCCATCCGGTCACCGTCATCACCGATCACAAGAACCTGCTATATCTGGAGTCCGCGAAACGTCTGAATCCCAGACAAGCTAGGTGGTCATTGTTTTTTACCAGGTTTAATTTTGTCGTTACATATCGTCCTGGGTCAAAAAATGTAAAGGCGGATACCTTATCTCGTAGTTTCCCTGGGGCCGGGAATACGGACGACCCGATTCCTATCCTTCAGGAGGGGGTGGTGGTTTCGGCAGTATGCTCTGAGCTGGAGGAGGAGGTATTGGAGGCTCAGGGGGACGCCCCTGTTGGACCTCCGGGGAGACTGTTTGTTCCAGATCAGTTGCGACAAAAGGTGATCGAGGCACACCATAACTCAGTTTTTGCAGGACACCCGGGGAGTAAAGCAACTGTGGATCTCCTCTCGTGTCGGTTTTGGTGGCCTAACTTACATAAGGAGGTGGTAACTTTTGTCGCGTCCTGTGGGGTTTGTGCGCGCTCTAAGACCTCACATACTCGTCCGTCTGGGGCCCTCTTACCTTTGAAGATCCCGGAGCGTCCTTGGACTCATCTGTCTATGGACTTTATTACGGACCTCCCTCCGTCTTCGGGTAAAACGGTCATACTCGTTGTAGTGGACAGGTTCAGCAAGATGGCACATTTTATCGCTCTTCCTGCTCTTCCTAATGCTAAAACTCTTGCGCAGGTGTTCATTGGGGAGATTGTGAGGCTTCACGGGGTACCCTCCGAGGTAGTGTCAGATCGGGGGTCTCAGTTTGTGTCCAAATTCTGGAAGGCGTTTTGTATACGGCGGGGGATGCATTTATCGTTCTCATCGGCTTTTCATCCTCAGACCAATGGTCAGACGGAACGTATGAACCAGAGCTTGGAGACATATCTCCGGTGTTTTGTGTCAGAGAACCAGGAGGACTGGGCTTCTTTCTTACCTCTGGCAGAGTTTGCTCTTAATAATAGGCGGAGCGAGTCCACTGGTAAGTCCCCGTTTTTTGGGGCATATGGTTTTCACCCCCAGTTTTGTACTTTCAGTAGGGGGGGCTCTTCGGGGGTTCCTGAGGAGGAACGATTTTCCTCATCACTCGCTTCAGTATGGAGAGGGGTGCTGAAGAATCTGAATACTATGGGGAACCGATACAAACGTATGGCTGATAGGAGGAGAGTGTCTGGTCCGGACCTGAGTGTGAACGATCGGGTATGGTTGTCTACCAGGAATATAAAACTTAAGGTTCCCTCCTGAAAACTGGGTCCCAGGTTCATCGGGCCGTACAGAATCAGTTCTATAATTAATCCGGTGGCATTCCGTCTTGACCTCCCCCCTACGTTTAAAATTCACAACGTGTTCCACAGATCGTTGCTTAAGAGGTATGTGGCACCGGTGGTACCGTCACCTTTACCTCCCCCTCCAGTGGTGGTCAATGGTAACTTGGAGTTCCAGGTATCGAGCGTCATCGATTCACGCTTTAATCGCCGGTCCCTTCAGTACCTGGTTCATTGGAAAGGGTATGGTCCTGAGGAGAGGATGTGGGTTCCTGCGTCGGATATTAACGCAGACCGATTAGTTGGGGCCTTCCACACGACTCACCCGGATAAACCTGGCCCTGAGGGTCCGGAGGCCCCTCGTAGAAGGGGGGGTACTGTCACGGGTGTGTCACCACGAAGATCGTCACGATTACACAGCCTGACTTCTCGCAGCTGAGTTTTTGGTGCTTTGTGTTTTTCGGCAGTGAGGGAGTTAATTCTCTCTCTCTCTGTGCTAGACGAGGTCCAGCCTCGCCCAGCTGCAATCAATGCTGCTGTAGTGAGACTCCTTCAAATGCCTGCCGGTCTGTTAGGGAAGTGTCGGTGAAAGCATTTCATGAAGACTTACAGAGCGGATCGTGGTATTTGGAGTTTCAGAGATAAGTGTATTCGGAGTGTTTTTTCCCTTCCTCGCTTTATCATTTATCTCCTTTCCCGTTGGTGTTCCCTCTGTTGTAGTTGTGTAGTTTTTGTATGCAAGGTGGTTTTGGTTTTACCTTTGTACTGTCTCGTTCGTCTAAGTACTGATTGTTGGCATATTATTACTTGTCCCCTTTTGTTGTGATCGGGGTCCTTCTCAGGACTAGATTACTTAGGTGCAGGGATCCTCAGGAGGTAGGGGTTACGCTGGCAGCCTGGACCTCTGTACCTTTAACAGTACCTCCAGGTAGAGGGATTAGTCAGGGCCCCAGCTTAGGGTCAGCTTAGGCCCCCTACCTCCAGTACACAGAGACAGCGTGACATTCATGCATGAACCGGCACATGGACATGAAGCATAAGTTGCAGTGGGAAGCTCAGTGTGCTACAATGCGGCCTAGCCGGCCGGGCCAACCACCGTCTGCCATATCTTGTGCATCCGCGGCCTCTTCATCCTCTGTGACTGGGGGGACAGCAGTCACACCTGTTTTGGGGCGCAGACCTGCCAACTCTTTACCCGCAACAGCCAGCGTGATTGGCAGGTCATCATTTTCTTTGGAGGTGGTAACACCAGCTGGTGTTGAGCGCTGTCCGACATCGATAGCACCACCTTTGGATCAAGTCAACCTAACATGTCCGCCTGCATCTTCCTCACAGACCGGCAGTTTGCCGGGGACACCCTTATCAACCCCGTCTAAGCACAATAGCCAGCCCTCGGTCCCTCAGATGTGGACAAGTAAAAGACCATTTCCTCCTAGCCATGAGAAAGCTAAGAGGTTGAATTTCACCATCTGCAAGCTCTTGGCTACAGAAATGCTGCCTTTCCGCCTGGTGGACACAGAGGATTTTCGAGACCTTATGTCCGTCGCAGTGCCCCAGTACCAGATGCCCAGTCGGCACTACTTCTCAAAGAAAGGTGTGCCTGCGCTCCACCAGCATGTCGCACACAACATCACCGCTTCTTTGAGAAACTCTGTGTGTGACAGGGTGCATTTCACCACAGACACTTGGACGAGTAGGCATGGACAGGGGCGTTACATGTCGCTGACTGGGCACTGGGTAACTATGGTGACAGCAGGACAAGGGCCTGCTGTCCAAGTCTTGCCGTCCCCACGAGTTGTGCGTCAATCCTCTTTATGTCAAAGTTCCTCCACTGCTTCTGCCTCCTCAACCTCCTCTCGGTCCTCCACCTGCACCCAAAGCCTGTCTGGTCATGCCACAAGCTTTCTAACTGCGCAGAAGGGATCCTGCACACCTCCTTACTATGCTGGCAGTAGGGCTCAACGTCATCAGGCGGTTTTTACATTGAAATGTCTGGGAAATGTGAGTCACACAGCTGAGGAGTTGTGGTCAGCTCTGGAGAACCAATTTCATGAATGGTTGTCTCCACTGGACCTGAGTTTCAGGGAAGGCCGTGTGCGACAATGCTGCAAACCTGGGTGCGGCCCTTCGCCGGGGCAATGTCACACACGTGCCTTGTATGGTTCACGTGTTGAACCTGGTTGTCCAGCAATTTTTAGCCCACTATCCCAGACTAGATGGCCTTCTGCAGAGGGCACGGTCGCTGTGTGCTCACTTCCGCCGTTCTCATCCCGCAGTTCAGCGACTTACATCTCTACAGAAGTCGTTGGGCCTGCCACTTCACCGGCTAAAATGCGATGTGCCTACCCGGTGGAATTCAACTCTGCACATGTTGCAGCGACTGTGGCAGCACCGACAAGCCCTGGTGCAATATGTTCTGACGTATAGCCTGGGCCAACGAGATTCAGAGGTGGGGCAAATCACGCTGGAGGAGTGGTCTCAGATCAGGGACCTATGCACCCTTCTGCACAGTTTTGAAATGGCGACGAAGATGTTTAGTGCTGACGATGCCATTATCAGCATGACTATTCCGGTGATTTACATGCTGGAGCACATGTTAAACAGAATTCGGAGTCAGGTGGTGGCACAAGAGGAGGTGGAGGAAGTAGAGGAGGAGGAGTTGTATGCGGAAGGGCTAACATCTGCAAGGTCCAGACGGTCGGCAGCACCAAGGCGGCAGGCATGTGAGGGTGGGGGAGATGGTTTTACCAGGGCGCATGGTAGCAGCCAAACTAGTGAGGAAGGTGCAGGAGCCCAGGAAGAAGTGGAGGACGAACTGATGGAAGACTCATCAGATGAGGGAGACCTTGATCACATTTCTGTTGTGCGAGGTTGGGGGGAGAGGACAGAGGAAGGAAGCATGATTGTTACCTCGCCACCAACACAACAGGGACTTGGTGCTCCTGGATGCGCAACACACATGAGTGCCTTCTTGCTGCACTACCTGCAACATGACCCTCGAATTGTGAGAATTAGAAATAATCCTGACTACTGGGTTGCCACACTGTTAGATCCCCGGTACAAAAGTAAATTTGCAGAAATTATTCCTGCCATAGAAAGGGATGCACGCATGCAGGAGTATCAGCAGAGACTGTTGCAGAATCTTACATGTGCTTTTCCACAAAATACCAGTGGTGCACGTAGTGAATCTCACAGTTCCAACTTGCCAACCGTGGGACCGTCAAGTGTTCAGCACTCAAACCGTAACAGAACCACAGTATCTGCTGGTAACATCAATTTTGCGGAATCATTTCACCACTTTTTTAGCCCATCCTTTGCAAGGCCACAGGAGACAAGAAGTCTGACACATAGTCAACGCCTAGAGACGATGGTACAGGAGTATCTCCAAGTAAACATTGAAGCCACGACTGTGTCACTGGACCCTTGCTCTTTTTGGGCTTCCAATCTGGATAAATGGCCGGAGCTAGCCACTTACGCCTTGGAGATCTTGTCATGCCCCGCAGCCAGCGTTCTGTCTGAACGTGTGTTCAGCGCTGCTGGTGGTGTGCTGACAGATAAGCGCACGCGGCTCTCCACTGATAATGTAGACAGACTCACGTTCATAAAGATGAACAAATCATGGATCCGAAATGACTTTTCTACCCCTGTGTCATCCTGGGGAGAGTAAAAGCTTGATGATTGGTTAAAATCACCCTACCAACCGTTTTAAGCTTTCAAATTACTAATCATGTTTATCTGTATCTTGACTGGAAAATAATTTGGGCTTTGTAGCAGTGTGCAGCACTGATCCTATTAGGCCATCTATAATAAGCTTCACCAGATTTAAAATTAAAAATAATTTTTAGCTGCATCTAGCCCGGAAAATAATTTTGGGGCTCCGAGATGCGCAAGACACATAAGTGCCTTCTTGCTGCACTACCTGCAGCATGACCCTCATATTGTCAGAATTCGAAGTAATCATGACTACTGGGTTGCCACACTCTTAGATCCCCCAAACTTTTCGATCAACCTTTTCATTTTAATAAAGACCAAAAAAATGGTCATTTTTGAAATTATAAGCATTAGCAGGTTGTTAGAAACTGAAATCAAACAGTTTTCAACTCAAAACTTTATTCTAGGTGATGTTACATTTTCACATAGGACCCCTTGTTCGAAAGGAGCTTCTGAACTCTCTCGTCCATTGAATTTGTCAGGTTTTGGATGGTTTCTGCTTCAATTGTTTTGCATGAGGACAGAATACCCTCCCAGAGCTGTTGCTTAGATGTGAACTGCCTCCCGCCATCATAGACACTCCTTTTAATGATGCTCCAAAGGTTCTGAATGGGGTAGAGGTCAGGGGAGCATGGGGGTCACACCATAAGTTTGTCCCCTTTTATGCCCATATCAGCCAGAGATGCAGATGTTTTATGTGCAGCATGAGATGGTGCATTATCATGCAGAAAAATGATCTTGCTGTGAAATACACGGTTCTTCTTCTTGAACCATGGCAGGAAGTGCTGTTTGAGAAAATCCACATACATTATGGAGTTCATCTTTAGCGCCTTCAGGGATCCTAAAGGGGCCGACAATCTCTCTCCCCATGATTCCAGCCCAAAACATTACTCCACCTCCTCCTTGTTGGCGCTGTAGCCGTGTTTGCGTGGGGTGTCCATCAACCAGCCATCCTCCACTCCATCCATCTGGACCATCGAGCGCTGCACGGCACTCATCCGTGAACAAAACAGTTTTGAAATCAGTCTTCATGTAATGTTTGGCCCACTGGAGCCGCTTCTGCTTGTGTGAAGTGGATAGAGGAGGTCGACAGGATGGCGTATGCACAGCTGCAAACCTCTGAAGGACCCTGCATCTTGTTGTTCGGGGGACGTTGGAGGCACAAGCAGCTTCAAAAACTTGTCTGCTGCTATGACAAGGCTTTTTTGCCGCTGCTCTTTCAACCTGACGTAATTGCCTGTAGGAAAGAGTCCTCAATTTGCCCTTATCAGCACGCACACGTGTGTACTGTGAATCAGCTACATACTTCTTGATTGCCAAGACACTTCATCCTGATCATCGCACAATGTTGATTGTAGTCATGCCTTGACCTAAACACTCCACAATTTGTTGCTTCTCAGCAGCCGACACATCCTTTTTCTTTCCCATTTTGGCAGAAAATGTAGGCTGCTTAATAATGTGAGAGAGCCTTCTTAAGTAGTCTTGCCTTTCATTGGACACACCTGCCAAACTAATTAGCACAGGTGTCTGCAATTGCTTACAGTGATATAAAGAGCCCTGACACACATCACCATCAATGAGTTTAACTGACAAACAAACAAATTCTTCCCTTATCACTCCTAAACACTTTTTGCATAATAATTTGGAACGCAGTGTACATGTGCTTTTCCACAAAACACCAGTGGTTCACGTAGTGAATCTTACAGTTCTAACTTGCCAACCGTGGTCTGTATGGAGTTGTTCAATAAAGGGCCCAAAATTAAGATAACATAGATGGGAGAGGTCTCTATGAATAGGAATTCCTATGTATTTGATACCCTGTGAGGGCCAGGCAAAGGGAAAGTTGGACTGGATGGAATCCTATATGGATTTGGGGAGGGAGACATCGAGGGCCTCAGACTTCGCTGCATTGATTTTAAAATTTGACCATGTAACAAAGTGATCTATTTCAGCCATAACAGCATGGATGGATATATGTGATTGAGTGATATATACTAGGACATCATCAGCAAATAGAGAGCACTTGTACTCGGTGCCTCCCACCTCAATCCACCTAATATTGGGGTTATGGCGAATTGATGAGAGCAGGTGCTCCGTCACTAGGATGTATAAGAGAGGGGACAGAGGACATCCCTGCCTTGTCCCATTGGTGATTGTGAAAGGTGATGAAAATGTTCTGACGCACCCCCTGGGCCTTGGGACACCCGGAGCCGGACCCTTTTTGGTGGATGCTGGTGGTTGTAGTCTTCGTGGCGGCGACCCGGTTCCGTGGCTCAGGGTGGTCAAACCAGTGGCGGAACTATTTATGTGGTTTTGATGTTTAAATGTCCGACTACGCCACCCGTGGATTGCGGTCAGAGTGAACCGCCGCTACAGGGCAGACCGCTGAGGCTGGTGTTGTGGGTGCAGCAGAGCGTAGCATAACTCCCCACGGGAGGAGTATAGCCTCAGGGCAGTGTATGCGGAGGATGGGGGTGATGGTGCAGGGCAGCAGCAGTAATGACACGGAGTCAGTGATGCAGTTCAGGGCCTTTACTCACAGTTCTTATTATCCAGACCACGTCTGCAGGTAACGGCTGCCCACGTCGTACTGTGCTCACCAGGTGAGGGGCTCAGATAACTCCCAGATAACTTTGGAGCGCTTCACAGGACCCCCTTTGTGTGTCCTTTGTCTGGCCTTTCTTACCAACACTTCTGTCCGGCTGCCTCGGGCCTCCTCTTGGTAAACTTGGCGCCAGTTTCCCTGACCCTATGTGGTGCCTTCCTAGCGGGTGTAGCGAGGGGCTGCGCCACATAAAATGTCAGAGCCTCCGGTTGCTAGCTGAGGGTCGTTTCCTGCCTCCACTAGTTCGTGGACCGGTCTCCCCCTTTGGCCTGACCCCTCCACGCAGGTGGATTCGGGCGTGCGGTGGCGACTCGCCCGTCCGCACCCCTGGGATCCCTTCATTCCTCGTTCCTGGAGCCTTCTCCGCTCCTCTTCCTTCCTTCTCCCTCTTGCAGGCCTGGGCCTCTGTTACTAGGCCCGCCTCCGGAGCAGAGCTCATGCAGAGCCCCTGCTCCCTGCCACTTCTGCTCAGACTTCTCTGCACTGAACTAAGATGGTGCCCACCTTTTATACTCCCTTCTCAATGCACCCAGGAACTGCTTCCTCCCTGCTCCTGCACTACAGGGTTCCCCTTCCTCAGTGTTCCCTCCCCCCACTCCAGCCAGGGACAGGGACTGTCGTGCCCATCTCAGGGGCATATTGGTTGCCCTGCCCCACGGCAATGTGGTGTAATGCATGCAGGTGTCGGGTCCTGATCCACACTCCATCCTTACCTGAGAGTGAGATATCACACCTCTGGGTGAGGTGCAATACGTCTGTAGCAACCGAGCCCTCAGGGTGCTACAGTTCCATTTATCTTCAGCCTAGGTGACGTATTGTGATACAGGGCCGTGATTTTGGCTATAAAAGGGTCCCCTAGACCCCTACCCCAAGCTTTTTAAGAGAATCATATATGGCGTGCCAGGAGACTCTATGGAATGCTTCCTCAGCATCCAACGAGAGTATCTACTTACAAATTTTTAACTGCATCTAGCCCAGGAAATACTTTGTGCCTAGTAGCAGTGTCTGCTAGTCAGCGGATTATCCCGGCTGTTAAGCAAGCTACACCACCTGTAGTTTGGACACTTCATTTTTTCAAAGGAAATGCTTCGGGACCACGGGATACTCAGTGAAGAGCATCAGGAGGCACCCCAAGGCATAGGGGCTGGGACTGGCAGTAGGATGCCTTGCGGTGGACAGCCGAGCTCGATCCTTATAAAAGCTTTTTAACTGCAGCAGCTTTAGTGGACGCTACTGGAGCTGGAATTACGCGGCTGCTGGCATGAGACTTGCCCTCCAATAGATCCTTGTAAATGGATTTAAAATGTATTTATTCAAATTAGAGAGACAATTTAAATTAAAAAGCTTAGAGCTGCCTCCACCACAGGGGGGCTCGCTCGACCCACCAGCGGACAGGCACCAGTATTGGGAGAGGGGGGCTGGCCGTCAGGGTTCACCGCGGCTCTGGCACAAACCCGGCGACACGGAGGTGGCACGGGCAGGAGCGGACTGAACGTGTCGGCTTCTCACTTTTTGGATTTTAGAAGGGCATGACATGCCTATATCTGTGTCTCCCCCTCCTTTTACTCCTCCACCTCTTTTCTTTTCTCATGACTATATGTACTTGTCACTTTTCCATGTGTTAGTTGTGTCTTCTGAGCAGTTTGTCAGCTTTTGGACACCTTTGAAGGTGTTTTCTATGTGTTTCTATGTGTTTTTGCTTGCCTGCCATTGGTTTTAACGGTGTTCGAAGGTGTTCGACGAACAGTTCGACGAACAGTTCGGCGAACACACGGGTGTTCGACGAACCGAACCGAACTCGAACACTACGGGGGTGGCTCAACACTAGTCAGGATGACTATACCACAAGTCCTCGTAATTCTGCTGCCCGCGATCCCTGGTATTATTAACCAGTTACATATGATATTACTCTACTTACTCAGCTATATTAACCAAGAAATATCAACTGTCTTGAAGAAATCAACATCAGAAGAGCCTAATTAGTCCGAAGTGCTAGTCAAAAGACCACTTGAATTCATTTGAATGATCCACTCTAGATAGCAGTCAGTCATTACTCACAATCTGCCGACTTAAGTCATCCCTGCACGTTAGATCAGTTGGCAAAAGCTTGTGAATTTTGGAAGCAATCGAGTAAGGAGAGATTGGACATGTTGTATTTCAACATGCCTAATCATTTAGGATCAGACATGTTGTATTTCACCATACCCGATCATTTGTTTGCCCAAGGTATAAACAACCACGTGGGAGGTCTTCCAGCAGACTATTCTTCTTTTCAGGATTACCAAATTATTATTATTATTATTATTTTTTTGGTTTAATTCTGGACAAATTATCAAAAAGGAACGGACAGATAACATGTTTACAGCCACATTGGAAAACCAGAATGTATCATTAAATGGGTTGTCCTGTGAACACACGTTATCGCCTAGACATGGGAGAGGTGATGTCACGGGTGTGTCAGGTTTGACAGTCATTCTGGATCCGGCTGTAGAAGGTCACTGCGCTTGGCCTTGTGAACACCTTCTTGATCCTATCATCATCCCTCCCTCTCTAGGACCCAGCGGTGATCATCACCTTCTGCTGATAATTGACACACCCTTGCTGGATCTTTAAATACACTCAGTTTCTCCAGACAGTTACTTGTGATAGAGTTAATTCCGCTCTTCAGGTCTGGAATTCTAGCAGTTGGCCAGATTCTTCTTGGAATTCCTTTGTGGATTGTAGTCGTTATCTCTTTGGTGTCTTCTGAAAGCTAAGTGTATCCCCTTGCAAGTTTCCCTTGTTTGTCTTTAGTTGCCATGGGGTTCACTAATACTCACCCCTCCCCCCCCTATGGCCTAGCTCTAGGGTCAGCCAGGGCTAAGGTATCCTGCTCAGCGATAGGTGCGGAACCTATTTAGGGACGATAGGGGAGTCAGGGTGTTGTTAGATCTGCTTAGGGGGTCTCCACTCCCCCTTTAACTAATTGCTGGGCTTCCCCCCCTTTTCCCATCATTGTACGCTGGGTTCTTTCTATACCTAGCATGACAGGTGATCACTTTCAGATCCCCATCGATCAGCATGCAGGGATCTGCAGAATGGGGAATTTTAATCCTCAATGGGGAACTTTTATCCTCATTACAGAATGGAGTTGCAGGTCTGACGCCCCGTTCATTCTCTACGAGGCCACCGACGGCAGCTCCATAGGGAATGAATGGAGCCATGATCAAGCATGCGCACTATCGCTTCATTCTAAAAGGGATAAAAGTGCCTGCCCCTTTCCAAATAAAAATCTTCAGTTTTCTGGGGAGAAATATCTCATGTGTACGGTCGGCTTAAAGAGATATCCAGCGGACAAAAACTGATCACCTACCTACTGGATAGGTAATAATTGTTGGATTAGGGTGGGTGCCTTAAACAACCATAACCAGGGGAATTTCAGCGTCTATGGACTACAATGATGATAGCCAAAGGTATCAGAAAGTTTATCAAAACTGTCTTTACCGCTAGCAACCAATCACAGTGTAGATTTTATTTTTCAGAGCTGAGCTCTGATTGGTTACTTTTATTGTTTTCCACAAGTATTCCATTTTTTTTTGTTTTTTTTAAATCTGCCACACGGTTTCTGGAGATATGGAACATTTTATTTAGTGCTATTTTTTATGGTCTTTATGAAGGGGGCGTGGCTCACAGGGTAATAATTCAGAGCAGCTTAAAGACACCCCCCCCCCCCGAGGATCTTGTGAACTACACCCCTTTTTTTGAAGACCAGAAGAATAAGCACTAATTAAGAATGCTTAGATCTCCATTTGGTAGATTTTAAAAAATAAAAAAAAAACTGAATCCTCAGGGGAACAACAGAAAAGCAAAAACTGGACACTTTTGACCTGAAAAAAAAGGTCCCCTTTAAATAAAAAAAGAAAACAAAAAGTCTATACAAGTTTGGTATTGTTATATTCATGTTTCTGGGTAATTTTTACTGCACAATGAACACCTCTAGAAACAAAACCCTAAAACTATGATGGAACTGTATATTTTGCACCCCTTCACCTCAACTGGATTTTTTCCTGTGTTCCAGTATTGTATGTTAAAAAAAATAATGTCCTTTAAAACTACAACTCGTCCCACAAAAAACAAGTCCTTGTACATCTATGTCAATGGGAGGATAAATAAAGTTATGGCTATTGGAAGAAGGAGAGATAAAAAGGAATGAGCAAAACCAGAAAGTCATCCGGTCATGAAGGGTTTAATGCTTAAATTTTGACTTTCAGTAAATAAAATGGACCTTTAACTGGTTTATGCTTCATTTTATCCTATCAATATTACACACACCAAGTTATCTGTGGAAAGTCAGAGTCCACAGAACACCCGGCAGACGGGCAGTGACACATATATTCTTCAGGCATCACATGACCTGAAAAGAGATTTAATTTTTAAATGCACTTCTCATTAAAATTTCATAATGAATATTATAAGCTTTACATAAAACTCCCTAGATTAGTACTATAACAAATATGTGAATCCAAAATATTCTCATATTAGTCATCGGGAGGAATTATATTTTCGTGATTGCTTGTTGTATTTTTGTGTTAATAACCAGATTTTTTTTGTTTATTTTGTGCCATTCATCTGTTGATCCTCTTAGAAATTTATGAATAAATTGACAAGAAGGTTGTTACCACTTGGGGGGGGGGGGTGTCCCTACACACTTTGACACAGTCCAATCAGCTGGGTGTTTTTACTTTTGAGTGTGTCAGTACACACTGACACTGTCCAATCAGAGCAAGGCAGACAGTGTCAGTGCAGGGACATACTGTCACGCAAGGTGTGGGAAAGCCTTAGTGCAACACAAAGGGAAGAGGGAAAGGGAGCCCAGACTCTATGGAAAGGGGGGAGTGGAGACCTCCTAGGCTGATCTAATAATCACCCTGAAAGATTATACAGTCTGGACTTTGGTAGTTTAGCTCCAGGGGTCAGGTTAATAGGACAGTCATATGCACGATGAGGAGGCAAATCCTGACACCCCCTCTCAGAAAAAAACGTCCTCAAAACCAGGGAGAAAAGCAGGTAATATTTCCATAGAGACAGCAGCAAGGGAAATATCTAAACAGTTCTCATGGCAGTAATCTCCCCGTTTTGCCAATCCACCAACGGATTATGTTTAACAAGCCAAGGAATACCCAAAACAATAGGTGTGAGAAGACTGTCAAGTACATGGCAATGGATTATTTCACAATGAACTGACTCAACCCTCAGTTTTACATTATGTACAATCTGAGTAAATGCTTTCTGTGGAAGTGCCGCTGAGTCAATGGCGAAGATGGAAACAAGTTTAGCTAAAGCACAGGAAGCAAGACCATGAATTTTCACAAACTCAGCATCGACCATGCTGACTCCGGCTCCACTGTCAACAAACACAGAAATTTTCTTGGTTTGGCTCTCTAGCACCACCTCTGCTTTCAGGATAAACCGGGAACTGCAGGTTGGAACCAAATGCACCCCTTGTTTATCCAACTCCAGACTACCAAGAGTTAATCGAGTCTCCTTTTGTTTAGGAATTGAAGGACAGGTCCCAACAAAATGTCCCTTTTTCCCACAAAAAAATATGCTTTTTTTCTTGCAAATCTCCGGGGAAATATATAATGCAGAGACACCCCCTAACTGCATGGGTTCCTCCACCTCTCCCAGTACTATTTGACCCCCAGACCGCTGCCCCGGCAGAGGTACATAACTCGGACAAGAAGGACCCGGAGAAGGTGGTCTCACCCGTCTGTCCAGAAGGCATCTATCAAGACGTATCGCCAACGACATGGCAGCCTCCAAGGACTGTGGGGTTTCATATACTGCCAATGCATCTTTCAACCTTTCAGTAAGACCCTCACAAAATTGACTTCTAAGGGCTGAGTTATTCCATTTGGAATCCGTTGTCATCTACGGAATTCAGAACTGTATGTCTCCACTGACCGATTCCCCTGCTGAAGGCGACATAGCCTAAACTCAGCCAAAGCGACATGGTCAGGGTCATCATAGATGAGGGTCAGAGCCCCAAAAAAACCCTCTACAGACTGGAGACAAACCAAGTCCTGTGGTAAAGAAAAAGGCCCACGATTGAGGATCTCCCTGCAGTCAACGAAGTTTAAAATACAGTTTGCAGGCCTCTTTGAATACAAACAACTTGTCCTTACCTCCTGAAAACCTGTCCGGGAGGGCAACCTTGGGTTCAGGCTGGACAGGACTACCTGCAGAGACCCCCACATTGGTGACCTATAGCTGCTGATGCTGTTGCTGAACCTCACAGCGGAGGACATTCACCTCCAGAGACAGACTGCGCAGCCGCTCAGCGAGCTCAGCAACTGAACCCATACCAAGGAGAAAGGGGAAAAAAAAACACGCCCAAAAACATACACACGCAAAAAAAAAAGTGTCAGGTTTTGTTTTTTTTCCTTTACAAAATGTGCTCGGCCGGCGATAATGTCACGCAAGGTGTGTGAAAGACTTAGTGCAACACAAAGGGAAGAGGGATAGGGAGCCCAGACTCTAGGGAAAGGGGGGAGTGGAGACCCCCTAGCAGGGCCGGCGTCAGTGATGCGCCCCCTGGGCCGTGGGGGTACCCGGAGCTGGGCCTGTAGACGCTGGGGGTTGTAGTCACCGTGGCGGCGACCCGGTCCGTGACCCAGGGCGGTCAAACCAAGGGGGTAGTCTATGTGTACAAATGTTAATGTCCGACTACGCCACCTGTGGTTTGCGGTTATTGATAACCGCCGCTGCGGGGCAGTCTGCTGAAGCTGGTGGTATGCGCAGCTAGGTGATGTGACTCCCCACATGTGGAGTGTAGCTTCAGGGCAGCGCGAGTGGATGATGGTGGTGATAGTGCAGGGAATCAGTAGTGACAACGCGGAGTCTTTTCAATGCAGTCTCAGGGTCTTTACTCACAGTTCTTTCACTCCAAGTTATTACTGCAGGTTTATAACTTCCCGCGTCGTCCTGTGTTTACCGAGTGAGAGGCTCAGTCGACTACCAGGTAGCTCTGGAGCACTTAGCAGGACCCCCTTCTGTGTGTCCTCTCTGGCCTCTCTCCTTGTATCCCACACCTAGCGGCACCTCTGTCCAGTGTCCTCGGGCCTTGGCAGGCGATGTGTGCTCCGTCCCCTGGCCCTATGTGGCTACTTTCCTAGTGGCTGGTGTGGACGGCCTACTGTACTTGAAGTGCTGCAGCCTCCGGTTCCCAGTTGAGCCCTATAGTCTCTGCTGGCTGGGGGACCCGGTTCCCCTTCTTGGCCTGACCCCCCCAACTCCTGGCAGCGGCGGGCGTACGGGTGGCTTGCCGCATGGCCCGTACCCTTGGGGTCCCTTCTCTCCTAGTCCTGGAGCCGTCCTGCTCCCTCTCCTCTCTTCTCCTTCCAGGCTCAGGCCTCCTCACTAGGCCCGCCTGTGGAGCAGAGCCCATACAGAGCCTCTGCTCCCTAATTCCTCCTCAGTCTGTCTGACTGGAACTGACTGAACTGTCTCTGTCTACTGAACCAAGATGGTTCCTTCCTATTATACCTCTTACTACTGTGCTCCCAGGATCTACGTCCTCCACCCACCCACTACATAGTTCCCCCTCTCTAGGTGGTTCCTCCCCACTCCAGCCAGGGATCAGCGACACTTGTGCTCTCCCGTAGGAGCATTATCGCCCTGTCCCCCGGAAATGTGGTGTAGTGGATGCAGTGCTAGGGCCCTGAGCCATACTCATTCCTTACCTGAGAGTGAGATACCACATCTCTGGGTGAGATGCAATACCTCTGTGGCGACCGAACCCTCAGGGGCGCCACATCAGCACCCGGCACACCCGGGCAAATGCCGGGGCCCTGAGCAGGCGGGGGGGCCCACTTGCGGTAGGGCACCCCGCCGGGCTGTTGGCGGAGGAGAGCGGTGTCAGCGCCCGCTCCCCCCCCCCGCTTGCTCAGGGAGCCGGCAGCCGGATACTTACCTCTCCCCGTGCCTCCGCAGATCCACTGTCTTCCTGCTGTGCGCTCGCTGTGACGTCTCAGGTCAGAGGGTGCGGTGACATCTTTCCACCGCGCCCTCCCCTGAGCCGTCACAGGCAGCGCAGAGCGGGAAGACGCTGGCGACGCTGGAGTCCAAAGCAGCGGCAGCAGGTGAGGAGAAGTGAGGTGAGTATTTGATTTTTTTTTTTTATGTATGGAGGCATGGGGCATAATATGGGGGGGTGACATCCTGCATGGGGCATTATAAAGAGAGGGGGTGACATCCTGCATGGGGCATTATAAAGAGGGGGGTGACATCCTGCATGGGGCATTATAAGGGGGGGGCAGCCTGCATGGGGCATTATAAGGGGGGGGCAGCCTACATAGGGCATTATGTGGGGGGAACAGCCTTCATGGAGCATTATAAGGGGGGGGGGGACAGCCTGCATGGAGCATTATGTGGGGGGAACAGCCTGCATGGGGCATTATATGGGGGCCAGTATCCTGTATGGAGCGTTATAAGGGGACAAGTATCCTGTATGGAGCGTTTTATGGAGGCCAGTATCCTGTACGGAGCATTTTATGGGGGCCAGTATTCTGTATGGAGTGTTATATGGGGGCCAGTATTCTGTATAGAGCGTTATATGGGGGCCAGAATTCCGTATGGAGCGTTATATGGGGGCCAGTATTCCGTATGGAGCGTTATATGGGGGCCAATATTCCTTATGGAGCGTTATATGGGGCCAGTATTCTGTATGGAGCGTTATATGGGGGCCAGTATTCCGTATGGAGCGTTATATGGGGGCCAGTATTCCGTATGGAGCGTTATATGGGGGCCAGTATTCCGTATGGAGCGTTATATGGGGCCAGTATTCTGTATGGAGCGTTATATGGGGGCTAGTATTCTGTATGGAGCGTTATATGGGGGCCAGTATTCCGTATGGAGCGTTATATGGGGGCCAGTATTCAGTATGGAGAGTTATATGGGGGCCAGTATTCCGCATGGAGCGTTATATGGGGGCCAGTATTCTGTATGGAGCGTTATATGGGGGCCAGTATACTGTGTAGAGCGATTCGCCGGTTTCTGAGCTATTGGGGAATTTACAATAGATATCTCTCATGTAATGTAAGAAGTGAAATCTTTGCATTGTACTATATATATATATTTCTCTGTGGTATCTGTGCATCATAAATCCTGGTATGTATTAAAGGGGCCCACTGAGACTCTTTCGCCCGGGGCCCAGAAAAACCTGGAGCCGGCCCTGCCCCCTAGGTTGATCTAATATCACCCTGTCTCCACTAACGTCCCTATATTGGTACTTCACCAATCGCTGCATGTGAACCTCGCCCTGTCTTTCCCTGGCGTTTGGCCCTGGCTAGGGAAGGGAGGGGGATGAGCGCTAGTCGATCCCCACTGACAACTAAAGACAAAAGGGGGAACAAGCAAGGGAAGATAGCTTAGCTTTTAGTCGACTTCAGAGACATGAACACCCTTCCTCATAGTTCCCGAGAGGAAGAAATAATGCACTTGCTCCGAGCCTTCACAAGGGGTAATGTGAGTATTGCCGGCACCTCCCTCTAGCAGACAGCAGGTATTTATACACCCAGGCCAGGGTGTTAATCAGCAAGTGGAAGGTAGCCGCTGGGTCCTAGAGAGACAGCCTCTAAGAAGGTGTCTGTAATGCCAAACGTAGAGAACCTTGCAACCAACTGCAGGGCGACCGTCTGTCACTTCTGACACACCTGTGACACGTACGTACTCCTTAGATAATGGGAATGGTAATATCGATTTATACACCCATTTCCAGAAGGAATAACAGAGGAACAGCACAATGCAAAAGTCTATAAAAATATGCTCCAGAATTGTTATTTCGAAAGGAAGGCAAGTGTTTACTAAAACAGAAGTCAGCAAAAGTGACGGATCCTCTTTTAAGAAGGTGTCTCATTAGGACAAGCTTTGCATATCTGAATATTGAAACTACAGCAGGGAGTTTCCTACTGGGCATTTCCTGAGCTAAATTGGCAAGTTGTTGTAGAGGAATGTTCTTCTAGATGCTACAGGGCAATGTATTATTCATGGTTTAGAAAACTTCGAAACTAGGACTCCAAGCATTCACTGACAGCCACAGGCCGTCAGGCGTTTCCTTTGACCCTAGTGATAATAAACCATGTGCTTTTCGATAAAATCAGTGGTCTGACTTTTGGGGTGTGCTGTCACACACAGTGCACCCAAGGTTTAGTCCCAGCACAGATCCTTGCTGAAAATTCTTCATGAGAAGACAGGAAGTATAAGTCTAAAAACAACAACAGTGGCCAGTGTCAAAATTGCAAGATTACTAATTTAGTTTTTTTTCTTCGTTTGTTTGCTTTTTAAAGGGGTTGTCCACTACTATTCAAAATATGCCAAAGCATTTTTATGATGAAAAGCAGCTTCTTTGTAATTACCTCCCTCTGCCTTTTCTGCCTGTGAGTTGCGGTATCATGGCGGCTCACAGGCATCACGTGACCCCCGGCTGCAGCAGGCTCTGACATCCGCTGACGTCACGACAAGTCCAGGCTGCAGCCGGGGGTCTCTCTCTTCCGCGTTCCACGGTGGCTGATGGGTCTTGGGGGCGGTGTCATACCCAGCATCCACCGCGCGCTCTCCCTCTCCACATTCATTGGGAAAGCATGCAGTGGATGCTGGGTGTGACGCGGTGGGGTAACCCCGCCGACAACCCAGCAGCCACGACGGGGACCCCAGCTGGGGGTCACGTGCTGCCTGTGAGTGACCAGTGATAGCGCCACTCACAGGCAGAAAAGGCAGAGGGAGGTAATTATAAAGAAGTTGCTTTTCATCATAAAAACACTTTGACATATTTTAAATAGTAGTGGACAACCCCTTTAATAATGATCACTTTCAAAATTCAAAAACATTTTTTAAAATAAATATAGCAAAAAAAAATGATTTCCTGAATTAACCCCTTCACGACATGGCCAATTTCCGTTTTTGCATTTTCTTTTTTTGCTCCCCTTCTTCCCATAGTCACTGTTTTATTTTCCTGTCCACATAGACATATGAGAGCTTGTTTTTGCAGGGCGAGTTGTACTTTTGAATGACATGCATTTCTTTAAGAGGGTTAAACAATAGGTCATTTTCTAACAGTACTTTCCCTTTAATCATCCACTGTACATGAAAAAAAAGTTTAAAAAATGTAACTGTCAGAACTTGAGATGATTGAAAATTCAAATTTGTCAACTTCAAAATGTGCAGCGAATCTCAGTATTGCAAAACCTGAAATTCTTCTTAAAATACCTGTATAACATTCGGAGGTCTCTTATGACTGTATTGAACCCTTTTGAGCTGTAATGCAAACATGGCCTTATTAATGTCCGAGTGACCGCAGCCCATCTGGCTGAGGGTAAATGGATGGAATTTAGCGGTATGTAGGTGGCATGTATGTGTCTAAAATTGGACTACTAGACTACTACAAAAAAAAAAGTGTACAAGAAAGAAATGAAAATGTGTACCACCATGTAAACTTTTTAAATTTCTGGATTCTAGAGATTTGTGATTTGTACTGAAAACAAAAATAAAATTATGGCTTTCCTGTCGGTGACACACAAGCCTAGGTTTCAGGATTCTTCTTTATTAGTAAAATTAGGACATAGGATATTAAAACGGCCCTCCTGCAATTACAGTATGTGAAGGTTAAAAAATAATGCTGTAATTAAGATGCTTTGCTGCTACTGCAGTACATCACAGATCAATGAATTCACAGTCACACAGACTATGTAGGTCCTGCATCTCCCTATATCGCTGGAATCTTTTGATTATTCACAGACTGACTACCACTGCTGTTTTAAGGGCAGAGACACACTGCCATATAATTACACTAAATGTGCAACACAATCCAATTTTGGCTTTTTTCTGTCCTTATGTGGAATGACCTGTGCGCTTTGACCCCCTATTCCTATGCTGTAAAAGCAGAAATGGCGCTGTTTGGCCGGCCTCCATTTTTTATATTAGCTGTAGTTGTACCCCCAATTGGCTACGCTAGACCATGTTATGTGATAGCAGCGGGGCATTTTGGGGAATCCCGCCTGGTTGCACCTGATATCATTTGCTTGCACTGTGACTCTTCAGCAGGGGGTGAAATGGTGCCAGGTGTTTGTGTGAATCAAAACGCAAACTGTTCGAATTCGCAGGGACCTGAGAATATCAGGAAATGCCGCTCGAATTTGATTTTTTGCATATGAATCTAAAGGGGCAAAGAAGCAAACTGAGCTTTGTCCTTAACAGACTAAATCAACAACAGTCAGTGAAACTAGAAAGCAAATATTGCATTATAGGAAGTTCTGATGAAATATCTACAACCCTGTATGACTCATCTCAAAGATCTGTTCATAAAGGGAACTACATGTTCTCAGCAAAAGTACAGTACGGTAGAAATTCAGCAGATTCCAAATCACAGAAGTTTTGCACTTTTGTGTTTTAGGAGAACTTTTTGCAGCTTCACAATCGAAATACTTGTGTATGGCTAATAAAGCTTAGTACAAGCAGGAGCAATCTGACACTGGTCTAAGTCACAGGAGGACTTTATATTTGTTAGGACAGGTTGCATATACTGCAGCTTGACCATGGGTATAACCCACTGCCAAAATGATGAGTCTGCACCCAGAATATTATGTTGTGTGGATCCATGGTCAATGAGATGATGTTGTGCCCATAGTCAATGAGAGCACACACATTAGCTCTAATTTTTGCAATAATAAACATTTATAGGTACATATTGTACATAGGGTCCTATCACTTACCCCCCCTCCTTTTGAAAAACATCCCTTTCAGTGCAAAACCCAGCTGCATTGGGATTTTTTTGCCTATATATTGAAGAAACATCCATTATTATGCAATGTGTTAACCTAATCTAAGTGTATCATGGTTAAGGTCATTAGTAAGGGGCTAAAGTGTACTGCTGGAAACTAAACAGGCAGGATGACAGCAATGTCAATTGCAGTAGAGAGCAGAATGCAAACATTTATTTTAGTCTTTCCCACTCTGTATGGTATAAGATTCATTCTTTTGCCCATAGGGGAGTTTATACTGACTGAATTACAGGTAACTTGTATTACTGGAGACTAGAGAGGCAGGATTACATGATCATCAAAAGCAGTAGAGGGCAGAATGTAAACACATTTAGTTTTTTCCCACTGTGTATGTTATAGGAGTCATCCTTGTGCCAGTATGGGGAGTTTATATTGACTTTATTACATGTGAATTGTACTGCTGGAGACTAGATAGGCAGAATTACATAGCTATCAATAACAGTAGAGGGCATATAGTAAACATACATTTACTTACTCCATGCATAGGAGGAATTATCCTTTTGTCACTAGGGTAGTTTATACTGAGTAAATAAAACCAGGCGAAGAGACTGGAGACTAGAAGGGCAGGAATACAACACTGACAATAGCAGTAGACAGCAGAAAGTGGACATATACTTCACACTTACTCTGTACATGGATGAATGACCCTTTTGTAACTAGGGGATTTTATACTGACTGAATAACAGGTGGATTGTATTACTGGAAACTAGATAGGTCTGGTTACACCACTGACAATAGCAGTAGAGAGCAGAGGGTAAAGATATCCTTTACTCTTACTTACTCTGTGGATTGAAGGAAGTAGCCTTTTTTTCACTTTGAGAGTTTATACTGACTGAATAGCAGGTGAATTCTAGTACTGGAGACTAGATAGGTAGGATTACACCATTGACAATGGCAGATGAGATTAGAGAGTAAACAAATACTTTATGATTGTTTCCTTTTGAATTGAATGAATCATCCTTCTGTCACTAGAGGAGTTTATGCCGACTGAATAAAACCGGGTGAATATATTACTAGAAGCTAGATAGGCAAGATTACAAAACTGACAATAGCAGCAGAAAGTAAACTTATACTTTACACTTACTCTGTGCATTGGAAGAATCATTCTTTAGTCACTTAAGGAGTTTATACTGGTTGAAAAGCAATTATATTATATTACTGGATACTAGATAGGCAGGATTATATCAATGGCAACAGCAGTAGAGACCAAAGTGTAAACATATACCTTACTCTAACTGTGCGCATTGGATGAATCATCCTTTTTGTCACAAAAGGAGTTTACACTGAATGAATAGCAATTAGATTATACTACTGAAGACTAGATATGCAGGATTTCACCAATGACAATGGCAGTATAGAGCAGGGATTAAACATATATTTTATGATTACTTATGCTCTGCATTGTAGGAATTATACTTTTGTCAGTAGATGAGTTTATAGGGATTGAATAGCAAGTATATTGCACTACTGGAGACTAGATAGGCAGGATTACATCAATGGCAATAACAGTAAAGACCAGAAGATAAACATATACAGTGGTGGCCAAAAGTATTGGCACCCCTGCAATTCTGTCAGATAATACTCAGTTTCTTCCTGAAAATGATTGCAATCACAAATTCTTTGGTCTTATTCTCTTCATTTAATTTGCTTGCAAGGAAAAAAAACAAAAGAGAATGAAGCATAAATCAAATCATTGATCATTTCACACAAAACTCCAAAAATGGGCCGGACAAAAGTATTGGCACCCTCAGCCTAATACTTGGTTGCACAACCTTTAGCCAAAATAACTGCGAACAACCGCTTCCGGTAACCATCAATGAGTTTCTTACAATGCTCTGCTGGAATTGTAGACCATTCTTCTTTGGCAAACTGCTCCAGGTCCCTGATATTTGAAGGGTGCCTTCTCCAAACTGCCATTTTGAGATCTCTCCACAGGTGTTCTATGGGATTCAGTTCTGGACTCATTGCTGGCCACCTTAGAAGTCTCCAGTGCTTTCTCTCAAACCATTTTATAGTGCTTTTGGAAGTGTGTTTTGGGTCATTGTCCTGCTGGAAGACCCATGACCTCTGAGGGAGACCCAGCTTTCTCACACTGGGCCCTACATTATGCGGCAAAATTTGTTGGTAGTCTTCAGACTTCATAATGCCATGCACACGGTCAAGCAGTCCAGTGCCAGAGGCAGCAAAGCAACCCCAAAACATCAGGGAACCTCCGCCATGTTTGACTGTAGGGACTGTGTTTTTTTCTTTGAATGCCTCTTTTTTTTTCCTGTACACTCTATGTTGAAGCTTTTTCCAAAAAAGCTCTACTTTTGTCTCATCTGACCAGAGAATATTCTTCCAAAACATTTTAGGCTTTCTCAGGTAAGTTTTGGCAAACTCCAGCCTGGCTTTTTTATGTCTCGGGGTAAGAAGTGGGGTCTTCCTGGGTATCCTACCATACAGTCCCTTTTCATTCAGACGCCGACGGATAGTACGGGTTGACACTGTTGTACCCTCGGACTGCAGGGCAGCTTGAACTTGTTTGGATGTTAGTCGAGGTTCTTTATCCACCATCCGCACAATCTTGCGTTGAAATCTCTCGTCAATTTTTCTTTTCCGTCCACATCTAGG
Organism: Phyllobates terribilis; assembly: GCF_046119375.1. NCBI lineage: Eukaryota > Metazoa > Chordata > Amphibia > Anura > Dendrobatidae > Phyllobates > Phyllobates terribilis. The sequence goes on from NW_027362762.1 coordinate 949,383,745, forward strand.
GAGGTTAGCCACAGTGCCATGGGCTTTACACTTCTTGATGACACTGCGCACGGAAGACACAGGAACATTCAGGTCTTTGGAGATGGACTTGTAGCCTTGAGATTGCTCATGCTTCCTCACAATTTGGTTTCTAAAGTCCTCAGACAGTTCTTTGGTCTTCTTTCTTTTCTCCATGCTCAATGTGGTACACACAAGGACACAGGACAGAGGTTGAGTCAACTTTAATCCATGTTAACTGGCTGCAAGTGTGATTTAGTTATTGCCAACACCTGTTAGGTGCCACAGGTCAGTTACAGGTGCTGTTAATTACACGAATTAGAGAAGCATCACATGATTTTTCAAACAGTGCCAATACTTTTGTCCATCCCCTTTTTTAGGTTTGGTGTGGAATTATATTCAATTTGGCTTTAGGACAATTCTTTTTGTGTTTTTTCATTGAAGACAAATTAAATGAAGATAATAATACCAAAGAATTGGTGATTGCAATCATTTTCAGGAAGAAACTGAGTATTATCTGACAGAATTGCAGGGGTGCCAGTACTTTTGGCCACCACTGTACTTTATGCTTATATACTCTGTGCATCATAGGAATCAAACTTTTGTCAGTGAAGGAATGTATACTGATTGAAAAGCAAATATATTGTACGACTGGAGACTAGATAGGCAGTTTTACACTAATGGCAACAGCAGTGGAGACCAAAGTGTAAACATATACCTTACTCTTACTGTGTGCATTGGATGAATCATCTTTCTGTCACTAAAGGAGTTTACACTGACTGAATAGCAATTACATTTACTACCGAAGACTAGATATGCAGGATTAAATCATTGACAATAGTTTAGAGCGTAGAGAATAAATATATACTTTACGCTTCCTTACTTTTTGCACTGGAGGAATCATCCTTTGGTCACTAGAGAAGTTTACTCTGACTGAATAAAACCAGGAGAATTATATTACTAGAGACTAGATAGGCAGGATTACACCAGTGACAATAACAGTAGAGACATATACTTCACTCTTACTTTGCACATTGGTGGAATCAAGGAATCATACTTTTGTCACTTGATGAGTTTATACTGACTGAATAGCAAGTGTATTGTACTACTGGAGACTAGATAAGCAGGATTACAAAGTGATAAAAACAGTAGGGAAGATTTCATACACATCGCTCTGTTACTTTGTGAACATAGGCGTTATTTGAAATTCCGTTGACTCAATAATGCAAAATTTATAACAGTGAACCCCACATCCAGCTTCACTTATCCTTGGGAGCTTCTCACCCATTACTCTACACATGGTATTTCTGCACCCTTCAGATGTTGCTGGATTGCCTTCAGGGTAGTGTGGGTGCAGTTGTTGCATTTGGCACCCAAGAACCAAGGAGGGACCAAAAAGTTCCTCTGTCCCATATGAGAACCACAATACCATTAAAGACTTTTGATAGTTGGGGGGCCTCCATTAGAGATTTTCCATTGGGGCCTATGCGCTTCAAATTATGCTGCTGGTTACCTCTCTGCCTTTTTAAGGAGGCAATGGCTGCTCTACATGTATGGTGGCCATACACCATCACTATATGGAGTGACACATGCACTGTTGGTCCCAACAGTAACTTATTTAGGTCCGATTGCATAAGTTTAACCTCTGAAATGCAAAAGTAAAGCATCACAGGTGCATTTAAAAGGTTTCCAACATGCTGGCTGTCACTTTAATCTGCAATCAGCCTCCCTTTCCCCAACTGTAAATAGCGTGAAATAATTTCTGTTAAATAAAAAAAAAAGTAAAATATTTATCACAGAAGGGAACGCTAAAACAGAAAAATAATTTTTTAAAAATCCAGAATTGGCAATTTTTGATCATAGAACGTCTCCCAAAAAAATGGAACAAAAAGTTATTAAAACATCACTAGTACCGTGAAATGGTAACAATAAAAACTACATTTAGTTTTGGAAAAACAAGCTGTCACACAGCTCCATCAACAGAAAAATAAAAAGTTACAGATCTAAGAAAATAGCGACACAAACCACATTTTTTACAAAAATACAAAGTCGTAAAATTTGTCCAGGAAGAAATAGGTTAATCTAATATAACAACTGTATAAACACTGAATTTCAGAAACCACAAGATGAATCACCTCGCTATCAGCTCGAAGCTGCACCTTCATCCACAGAAAATAACCCGTACCCCCCTTCCCAGAGTAGTATTTTGAGATATATAAAAGTATTGGATCCTATTGGAGGATAGACCCAAATTTTCACAGTAAAAAATGATCCAACTACATTGATCCCCATGTGATAATGTGACGGAGAAGGAGATAATTTATGCGTCCAAATCTGGACCTGTTTGACCCTTTAAATTGACCCATTTTGTGAGAAGTAGAAAACATCAACTTTTTTATATTAAAAAAATCCCTTTTGACAAATGATTTCCCTTTTCCAGATCTTCTCATACATGAAACATCTGTCTTGGGTATTGATGTCATTGCTGCTAATATCAACCCGATTGCTCAAGATCTCAAAACTCCAAAAGGAACTTTCCCCTTAAAAAGAAAAGGCACCCCTAGAAATTTCACATTTTTTGGCAATGGTGGCAATCATTAACTTGCCAATCTGACCTCCTGTAGAACTCAAAAGCTTCTTCAGGGGTTCTGACCCAGAAGCAGACATGCGTCCTAAGGCTATGTGCACACGGCATCATTTAGACACCAGCATAGCCGCCGAGTTCTCCAAGGTAAAAACACTGGAAGTCATTTTCCTGTTACGGCTTTACCGTCATTCTTTACTGTCATACTGTTAGGTATAGAGAGTGTTCGGTTTCCTAGAAAAAGTCGCCTGAAGAATGAGCATGTCACTTCTTTTAACTGCTCGAGGGTTTCCAAAGATGCCAAGCGGTTAAAAAAAAATTGATGGCAATACGTAACCATGTCCCGTGCTGCCCTGGGCTTCTTCCCAGGTCTGCCCATTTTGGTTTGACTGACCCAAATTGTCGTGAAAAAAAAGTCACAACATTTCTACGAAACTTAGCATTGCACAAACAATTTGCAACTTTTTAAAGTTTTTTATGAAACTGGCACAAACACTTTGATGAATCGAGGCCAATGCATATTGCATTATTGGGGGGGGGGGAGCCTGATTGGTGCTCTTAATTTTAAGGCATAATCTTTGGGAAGCTATTGTTTCGGGGCATTATCTATGTGGTTTGATTATTTTTGGGGACAATGTGGCAGTACTATCTATAATATAACGGGAGATGCGCGTCTCTGTCTGAAGCCTTTATATACTGCACATGCGTGACGCGCAGTCTGGCTCCAGACAGAATCACGCATCCAGCCGTTACAGGTAAGAGGAGTGTATGGCGCCAGAGATCGCGGTATGTGTAGACACTGAACGCATACCGCGATCTCCAGTGCCATACTTACATACTTACTTGACCGGGAGGAGCGTTGCCACGGCGCCTCTCTTCGCTGGAGACCGGGTCAGGAGTGAGGCGTCGGATCGGCGTAGGAGCATAGCGCTATCCGACACCATTTTACTGAAGACACATTTGCAGTGTGTCTTCAGCAAAATGGCGCCAGACAGCACGGTGCTCCGGTGCCGCACTCCTCCCCCGGCCTCCAGCAGAACAGGACACCGCAGAGCTGGAGCACAGAGAAGAAAGGTGAGTATAAGTGTTTATTTTTTTGTATGTGTGTACAGCGTGAAAGGGATGAGGGGGCCACACGTACCAGGATTGTGGGATGAGGGGTACCACACATATCAGGATTGGGGGGGTGAGGGGACCACGCATACCAGGATTGTGGGGTGAGGGGACCATGCATACCAGGATTGAGGGGTGAGGGGACCATGCATACCAGGATTGGGGGGTGAGGGGACCATGCATACCAGGATTGGGGGGTGAGGGGACCATGCATACCAGGATTGGGGGGTGAGGGGACCACGCATACCAGGATTGGGGGGTGAGGGGACCATGCATACCAGGATTGGGGGGTGAGGGGACCATGCATATACCAGAATTGTGGGGTGAGGGGATCATGCATGCCAGAATTGGGGGAAGAGGGGATCATGCATACCAGAATTGGGGGAAGAGGGGTACCATTCATACCAGAATAGGGATGAGGGGTACTATTCATACCAGAATAGGAATGAGGGGGCCACACATACCAGGATTGGGGGGTGAGGGGATCATGCATACCAGGATTGTGGGGTGAGGGGACCACGCATACCAGGATTGGGGATGAGGGGTGCCATGCATACTGGGATTGGGGATGAGGGATGCCACACATACCAGGATTGGGGGTGAGGGGTGCCACGCATACCGGGATTGGGGATGAGGGGTGTCATGCATACCGGGATTGGGGATGAGGGGTGCCATGCATACTGGGATTGGGGATGAGGGGTGCCATGCATACCGGGATTGGGGATGAGGGGTGCCATGCATACCAGGATAGGGGTGAGGGGTGCCATGCATACCAGGATGGGGGTGAGGGGTGCCTGCATACCCGGATTGGGGATGAGCGGTGCCATGCCTTCCAGGATTGGGGTTGAGGGGTGCCATGCATACCAGGATTGGGGGTGAGAGGTGGCATGCATACCAGGATTGGGGGTGAGGGGTACCATGCATACCAGGATTGGGGGTGAGGGATGCCATGCATATCAGGATTGGGGGTGAGGGGTGCCATGCATACCAGGATTGGGGGTGAGGGGTGCCATGCATACCAGGATTGGGGGTGAGCGGTGCCATGCATACCAGGATTGGGGGTGAGGGGTGCCATGCATACCAGGATTGGGGGTGAGCGGTGCCATGCATACCAGGATTGGGGGTGAGGGGTGCCATGCATACCAGGATAGGGATGAGGGGTGCCATGCATACCAGGATAGGATGGTGGGGACAGGAAGGGGGCAGCACAAATAGCAGGATGGGGGCAGCACATTCCAGCATGGGAGACCATATACCAATAAAAATGCTTGCCACCCGGGGGTAGAACAGGTTCAATGGCTAGTATAGATATAATAATGTAAGACTGCACCTATGAGTTCTGTCTCGGCAGCTCCTAAAAGACCTATGGACTTAAGAGGAGTTAGTCACGTGCACATGTGGCCACCTGCCCTATTAAACTGCGATACTGGGTCAAATGGATTCTGTGTTCCGGAGGTAGGATGGAGCGCCAATACTTTTGCCTAGGGGTCAATAATAACCTCAATCCATTCCAATACAACCTTGAGGTTGACCTAAAGTCGAATCACTTTAGAATCACCATATCCGGTCGTAGTCGTACTCCCAACAAACCTTTTTGGTGGAACAACCCAAGCTACATGTCATTTTTAGTTCTCTTTCAATGATATTGAGCTCACTTTGTGGTGGAACTCCAAATGTTTTGTGAGAAATCCTCTAAAGTCAACATCCAGGTAGGAGGTATCAAGAGTTATTCACTGCCTAGACCTGGAGGACACAGACACCATGTTGTCTCCATGTTTCCATACACTCAGAAGCTGGAGGATTAAGGAGTCCTCCTGCTATTAACAAAATCACAATTTTATTCTCAATTAATTAAAAACAAACATAAAATTCAAAATGTCATTTCCAGCAAAGAGCAGCCGAGGAAAACCGCAACGGCAGCGCACATCTAAGACGGCATCCACAATATATGCGCTTACATCAAATAAATGACAAAGGGCGCCGCAGTGAGCCAGAAACGCGTCAGGCCATGAGGTTTCTTTCTCTTTTACATATGTTTTAACTACGTCTACAATAAAAGATTGGATTTTCTTAGGATGGTTGTGCTGAGAAATACCTTCATTTTAAGACTTACATCAAATATACACGTAATGTAGCAAACAACAAATATACCAATTACTACAGCGACATTCTGAAGAAAATGTCCAGCAACATTGTATCTTATAAGATCTAAGAGCCACCGGCAGCCAGGAAGACCCCCATAAAGTGCAAATGCTTCACCACAGTGCACCGGATCTTTACTAGCCCACTAAAGATTGGGGATTGCTTTACCCCGGCAGACGACAACAATAGGCAAATAATGAGTAGAAACATACTCGTTCTTTTTTTTTTTTTTAAGGAAGTCACAGAGCAGAAACATTGTTTTCCAACCTAATGGTCACCATTTTTTATCATATTTACGATAGAGAGATAATAGATATTAGATAGAGAATAGATAGATAATAGATAGATAGTAGATAGATAGTAGATAGATAATGGATAGATAATGGATAGATAATAGATAATAGATAGATAATAGATAGATGATAGATAGATAATCGATAGATAATAGATAGATAATAGATAGATAATAGATGATAGATAATAGATAGATAATAGATAGATAATAGATGATAGATAATAGATAGATAATAGATAGATAGTAGATAGATAATAGATAATGGATAGATAATGGATAGATAATAGATAGATAATGGATAGATAATAGCTAGATAGATAATAGATAGATGATAGATAATAGATAGATAGATAGATAGATAGATAGATAGATAGATAATAGATAGATAGATAATAGATAGTGGATAGATAGTTGATAGATAATGGATAGATAATAGATAGTAGATAGATAATGGATAGATAATAGATAGATAATAGCTAGATAGATAATAGATAGATGATAGATAATAGATAGATAATAGATAGATAATAGATAGTGGATAGATAGTTGATAGATAATGGATAGATAATAGATAATAGATAAAATATAGATAATAGATAGATAGATAATAGATAGATAATAGATGATAGATAATAGATAGAAAATAGATAGATAATAGGTAGATAATAGATAGATGATAGATAATAGATAGATAATAGATAATAGATAGATAGATAATAGATAGATAATAGATGATAGATAGATGATAGATAATAGATAGATGATAGATATATAATAGATAGATAATAGATAGATAATAGATAATAGATAGATAATAGATGATAGATAATAGATAGATAATAGATAATAGATAGATGATAGATAGATAATAGCTAATAGATAGATAATAGATACAGTAGATATTAGATAGATAATAGATAGATAATAGATAGATGATAGATAATAGATAGAAAATAGATAGATAAGAGATAGATAATTGATGATAGGTAGATAATAGATAGATAGATAGATAATAGATAGATGATAGATAATAGATAGATAATAGATGATAGATAATAGATAGATAGATAGATAGATAATAGATGATAGATAGATAGATAATAGATAGATAATAGATAGATGATAGATATATAGATAATAGATAGATAGATAGATAATATATAGATAATAGATAGATGATAGATAATAGATGATAGATAGATAATAGATAATAGATAGATAATAGATAGATAATAGATGATAGATAGATAATAGATGATAGATAGATAATAGATAGATAATAGATAGATGATAGATATATAGATAATAGATAGATAGATAGATAATATATAGATAATAGATAGATGATAGATAGATAATAGATAGATAATAGATGATAGATAGATAATAGATGATAGATAGATAATAGATAGATAATAGATAGATAATAGATAATAGATAGATAATAGATGATAGATAGATAATAGATAGATAATAGATAGATAATAGATAGATGATAGATATATGATAGATAATAGATAGATAATAGATAGATAGATAATAGATAGATTATAGATAATAGATGGATGATAGATGATAGATAATAGATAGATGATAGATAATAGATAGATGATAGATAGATAATAGATGATAGATAGATAATAGATAGATAATAGATAGATAATGGATAGATAATGGATAGATAATAGATAATAGATAGATAATAGATAGATGATAGATAGATAATAGATGATAGATAATAGATAGATAATAGATAGATAATAGATGATAGATAATAGATAGATAATAGATAGATAGTAGATAGATAATAGATAATAGATAATGGATAGATAATGGATAGATAATAGATAGATAATGGATAGATAATAGCTAGATAGATAATAAATAGATGATAGATAATAGATAGATAGATAGATAGATAATAGATAGATAATAGATAGATAGATAATAGATAGTGGATAGATAGTTGATAGATAATGGATAGATAATAGATAGTAGATAGATAATGGATAGATAATAGATAGATAATAGCTAGATAGATAATAGATAGATGATAGATAATAGATAGATAATAGATAGATAATAGATAGATAATAGATAGTGGATAGATAGTTGATAGATAATGGATAGATAATAGATAAAATATAGATAATAGATAGATAGATAATAGATAGATAATAGATAGATGATAGATAATAGATAGAAAATAGATAGATAATAGGTAGATAATAGATAGATGATAGATAATAGATAGATAATAGATAATAGATAGATAGATAATAGATAGATAATAGATGATAGATAGATGATAGATAATAGATAGATGATAGAAAGATAATAGATAGATAATAGATAGATGATAGATAATAGATAGATGATAGATAATAGATAGATAATAGATAATAGATAGATAATAGATGATAGATAATAGATAGATAATAGATAATAGATAGATGATAGATAGATAATAGCTAATAGATAGATAATAGATACAGTAGATAATAGATAGATAATAGATAGATAATAGATAGATGATAGATAATAGATAGAAAATAGATAGATAAGAGATAGATAATTGATGATAGGTAGATAATAGATAGATAGATAATAGATAGATAATAGATAATAGATAGATAATAGATGATAGATAATAGATAGATAGATAGATAGATAATAGATGATAGATAGATAGATAATAGATAGATAATAGATAGATGATAGATATATAGATAATAGATAGATAGATAGATAATATATAGATAATAGATAGATGATAGATAATAGATGATAGATAGATAATAGATAATAGATAGATAATAGATAGATAATAGATGATAGATAGATAATAGATGATAGATAGATAATAGATAGATAATAGATAGATGATAGATATATAGATAATAGATAGATAGATAGATAATATATAGATAATAGATAGATGATAGATAGATAATAGATAGATAATAGATAGATAATAGATGATAGATGATAGATAGATAATAGATAGATAATAGATAGATAATAGATGATAGATAGATAATAGATGATAGATAGATAATAGATAGATAATAGATAGATAATAGATAGATGATAGATATATGATAGATAATAGATAGATAATAGATAGATAGATAGATAATAGATAGATGATAGATAATAGATAGATGATAGATGATAGATAATAGATAGATGATAGATAGATAATAGATAGATAATAGATGATAGATAGATAGATAATAGATAGATGATAGATAGATAATAGATAGATAATAGATAATAGATAGATAGATAGATGATAGATATTAGATAGATAATAGATGGATAATAGATAGATAATAGATAATAGATGATAAATAGATAATAGATAGATAGATAGATAGATGATAGATAATAGATAGATGATAGATAGATGATAGATAGATGATAGATAATGGATAGATAATAGATAGATAATAGATGATAGATAGATAATAGATAGATGATAGATAGATAATAGATAGATAATAGATGATAGATAATAGATAGATAATAGATAGATGATAGATAATGGATAGATAATAGATAGATAATAGATGGATAATAGATGATAGATAATAGATAGATAATAGATAGATGATAGATAATGGATAGATAATAGATAGATAATAGATAGATAATAGATGATAGATAATAGATAGATAATAAATAGATAATAGATAGATGATAGATAGATGATAGATAATGGATAGATAATAGATAGATAATAGATGATAGATAATAGATAGATAATAGATAGATAATAGATGATAGATAATAGATGATAGATAATAGATAGATAATAGATAGATGACAGATAGATGATAGATAATAGATAATAGATAGATAATAGATGATAGATAATAGATAGATAATAGATAGATAATAGATAGATGATAGATAGATGATAGATAATGGATAGATAATAGATAGATAATAGATAGATAATAGATGATAGATAATAGATAGATAATAGATAGATAATAGATGATAGATAATAGATAGATAATAGATAGATAATAGATAGATACTGTAGATAGACTTAGTGTCCCGTCACAGAATGGTCCCCTGTATTTTCTATATCCAGTGTTGGCTTATATCTTCGCTCTCGCAGATGCTGCCTTGTTCCTTGGTTTGTAGACACATAGATCTTAGTGGAAAGAAATGTTGTTGGTGCAACATAAAGATAATCGCATTTCCCAAGAAGATTAGTTATTCCAACAGAGCTAAATGGGTTTCTGAGATCCGCAGCCCCTTTAGTTTTTGTCGTGACCGTTCAAATTCCCCTGAAGCTCCCACCCATTTATATCGTCTGTCTCTGTATGCGGCAGAGCTGAGGTTGTCGTCTGGCACAAGCCACAGTGATATTGTGACGCTAGTCATTACTCACAGACTTACCATGAGGCAGGAGAGGTAAGAGGTCCGGGGTGTGTACGAAGGGGGCTTGTAATAGACAAAAGCGTGGTCAGGTAACAGTCCGAGGTCAGAGTATCAGCAAGGTAGTGGATCAAGACAAAGGGGTAAGTCAAACTGAAGGTCAAAAAGGTAAATCCAAGGTCGGCAACAGAGATCAGAATACAACTCAGAGCACAGAGCAAACACACAACACTTCAGCAAAGCTACAATGAGCTAAGGTCTGACAATTGTCAGAGTGCTAAATAGCTCTGTAATCATCCAGAATGGATGACACCTAGACGACATCCCACACACCCAGCTAGATAAGACGGCTGAGCTGTCAATCACAATGCTCACACCTCTGCTTTCGATTGAGCGGTAGAGCTGTCACTCACAATCCTGACACCTCAACCAGCCCTCGATCCATAGGGCGGCAAAGCTGTCATTCACAGCATCCCTAGGACACCGTAAGTGGTGGAATTATGACAGATATCACCTCGTGGTTACAATTACAGACTGATCCCTTGATATAAGAGCCGCTCCCGGTGCTAGAACCTGCGGGCAGCCCCAGATTTTGCTGATTGCTTTCTCTACAGCGGCCACTACAGGGAAAATGGAGTATTACATGCAGTCATTCAAATCAATTTGTACAACACGTGAACGAATCAGGGTTTCCAGAGTGATAGGGCTATGGCTCAAAGAAGGAGACACTGAGCGAAGGAACCGTCTTTAAGACATCTATGTGCCCTAATAGGTTGCATTAGCTATCCCTTTAAATTTCGATACTATGTATAACACACTTACAATTCACTTCCAAAGACAATTATTTCACCTCTGCTACATCTATATAGTAAGAGAACTAAAAACTTACAGAGCAATTCATTTTCTGTACGGCTGGGATCTCTGGAGCTTTAGTAACACTGTCAGGACATGCTGGGCGTTGCAGTTCCACAACCGCTGGAGAGAGTCCAGAGCACTGCTGTAAGGTATAAAAAAAAAAATAAGCTGAGCAGAAACCAAGCCGCAGCATTCCTATTCACAGGCAGACGGGAAAAACCTGAAGAGCAAGAGCCGGAATAACTTACCTATCTGACGATCCGTCCGACACTATGACAAACCTGCCTGTCCAAAGCTCAGATCAAACTGACAGTCTGCAAGCAAAGGCGTCGATAAAATCTGTGTTCTGAACACGTGACGCCTCCTGCCGTGTAGGAGTTCCTGTTACTTAGAAATTCCCCTTTTGATACCGTCCACAAGAAAATCTCAGTATCTGGAAGTCACATTCCTGCAGATATAGACATGTGAGAAAGTATACACGCCCCTGTGCCACCTACGATATCGTACATGCATCCATTCTTAAAGTGACAATAACTACACAAAGGAAACATCAAAAACGAACAAAAACAAAAAGTCAAATAAAAAAGTCCACAGTAAGTGTATGTGTACAAGGAGTCTTATAGACACCGGAGCACCAGCTGAAGTTTTCCCAGGCGAAACAGGTACAAGAAAACGCAGGCGACGTTCTTGCGGCATCTCCACCTTCGGCGTCTATTTCTCTTTTACTCTGCACTTTCAGGAATGAGCTGAGTTTCCGAATCCTAAAAGTTGGAACATGTGCGCGGCTGTCGTTTTGAAATTGCTGTGCACTATGTTAATTTTATGGGGGGGAGGGGGCTTTTTCATGTGGATTCCTGACGCTGTGTGCACAGAACCTAAGGGTATGTTCACACTGCATCTTTTTCAGGCAGATTTTTAAAAATGGTAAAGTTGACTCAGGAAAATGACCGCCTAAAGCGGCTTTGCCTGTGAAAAAATCAGCTGCTGCGTCAGCCTCTGAATGATGCCATGTGAACATACCCTTAAGCTATACTCACGCAGAAAGGATTTGTAACTTCTTTGCTGCTGCAGCTGCAGGAAACCTCTGCAAACTAGACACTGGCTATATGCACATGGAGTTTTTGGACTAGAAACTAAGGGTATGTGCAGACGATACGGAGCCAGCTGCATAATCACTGTCCTATCAAAAGACTGCAATATACTAAAATCTTCAAAACTCTTCAAAATTACTTTACCCCTTAAGGACGGAGCCAATTATGTACTTAACGACCAAGCCAAATTTTACAATTCTGACCACTGTCACTTTATGAGGTAGTACCTCTGGAACGCTTCAACGGATCTCACTGATTCTGAGATGTTTTTTTCATGTCATATTGTACTTCACGATAGTGGTAACATTTCATTCATATGACTTGTGATTATTTGTAAAAAAAAAACGGAAATTCGACGAAAATTTTGAAAATTTTGCAATTTTCAAACTTTTAATTTTTTTGAACTTAAATCAGAGAGATATGTCACACAAAATAGTCAATAAATAACATTTCCCACAGATCTACTTTACATCAGCACAATTTTGGAACCCCAAATTTTTTTTTGTTAGGAAGTTATAAGGGTTAAAAGTTGACCAGCGATTTATCATTTTTCCAACAAACTTTACATTTTTTTTAGGGACCACATCACATCTGAAGTGACTTTGAGGGGTCTACATGACAGAATATACCCAAAAGTGACACTATTCTAAAAAATGCACCCCTCAAGTTGCTCAAAACCACATTCAAGAAGTTTATTAACCCTTAACGTGCTCAACAGGAACTGAAGCAACGAGGAAGGAAAAAATGAACATTAAACTTTTTTTCACACAAATTTTACTTCAGGTCCCAAATTTTTAATTTTCTCAAGGGTAACAAGAGAAAATGGGACACAAAATTTGTTGTGCAATTCCTCCTGAGCACGCTGATACCCCATATGTGAGGGAAAACCACTGTTTGGGCGCACGGCAGGGTTCGGAAGGGAAGGATCGGCATTTGACTTTTTGAATGTAAAATTTGCTTGAATAATTAGCCGACGCCATGTTGCGTTTGGAGAGCCCCCGATGCGCCTAAACAGTGGAAACCCCCCAAAAGTGACACCATGTTGGAAACTAGATCCCTCAATAATTTTATTAAGGGGTGTAGTGAACATTTTGAACCCAGAGGTACAACACAGAATTTGATAACATTAGGTCATCATATTGAATAAGTTGTCATTAGTCTTGAGCACAAGTGCTCGCTGCTTGAGTTTATATCGGGTACTCAGGTATGCACCATGTATCACGGAAGCTCGAGTTCCTGCCCCACGTTTCAAGGTTGTTAGACACCCAAAAAAAACATATGGGATCACTCGTGTGTGGCAAGCAATCCCCGCGTGTTTTGTTTTGGCAGTGTAACAACCGCGAAACATGCGGGGCAAGGACTCAAGCATGTCACTCGAGCACCAGCGATACTCGGGGCATACCCGAGCACCCGATGCAAACTCAAGTAGCGAGCACTTGTGCTCAACACTAGTCACCAAATTGTCATCATTTTTTTTTCCTTACTTTTGAAAAAATCCCAACCCTAACCCTAACCCTGGGCTAACCCAAACCCTAACCCAAAGCTAAACCTAACCCTGGGTAACCCTAACCCTAACTGTAACCCTGGGCTAACCCTAACCCTAACCCTGGGCTAACCCTAACCCTGGACTAACCCTAACCCTAGGCTAAACCCAATCCTAATCCTAAGCTAACCCTAACCCTAGGCTAACCCTATCCCTAACCCTAGGCTATCCCTAACCCTAGGCAAACCCTAACCCTAGGCTAACCCTAACCCTAACCCTGGACTAACCCTAACCATAACCCTGGGCTAACCCTAACCCTAGGCTAACCCTTACCCTAACCCTAACACTGGGCTAACCCTAACCCTAGGATGACCCTAACCTTAGACTAACCCTAACTGTAGGCTAACCCTAACCCTAGGCTAACCCTAACCCTAACACTAGGCTAACCTTAACCCTAACTGTAGGCTAACCCTAACCCTAGGCTAACCTTAACTCTAGGCTAACCCTAACCCTAACCCTAGGCTAACCCTAACCCTAGGCTAACCCTAACCCTGACAAAAAATATATATTTTTTATTTTATAATTTTTATTTACCTAAGGGGGGTACAAGAGGGGGTTTGCTTTATTTATTTTTTTTTTTATCACTGTGATATGGTTTATCACAGTGATCAAAATGAACCAATAGGGAAAATTCCCTGTTGTTGCCGGACAGATCTCGATGGGCGCACTGCACATGCACCTGCCATTTTTTTTTTACCGGAAGATGCCGGGGAGCCGTTAACCATCAGGGGGAGATCGCAGGCCAGCGGAGGTACCAGGGGCCTCGGGGGGCTTCTTCTCTCCCTCCTCTGACATGTATATCATGTCAGAGGAGAGAGAAATCATTGCAAACCGCGGGCACACTTTTTTTTTTGTGATCGCCACTATTCGCTGAGACCCCAGAGAATTTCCGACTCTGGGGGGGCGCTACAGCCTTATTCCTCAGCGACGCATTTTCACGGCACTGAGGAATAAGTACCCTTAACTGCCGCCATTAAAATGCGTTAGGCGGTCGTTAAGGGGTTAAGGAAACACTTTGGGAAAATAAAAAAATTCATCCAAAAACTGCCCAGAAAAGAAATGGTTCTTGAAACCGTTTCCACTTGAAAAAGTCATAATTTTGAACTCCTCAAAGAACAATGCTTTAGATTGTATGATTATGTACTTAGGCTATGTTCATGCCAACTTGTTTGAAGTATTCAAAAATTATGAATTTTTTTTAAATAGAAACCGCTTCAGGAAATACTCCTATTCTGGGGAGTTTTGGAAGAGTTGTTCCTTCCTGAAGTGGTTTTCAAGAGTTTTATTTTTCTTACACTGATTTTTGTAACCTCTTAATTTGACAGTACCTGGACTGGCACGGATTCCTTTAGGACCCTCTTCATAGAGACAAGCTCATTCCCACAGAAAAGTACCAGCAGCAAGCTAAGGAGATGGTGGCCTCTATCATTATGAATAATTTGCTTGTTGTCTAGGAGACCGACCACTGCTGCTGTCTACCTTGTGAACATTGTGTTGAAGCTTGATTGACCCAGGACCCGCAATCCTATGCGTTGAGAAGACGTGTTCTGTCCCAGGGTCCGACTGGGTCCAGGCTTCCACAATATTAACCCAGTGATGCTGTTAGGACCCTCCTGTTTGTTTTTTCTATCTTGTGTTTTGCAGTCACGTGACCAGCTGCCTATATATTCCAGCTCCGCCCTTCTGGCTGTGCTGGACTTCAGTGTTTGACTGTTTCTCTAGCCAGGTGCTTCTGTGCCTTTCTCTGTCAGTTCGCTTGGTCCTCTGGGACCTCTAGTACATTTTTGTCAGTTTGTCTTTTTGTGTTCTGCAACAACTTCTCTGTTTAGGAGGTGTCCCATTTTTGTCCCAGTCCTTATGTGGCACCCCAGGGGTCTGGTTGCCACAGTAATAGAAATATTATGTCTGAGAGCAAGTGGGAGGTTTCTCTGGTCAGGAGCCCTAAGCATGCAACACGGCCCACCCAGACCTGGGAGGGGAGGAATCTGCCCTTATAAACTGGGTCTGGGGCGGGATTAGCTGAGACAGAGACAGAGTCTGAGAGTCAGAGCCTGGAAAGGGAAAGCAAGAACTAGGAGCTCTGTAGGAGCAGGAGCGCGTGCCAGAGGCTGGAAGCTAGAAAGCTCGCCTTGGCTGAAGACACTAAACCCGGACACGGAATCCGAGGCTGTGGGGACATCCAGGTCCAGCAGCAGAATCCAACCGGCAGGGGATTCCATGTCCTCTGGCCATAGAAGCCCGGAGGCACGGTCACAAGCAAGGGACCAGCACCCCCATCGTGAAGCGGAGGCTAACGGAAGGCCCCAAGTCACCGGCCATACGGGTGAGCACCACACGGTATACTCAGGGACGTGGGCTACTTCTACCCGCACACAGCAAGGTAGCCAGGAAAGAGTGCAGATAGTCGGGGAGGCCTACAACTCCACCTGGCCAGGGGAGATCCTGCTTGCTCACAGACTGACCAGGCTCCTACTGCTAACCAGTACTCCCGGGAGGATCTGCTTTATACCATCAGTAAAGACCCTGAACTGCACCACACGTCTCTGTGTTTCATCGCCGCGCCAGCACCATTAGTACTGGGACGCTCACACCATCACTCTCATCATCCACACTAGCTGCCCTGAGGCAATACTTCTCCCGTGGGGAGTTATCCCATACTTGGCTGCGCATACAACATCAGCCTCAGCGGTCTGCAGCGCAGCGGCGGTCCCCACTGACCGCAATCCACGGGTGGCGTAGTCGGACATTTGTTATCACACTCAGACTGCCACTGGTTTGACCGCCCTGGGCACGGACCAGGTCACAGCCACGGAGGACTACAACCCCCAGCGATCCGGCTCCGGGTATCCCCTGCTCAGCACAGGCCCAGGGGGCGCGTCAACTTTGGCGTAGTCGGCAGGATTTCGTGCCCGCAACCACCGGGTACTGCGTGCCTGAAAAAGACTTTTATACTTACCTGTGGTGAAGTTTCCCGCCGTCTGGAGTCGCTTCCCGCCATCGGACGCCATCTTGGGTCGTTTCCCGCCATCTTCTGCCGTCTTCCCGCCATCCGCAGCCGCTTCCCGCCATCCGACGCCATCTACAGGACGCCGCACGGGAAGAAGAGGGGCATGGACGCCAAAAGTGCGCGAGATCCGAAGCTCCGCCCCACGCACTGACGCTGCGCAAGGTCCTGGAAGGGAGGAAGAGCGACGCTGATGTCATCGGAGCACGACGCCAGGTCCTCGACCCCGACTATCGACTGCGGAGCCGCGGCCTACGGAAGGAGAGCATCGCAAGGTAGGCCACGGTCCACTAGGGGGGAAGGAGGATGTCGGACACCGAGGGGAGCTCCACCGCCACACCGGCCGCCAGCGCAACCGCTGCAGCGGTCATGCCATTCACCATGCCCTATATCCCGGGGGCAACCTGGCTACCCCAGTACTCAGGGGAGTCACATACCCTGAGTGACTTTAGGGAAAAACTGGATAGCCTCTTCCAGGTATACCCCCTCACGGAAGAGCAAAAAGTAAGCATCCTGGTGGCCCAGTTAATCGGGGCAGCCCGAAGGGAGGTAAAGTCCTGGTCACCTGGGAAGAAGAGGATTGTCAGAGAGATACTAGCCCGGCTGAAAGACACATTTGATACCCGAACCTCAGCTGAAATAAAACTCAGATTTTATGGGTGCAAACAACGGGCACACGAAAGTATAAGAGACTATGCTCTAAACCTACAAGAGGCCCTGAGAGCCATTAAGCAGGCAGACCCTGACAGAGTGGGAAATGAAGACAAGCTGTTGACCGAACAATTTATTGAGGGTCTACTGTGCAATGCCTACCGAACCCAGTTGCGGGCAATGGCCTTACAGGACCCTGACCTGGACTTTGCACAGCTCAAGGACAGAGCCATCCGGGTGCTCCGAGAACCGGCACCAGGTGGCGCTGTGACCCACAGGCGCCCTGCTATCACTTATCACCAGGACGCGGCGCCCTTGTCTGCAGGGCCTGTGGGAGCTGATGTGCAGGCTTTGAACAATAACCTGGCTACAGACCTGCACCATCAGGTCCAAGAGCTGACTAAGAGCGTTGCCGCGCTAACCAGAACTGTGCAGTCTTTGCAGGTCTCTTCTCCAGGAAAGATCCAGCTGGCATCCGGACCGGAGGACGTCCCGTGACACCAACTGAAGAGGACCCCACCGGCCAGAGGAAGACCAGTGACAGATACAACGAGGACGGACGACCCATCTGCCGCCGCTGCAATCAACCCGGACATATGGCAAGGTACTGTCATTTAAACGGGCACAACCTGGGGTAGAGGGCCAACCCCCAGGCATAAGATCATCAGGCCCATCGAACTGGCGTGACAAATACGTAGGGGGACGTCCGGTCTTGCCTGTGGTACTGGACGGCATTCCTATGAGTGCCCTACTGGACACCGGGTCACAGGTGCTCTTTAAGCGGTACTGGAATGACTCGGACATAACCCGCTACCCAGATGATGACCTGAGCATTATCGCCAGCAATGGTCAGCCCGTGCCACAGATAGGATTTAAGGAAGTAACAAAGAAAATGACGGCACTTCCACTACAAAAACTAGGTGTGAACAGGTGCTTACTAAGAGCAGCTACCTCCATATATAATGAACAAATAAAGTAGCACACTGTAACACTGAGTATATAGATGTGAAATATGAAATATGAATAGCATAACTGCTGTAAAAAATAGAAATAAATGAAAAAATTTTTTGAAAATTTTTTTTAGCGCATGAAATATGAAGTATGGAAAATGAATAGCATTACTGCTGTAAATAAATGAGAAATCTTAGCGCATAAATTGGCCAATTCATGTGTACCTGACAGCCGCGGTAAGGCGTTTCTCGATGTCAGGACCTACCAATGTGAATACCTCTCTAAGAGACCTCCGTCTGCTTATGTGTGGGAAAGACAGATCCTGATGCATTTAAAACCACCTGCGGCATGGGGGTGGGGGTGGAGTGCTCAGTCAACGCTAAATCTAGTAACAAAGAAAATGACGGCACTTCCACTACAAAAACTAGGTGTGAACAGGTGCTTACTAAGAGCAGCTACCTCCATATATAATGAACAAATAAAGTAGCACACTGTAACACTGAGTATATAGATGTGAAATATGAAATATGAATAGCATAACTGCTGTAAAAAATAGAAATAAATGAAAAAATTTTTTGAAAAATTTTTTTAGCGCATGAAATATGAAGTATGGAAAATGAATAGCATTACTGCTGTAAATAAATGAGAAATAAATTGGCCAATTCATGTGTACCTGACAGCCGCGGTAAGGCGTTATGCTATTCATATTTCATATTTCACATCTATATACTCAGTGTTACAGTGTGCTACTTTATTTGTTCATTATATATGGAGGTAGCTGCTCTTAGTAAGCACCTGTTCACACCTAGTTTTTGTAGTGGAAGTGCCGTCATTTTCTTTGTTACTAGATTTAGCGTTGACTGAGCACTCCACCCCCACCCCCATGCCGCAGGTGGTTTTAAATGCATCAGGATCTGTCTTTCCCACACATAAGCAGACGGAGGTCTCTTAGAGAGGTATTCACATTGGTAGGTCCTGACATCGAGAAACGCCTTACCGCGGCTGTCAGGTACACATGAATTGGCCAATTTATGCGCTAAGATTTCTCATTTATTTACAGCAGTAATGCTATTCATTTTCCATACTTCATATTTCATGCGGTAAAAAAATTTTTCAAAAAATTTTTTCATTTATTTCTATTTTTTACAGCAGTTATGCTATTCATATTTCATATTTCACATCTATATACTCAGTGTTACAGTGTGCTACTTTATTTGTTCAGGATTTAAGGAAGTGACCATCAAGGTCGGTAAAGTTGAACTGCCGGCACAAGGACTGATCATTGTGGACATTGACCGTCGCGAGAGTCACCCAAAGATAACCCTAGGTACTAACGTAATTGAAAACTGTCTTGCAGAGGTGATTCTTATTTTGCAACAGGCTGCCAAGAACGCCAGTTCCAGCCAGCAGCGTGTCCTCCAAAAAGAGATCCGGGCACTGATGAAACGGCAACAGGTGGAACTATCTGGTGGTGAGACACCACCAACCACACAACTGAGAAACAGATTCCAAGGACTAGTGGAGGACGAAGATGGCACACCTAAGGATGAGGAACTACCAGCAAGCAAAAAAGGAAAGAGCACCCAGAAACACCCAGAAGCGACAAGAAAAAGGACAGCCAAGAAGGGAAGAAGAGTGGTGGTGGTGGGAGACTCACTACTGAGAGGAACAGAAGCAGCTATCTGCAGACCGGACATAACCGCAAGAGAAGTATGCTGCCTCCCAGGGGCGAAGATCAAGGATGTTACCGATAGGATACCGAAGCTCATCAGTTCCAAGGATGTCCACCCATTTCTTCTGATACATGTTGGCACCAATGACACGGCAAAGAAGGACCTACCGACAATCTGCAAGGACTTTGAAGCATTGGGGAAGAAAGTAAAAGAACTGGATGCGCAGGTAGTTTTTTCTTCTATCCTTCCAGTAGACGGGCATGGCGTCAGGCGATGGAACAGGATCCTTGATGTGAATAACTGGCTGAGACGATGGTGCAGACAACAAGGATTTGGATTCCTGGACCACGGTGTGAATTACCTCTATGACGGACTCCTTGCCAGAGACGGACTACACCTCAACAAACCCGGGAAACACACATTCGCCAGGAGACTCGCAACACTCATCAGGAGGACGTTAAACTAGAAGAAGAGGGGATGGGAAGAAAAACGTCGGACACGAACATGCAACCAGAGAACATACTAATGAAAGATATGAAGTGCGACAAAGAAGGTCCAAGACAAGATACTTGGAAGGGAGGTAAGAAAATTTCTAATACAATCCACAGGGAGAAGATTGGAACAAAACAAAATCGTGTAAACTGCGTGCTAGCAAATGCCAGGAGCCTGACAAACAAGATGGATGAACTGGAAGCAGAAATATCTACAGGTAACTATGACATAGTGGGTATAACCGAGACATGGTTAGATGAAAGCTATGACTGGGCAGTTAACTTACAGGGTTACAGTCTGTTTAGAAGGGATCGAAGAAGTCGGAAAGGGGGTGGAGTCTGTCTATATGTAAAGACGTGTCTAAAGCCTACAATACGGGAGGATGTATGGGAGGGAAATGAGGAGGTCGAGTCCTTATGGGTGGAGATACATGGGGCAAAAAACAATAATAAAATTATCATAGGAGTCTGTTATAAACCACCAAATATAGCAGAAGCCACGGAAAGTCTATTAATGAGACAAATAGATGAAGTAGCAAAAAATAATGAGGTGATTATTATGGGGGACTTCAACTACCCCGATATAGACTGGGAAACCGAAAGCTGTAGATCTCAGAAAGGAAACAGGTTTCTGTCACTTATCAAAGACAATTATTTGTCACAACTTGTGCAGGAACCAACTAGAGGGACGGCCCTTTTAGACTTAATATTAACTAACAGGCCAGACAGAATAACGGAGGTGCAGGTCGGGGGGCACCTGGGAAATAGTGACCACAACATTATACAATTCCACATGTGCTTCAGTAGGGTGCCCAGCAAGGGAGTCACAAAAACACTGAACTTCAGCTAAGAGATGCCCTTCACCTTATAGACTGGGATAGTATCTTCAGTAATAGGAGCACGGATAGAAAATGGGACATTTTCAAAACAGTCCTACATAGTCACTGTAGAAGGTACATACCTTATGGGAATAAAAGGGCTAGGAATAGGAGGAAGCCAATGTGGCTAGATAAGGAAGTCAAGAGGGCAATGAAAAACAAAAAAAGGGCTTTCGGTAAACTTAAACAAGAAGGCAGCGAGGAAGCGCTAATATCTTATAGGGAAAAAAACAAAATCTGTAAGAAACAAATAAGAATAGCAAAAGAGGAGACAGAGAGACTAATTGCCAAGGAAAGTAAAACGAATCCCAAACTGTTCTTTAACTATATAAACAGTAAAAGGATTAAAACTGATGGAGTTGGCCCATTGAAAAATAACCTGGGTAAAATCATAGAGGGAGATGAGGGTAAAGCAAACCTACTCAATAGCTTCTTCTCCACTGTTTTCACAAAAGAAAACAATTTATCGGAGGAAATGCAGAGTGATAAAGTAAACCCTCCGCTAAATATCACCCACCTAACCCAGGAGGAAGTTCAGAAACGCCTAAATAATATCAAAATAGACAAGTCACCAGGCCCAGATGGCATACACCCCCGGGTACTAAAAGAATTAAGTAATGTGATAGACAGACCGCTGTATCTTATATTCAAGCACTCTTTATGGACAGGGACTGTCCCACTAGACTGGCGCCAAGCAAATGTGGTACCAATATTCAAAAAGGGGTCTAAAAGTGACCCTGGGAACTATAGACCAGTCAGCTTAACGTCTGTTGTGGGTAAATTGTTTGAAGGATTTCTTAGAGATGCTATTGTAGAATATCTTAATGATAATAACTGTCTAACTCCATATCAACATGGATTCATGAGGGATCGCTCCTGCCAAACAAACCTGATCGCCATCTACGAGGAGGTGAGCTCACAGCTGGACCGGGGAGAGTCAGTGGATGTTGTATACCTTGACTTCTCCAAAGCGTTTGATACCGTGCCACACAAAAGGTTGGTATATAAAATGAGAATGCTTGGTCTGGGGGATAATGTGTGCAAGTGGGTAAATAGCTGGCTGAGTGATAGAAAGCAGAGGGTGGTTATCAATGGAGTAAGCTCAGGGGGTGTCAGGGTTACTAGCGGGGTGCCTCAAGGGTCTGTCTTGGGCCCTGTATTATTTAATATATTTATTAATGATCTAGTGGAAGGGTTGCATAGTAAAATAGCAATATTTGCAGATGATACTAAACTTTGTAAAGTAGTTAATACAGATGAGGACAGGGCACAGCTACAGGAGGATTTAGATAAATTGGGGAGTTGGGCCAAAAAATGGCAAATGGGGTTCAATGCCGATAAATGTAAGGTCATGCACATGGGAAAGAAAAACAGCAGTCACCCATACATATTAAATGGGAAACCGTTGGGGAAATCTGACATGGAGAAGGACCTGGGCGTCTTGGTTAATAGCAAATTAAATTGGAGTGCCCAGTGTCAGGCAGCAGCTGCGAAGGCAAATAGAGTCATGGCATGCATCAGAAGAGGAATAGGGGCATATGATGAGAACATTGTTCTTCCTCTGTATAAAGCGCTGGTAAGGCCGCACTTAGAATATTGTGCACAGTTCTGGGCTCCGGTGCTCAGGAAAGACATATTGGAGCTAGAGAGGGTACAAAGGAGGGCGACTAAGGTAATAAAGGGAATGGAGGGACTAGAATACCCAGAGAGGTTGTCAAAATTAGGCCTATTTACATTGGAAAAGAGAAGGCTTAGGGGAGACCTCATAAACATGTATAAATACATCAGGGGGCAGTACAGAGATCTCTCCCATGACCTGTTTATACCAAGGATGGTGACAAAGATGAGGGGGCACACTATGCGTCTAGAGGAAAGGAGGTTCCTGCACCAGCATAGAAGGGGATTCTTTACGGTCAGAGCCGTGAGACTCTGGAACTCTCTGGGAGAGGAAGTGGTGATGTCCAACTCACTTAAAGAGTTCAAGAGAGGCCTGGACGCCTTTCTTGAGAACAATAAAATTACATCTTATGCTTAGTTAATTAATCCAGGGATTTAATCTTACTGCCAGATTGGTGTCGGGAAGTGAATTTTTCCTCAATGATGTAAATTGGCCTATACCTCATGGTTTTTTTGTTGCCTTCCCCTGGATCAACGCTGCGGAATAGCTGCAGTGCACAAGAAATAGGCTGAACTGGATGGACGCTTGTCTTTTTTCGGCCTTATAAACTATGTAACTATGTAACTATGAGATAGGTAGCGTGAGAATGTGTGACCCATTCCCTATTGCCATGCCCCCAAAAAGTGAGATGATGATTTGGTGCCGGGCAGCTATTGGTCTAAGAGGTAGAGACTACCAAGCAATGGTAGAACCAGTCTACTCAGACAGTAGGCCCACCATTTTGACAGCACGGAGGGTGGTCGATGTACGCCATGGGAGGGTGCCCGTCCGCATCATAAATATCGGGGAGAGAGAAGTATACCTGCCCCGGTATGCCACGCTAGCCAAATTGTTCACCATCAACCAGAACTCTGTACAGGCCGTGGAACTCTTGCCTCCATCTCAACCAGAGGAAGGTAACGGCTCTAAGAAACCAATGGAGGACTGGTGTCAGCAACTGCATTTGGGTACTGACTCCACTCCCTCACACCAAAAACAGGGAGTCTATCGGGTGGTTCAAGAGTACGAGAGAGTGTTTAGTAAACACCCACTGGACTTCGGGCGAGTAAAGGGGGTAGAACATCACATCCCCACGGGAGACCATCCTCCCATAAAGGAGAGATACCGACCCGTACCCCCTGCACACTATCAACACGCCAAGGGGTTGCTAAAAGACATGAAGGAGGCTGGGGTAATCAGGGACAGCTGTAGCCCCTGGGCAGCTCCACTAGTCCTAGTGAAAAAGAAAGACAACACCATGAGAATGTGTGTAGACTACAGGAAGGTCAACCGTATCACACACAAAGATGCGTACCCGTTACCAAGGATAGAAGAGTCCTTAGCTGCATTAAAATCTGCTAACTTCTTCTCTACTTTGGATCTCACTAGCGGGTACTGGCAGGTTCCTGTAGCAGAGGCGGACCGGGAGAAGACCGCATTCACCACCCCGATGGGACTCAGCGAATTTAACTGTATGCCGTTCGGGCTCTGCAACGCACCAGGAACCTTCCAACGGTTGATGGAATGCTGTCTGGGACACCGGAACTTCAAGACGGTCCTATTATACCTGGACGATGTCATCGTCTATTCCAAGACCTATGAGGACCATCTGGAACACCTGGCAGAAGTGTTTGAAGCCCTGGCAAACTATGGCCTAAAGGTAAAACCCTCAAAGTGTCATCTACTGAAGCCAAAGGTACAGTACCTGGGACACGTGGTGAGTGCTGACGGAGTGGTCCCCGACCCTGACAAGATCACCGTGATTAAGGACTGGCCAAGACCATCCAGCATAAAGGAAGTGCGGCAGTTCCTCGGGTTGGTAGGCTACTACCGAAGATTCATTCCCGGTTTTACCAAGAAGGCAGCTCCTATGCAGGACCTCCTGATAGGCCAGTCCAGGAAGGCCAAAAACCAGAAGCCACCCTTCAAATGGGAAAAGCTGGAAGAGGAGTCCTTCCGCCAGCTGAAGATGGCCCTCACGGAGGATGAAATCCTGGCGTACCCTGATTACAGCCAGCCCTTTATCCTCCACACAGACGCAAGCAACATCGGGCTAGGAGCCGTACTGTCCCAGATCCAGCAGGGGAAAGAACGGGTAATTGCTTATGTGGCACCCCAGGGGTCTGGTTTCCACAGTAATGTAATGTTATGTCTGAGAGCAGGTGGGAGGTCCTTTGGTCAGGGATCCTGTGCATGCCACACCTCCTGCCCAGTCTTGGGAGGGGAAGAACTTCCCCTATATAAACCCGGGGCTGAGGCAGGGTGAGGAGTAGAGAAGAAGCAGAGACAAGAAACAGTCATAGGAAGAAACAGCAGAAGCTCAGTGGGAGCAATACTACTACGAGTCAGGGGCTGGCAGCTGCAGAGCTCGCCCTGACTGAGAAGCTTTCTTACCGGACCCGGCGTCCGAGGCTGTGGGGACTAACTCTTACCCAGCAGCAGAAGCCGACCGGCAGGGGATTTCAGGTCCTCAGGCCCAGAAACCCGAAGGCAAGGTCACACGCGTGGGACCAGCACCGCCATCGTGGAGCGGAAGCCATTAGAAGGCCCCGAGTCACCGGCCATACGGGTGAGCACCACACGGCACACTCAGGGACGTGGGCTACTTATATCCGCTTCTAGCAAGGTAGCCAGAAGAGTACAGTCAGTTTGGGAGGCCTACAACTCCGCCTGGCCAGGGGAGATCCCATCTGCTCAAGGACTGACCAGGCCCCGTTCGCTAGCAAGTACTCCGGGAGGGTCTATCGTTGTTACCAGTAAAGACCCTGAATTACACCGCACCGTCTCTGAGTGGTTCCTGCTACCCCCATCTTCCACGTCGGCTGCCCTGAGGCCATACCCCTCCCGTTGGGGGTTATACTATCACGCTGCACAATTCTACATCGGCCTCAGCGGTCTGCCCTGCAGCGGCAGCTCCATAGCTGCAAATCAACGGGTGGCGTAGTCGACACTCAAATAACACCTATCAAGACTGCCACACACTGAATTTGACTCCCTGGGCACGGACCGGGTCCCCGCCACTCGGAGACTACAACCCTCATCTGATCCGGTTCCGGGTAAGCCCCCGAGCGCGAGACGCTGCGCGACACAGCAGGCCCAGGGGCGCGTCACTTACACCAGCCGAAAACTGCGACCCACGGAAAGAAACCCTGAGAATTACAGCTCGTTCAAGCTAGAGTTCCTGGCAGTGGTGTGGGCGGTAACCGAACGTTTTAAGCATTACCTTGCCTCTTCCAGGTTCACCGTGTACACGGACAACAACCCGTTGACACACCTGGACACTGCAAGACTGGGTGCCCTGGAGCAGAGATGGATGGCCCGTCTGTCCAATTATGAGTTCACAATCAAATACCGGGCAGGACGCTCCAATACCAACTCTGACGCCCTGTCCAGGATGCCAAACCTACCGGACGAAGGGGAGAATCCAGAAGAACTGGAAGAGGTCGAACTCCCTGCGTTCCACCGTCATGGGATTACCCAGTATTCCCACCGTGTGAGGGGCCAGCGATCCGCTATGTTCAACCCCTTACCCCACTACAACTGGGCGGAGACGCAAGACAGTGACCCCGCAGTCCGTCTGGTGAAGGAGATGCTGACCCAGGCTGACGCCCGCCTGGACCCAGACGCTCCGGAAGAGACCAAGCAACTGTGGACGGAAAAGAGCAGACTGTTTCTCTACAATGAGAAGCTGTGCCGCAGAATGGTTAATTCCCGGACACATGAGCTGATCTGGCAGGTGGTGGTACCGAGACGGGACGCAGCTATGGTGCTGGAGGCCTACCACAATGGGGCAGGGCACTTCGGATGGAAGAAGCTGGAGTTCCTGCTGCGTGAACGGTTCTACTGGATAGGCATGAGAGGAGCCATTGAGAGGTGGTGTAGAGACTGTGGCCCGTGCAATCTAAGAAGAAGGGACCGTGCCAGCTAGAGGACTCCCCTGCAGCCCATCATCACCAGGCAGCCGCTGGAACTGGTCGCTCTGGACCATGTTAAACTGGCTCCAAGCAGAAGCGGGTATGTCTACGCCCTAACCATCGTGGATCACTACTCCCTGTACCTGGTGGTGGTCCCTGTCAAAGACCTGATGGCTCAGACAGCAGCCAGAGCCTTCCAGCTGCACTTCTGCCGCCCACACGGGTACCCGGACCAAGTGCTGACGGACCAAGGACCAGCCTTCGAAGCGGAGGTCTTCCAGGAGTTCTGCAACCTGTATGGCTGCAAGAAGATAAGAACAATGCCCTATCACCCCCAAACCAATGGACTCTGCGAGAAGATGAACCAGGTGGTGATAGATCTGCTAAAAACATTGCCCCTGGAAGAACGCAGTCTGTGGCCTGAGAAACTGCCCGATCTGGTGGACCTGTATAACCACATCCCGGTAGGTTCCACTAACTGTACCCCAGCTTACCTAATGCGAGCAAGACCTGGTAAGCTGCCTGTTGACCTGGATATGGGAGTCCTGACACCCGAGGACACCTCGCCAGAGACAGACTGGGATACAGAACGGCAGCAGCAGTACCGGAAAGTACAGGAGAGTGTCGAGCGAAGTCTCTGTCAATCAAGAGAAAGGCAGGAGAGGACTTATAACCAACATGCTCCCGCTGTTCCCCTGGTACCTGGAGAGCAAGTCTTGAAAAGAAAAAGGTGGCTCCATAAATTGGATGACCAGTGGGAAAAGGACCCGTACACTGTACTGCCCTCAAGCCACAATAATCCAAAGGTGTACGTCATCAGTAAGGATGGAGGAGAGACCACAGCCACTGTCTCCAGAGACCACCTGAAAAAGTGCCCCGAGAAGTTGCAAAGCACGGATGAAGATCAGGAAGACCCTCGACCCGTAGAGGAAATGGAGGAAATGATCAGCACCGTACTCGGAGACTTTCCCCGGTCCTGGACACAAGTAAACAACGCTATCGTGGTGCCCGTCCTCACCTTTCTCCAGCCAGCCCCTCAAGTGCCTACAGAAGACCAGGTAGAGCTGGAAGAGCAGCCGGCCCAGGAGGCAGAAGAATCCATACCAGCAGCCCAGGAGAATCAACCCTCTGCTAGTAGTGAGCCTGCCGTGCCCCTAGTGAGCCAAAGAGTACGCAGACAGCTGCCCAGCTTGCCCATAACACCTCCTACACCCTGTAGTGCAGGACCAGTTAGTGAGCTCCGTAGGTCCACTAGAGTCACTAGAGGTCAGATGCCCGCTCGCTGGAAAATCTAAACTAATGCACTGTGAATTTATCTGTTTAACTGTTTATGGTTTATGTTTGTTGCCTGTTATTAATTATGTTTCTCAGTTACCCTGCAGATTTCTATGGACTAACAGGTTATGGACGCTGGATAACTGGAACAATTCTTGTAGATAGTTGCACATTGTGCCTCTTGTGAAGATGGCCGCGGAAGAGAAAACCTGTCTGGCGTGGCCTCCTTGCGGCCCAAAGTAGTTAGCTTCAGCCTTGCAGCCACGCCCAAGGCCAACGCAAGGGGTTTGCTTTGGACAGGTCCCCTACTTCGCTTAAAGCTTCACCTTGGGTGACATGGACACCCTCTTGTTTCACAAACTTCACCTTGGGTCATATGGACACCCGGTTACGGACACGCCGTGACCTCTACAGACTAAAGCTACTTGTATATATGTTATTGTATTATCGTTTATACCCTTGTATTTATGTTTCTTTAAAAATGTGTTTAGTCCCGGAGTACTAAAATTTACTAGGGGGGAATGTGGCACCCCAGGGGTCTGGTTGCCACAGTAATAGAAATATTATGTCTGAGAGCAAGTGGGAGGTTTCTCTGGTCAGGAGCCCTAAGCATGCAACACTGCCCGCCCAGACCTGGGAGGGGAGGAATCTGCCCTTATAAACTGGGTCTGGGGCGGGATTAGCTGAGACAGAGACAGAGTCTGAGAGTCAGAGCCTGGAAAGGGAAAGCAAGAACTAGGAGCTCTGTAGGAGCAGGAGCGAGTGCCAGAGGCTGGAAGCTATAAAGCTCGCCTTGGCTGAAGACACTAAACCCGGACACGGAATCCGAGGCTGTGGGGACATCCAGGTCCAGCAGCAGAATCCAACCGACAGGGGATTCCATGTCCTCTGGCCATAGAAGCCCGGAGGCACGGTCACAAGCAAGGGACCAGCACCGCCATCGTGAAGCGGAGGCTAACGGAAGGTCCCAAGTCACCGGCCATACGGGTGAGCACCACACGGTATATTCAGGGACATGGGCTACTTCTACCCGCACACAGCAAGGTAGCCAGGAAAGAGTGCAGATAGTCGGGGAGGCCTACAACTCCACCTGGCCAGGGGAGATCCTGCTTGCTCACAGACTGACCAGGCTCCTACTGCTAACCAGTACTCCCGGGAGGGTCTGCTTTATACCATCAGTAAAGACCCTGAACTGCACCACACGTCTCTGTGTTTCATCGCCGCGCCAGCACAATTAGTACTGGGACGCTCACACCATCACTCTCATCATCCACGCTAGCTGCCCTGAGGCAATACTTCTCCCGTGGGGAGTTATCCCATACTTGGCTGCGCATACAACATCAGCCTCAGCGGTCTGCAGCGCAGCGGCGGTCCCCACTGACCGCAATCCACGGGTGGCGTAGTCGGACATTTGTTATCACACTCAGACTGCCACTGGTTTGACCGCCCTGGGCACGGACCGGGTCACAGCCACGGAGGACTACAACCCCCAGCGATCCGGCTCCGGGTATCCCCTGCTCAGCACAGGCCCAGGGGGCGCGTCATTTAGTTCTTTTAGGGACCCCTCCCTTAATTCTATATGTCTTCGTTCAGACTAGCCGAGGACTAAGGCGGGTCTGTTCACTAGGAACAAGCAGCCCGCTACATCGTAGGGATTCAGCTTAGTCTTACTGTAGGGGCAGCTTTCCCCTATCTTTCCTTAGTACATGTTGCAGATCATAACAGATGCGTCAGTGAGATGTACCGTCCCTGGCCACAAGCACTTCTCCACGTGTCTAGGGTTAAGCGTGTTAGGGTACGGTTAATGTTCTGGCACCCGTGCTTGTATAAGGCGGGGACGACACTGGGAGAAATAGTGGCGACTGGGAACAGAGGGCCAGCCGCTGCCATGAGGTTGTCGAAAAGCTTCCACCTCCACGAGCCTAAAAGGCAAAATTTCTAGT
The DNA here is from genome assembly GCF_046119375.1 of Phyllobates terribilis. Classification (NCBI taxonomy): domain Eukaryota; kingdom Metazoa; phylum Chordata; class Amphibia; order Anura; family Dendrobatidae; genus Phyllobates; species Phyllobates terribilis. The sequence goes on from NW_027362762.1 coordinate 949,414,194, forward strand.
GCAAGCATTCGAGAAATGTGGCATGTGGGTGGTTGGCTGCGTATTTGCGCTTGTGTTCAAAGGATTGGGGTAGTGGCAACTGAGTGCTCCTCTAGGACAAGGACGTGGACATGGTTGCTGATGAAGATGGTGCAGAGTGGGAGGCATTTTCGCCTGCATCATGGACAGAGGCTTTGCGTGCTCATACAACAGGGGAAACGGCAGTGGTGTCACCCGCAGACACTGTTTCTGGACCCTGGCGTTCTACTTCATCGTCCATCACTTCTTCTTACACTTCTGCACCCTAGTACTCCTCCTGACTTTCTGTCCATTGTGTCTCATAATTATCCACCTCTTGCGACCGTAATTGCAGTTTCACACCGTCACCCTCAGGTGGCTGCTCAAATATTTGGGCATCGCTACATGCGATCTTCTGTTGCCCTGCTTGAAGCAGACCGAGCCAGAGGCCAGAATCTATAAATGGAAAAGTGAACAGCTCTTTGGAGCATCCAAGTGTGGGATGAGTTGTCTCCAGGCACTCGGCATGGTGGGAGGAAGGAGGATCAGGTACTAAGTCCCACAATGTCTGTCCGCTATCTCATCCTTCTTCTCTGACAGATTTCTAAAACTTAACATGAATAAAACAGAATTCATCATCTTTCCACCATCTTATTCAACCCCTCCCCCCCATCTGACCTATCTATCAACGTCAATGGCTGTCCACTCTCCCCAGTCCCGCAAGCTTACTTCCTTGGGGTAACTCTGGACCCTAATCTCTCCTTCAAACCACATATCCAAGCTTTTTCAACTTCCGGATCTGCACATTCCTCAAAAACGAATCTGCAAAAACACTAGTGAACGCCCTCATCATCTCCCGCCTCGACTGCTGCAACCTACTGCTCTGTGGCCTCCCTGGCAACACTCTCGCACCCCTCCAATCCATCCTAAACTCTGCTGCCCAACTAAGCCATCTGTCCCCTCACTATTCCCTGACCTCTCCTCTCCGTCAATCCCTTCACTGTCTCCCCATTGCTCAGAGACTCCAGTTCAAAACCCTAACCATGACATACAAAGCCATCCACAACCTGTCTCCTCCATATATCTGTGACCTAGTCTCCCGGTACATACCCGCACGCAACCTCCGATCCTCACAAGATCTCCTTCTCTACTCCCCCGTTATCTCCTCTTCCCACCCCCTACTTTGGAACTCTCGCCTACGGTTGAAACCTTCAAAAGGAAGCTGAAGACTCACCTCTTCCGTCGAGCTTACAACCTGCAGTAACTCTGGCTCCACCATACCACTGCATGACCAGCTCTACCCCGACCTACTGTATCCTCATACATGCCTTATAGACTGTTTGTGCACCCTCACGGGCAGGGTCCTCTCTCCTCTTGTGCCAGTTGGTAACCTCTTTTCACATGTAAAGTGCCATGGAATAAATGGCGCTATAATAATAAATAATAATCATACTAATTGTACTCTGGGTCAATTGATGACACTTTCCTGGTGTCTGCTCCTAATTTGATGTGTTTTGGCAGCTTTCGGGCCCATTTGAAGGTGTTGTGTATGCGTTTGGTTTTGCCCCCCATTGAATCCAATGACGTTTGGCAATGTTCTGCAAATATTTGACAAATACATCTGCGAATATTGAAAAAGGATGATACTGACCGGCGTACTAACCTACCTATGCCTGACTTTTACTAACCTACCTATATATGACTGTTGTTAACCTACCTTTACTTGACTTTTACTTACCTACCTATACCTGACTTTGAAATTTCCTTTAGGTGGTGCCACCATAACTCCCACTCGGAACGCCTCCTTTCTTGGAGTCATATTTGACACAAAACTTTCCTTTATTCATAACATGGAAAATAACTCAGTCACTCATGTCACCTACAACTTAAAAGCATCTCCAAAATCCGACCTTTTCTCACCTTTTATACTGCAAAAACTCTTACTGTCGCTCTTATTCACTACTGCAACTCTCTTCTAATCGGTTTCCCTCTAAACCAACTGTCTCAGACCCAGGACCAGCAATCCTCTGCGTTGGGAGGACGTGTTCCGTCCCAGGGTCCGACTGGGTCCCACCTTCCACAATATTAATCCAGTGATGTGTCAGTGAGATGTACCATTCCTAGCCACAAGCACTTGTCCATGTGTTTGTGGCTAGGCGGTCCTTCACAGTAACTGCATTGGTGAGAGCACAGGAAATGTTCTGGGACACGTGCTTGTGTAAGGTGGGGGCGCCCCACTGGGAGAAATAGTGCGGATGGGGACCGAGGGCCAGCCGCCTCCATGAGGTTGTGGCAAGCTTCCATCTCCACAAGCCTAGAAGGCTAAATTTCTAGTTCAAGCAGTCGAGAAATGTGGCAGTTTAGCATTGTGGCCTGTGGGTGGGTGGGTGGCTGGCTGCATATTTGCACTTGCATTCCAAGGACTGGGGAAGGACAACTGAACACTGTACTGCGAGAAGGAGGTGGATGGTGATAGTTGCAAGTGTGCAACGACAGGTGCAGTGCGGGAGGCATCTTCACCTGCACCAAGGACAGGGGATTAGCGTGCACGCACAACAGCGGAAGAGACAGTGGTGTCACCCGCAGACACTGTTTCAGGACTCTGACGTTCGGCCAAACTAGTCGGGTGCTTTGCTGTCATGTGCCTGAGCATGCTGGTAGTGGTCAGACTGTTTTTTTTTGCTGCCCCTGCTAATGCTGGCATGGCAGATGTTACAAATGGCCATTTTGGGGTTAACTGGACAGTCTTTAAAAAAGAGCCAGACTCTGGAAGACCTAACAGTTGGACAGGAAACTTCCCTGCTGGTATTGGTGTTTTGGGGAACAGTTGCCCATCTTGTGTCTGTGGCCACCCCACTGCTTGTTCCTGCCTGTTGTGGTACTATACCTCCTTCCCCCTCTGCACTGCTGTCCTTACTATGCATGTCACCTTGCCAGGTTGGGTCAGTGACTTCATCATCTACCACCTCATCTTACACTTCCGCACCCTGGTCCTCCTCCTGACTTTCTGTCCATTGTGTCTCATCATCATCCACCTTTGGCGACAGTAATTGCACTTTCCCACTGTCAAATTCATCTGACCATGGCTGCTGAAATATTTGGACATCGCTACATGCGATCTCCTGTTGCCCCTGTTAAAGTGGACCGAGCGAGAGGCCAGAATCTACAAATGGAAAGATGAACAAAACAGCTCTTCGCAGTGTCCAAGTGTGGGATCAGTTACCTCAGGGCACTCAGAATGGTGGGAGGAAGGAGGATCAGGGTGAGAAATATGCAGACTCCAAGTAAAAAATATCTCCCGGATCCGCACATTCCTCAAACAAAATTCTTCAAAAACACTAGTGCACACCCTCATCATCTCCTGCCTCTGTTACTGCAACCTCCTGCTCTGTGGCCTCCCTTCTAACATTTTCGCACCCCTCCAATCCATCCTAAACTCTGCTGCCCAACTAATCCACCTGTCCCCCCATTATTCCCCAGCCTCTCTTCTCTGTCAATCTCTTCACTGGCTCCCCATTACCCAGAGACTCCAGTTCAAAACCCTAACCTTAGCATGCAAAGCCATCCACAACCTGTCTCCTCCATACATCTGTGACCTAGTCTCCCGGTATATACCTGCACGCAACCTCCGACACTCACAAGATCTCCTTCTCTATTCCCCTTTTATCTCATCTTCCCACAATCGCATACAAGATTTCTCCCATGCATCCCCGCTACTCTGGAAATCTGTACCCCAACATATCGCCGTCACATTTTTTTTAAGATTATTGTAATTATTTTTGCGATGTTTACCCCTTTTTCATCTGTAAAGTGCCAGGGAATAAATGGTGCTAAAGTAATAATAATAATGTGGTCCAGACTCACGACTACTGAGACTGGACCGTGTGGAAGACAGAGTGGTGGTGGTGGCAAACTGACTGGAAACATTATCTGCTAACCAACCAACAACCTTTTCACACTGCTCTGGCTTCAATAGTGGTGTCCTGCGGCCCCCTAGAAATTGGGACAGGAAGGTAGTTCGACATGATGTGGGTGTTTGTTGTTCTCCGTCAGCAGGCACACTTTCATCTTACCCACGGCCTCGGTCTCTCCGTGCACCATCACCATAACGTGCACTTCCCCGTCTCTTGCCACGAGCCTTGCCCATTTTAAATGGAGTTTAATATTTGTCACGTTGCCAAAAAGGTCTGTATTATTACCGCAGTAATATAGGATCACTTCTGATGACCGTATTTAGGCAGTGACCTGGGAGTCAGAGATGCTTCCAGGGGTTTTCCCCATGCTGTTCCCATGTCTTTTCAGCACTGTATGCATGTGTCTGATGATGTATATATTACACTTACCGGTGAATGTATTTTTCACCGTTGAAAGCAATGCAAAAGTGCAAAACGCATCAAAAACGCTACATGTGAACATAGCCCAAGGTGTGGAGGATCATTTTTATTCTTGGTTATTTATTTTGCCTTATATACAAGTCATTACCCTGAAAAGGATGTTCCTTAACATATTTCCCAGGAAAATCCATTTTGGTTTTGTTTTTGTATGTTTTATTGTGAGTCCGTGAAAGTGGCGTAATACCTCTGACAACATTGTTGACAGCAGTGACCTGGGAGTCATAAATGCTTCCAGGGTTCTTCTCCATACTGATCCCATGTCATTTGAGCACTGTTCCCATCGATTTGGGCAATTTTTAGGCCTCCTGCAGAGCTCCTGGGGGGCACCAGAAAAATGCTTGAGTTTCCCAAAAAATTATATTGGGCTCGTTGCTCGGGTCGAGCACCCAAGTATTCCAATGTGCTCGACCCGAGCAACGAGAACCCGAGCATTTTAGTGCTCGCTCATCACTATTCCTTACCCATCTGTATGGGTGTAAGGGGGAAGACCGGGGTGTAAGTACTTTCAGAACAAGGGATCCGGAACTGCCGGGGCCGTACCTCTGGTTGCAGGGGGAAGACAGACTGCGAGCACATGAGTCAGGTGACTGGGAAGCTGGGGGCATGTCCAAAGTAAGAGCTGGGAGGTCAGGTGACCGGGAAACTGGTGGCGTGGCTACAGAGAGGGGGAGACAAGGACTTTTGCGCAGGAAAGCGGCAGGAGAGTCCCGCTCAGGAGAGCAGTGTGAGAAGGTCCAGGCTCCGGCTGCAGTACTTGGAGCAAGATCCGAGTGCAGTGGACCGGAGGGGTCAAGCCGACTAGAGGGAGAAGAGATGCAGGGTCTGTGGAGCTGAGCACGTGAGGTGCCGTGTTATGGACTAGGGTCTCAGCAGGTAAAACCGGAGACCGCCCGCTGCCGCCAGAACACGGAGCATTGATTGGGCGGGGAAGCCTGAATTAAGCAACACCGGCATCAGCTGGCAACTGCCTTTTGGAGGATAAGAGTCAGCTAAGTGTAAAAACTGTCGATTACAACCGGTTAGACTCTGCTACATCTAGTTAAACTGTGAGCTGTCAGTTATAGACTTTTACCTGCTACTTCCCTTGTTTTCCCCCATATTTTCCCCTGTTACTCCCTGCGTGGAGATTGACCCTGTTATCATAAACCTCCACTGTTTATTAACCCTGTATTGGCTGCTCTGTGTTTCTGTGTCACTGCATCTAAAGTACCCGTGTTACATGGGCACAGAGCACAAGGTTGATATGACACAGAGAACCACACAGACAGCGCACGAGTAACAGAATGGTGGCGCAACCGATGATCCGGCCTTTATACAGGCAGGGTCACATGGTGCGCCGACCAATCACAGCCATGCCAGTTACTTGGCATGGCTGTGATGGCTCCAGAAGTGCCCACAGCCTAAAAGCTAAGCAGTCAGTCTTGAGTGTCGGATGAGAGCAATGGCCTCCATTATTTAAAATGATTGGATTTTCTCTTTTATCTGTAGAAATGTGGCACCCCAAGAGTCCGCTTGCCACAGTGGCATTGCCTCCCTCACAAGGGGGTGATGCCATGCCCGGAAGCAAGGAGGGATCCCCTAATCAGGTTTTGCTAGCATGCAACACTTCCTGGCTCCAGACCAGCAAGGGGAGTTTCCCCCTTAGCAACGGGATCTGGAGGCGGGGTTAGTTAGTGTGAGGAGAACAGACAGGAGTTGAAGTTAGGACGTCGACGAGGAAAGACCCAGGGAGTGGAGCTGCACCGCAGTTCACCCCAGAGGGAAGAGCAGAAGAACCGGACACCGGAGTCCGAGGTTGTGAGGCACTGAAGGCCCAGCAACAGAAACCGGAGGGCAGGAGATGGCAGGTCTCCTGGCCCCATCAGACGCTCGGAGACTCAGCAGCATGATAGGGCCCAGCACCGCCACGTGGGAGCGACACTCCAGGAAAGCCCGAGCTGCCTGCGATACGGGTGAGCACAAAGATGTTTTACTTAGGGACGAGGGCCGCAGCATATCTATACGCAGCAGGGCCAAAGAGGTAGCGCAAAGGGAAGGCCTACAACTCCACCTGGCTAGGTGGATCCCCCAACTTGCTTCCAGGCCGCTCGGACCTCTACTACCAGCTAGTACCCGTACCCCGGTCTGCCTAACCACCACAAGTAAAGTATTAGAGGAAACCGCCATTAAGTTGTGGACTGATTATTAACTGTGCCATCCTCTGCACTACACCGCACAGCAACATCTATAAAATCACTACTTCCTGCCCTGGAGCTAAGCTCTGCCTGTGGAGAGCTGAACCAACTCTGCTGCACTAACAACGGCTTCAGAGGTTCTGCACCGTAGCGGCGGCTCCATATAGCCGCATACCACAGGTGGCGTCACGAACTGTATAAAAAAACTATAAATCCCCTGTAAATATCTCCTTTTATTGACCGCCCTGGGTCACGGACCGGGTCACCGCCACTGTGACATCTCCCCTAGCAACTACCGGCCCGCCACCGAGTACCCCACGGCCCAGGGGGCGCGTCAGAAACAGCGCCCCTCTTGTCCATAGACTTGTCTGGTATCGCAGCATTGCAGCTCATCCCCACGTAAATGAATAACAAGTACAGAATTGACCCTAAACAAAGTGAGGAGCCTTCTTTGCAAAAATACAAGGTGAGCAAGTAAAGAAAAAAACTTAATTTAGAGATACTCTGTCTGGAAATGTATTTGTTGTGTATGTCTGTGTGTGACTACCTATAGTGGTTTTAATAGGAATTACAGCATCTTGAGGGTTTTGCTATCATGTCCTTGTCCAAATTTGCAACAACAATAAATTATAGTAATGTTTGAAATATTGATTCTTTAAATCATTTTTTTAGTTTAAGAAATGTTTGGTACATTTTAAGCATTCAGTAATTCAGATTTAATTAGAATAGGGAAGTTTATAAGTTTACAATAGTGATGAGCGAGCACTAAAATGCTCGGTTGCCCGTTGCTTGGGTCGAGCAAATTGGAATACTCGGGTGGGGTGCTCGACCCGAGCAACAATCCCAATATAAGTCTACGGGAAACTCGAGCATTTTTCTGGTGCCCCACCCCCACCCCACGGAGGTCTGCAGTGGGCCTAAAAATTGCCCAAATCGATGGGAACAGTGCTCAAATGACATGGGAGCAGCATGATGGGGACGACCCCTAGAAGCATTTCTGACTCCCAGGTCACTGCTGTGAACAATGTTGTCAGAGTATTAGGCCACTTTTACGGGCTCACACAAAAACAAATTCAAAATGGATTTTCCTGGGAAAAATGTTAACGAACATCCTTTCCAGGGTAATGACTTGTATATAAGGCAAAATAAATAAGCAAAACAAAAATGCTCCTCCACACCTTGGGCTATGTTTACATGTAATGTTTTTTATGTGTTTTTGCACTTTTGCACTGCTTTCAATGGTGAAAAATACATTTACCAGTAAATGTCATTTTAACATTTTATTACCTTATCTGGCCATGTTGTGTGTGAAACATCATCAGACGCAGAGGAGGGACTCAGAAAGTCACAAAGCCTATTTTTATAGGGCCATCAGGTGGCCCTTACTATTCTTAAAGGTCCAGCAGTCGGCCCTCACTATTGTTAGAGGGCCATCAGCTGGCTATGCTTTGTTGTTCCAGTTATTAAGGAGCGGGTCTCCTATACTGTTATTGCGTAAGCAGTGATTGAAAGGGCTGCCCAAATTTTGGAAAAACCCCAATACCAATTTGAAGAGACATAGAGGCCTCAGTAACAAAATGTTCCCATTATAAAGGAGCGGTTCTGCTATACAGTAATTGCGTATGCAGTGACTGTAACGGCTGCCTAAATTTTTGATGCATCCCAATACCCCTTTGAAGAGGCATAAAGGAGAGTCTCATTAAAAAAATTGTTCCCATTATAAAGGAGCAGGTCTCCTATATTTGTAAATTAATGCCCATGCACTAAGTGCATGGGCTGAAAAACATTTACCCCTGGGGGGTATACATGAACATACTGTATAACAAACATTTCCTACGGGCATCATAAACACCCTTTAAAAAAAACCTGGTGATACGGTGGAGGAGGATGAGGATGAGAAGGAGCAGGACAACAGAAAATAAACAAAATCAGGAAGCATATACCCATGTCTGGGTGTGAAGAGGTTCATGGGAATAGACATCCAAAAAAAAGACACAGGATTTGAGTTTATGTTCTGCTGCTATCATTCGGTGGAGTTGAGAAGTCTGGCCCAATCCAGCCCTTGTTAATTTTTATAAGAGTCAGTCCATATAATTCCATCGGCAGCACTAAAAACCCGCTCTGACAAAACGCTAGCGGCAAGGCAGGCCAGGACCTCCAAGGCATAGAGAGCCAGTTCATGCCACGTGTCCAGCTTGGATACCCAATAATTATAAGGCACAGAGGAATCACGGTGGACGTTGGTACGGTCAGCAAGGTACTCCTTCAGCATCTTCGTAAAATTATCCCTCCTTGTGAGACTACCCAGAACATCAGGGCCTGTGCGTTGGGAGGATCTGAGAAAACTCTCCCAGACCTTTGACAGTGTTCCCCTGCTTCTGCTGGATCGTATTTGTGTCTCTCTCGCCTGTACTCCATGGTTGTCCAACGAACTGTGACCTCTGCCCCCAGCGTTTTCAGATGGCAATTTTTTTAATAATTCCGCAACAAGGGCCTTCTGGTACTGCACCATTTTAGTAGACCTGTCCGCCGTGGGAATGAGAGATAGAAAGTTCTCCTTTTATTGTGGGTCTAGAAGTGTCACCAACCAGTAATAACTGTCACCCAAAATTTGGACAAAGCGAGGGTTACGGGAAAGGCAGCGTAACATAAACCTTGGAATGTGTGCCAGACTGCTAACAGGCTTCCGTGTCCTCAGCAAGAGGACGACTGACCATGCTTTAATTCTCATCCTCTTCCTCCCTCTCCTCAGGCCATCCACGTTGAACAGACAGTATGACAGTTGTGTGGATAGTACCATCTATAGTGCAGTAAACAAGCTCCTGTTCTTCTTCCTCCTCCTCATTGTCACCCAATCCACGTTGGGATGAGATGAATCTGGGCTGTGTGGAATCACCCTGTATGGTTCCTTTCTCCATCTCATCATGCTCGGTCTGCAATGCCTCCTCTTTTCAGAAGACAGAGAATCGAGATGGTGACACTAATCATGACGTCATCGACGCTCACCATCTTGGTGGAGTCCTCAAAGTTTTGGAGGATGGCACAGATGTCTGACATCCATGCCCGCTTCTGAGCTCTTATGTGGGGAGGCTGACCGGAATACCGATGGATGTTTTGAAGCTGGTACTCAACAACTGCCATGTGCTGCTCACAAATCCTTCCCAACATATGCAACGTTGAGTTCGAAAGCGTGGGAACATCGCACATCAGCTAGAAGCTGCAAACGCTGCTGAAGCACGGCAAGGGTGGCGGAAGCTATAGTTGACTTCTAAAATGGGCACACACGTGGTGCACTTTGACAAGCAGATCCGGCAGATCTGGGTAAGTTTTGAGAAACCACTGAACCTCTAGATTGAGCACATGGGCCAGGCATGGTACGTGTGTGAGGTCACCTCACTTCAGAGCCACCACCAGATTCCGGCCATTGTCACACACGACAATGCCTGGCTGTAGGCTCAGCGGTGACAACCACAGATCTGTTTGCTCTTTTAGAGCTGTCAACAACTCTTCAGCGGTGTGCAGTTTGTCACCTAAGCATATTAGCTTCAGCATAGCCTGTTGCCGCTTGGGCGAGGCAGTGCTACAGTGCTAATGTGGCACCCCTGAGGGTTCGACCGCCACAGGAATGCTGCACTTCTCTAATGGAGTGTGGTGTTCCTCCTCTGAGGTAAGCCCAGTGCGATGGTTGTGACCTAACCTTTTGCATCCAACACCACACTTCTCCACCAGAGGGAGCTAGTATGCACTAGGTGCTGCTCCCCTGGTTACAGGGAGACTGGGGAACACAAAGTGGTAGGAACCAGTTAGTGGGTGAGGGTGGAGGACTTACCAGTAAGTTACACTTTAGATTTCATATTTAATAGAATGCCATCTTTGATCTCGGTCTTTTTTGGTCCGTCGTGGTCCGTCCGTCCATCCGTTCTTCTGTCTAGCCTTTGCTAGTCTGTTGGCTGTCACTGTGCTGTCCAATTACTGTGTGTAATGTGACTCCCGCCTGGGAGTGCAGATCCTGTGTGGGCCTGCACCGGCAAGGGACACAGCCCTCGTACCCTGGCCTTGGGACGAGAGGTAAGTTGTAGACAAGGAATGTCTCAACCCGGCCAAGGACCAGGATCAAGAAGGCCCCGGGAGCTTTAGAGTGTGGCTCCCTAGCAAATGGGTCCCGGGGAGGATGCAGACGGAGAGGAGCTCGCCACCTGTCCTCGCCTACCTGATCTATTCAGAGGGATCCCGGCTGCATCCCATCTCTCCAACAGGGCCCGACACCGAATCCCCCAACACCCAGGGTAAAACACGGGCTTTACGAGTAGAGGCATCACAACCTGGCGTAGTCGGCAGGATCGCGTGCCCACAGCAAAGGAAGAAGTGCCCATTGCTATCGGGCACTGTGTGCCTTACACCTTGAACTGTTGTTTTACACTTAAAATGGCGCCCGCCCAAGAAGAACAGACGCCATAATGCTGTGAAAAGACTGTCTTTGAACGCCTCCCATCGTGGGCTGGGCTCCCGCTTGGCGCCAAAAATGTGGACTGCCCCTTCCATCAGAGACTGTCCGCGGGGTAATGCCCGTCAAACTGGATGGGCTGAATGAAGGCGGGCCTGTCAGCATTCCGCCCTAGAACCGCCACGAAAAAGGAGGAAGAAGCAAAGCAACAAGGTGCGGCCATTGCAGTCGGAGCTTGGCAGTCAACAGAGGCAGACATGGATGCCTCTGGGGAGCAAGACCACTCATCTACTGAACCCGGTTCAGGCCCTTCACCCGGCAGAGAGCAAGGCGGCAGCGTGTTGATCCGGGAGATATTACATTTCTCCAGCAGGAAGCTTTGGAACTCCTAAGAAGGCAGAGAGAGGCCCAGGAGGCGGCGACGGCTGCGTGGCGGGAGGAGATGCTGCTGCGTATCCGGGACTGCCGCCAAGGAGTAGAGGTCCCAGGACAAGACGACTCGGTGACAGAGGTCGAGAGCGGCCCAGCGGCGGGTGAGTGTGCAACCCCTGCCCCGGCTGCAGAGCCTACCGTGACTATCCTGGACCTCATGACGGAGTACCTAATTCCCCACGCGGTCACCTGGGAGCAGGCGTTGGCTCCAGAGCTGCAACCGGCAGCTGTGGGTGGGGACCTGCGATGCCGCCCAAACCCTGATACGGAGGTGCCTGAAGCTGCGGAGGAACCTACCGGCTCCAACCCGGACTGGTCCGCGTCTACAGAGGACTCGCAGCAACCCGTTCAAATCCCGCTACCCGCACCAGCAGTAACCTGGCCCGAGGTTGAGGAGTGGGCCTGGGAAAACCAGGGGGGTGACCTAATGGGCTTCCCTCGGGAGACCCGGGCTGAAGCGCGGAGGAGGAGCCAGTGGTGCAGCGACCAGATATTCCAGCTTGCATGGGAGCAGCGTCGGCGGGAGCAACGCTGCGAGCGCCTCGAGGCCCGGACCATTGCTGCAAAGACTCGGGCGTGTCAGGAGGAGGCCACCCATCCCAGTCCCCGGTACAAAGGCCAAGTCGTCCGTTTTCATCATGAGGCGGGGTGGGGGTTCATCCGGTGTCCCCTGTTCCAGGACGATGTGTTCGTCAGCCGGCGGGACATCGAGCAGCGCCTCAAGAAGGGACACCCCGGTCGGAACCTCTTCCCGGGCGACACAGTGACTTTCACTCGCCACCAGGGGGAGCGTGGGTGGTACGCCCTGGACGTACACACGGTGTCCGGGAGCGACGCCACCCCGCGCTCAGCCTCAGGGGACTGGCTTGCCTCCGTCGGGAGGAATGAGCCCTTTCCAAGAAGGCAGCCCGAAGTTTAAAGCAGCCCCCGGCTGTTGTTGCAGTTTTGTTTACAAGTTTAAAAGTTGACTTTTTCTATTATGCCTGATTTCTAACCCGGTTTTTCTGTCTAGCCTTTGCTAGTCTGTTGGCTGTCACTGTGCTGTCCAATTACTGTGTGTAATGTGACTCCCGCCTGGGAGTGCAGATTCTGTGTGGGCCTGCACCGGCAAGGGACACAGCCCTCGTACCCTGGCCTTGGGACGAGAGGTAGGTTGTAGACAAGGAATGTCTCAACCCAGCCAAGGAGCTTTAGAGTGTGGCTCCCTAGCAAATGGGTCCCGGGGAGGATGCAGACGGAGCGGAGCTCGCCACCTGTCCTCGCCTACCTGATCTATTCAGAGGGATCCCGGCTGCAAAAGGGGTACCGGCCCCCGACACCCGACCTTGTACTCTATGTCCTGGACGGGAACGCCCGGTTAGGCCCTTAGGATCCCACCGGGCATCGGATGGAGAGGAATTGCCACCCGTGCCCTAGTCCTGAGAGGAGCTCAGAGGGAGACCTGGCCTATCCACACACGCACAGACGGGAAAGGGTGAAGTCTGTAGTGCAGGAACACTCTGGTGTAGGGTCGCTACCGAACACTGGACTTCCTCGGAGGTAGTCGGACCCACTTCCCTGGTGGCCGCAGGACTCCGCGGGGAGCAGGGAGTCGCCTTCCCGCTGTCATCTCTGAGTGAGTAAAAGTCTTGGAAGTTCACCCCTATGGCCTCCGGACTGTTCATTACGCGCCATACAATGCGACGCGGTGCCCGTACTCCCCGCACTACTACCCCCTCTCTTTCCTGTTTGCCTTCCCTGAGGCCTTGCTCCGCCTGTGGGGAGCAGTGAGAACTTTGGCCGCCATGACACCTGGCCTCAGCGGACTGTAGCCGCGCTGGTAACCCTTCACCAGGCACCACAGGTGGCGTAGTCGTTAATCAGCCACTCAACCCTGACAAGCCCACATCATCTCTTTCTAATGTGACGGCCCTGAGCACGGGTCGCGCCCGAGCCACGGCTGCATCCCATCTCTCCAACAGGGCCCGACACCGAGTCTCCCAACACCCAGGGTAAAACACGGGCTTTACGAGTAGAGGCGTCACACTTCCAGCTTCTGATTGATGTGGTCATTTTGGAGATGGAGGCTGAAGTGGAGGAGGAGGTGTAGGAGCTGTAGAATGTGGGAGCATCCCTGATTGACCCAGGGCCCGCAATCCTCGGCGTCGGGAGGATGTGTTCCGTCCCAAGGTCCGACTGGGTCCCGGCTTCCACTATATTAACCAAGTGTACCTTCAGCGAGATGTACCATCCCTGAGTACCAAGGGACAGACAGTTGTGGAAAACTTCTCTCTCCACGAGCCTAAAAGGCAACATTTCGAGCATAAGCATTCACAAAATATGTGAGTTTAGTAGTGTGGTCTGTATGGGGCGTTGGCTGCGTATTTGCGCTTGCGTTTCAAGTATTGGGTTAAGGATAGATGAACATTGCGCTGGGATAAGGATGTGGACGTGGCTGCTGATGGTGGTAGTTGAAAGTGTGCAATGACAGGAGCAGGACGGGAGGCATCTTCGCATGCGCCATGGACAGGGGATTGGCGTGCACGCACAACAGCAGAACATGCAGTGGTGTCATCCACAGACACTGTTTCTAGACCCTGGCGTTTGGCGTTTGGTTATCTGGACAGTCTTTAAAAAACAACCAGACTGGATAACAGTTGTACTGGCAACTTCCATCATATTGGTGTTCTGGGGAACAGTTCTGGGGAACAGTTGCCCGCCTTGTGTCTGTGGCCACCACACTGCTTGTTCCTGCCAGTTGTGGTGCTACGCCTCCCTCTCCTTGTGTGCTGCTGCCCTTGCTCTGCATGTCACCTTGCCAGGTTTGGTCAGTGACTTCATCGTCCACCACCTCCTCTTCCACTTCCGCACCCTGGTGCTCCTCCTGACTTTCGGCAATTGTGTCTCATCATCATCATCCACCTTTTGCAACAGTAATTGCACTTTCCCACCGTCGCCTTTGTGTGACCGTGGCTGCTCAAATATTTGGGCATCTCTACATGCGATCTCCTCTTGCCCCGCTTGAAGCTGGCCGGGCGAGAGGCCCGAATATATAAATGGAAAACTGAACAGCTCTTCTGTGTGTCCAAGTGTGCATGGTGGAAGGAAGGAGGATCAGGGTGAGGAATATGCGATCCAGACTCACGGCTACTGAGACTTGACCATGTGGAAGACAGGGTGGTGGTGGTCGTGGCAAAGTGACTGGAAGCATTAGCTGCTATTTAACCAACAACCTTTTGACACTGCTCTGGGTTCAATAGTGGTATGCTGCGGTCCCCTAGTATTTGGGACAGGAGGGTCGGGCGACAAGATGTGGGTGCTTGTTGTGGCACAATTTCAGCTTGACCACAGCCTCTGCATGCACCATCATGTCCACTTCCTCGTCCCTTTCCACGCACCTTGCCCACTTTAAATGGAGGATAATATTTTGCACGGTCCCTACAAATGACTGGATTTGTACCACGGTGATATGGGATTTGTCTGATGGACACCCAGTCTTTTAAATACAGGCCTTGTAGTTTACAATTATTGGCAGTGACCATGTTTGAATAGTTTCACTGCCGCACTGCTCCTAAACTGTAACTGAAGGATAATATTTTGCACAGGCCCTACAAATGGCTGGATTTGTACCGCAGTTATATGGGCTACGTCTTACGGACGCTCACGGTTTTAAATACCGGCCTTGTAGTTCCCTATTATTGGCAGAAACCACGTGTGAATAGCTTCACTGCCACACTGCTGCTAAACTGCAAATGAAGGATAATATTTTGCATGGTCCCTACCAATGGCTGGATTTGTACTGCTGTAATATGGGATACGTCTGACGGATGCCCACGGTTTTAAATACCGGCCTTGTAGTTTACTATTATTGGCAGCGACCATGTGTGAATAGCTTCACTGTCACACTGCTGCAAACTGTAAATGAAGGATAATATTTTGCACGATCCATACAAATAGCTGGATTTGCACCGCAGTTATATGGGATACGTCTGACGGACGCCCACGGTTTTAAATACCGGCCTTGTAGTTTACTATTATTGGCAGCGACCATTGTGAATAACTTCACTGCCACACTGCTGCCAAACTGTAAATGAAGGATAATATTTTGCATGGTCCTTACAAATGGCTGGATTAGTATTGCAGTAATTTGGTATCACGCCTGATGATGGAAAAAATCTGGCTGTATTCTGCAGTGCTAACAAGAAAATGGAGCAGTAAAATGTTGGACTCTATTACTTTTTAAGAAAATAATCAGGATTAAGCCCTGATATCTAGTCCAATGGCTATCTATAACAGGCCGCAGCAGCAGACAGAACGTGCAATGAATCCTATTGTGCTGTATAGTTTTCACAATCTCTGCCTGCCTAACTCCTGCTATCACCACTGAATATATGCTGCTGGATTAGTCCTCAGAAGGACTATTAGTTCAGATGGATATGTATCTTGATGTGGAATACCTATGACGCTATGCGGCCAGCCAATCACTGTAATGCCACAACCAAGTTGGCTATGGCATTATAGTGTGTGGCAGACAATCCCTGCATGTTCATTGGCTCTCTAAAGAGCACCAAACATGCAGGGCGGGGCCCTGAGCTCCCGCCTTAGCAACCCAGAAATACTCGCCGAGCATGTCAAGCAGTGAGATGCTCGGGCGAGTACTGAGCTGTGACGAGCACGCTCGCTCATCACTAGTTTACAATATGAATAGTATCATTCTCCAATTAAGGCATGTCGATAATGTGAGCATCTTCGAAGGAAAAATATAAAAAATAAATGACAAGTTTTGCTTTAAAAATAATTTTCAACAAACCTGATTTTAAGGAGGAAGCAATAGGGTGTGGTGAGGTGGCGCTCATATCAGAGCGATGGTGCAAGACAGCGATGTTATATATGGGTCATTGTAAGTTCTAGACTAAGTATTTCAAGCATTTGTGCAAAACCTCCAACGCATGTGATATTTTTACACTCCTCAACTTTGAAATTGTAGTACGAAGAAGGAAAAGTCATGGAATTATGGAAATCACAGGATGGAGACATTTTAATGATATGGAAATTATCAAAAAGTGGAAAAAAAATCTCAATTTATTCAGTCTGGAGTATGAGAGCAATGTGCAGAAATCCTGGCACTTCCAGCCTCGGCTACTATCATTGAGGTTATTAAAGGTCATCTGATGAAGGTTCTGCCACTCAATACACTTGGGAAAATCAACAAGATCTGCTGCTGGCAGCTTCCTGAGTAATCACCAACCAATGATGTCCTAGATGTGCTCGAGGGTTGGTGATTACACAAGAGCTGCCAGCAGTGGATCTTCATGATTTGCCCAAGTGCTTCCAGTGGCAAAACTTTCCTCAGACAACCAATAATCACCTTACTGATAGCAGCCGAGGCTGGAAGTGCCGGTATTTTTGCACGTGGCTCATGATCCAAACGGAATAAATCCAGAGATTTTTAAAATTGTAGATAGCACAGGATCCACCATTCACAATAGGTGATATTACACCTCTTCTCCTCCTCCTGGACAATGACTGATAACACTTCTATATACAGTAGATAACACAGGATCCACCATTCACAATAGGTGATGTCACAGCTCACCTCCTCTTCCTCCTGGACAATGACTGATAACACCTCTATATACAGTAGATAACACAGGATCCAGCATTCACAATAGATGATGTCACGGCTCACCTCCTCTTCCTCCTGGAAAATGACTGATAACACCTCCATATACAGTAGATAACACAGGATCCAGCATTTTCAATAGGTGATGTCACAGCTCACCTCCTCCTCCTGTATAATTACTGATAACACCTCTATATACAGTAGATACCACAGGATCCTCCATTCACAATAGGTGATGTCACAGCTCACCTCCTCCTCCTCCTGTATAATTACTGATAACACCTCTATATACAGTAGATACCACAGGATCCTCCATTCACAATAGGTGATGTCACAGCTCACCTCCTCTTCCTCCTGGACAATGACTGATAACACCTCTATATACAGTAGATAACACAGGATCCTCCATTCACAATAGGTGATGTCACAGCTCACCTCCTCCTCCTGTATAATTACTGATAACACCTCTATATACAGTAGATACCACAGGATCCTCCATTCACAATAGGTGATGTCACAGCTCACCTCCTCCTCCTCCTGTATAATTACTGATAACACCTCTATATACAGTAGATACCACAGGATCCACCATTCACAATAGGTGATGTTATAAAAAATATCCCATGTTCTGAACATCTCACAGAGCACTGTTCAATCCATCATCCAAAAATGGAAGGGGTATGGCACAAAAAATCCTACCAAGACTTGGTTGTCCACCTAACCTGACATCCGAAGAAAGGAGAGTACTAATTAGAGAAGCCACCAAGAGGCCCATGGTCACTGGAGGAGCTGCGGAGATCCACAGCTCAGGGGGGAGAATCTCTCCACAGGAAAACTATCAATCGCATACTCCACATACCTGGCCTTTATGGAAGAATGGCGAGAAGGAAGGCATTTTTCAAAGCCATAAGAATTCCAGTTTACAGTTTGCAAAAAGTCATGTAAGGGACACTGTGAGCTTGTGGAAGAAGGTGCTCTGGTCAGATGAGACCAAAAGAGAATTTTTTGGAATAAATGCAAAATGCTATGAGTGATGGAAAACTAACACTGCACATCACCCTGAAAACAAAAGACTGCAGCAGTAATTGCAACAAAAAGGTGGTCCTACAAAGTATGGACGCGGGGGGGGGGGGGGCTGAACATAAATCTACATCGCAATTTTCAGATTTATATTTTTAAATAATTAGAAAACCCTGTATCATTTCCTTTACACTTCATAAATACTTGCTACTTTGTGTTGGTATATCACATAAAATCCCAATAAAACATATTTAAGTTTGTGAGTGTAGCATGAAAAAATGTGGAAATGTTCACAAGCCATGAAAACTTTTTCAAGGCACTGCATTAATACATAACTAGGAATATTTCTCATTCAGGAAGGTCTCCCTTAGTAGCAGTTAACAGGAGCAAGGGGAGATAATAACGAGAGTCAGGTGGGAGGGGCTTTTCTTATAAGACAGGAAGTGCCTTACACAGAGGTGTAGCTAGAGGGCGCTGACAGCGCATGTATCTCAACATTTGGTGGTAAGGATGAGCAGCTACTCTGGTTTGTATTTGGGTATTTAGATAAATGGATAATGTGACAAACTGAATCCTATTCCAGGTAAAGATTTTCCAAGCTGCAATCGGTGGTCCGCCTGTCGTGAGAACTGGACACATCTATTTTATGGAGGGAACAGAGGAATAAACAACAGGAAGATTCCTTGAAGATCTAACTAAACTTTTCAAAAAATTTTGTTATGATGCTGAGACCCCCTCCAATCTCTACGATGAGGAGCAGAAGCTGAGTGCTCCACTTCTCCAAGAACCAAAGATGGGCACAAAATAAAGTTTACGCAGACAGTCTTCAGTGTCGGAGGAGAGCAGTGCCATCCATTATTTAGAATGGTTCTCTAGGATTAAAAAATTGGATTTTCTCTTTCATCTGGAAAAACAGCGCCCCTCTTGTCCATAGGCTGTGGCTGGTATGGCAGCATTGCAGCTCATTCCCATATAAATGAATAAGAAGTACAGACTTGACCCCAAACAAAGCGAGGAGCCTTCCTTACAGAAGAACAAGGTGTCCAAGTAAAAAAAAAACTTGATTTAGAGATACTCTGGCTGGAGATAACCCATACCGGTTATAATAGAAATTTCAGCATTTTGAGGGTTTTGCTATCATGTCCTTATGCAAATTTGCATCAACAAAAAATTATAGTAATGGTGGAAACATCTTTAAATCAGTTTTTAATTGTAAGAAATGTTTGGTAAATTTTAAACATTCAGTAATTCAGATATAATTAGAACGGGGAAGTTTATGAGTTTACAATATAAATAATATCATTTTCCAATCCAGACGTGGCGATAAAGTCAGTATCTTCAAAGGAAACAAATAGAAAAAAAAGAATAAATGACAAGTTTTGCTATAAAAATAATCTTCAACAAAGCTGATAATAAGTAGGAAGCAATAGGGCGTAGTGAGGCGGCGCTTACATCAGGGCGATGGTGCAAGACAGCAATGTTATACATGGGTCATTGTAAGTCCTAGACTAAGCATTTCGAGCATTGGTGCAAAACCTCACACGCATGTGATATTTTTACACTCCTCAACATTAAAATTGTAACACCAAGAAGGAAAAGTCTTGGAATTGTGGAAATCACAGGATGGAGACATGTTAATAATATGGGAATGATGAAAAATGGCAAAAAAAAATCTTCATTTATTCAGTCTGGAGTATTAGCACCAAGTGCAGAAATCCCGGCACTCCCAACCTCAGTTGCTATCAGTGAGGTTGTTAATGGTTGTCTGAGGAATGTTCTGCCGCTGAATGCAGTTGGGCGAATCATCAAGATCCGCTGCTGGCAGCCCCTGTGTGATCACCCACCAGTGGAGTTTGGAAGACCCATTTCCTCTCAATCTTTAACTTCCTGGCTGATGTCTTGAGATGTTGCTTCAGTATTGCCACAGAACCTTCTTTTCTCAAAATGCCATCTATTTTGTGAAGTGCACCAGTCCCTCCTGCAGCAAAACCCCACAATATGGTGCTGCCACCCTAGTGTTTCAGAGTTGGGATGGTGCTCTTAGGCTTCTAAGCTATTCCCTTTTTCCTCCAAACATAACGATGGTCATTATGTCCAAAAAGTTAAATTTTAGTTTCATCAGACCACAAGACATGTCTATAAAAATTAAGGTATTTGTTCCTGTGTGCATTTGCAAATATTAATCTGACTTTTTTATCTTTCTTTTGGAGTAATGGCTTCTTCCTGGCAGAGTAGCCTTTCAGCCCATGTTGATACAGTACGCGTTTCACTGTGGATATTGACACAATCTCACCAGCTTCCGCCATTATCTTCACAAGGTCTTTTGCTTTTGTCCTTGGGTTGATATGCACATGTCAAACCAAAGCATGTTCATCTCTGGGACACTGAACCCATCTCCTTCCCGAGCAGTATGATGACTGGACATTCCCATCTTGTTTGTACTTGATATACTTGTTTGTACAGATGAACGAGGCGCCTTCAGGTATTTTGAAATTGTACCCAAGAATGAACCAGAATCAAGTCCACAATTCTCTTCCTGATATCTTGGCTGATTTCTTTAGACTTTCCCATGATGCTACACAAAGAACCAGTGTGTTTCAGGTGTGCATTAAAATACATCCACAGGTGTGTCTCTAATTAACTCAGATGTCGCCAAAAAACCTATCAGAAGCTTCCAAACACATGACATCATCATATGGGCAGTCCAGAATTGTTTAAAGGCATAGTAATCTTAGTGTATGTAAACTTTTGACTTTGCAGTAAGTAATAAAAATGCCTTAAAACATTCTCTCTCTCATTATTCTGGTATTTGGCAAATATTAAACATTATGGTAATCCTAACTGACCTAAAACGGCAAAGGTTTATTCTGATTTCATGTCAGATATTGAGGAAAAACATGAATGTGTCTTTTTATATAGTGTATGGAAACTTCTGATTTCAACTTTATATATACCAATTTAACGTTCCTTTCATTCCTTTCAACGGTCAATTGATACATGAAGTAATTTACATGTTATTACACATTTCTGCATCTACGGATACTGAGGCGATGACGAGACATTCTCCCTTTACTGAAAGACATTGGGGCCCTTCCAGGAAAAGTAGATTATCCTGATATTTATGTAACCAGTGTAGCATACCTGGCGGCGTTCTTGCATGGTGTTCCATCTCTCATCATGCAAGATCGCAAACTTCATCTCTTGCCCAGCTTCCTGGTCTGGCTTCTTTCCTTGTGCTCTGCTCTGCTCCACTTTGGCTGCATAGGGCTACGCCCGCTGAACTTCCTGTTTCTTGTACCTGCTGCGGACACGCCCCTGTTGCACCTTCAGCCTATTGCTGTCCATCTTTGGGTATTTATACCACCTTCTTCCTCAAGATGGCGCCTGAGCATTGTTTCTTGTCAGTTGGCTTTTTGTCTCTGACATGCCAGGTCCTATCCTGTTTTCCTGCCTGTTTTCCAGTTCTGTGTCTGAACTGTGGTCTGTTCTCGTGAACACGCTTCTTGCCTGTTCTTTCGCCTTCTAGGGGCCGTATTCCTAGATCTGCCTGTCTGTGCCTTGCGGTATCTGTTCCCGTCTGAACAGAGTCCTGTTTGTGTCTCTGCCTTGCGGTATCTGTTCCCGTCTGAACAGAGTCCTGTTTGTGTTCCTGCCTTGCGGTATCTGTTCCCGTCTGAACAGAGTCCTGTTTGTGTTCCTGCCTTGCGGTATCTGTTCCCGTCTGAACAGAGTCCTGTTTGTGTTCCTGCCTTGCTGTCTCTGTTCCCGTTCCTCTGTTCCCTGTTGTCTGTGCCTCGTTTCTACTTTAACCTTGTCTCCCTTTTCCCTCTGTCTGTTTTCTGCGTCTTTCTGCAGAGTCTGAACCCGCTCCTAAATTCCTTCTCGTCGTCTCTGTACCTCTGTTGTGAATTTAGTGTACGCTCGCTACTTCTATGTAAGTACTGTGCGTGCTTCTGGTTCTGCCTTTCCTTCTCCGTCTGTTCTTTGTGAACAGAGTCCTATCCCCTTGCCTTGTTTACCGCTCTGCGGTGTCCGCTCTGCTCCTGCTTAGCTTGCCGCTCTTGCGGTTTCTGCTCTGCTCCTGCCTTGTTTACCGCTCTGCGGTGTCCACTCTGCTCCTGCTTAGCTTGCCGCTCTAGCGGTTTCTGCTCTGCTCCTGCCTTGTTTACCGCTCTGCGGTGTCCGCTCTGCTCCTGCTTAGCTTGCCGCTCTTGCGGTTTCTGCTCTGCTCCTGCCTTGTTTACCGCTCTGCGGTGTCCGCTCTGCTCCTGCTTAGCTTGCCGCTCTTGCGGTTTCTACTCTGCTCCTGCCTTGTTTACCGCTCTGCGGTGTCCGCTCTGCTCCTACTTAGCTTGCCGCTCTTGCGGTTTCTGCTCTGCTCCTGCCTTGTTTACCGCTCTGCGGTGTCCGCTCTGCTCCTACTTAGCTTGCCGCTCTTGCGGTTTCTGCTCTGCTCCTGCCTTGTTTACCGCTCTGCGGTGTCCGCTCTGCTCCTGCTTAGCTTGCCGCTCTTGCGGTTTCTGCTCTGCTCCTGCCTTGTTTACCGCTCTGCGGTGTCCGCTCTGCTCCTACTTAGCTTGCCGCTCTTGCGGTTTCTGCTCTGCTCCTGCCTTGTTTACCGCTCTGCGGTGTCCGCTCTGCTCCTGCTTAGCTTGCCGCTCTTGCGGTTTTCACTCTGCTCTTGCCTTGCTTGCCGCTCCTGCGGTTTCTGCTCTGCTCTTATCTTGCTTACTGCTTCTGCGGTTTCCGCCCTGCCCTGCTTCTGCCCGCTGCTCCGGCAGTCCTGTCCTGCCCTGCTTGTTCTCGCTGCTCCTGCAGCCCCGTCCTGCTCTGTTCTTGCCCACCGCTTCGGGCGTTCCCTCTCTGCTGTGGTTGTCTACCGCATCTGCGGTTCTGTGACCCAGTCTGTACTGGGTCTTAACCTCTGTGCTCCAGCCCGTCCTTTCGGCCAGTACCTCCCTGCCTGCATACTCGCCTGTATCCACCCATCTGCATACCTGCCGTGTTTGCTTACATCCACCAGTCTGTGCCAGCCTAACCTGCCTGTTCCAGTAATCCCAGTGTGGGTCAACCCCCGTGTCCGGAGTTTGACCTGGAGTAGCACCTGGTCCCTCTGCCCGGTTTCTCCCTGGTGCACTGGCGTCGTATGCCGTCGTGCCACCTTGGTCGGATCGGCCAGATACTTAGTCACGCCCCTCCAGGCACTCTCCGGTCCATGGTCCAGTGGAACCACAACACCCGCACACGCCAGTCAGTCCGGGCGTGTGCATAACAGCATGCTCAGGCCATGGTTCCCGTTGAGCCCCACGGCCTTCGCTCTCTGAGAAGTTTTCCAGCGAACACATGCATTAAAAATAAATAAATACTTTTTTTTTTTCTCAGCTGAGTTCCAGGCGAATTACGCACCCGTCCAGATGGATCTATCTGCTCTCGTTCCTGCGGATCCGCCACGTTACTATGGGGATCCAAGACAAAGTCGTGCATTTGTGGAGCAATGCATGCTGCACTTCAAGTTCTACCCTCTTTCTTTTCCTTCTGATTGGTCTAAAGTGGCATTTATAATTGACTACCTAGCGGGTGATGCCTTGAAGTGGGTCACCCCCCTATGGGAAGCTTGGGATCCTATCGTCCTTGACCTGCAGGCCTTCCTGGTGGCCTTCCTAATGGTCTTCGATGACCCCAACCCTGGAGTCCCTGCTGAAGCTGCACCTGCTCCCGCAGATCCACCACGGTACTACGGGGATCCAAAACAATGCCGTGCGTTTGTGTGGCAATGCTTGCTGCAGTTCCGGTTCTATGCTAATGCTTATTCTTCTGATCGGGTTAAGGTGGGATTTATAATGTCCAACCTAGCGGGTGATGCCTTGGAATGGATCAACCCCCTATGGGAAGCACAGGATCCTATCGTTCTTGACCTACAGGCCTTCCTGGTGGCCTTCCTTTTGGCTTTCGATGATCCTAACCCTGAAGCCCCTGCTGAAGCTTCACTTCCCTGTATCCCGGAGCAGCCCCGACGGGTAATGTGCATAGGTAGCGCACAAGTTCTCCTGCCCGAAAAGACTGTTGCTTGCCCTGAATCCACTCAGGATGACTACACTCTCCGGAATACTGCTCCCAACCTCAAGAGGCAGTCCAGACGTGCTAGACGCAGAGGCAAGCCGTCACGCCAGGGTCTGTCCTCCCTGAGACCTCCTGACCCCAACCTTGAAGTCCCTACTGAAGCTTCATCTTCCTGTATCCCGGAGAAGCCCCAGCGGGTGATGTGCGTGGGTGGTGCACCAGTTCTCCAGCCAGAAGAGACTGCTACCCATCCAGAGTCCACACAGGAGAGCTTCCTGCACCTGGCATCAGATTCTACACCCACTTTAACCAGTGTGCATGTCCAAGGATGCTCCGAAGCTGTGTTTACCTCCGAGTCTGTACACCTCTACTACCTGGCGGAGGACCCTTTGTTGCCTCCTGAATCCTCCGGGATACCACTCGATGACAATTGGAGAGAGACTTCCCTACACCCGGTACCCGATACTTCGTCCGCTCAGTCCTGTGGGCCTGACAATGGGTGCCTCAAAGTGGTAGTTACTCCCGAGTTTCTACACCCCTACGACCAGGCGGAGGACCTCCAGTCGTCTCCTGAACCCTCCGGGGTGCTACCTGATAGCGAATGGACAGAGACTCTCCTTTACTCGGTACCTGATACCTCGCCCGCTTCTTCCAGTGAGTCTGACCTTGTGTACTCCGAAGCAGAGGTTACCCTCGAGTCTCGGTATCCCTCCAACCTGGCGGAGGACCCCCAGTTGTTTCCTGAATCCTCCGGGGTACCACCACATAACAAAGAGGCAGTGTCTTCTCTACACCTTGTACCTGATACTTTGCCTATTTCATCCTGTGAGCTTGACAAGATGTACCCCGAAGCAGAGGCTACCCCCGAGTCTCTGCACCCCTCCAACACGGCAGAGGACCTCCAGTTGTCTCCTGAACTTTTTGGGGTGCTGCCTAAAAATAAATGTAGAGAGACTTTTTGTGTGCTGTTTCTGGTACTTCACCAGTTTCATCTGTTGCTGAAGATGGCTGGATGGGAAGTCGCATCCTAGCCATCCAGATTATGAGACCAGTTTTGTCTCCTCCTGTGGACAATAGAAGTAATCTCCTTGAAGAGAGGGATTGGCCCCCAAATTCCCTGCGGAAGATCCTTGCAGGCCTGAAGAAGAGGGGGCGTAAGGGGGGGGTACTGTAGCATACCTGGCGGCGTTCTTGCATGGTGTTCCATCTCTCATCATGCAAGATCGCAAACTTCATCTCCTGCCCAGCTTCCTGGTCTGGCTTCTTTCCTTGTGCTCTGCTCTGCTCCACTTTGGCTGCATAGGGCGACGCCCGTTGAACTTCCTGTTTCTTGTACCTGCTGCGGACACGCCCCTGCTGCACCTTCAGCCTATTGCTGTCCATCTTTGGGTATTTATACCACCTTCTTCCTCAAGATGGCGCCTGAGCATTGTTTCTTGTCAGTTGGCTTTTTGTCTCTGACATGCCAGGTCCTATCCTGTTTTCCTGCCTGTTTTCCAGTTCTGTGTCTGAACTGTGGTCTGTTCTCGTGAACACGCTTCTTGCCTGTTCTTTCGCCTTCTAGGGGCCGTATTCCTAGATCTGCCTGTCTGTGCCTTGCGGTATCTGTTCCCGTCTGAACAGAGTCCTGTTTGTGTCTCTGCCTTGCGGTATCTGTTCCCGTCTGAACAGAGTCCTGTTTGTGTTCCTGCCTTGCGGTATCTGTTCCCGTCTGAACAGAGTCCTGTTTGTGTTCCTGCCTTGCGGTATCTGTTCCCGTCTGAACAGAGTCCTGTTTGTGTTCCTGCCTTGCTGTCTCTGTTCCCGTTCCTCTGTTCCCTGTTGTCTGTGCCTCGTTTCTACTTTAACCTTGTCTCCCTTTTCCCTCTGTCTGTTTTCTGCGTCTTTCTGCAGAGTCTGAACCCGCTCCTAAATTCCTTCTCGTCGTCTCTGTACCTCTGTTGTGAATTTAGTGTACGCTCGCTACTTCTATGTAAGTACTGTGCGTGCTTCTGGTTCTGCCTTTCCTTCTCCGTCTGTTCTTTGTGAACAGAGTCCTATCCCCTTGCCTTGTTTACCGCTCTGCGGTGTCCGCTCTGCTCCTGCTTAGCTTGCCGCTCTTGCGGTTTCTGCTCTGCTCCTGCCTTGTTTACCGCTCTGCGGTGTCCGCTCTGCTCCTACTTAGCTTGCCGCTCTTGCGGTTTCTGCTCTGCTCCTGCCTTGTTTACCGCTCTGCGATGTCCGCTCTGCTCCTACTTAGCTTGCCGCTCTTGCGGTTTCTGCTCTGCTCCTGCCTTGTTTACCGCTCTGCGGTGTCCGCTCTGCTCCTGCTTAGCTTGCCGCTCTTGCGGTTTCTGCTCTGCTCCTGCCTTGTTTACCGCTCTGCGGTGTCCACTCTGCTCCTACTTAGCTTGCCGCTCTTGCGGTTTCTGCTCTGCTCCTGCCTTGTTTACCGCTCTGCGGTGTCCGCTCTGCTCCTGCTTAGCTTGCCGCTCTTGCGGTTTTCACTCTGCTCTTGCCTTGCTTGCCGCTCCTGCGGTTTCTGCTCTGCTCTTATCTTGCTTACTGCTTCTGCGGTTTCCGCCCTGCCCTGCTTCTGCCCGCTGCTCCGGCAGTCCTGTCCTGCCCTGCTTGTGCTCGCTGCTCCTGCAGCCCCGTCCTGCTCTGTTCTTGCCCACTGCTTCGGGCGTTCCCTCTCTGCTGTGGTTGTCTACCGCATCTGCGGTTCTGTGACCCAGTCTGTACTGGGTCTTAACCTCTCTGTGCTCCAGCCCGTCCTTTCGGCCAGTACCTCCCTGCCTGCATACTCGCCTGTATCCACCCATCTGCATACCTGCCGTGTTTGCTTACATCCACCAGTCTGTGCCAGCCTAACCTGCCTGTTCCAGTAATCCCAGTGTGGGTCAACCCCCGTGTCCGGAGTTTGACCTGGAGTAGCATCTGGTCCCTCTGCCCGGTTTCTCCCTGGTGCACTGGCGTCGTATGCCGTCGTGCCACCTTGGTCGGATCGGCCAGATACTTAGTCACGCCCCTCCAGGCACTCTCCGGTCCATGGTCCAGTGGAACCACAACACCCGCACACGCCAGTCAGTCCGGGCGTGTGCATAACAACCAGGTTACTACTGAAAGTTTCACAGTGTAAAACAAATAAACACACACATAAGACTGGGGGAAGAAGTACGAGAGGTCGCTGTACCTATCACAGTCTTCCTAATACATTCTACATTCTCGCACTCTCTGCTATTAAATCATTTGATTAAAGGGGTTTTCCACTATGGACAGTCCATTTTTGTTGGTAGGGTGCTCTGGTGATAAGTTGTATACAGCATCCCCTTCTGCTAAATATCATCGATCAGCCATAACCTGTGAGAGAACCTGTCAACAAGCATTCGATCTACCAACAGCACCCCCACAGGGGTAATGGAGTATTACACATTTATCTTTGAACTCTATATACTGTTAGTGTGACACATGGACATGTTGGGTCCTCCGGAGAGAGGGACACTTTTTGGGATCAAATAGTAAGCATATATTTCCCCGACCTGGTCTAAGGCTTAACACCAGGTCTGGAAAAACACATTTCAAAAGTTTTATTATTATGACTTTGATACCAGGAAGGGGTTTCAGTGTGGGACCTTTCTACTTTATGCCGGATAGTCAGCGATATTGGAGAGTGTTAGGAATCTAAGCTTTCTAGGGTTCAATAGGGCAGGGAAGAGAGTAAAAAAAATTCTTATGCTCGGCCACCCCCAAACCTTTCCTGCTTTTTGCCGGTCATCCGATTGTCTCTTCAGTCTTCTATCCTCGTTCTGGGCGTCCTTCCTCTTCCACCTCGGTCTTCCATCACTGCACCGTGTCCCACATGACCGTCATGCCAGATGTCAGTGATGTGTATCTCACCCCACTTGATAGTCAACGAAATAACCGGCCGGACAAAGAACAAAGTTAGAAGACAGAAGAACAAATTGGAGGATGGGCAGCGGGACGAGAACACGGAGGTAAATATAAGAGGGGTTTTTATTCCCTTCTTGGCAGATTCAATGCCCATTGAATTTTTCCCTTAATTTTAGCAAATCTGCCCGAATCAAATTTTGCTGTATTAGCTCAACTTTACAGTTTACCTTTGAAAAAAAAAATACTTTGGACAACAAAAATATACACAAATTAAATTTATTTTAATTGACGAACAAAAATAATAACACTATTACATACGATTGGGAGAAGCTACTAAAAGGCTGCGTAGCATTAATAATCTGCGTACCAAAAAATAAATTACTTTGCACATTACCCCTAACCACCCTGGTGATATATTATGTGCAGATATCAGCACTAAGGTCGGTAACTGAGAATTAGTAGTGAAATCTTACATATACAAATAACCGGCCTATTGCTGTTTATCGTAAGTATTGACTCCATTCTAGCAGATACTAAGCAGTATACACAAGTCAGAGAGATAGGCAGGGTAATTTTAGCAAAGCAATCAGAAATACAAAATAGAAGTAAAAAAATTCATACATACCTTGTGGTTGTGAGACACCCCAATACACGTTTCGCCTTGCTTCCTCACGGGTGAATCAAGTGATGTGAAACATACCATCTACCAATGAATAATATGCCTATTGTCACAGGTGTTTCAGAAGTGACAGACAGTCGCCCTGCAACTAGTTGAAGGAGATCTCTTCGTTCATTACAGACACCTTCTTAGAGGCTGTCTCTCTAGGACCCAGTGGCTACCTTCCTCTTGCTAATTAACACCCTGGCCTGGGTGTATAAATACCTGCTGTCTGCTGTAGGGAGATTCCGGTGATACTCACATTACTCCTTGTGAAGGCTCGGATCAAGTGCATTACTTCTTCCTCTCTGGAGCTATGAGGACGGGTGTTCATCTCTCTGAAGTTGAATAAAAGCTAAGCTATCTTCCCTTGTTTGTTCCCCCTTGTTGTCTTTAGTTGTCAGTGGGGATCGGCTAGCGCTCATCCCCCTCCCTTCCCTAGCTAGGGCCAAACGCCAGGGAAAGACAGGGCGAGGCTTGAGTGCGGCGATTGGTAAAGAACCAATATAGGGACGTTAGTGGAGACAGGAATATATTTGATCAGCCTCGGAGTTCTAATCTCCACTTCCCCCTTTCCCTAGAGTCTGGGCTCCCTTTCCCTCTTCCCTTTGTGTTGCACTAAATCTTTCCCACACCTTGCGTGACACCTATACTGGCTTGTTACAAAATTTTGGGTTCTAAAATATATTAAAAAAATAATATATTAGTAATGAGCAGAATTAAGTTTAGCCTTTGGCTCAGCCTCCACACCAGTCATAGTCTCTCATGTGGTCCCTGTGAAAATTCATTGCCTGCGCATTGGCTATAGGGTACTGTATTTCCTTATGGAGATCGCCAACTGGTAGAGGAAGACTTACAGGCCGGGCATTACTCCCTGGGAAAAAATATGCAAATAATCTCTCTACCAATAGGAAGAAAGCTGATTCTCCAGTGCAAACCGTTGAAGGCAGCTACAACATAAGTCATATTCCAACCCTTGTGAAACAACTTGGGATATTTAGCCAAACTAAACGAAAAGTCACTCATCCACAGGCAGCTTTTTCAGGATTTTGCTCCTCATCAGTACAAAATAGGACACTACTTGGTTGGGTGAGAGGTCTGATGTGGTCTCCACAAGGAGAAAAAATAGACACTTGACCGTGTCAAATGTTTCAAACCCGGCCAATCAGTACCCCAGTCTGCACAAACGAAGGGGTAAAAACAGCGACACAGCTGTTACCATTGATTTCATTGATAGAAATAGTTGATGACCCCCGTAGCTCCATTCACTATTAACTCAGACCTGAAAGTGTATTTAACGATGGGTTTTGTAAACCAGTTGAGGAGCTGTTTGGAAAATATTAGTTTTCTACTTTCTTTGTGTCATGACATTGATAAGGAAGGTTCCTTACATAATAATACTTCATGGCCTGGCTTATAATTATTGTTGTTTCATGTAATTGTGCACTAATTGTATTTATCTACATGGTTATTCGGATGAACTAACAAAATCCCTTAAATATTTTAATGGGAAAGTTTGGTGATTACCAAACCGAGGACTTAGTCACAAATGTTGTTTTAGAACCTTGGTAGATTATCTGTAGAGTAAATACAGATGTACTTTTAGGATCACATATCATTAAACCCTTAATAGGAGCCACAGGGGTAACAAGTCCATTCATGACATTTATTCCCTCCTAAATCTTCCCCCATCACCTGTAAGTGATAATATTGAGAAGTGGAAGGAACCGCAGCAACTCAGCCACGAAGTGGAGACCCCGTAATGTTACAGAGCGGTGGGCCGAGTGCTGAGGAGCAGAGGGCAGAAAAGTCACCACCGCTCAGCTGATCCCATAACTACAGAGTCCAGACCTCCTTTGATATCACAAACACTGCGCCCCCGCCGGGAGCTTCATGGCCAAGCAGCTGCATCCAGCCGTACATCACCAAGCACAATGCCGAGTGTCGGATGGAGTGGTGTAAAGCCGCCACCACTGGACTCTGGAGGAGACATGTTCTGTGCACTGACGGATTGCACTTCTTTATCTGCATCTGATGGAGGAGTCTGGGTTTGGTGATTCCAGGAGAACGTTAACCCCTGACTGCATTGTGCGCTGTACAGAAGGAGGAAGAGGATGATACTATGGGCTTTTATCAAGGGGCTGCTGAGGCCCCTTAGTTCCAGTGATGGGAAATCTTACATTGTGGAGAATTGTAGCTTCAGCTTTGAGGGAACAGTTTGGGGTTCACCCTTTTCTGTTCCCCATGACTGTGCCCAGTGCACAAGCTCAAGGTGGGGAAACATGACTGGCTGCACAGAGCCCGGACCTCAGCCTCATCCAAGAACTAGACCAGAGATTGTGAGCTCGACCTCCCCCCCAACATCAGTGTCTGACCCCACATATGATCTTCTGGATGAATGGGCAAAAATTCCCACAGGCGCCTCCAAAATCTACAATATCTTGTAGAAATTCTGCCATATACTTTGCCCAAATAATTCTGCACATGTCCAAAGGAATATTATCTAGCACTTGTCTTCAGAACTCTTCTAAAGTCATTCAGCTTTAGTTCTCCATATCAAAAACGATAAATAGCGGTAAAAAATAAACCATCTAAAAATTAAAAAGCTGTGTCAGATCATCCATCACTATGACTGAGCTCTTTGGTGATGCACCAAAACTTTTTGAGGGGCTTCATATGTATAGGGGTGGGTTAGTCCTCTGTGCCTTTTGCTCAAGATGTATCATATCAAAGACTGTCGCTGAAATTCCTGATGCAACAAATTATCCAGTGGATCCACTTGGCTTTGGGACAAGGTTGAATCCATTTCTACCAATATGTCCCCTGGAGCTAGACCACTGGATTGAGAATGGCTAAGAGGCTGATAACCACTTCTCTGATCACAGATGGGCAGCAATAAATGAGCAGTTCTGCTGAAATTCAGATTTGCTCAAATTGAACCCGGAAATTCAATTTGTTACAAATTATTCCACGCTGTTCGATTTGCAGGTAAAACCTGTTTGTTAAGGTCTGAGGTCTCTCCAAGCCCCAAAGCATAATAAATGGAGGGGTTTAAAAATATTATACTCACCTTCTCCCATAACTCTCCTAGCGCTGCCAGTCCTCCACAGGTTCCATCCTCCCAGTTCCAGATCTTCTGCCTTCAGTCTTCATCAGTCTTCAGCTCCTCCAGTGCTCCGTAGGGCTCAAGGGACATCAAGACATCACTTGACGCCTTGCCAGTGCGGGAGATGCCAAAGACCAAAGCTGGTGGAATGAAGTGAACCAGCAAAGGACCGACAGAGAGCTGCGGTGCCAGGACAGGTGGAGGGCGTGGTGATTTTGTTTGATTAAAGCTAATCGAATAGTAAAAAATTGTGGGTTTTTGAAAATCCTTATTTTTTGTGAAATTTAAAGCAACTTTGATTTTCCTCAAATCAAGTTGCTCATCTCTAATGTGTATGTTGACCCCTTTCACATTGTGTTTTTCTAAATATTCAGTGGCTTTGTCGGGGTTTTGGATGTATGCGCCAAAAGGGCCATTAACTATAATGGTGTAAACAGAGTCACCGTGTGCTTTGTTGTCCATCATTTTTGGGCGTATACGCCTACTGGAGTAGGACACCCAGCCAAAATAACCGTTCTGCAATGACATCGTAACTCGGTCTTATGCATTCTCTTACTTCAAGTCCAAGGTTAGACAGTTCCTGTATTTGAGGGATATTCCACTATGGCATCCCCCAGTGACTTATACGTACACCCACACAATTTCTTCCAAAAAGAAAATGCCACATGCGAATTTCTCATCTAAATTCTCTAAAACGGAGATAATGCTTGTGCTTATAGTTGCAGTTGTATATAGTTTAGCATAGGCTATTATGTCGTGAGTATGTCTGCTCATGTCTTCAATACTTATTACAGTATCAGTGTCCTCAGGACATGTAAACCATTAAAAACTGTGGCAGAGCAAAAAGCAATTGTCTCTGTTCACCTCTCACTCTTCACAGGCCACGAGCTGCTTCAATTCTGCAGCCTGCGAAACGTCCGGGTCATCATGTGATGCAATGACATCACTTAATTGCCCCACCTGCGCTGAACTGCAGAGAAGGAGGAAGACAGCATTGCTCGCCTTGGGAGGAGGGGGAGGGGAGATACAGTACAGACCAAAAGTTTGGACACATCTTCTCATTTAAAGATTTTTCTGTATTTTCATGACTATGAAATTGTACATTCACACTGAAGACATCAAAACTATGAATTAACACATGTGGAATTATATACTTAACAAAAAAGTGTGAAACAACTGAAAATATGTCTTATATTCTAGGTTCTTCAAAGTAGCCACCTTTTGCTTTGATGACTGCTTTGCACACTCTTGGCATTCTCTTGATGAGCTTCAAGAGGTAGTCACCGGAAATGGTTTTCATTTCACAGGTGTGCCCTGTCAGGTTTAATAAGTGGGATTTCTTGCCTTATAAATGGGGTTGGGACCATCAGTTGTGTTGTGCAGAAGTCTGGTGGATACACAGCTGATAGTCCTACTGAATAGACTGTTAGAATTTGTATTATGGCAACAAAAAAGCAGCTAAGTAAAGAAAAACGAGTGGCCATCATTACTTTAAGAAATGAAGGTCAGTCAGTGCGAAAAATTGGGAAAACTTTGAAAGTGTCCACAAGTGCAGTTGCAAAAACCATCAAGCGCTACAAAGAAACTGGCTCACATGAGGACCTCCCCAGGAAAGGAAGACCAAGAGTCACCTCTGCTTCTGAGGATAAGTTTATCCGAGTCACCAGCCTCAGAAATCGCAGGTTAACAGCAGCTCAGATTAGAGACCAGGTCAATGCCACACAGAGTTCTAGCAGCAGACACATCTCTACAACAACTGTTAAGAGGAGACTTTGTGCAGCAGGTCTTCATGGTAAAATAGCTGCTAGGAAACCACTGCTAAGGACAGGCAACAAGCAGAAGAGACTTGTTTGGGCTAAAGAACACAAGGAATGGACATTAGACCAGTGGAAATCTGTGCTTTGGTCTGATGAGTCCAAATTTGAGATCTTTGGTTCCAACCACCGTGTCTTTGTGCGACGCAGAAAAGGTGAATGGATGGACTCTACATGCCTGGTTCCCACCGTGAAGCATGGAGGAAGAGGTGTGATGGTGTGGGGGTGCTTTGCTGGTGACACTGTTGGGGATTTATTCAAAATTGAAGGCATACTGAAACAGCATGGCTACCACAGAATCTTGCAGCGGCATGCTATTCCCTCCGGTTTGCGTTT
Source organism: Phyllobates terribilis (assembly GCF_046119375.1). Lineage (NCBI taxonomy): Eukaryota > Metazoa > Chordata > Amphibia > Anura > Dendrobatidae > Phyllobates > Phyllobates terribilis. The sequence continues at coordinate 949,448,104 of NW_027362762.1, forward strand.
AGTTGGACCATCATTTATTTTTCAACAGGACAATGACCCCAAACACACCTCCAGGCTGTATAAGGGCTATTTGACCAAGAACGAGAATGATGGCGTGCTACGCCAGATGACCTGACCTCCACAGTCACCAAACCTGAACCCAATCGAGATGGTTTGGGGTGAGCTGGATCGCAGAGTGAAGGCAAAAGGGCCAACAAGTGGTAAGCATCTCTGAGAACTCCTTCAAGACTGTTGGAAGACTATTTCCAGTGACTACCTCTTGAAGCTCATCAAGAGAATGCCAAGAGTGTGCAAAGCAGTCATCAAAGCAAAAGGTGGCTACTTTGAAGAACCTAGAATATAAGACATATTTTCAGCTGTTTCACACTTTTTTGTTAAGTATATAATTCCACATGTGTTAATTCATAGTTTTGATGCCTTCAGTGTGAATGTACAATTTTCATAGTCAAGAAAATACAGAAAAAATTTTAAATGAGAAGGTGTGTCCAAACTTTTGGTCTGTACTGTATGTTTATTTTATTTTTTTATTGTCAAGGTATAAGGCAATTGAAAGAGGATATAACTTCTAAATGGAGTCAACACTATTAGTATATGAAAGCATAGAGGGGGCACTATTACTATATGGAAACACAGAGGGGTCAATATTATTATAAGGATACACAGAGGGGGACTATAACTACATGGAGGCACAATGGTGTCACGATTACTATACAGAGGCACAGAGGCTTTGCAATATTCATATGGAGGCACAGAGATGGATCTATTGCTTTCACTGTCATCGTTGGGCATTATAATTATATGAGGACACAGTTACAACAAGGAATCACAGAGAGTTACTATTACTATATGGAGGTACAGAGGGAGCTACCATTACTATACAAAAGGACAGAAGTGGCACTATTATTATATGGAGGCACTGAGAAGACACTATTACTATATTTAAGCACAGATGGAACACTATTACAATAAGAAGACAAAGAGGGGAAACTATTACCAAGTAGAAGCAGAGAGGGGACACTACTGCTATAAGGAGGCAAATAGTTGGCATTACAATATGGGAGCATAAAAAAGGGTCTGTAGCAAAGCCAAGTAGGACTGGATTAAATCATAGCACTGCAGGTCTATGATTCACCTGGCAGGCTTTGACTAAGAACCAAGAAATAGGTTCACTTTGTGTCAGTCTGTTGAATGTTGAGCAGATTCGAGCGTGCTGAAGCTGGTGAGTGACCAGCCAAAATGTGAGCTACAGCTGGAAGAGAGACATGCCAGAGTATCTCTCTGAGTATAGACTACCATGGTCAGCTAGGAAAGCTGAGCAGTCTGTGTGTTGGAGCTGTAGAGTAAGGTGTGGAAGCTGCAGCCTGTTCATTGTGAACTGTGCCCGAAGTTGAATACTTGAGTTTGGCGCTGGAAGCTGGTGGAGCTCGGTTGAAGGTAATACTGAGATTGGTAGGACTGTACCTCTTCTGTTTATGAAGTTTGCTCTAGGAGAAAGTACTATAACCTATTGGGGTGAGCCGACACTGACATATATGTGCCAGCTGAATTAACTGTTTATTTGCTGTGATACCTATGTGTCCAGAGGAGGCTGTTTTTGGTTTGGAATCCCCTGGAGTTTTATGAAAGCAATAAAACTGCACCTGTTTGGACCAAACCGCATTGAATGTGTGAACACTACCTAATGTCTACCTGAGAGAGTGAATCCCTACAGATCCAATACTGTATAAGGTAGCTGAGGAGTTACTATGACTGTCTAGGACACTAAGAATGATTATAGCGGTATGGGGTTTGTGTAAGAGGGAAAACATCTGACAGTTGGATTACCAGTATACAGTGCTGGCCAAAAGTATTGGCACCCCTGCAATTCTGTCAGATAATACTCAGTTTCTTCCTGAAAATGATTGCAATCACCAATTCTTTGGTATTATTCTCTTCATTTAATTTGCTTGCAAGGAAAAAACACAAAAGAGAATGAAGCAAAAATCAAATCATTGATAATTTCACACAAAACTGCAAAAAAGGGCCAGACAAAAGTATTGGCACCCTCAGCCTAATACTTGGTTGCACAACCTTTAGCCAAAATAACTGCGAACAACCGCTTCCGGTAACCATCAATGAGTTTCTTACAGTGCTCTGCTGGAATTGTAGACCATTCTTCTTTGGCAAACTGCTCCAGGTCCCGGATATCTGAAGGGTGCCTTCTCCAAACTGCCATTTTGAGATCTCTCCACAGGTGTTCTATGGGATTCAGATCTGGACTCATTTCTGGCCACCTTAGAAGTCTCCAGTGCTTTCTCTCAAACCATTTTATAGTGCTTTTGGAAGTGTGTTTTGGGTCATTGTCCTGCTAGAAGACCCATGACCTCTGAGAGAGACCCAGCTTTCTCACACTGGGCCCTACATTATGCTGCAAAATTTGTTGGTAGTCTTCAGACTTCATAATGCCATGCATGCGGTCAAGCAGTCCAGTGCCAGAGGCAGCAAAGCAACCCCAAAATATCAGGGAACCTCCGCCATGTTTGACTGTAGGGACCGTGTTCTTTTCTTTGAATGCCTCTTTTTTTTCCTGTACACTCTATGTTGATGCTTTTTCCCAAAAAGCTCTACTTTTGTCTCATCTGACCAGAGAACATTCTTCCAAAACGTTTTAGGCTTTCTCAGGTAAGTTTTGGCAAACTACAGCCTGGCTTTTTTATGTCTCGGGGTAAGAAGTGGGGTCTTCCTGGGTATCCTACCATTCAGTCCCTTTTCATTCAGACGTCGATGGATAGCACGGGTTGACACTGTTGTACCCTCGGACTGCAGGGCAGCTTGAACTTGTTTGGATGTTAGTCGAGGTTCTTTATCCACCATCCGCACAATCTTGCATTGAAATCTCTCGTCAATTTTTCTTTTCCGTCCACATCTAGGGAGGTTAGCCACAGTGCCATGGGCTTTACACTTCTTGATGACACTGCGCACGGAAGACACAGGAACATTCAGGTCTTTGGAGATGGACTTGTAGCCTTGAGATTGCTCATGCTTCCTCACAATTTGGTTTCTCAAGTCCTCAGACAGTTCTTTGGTCTTCTTTCTTTTCTCCATGCTCAATGTGGTAGACACAAGGACACAGGACAGAGGTTGAGTCAACTTTAATCCATGTTAACTGGCTGCAAGTGTGATTTAGTTATTGCCAACACCTGTTAGGTGCCACAGGTAAGTTACAGGTGCTGTTAATTACACCAATTAGAGAAGCATCACACGATTTTTCAAACAGTGCCAATACTTTTGTCCACCCCCTTTTTTAGGTTTGGTGTGAAATTATATCCAATTTGGCTTTAGGACAATTCTTTTTGTGTTTTTTCATTGAAGACAAATTAAATGAAGAGAATAATACCAAAGAATTGGTGATTGCAATCATTTTCAGGAAGAAACTGAGTATTATCTGACAGAATTGCAGGGGTGCCAATACTTTTGGCCAGCACTGTATTTATAGATCTTATCAGACGTAATTATGCTTCTTGAGTGCAACACTTTACACACATTTCTAATAATATATTTTATTTATTTTTTAGGCATTTGGTTAAGTTATTTTTATGTAAATAACTTTGCTAGCATTTGCACATATTCCCAGCATGGATACATGTAAAATATCTTCCCGAGGGCGATCTCTACCCACATGCACCTGCTGAATAGTTGTCAATTGTTGAAAGCACAATGAGTAGTTTTAGCTGATCACAACTCAACAAGTTGAGCACCGTCGCTGCACTCAGTTTATTTTCGATCTGTGCGTACATGGGCGCTGACACTGTCTTTTTTCCATAAAGCTTTATCGTGGTGGCATATACATATGCTATACTACAATAAAAAAAAAAAAGTGCAGCAATGGCACAGTGCTATGTCAGCCTAAATCTTTCTCTGCTACTAACCAGAAAGGAATATGCAAAATGTCATTAACACTTGACCACAAACATATTGTCCTACAACATCACAGCTATACGTGATGGAAAAATCAATGACAGTCCAAGTATACAGTGTAAGGTTGCTGCCCAACAGGTTGTGGACGAGAGGTATGTGTCCCCGAAGTACCAAGCTTCGGTGATGTAGGACCCGGAGAAGCAGGTTCCAGCACACATAGTGCTGACAGGGACTTAATGGGCCCGGATTACAGGGCCGGGTTTTATGAGCAGCTGAAAGAGCTGGGTGAGGATCAGCTGCTCACTTACCTCCAGTCCGGGTCTTGGAAGGCCTGATTTAGGACAGCTGCGCCTGTCTCAGTGGGCTGTGTGTTGTGCAAGGTGAGCAGACCTTACATGTGCTGCTCAGAGTCTGCTGGAGGCAGAGAAAAGCCCTGCATTTAAACGGATGAAGCCGTGCTGTATGGACTGGTTATTTTGAGTTTTGTTCTGTTATACCTTTTGTGCCAGAAAAAAGGCTGTTATGTTTTGTTTTTCTGGTTGGTTTATGGACTTTTAATAAACCACCAGTTTGTTTTGGAACCTCCGGACTGCATTCCTGTGTAAACCTGCGCCTACCCGAGGAATGATCCATCACAACTTGGTGCTAGAACTGCGGGCATAAATCCCAAGGGGCAGTGTGACTGTTACAGGAAGCCGTACATGTCCTGGGTGAAGACTGCCAGCCAGCAAGGTTCATACCGCAGCATGGATGAGCTGATTAAGCAACTGGTGCAGGCGAATATGCATCAACAGCAAGCTCAACAGGAGACGAATCAGCTGTTAATACAACATTTCCAGCTTCAATAACAACAGAGGCAGCAGCAGCAGTGACAGCAGCAGGAACAGATGACGCTCCTGGCGGAGGTCGTTCGTGCCAGAGGAACCACACCACCTCCAGGCAGAAGCGACGAGACCAAGGTGAGGAAAACCATGAGAGGGGCGTTGCAAAAGATGACTCTGGGGGATGACGTTGAGGCGTTCCTGGCCGCGTTTTAGAGGGTGGCAGACCGTGAGAGATTGCCAGTGGGCAGAGGTTTTAGCGCCTTCTGTGGTTCCCCGGTCAAATCTGGCCTCCGCCAGAAGCGTCATCTGTTCCTGCTGCTGTCGCTGCTGCTGCATCTGTTGTTGCTGAAGCTGGAACTGCTGTTTTAACAGCTTATGCGTCTCCTGTTGAGCTTGCTGTTGATGCATATTCGTCTGCACCAGTGGCTGAATCAGCTCCTCCATGCTGCCAGACGAACCTTGCTGGCTGGTTCCTGGGAAGGTGATGGGTGTCCTGTGTATCCATGGGGACGCTAAAAACTATCCTATCGCCCGGGTGGATGTAAACACGGACTGTGGCACCACAGCTCAGGAAGTGGGGGTCGTTAAAGACTTGTTGCACCCGATATTAATCGGACGGGACTGTGCATTATTCTGGGACATGTGGGGGAAAGCGGTGACACCTGGTTGCTCAGAACCCAGAACACCCCTGAAGAAACCTTGCGGCAGGCCGTAGCCAACGAGTTTCCTATTTGTGTGTTTGTGGGCGATGAGGGTGGGGCAGCATCCCCTGACGCCAACATCCCTGAGCTTGAGGTGTCCGAGGGAAACTTTGGAACTGCCCAACTCAGGGATTGAACTCTTAAAGGGGCATTTGATAATGTGCCTCTACTTAATGGTGTTACTCAGGAGCTGGGGGGTGACACCAGATACCCATACTTTGCAGTCAATGGGGACTTGCTATACCGAGTCACCAAGGTGAGAAGGGAGCTCGTCGAGCAGTTGCTGGTGCCGGGAACATACAGGAGTAAGGTATTAGACATGGTCCATGCTCATGTGTTAGGTGGTCATCTGGGGGTAGAAAAAATACAGGAACGAATCCTCCAGAGGTTCTGTTGGCCCAGTTGTCACCGAGAAATTGTGAATTATTGTAGGTCCTGTCTCACCTGCCAGCTGACCTCCCCGGAGACACGCCTTCGGAGCCCCTTAGTGCCGTTACCTATCATTGAGGTGCCGTTTGATCGCATAGCCATGGATCTGGTGGGGCCCCTGGTTAAGTCCGCCAGAGGGTATCAGTATATCCTGGTGGTACTCGACTATGTGACACGGTATCCAGAGGCTGTGCCGCTATGTAACTCCTCCTCTAAGTGTATAGCCAGAGAGTTGGTCCATATTTTTTCTATAACAAGGTTACCTAAGGAGATCCTAATGGATCAAGGGACCCCATTTATGTCAAAGTTGATGAGATAGTTGTGCAAAACTCTGCAAATCACACAACTACGGACCTCAGTCTACCATCCACAGACGGATGTCTTGGTGTAAAGGTTCAACAAAACCTTGAAGGCCATGTTAAAGAAGCTGGTAGAGAAGGACGGCCGAGACAGGGACTGCCTACTTCCGTACCTTCTCTTCTCCATCAGAGAGGTACCATAGTCCTCTACTGGATTCTCCCCTTTTGAACTGTTGTATGGCCGACACCACCGAGGACTCCTGGATGTAGCAAAGGAGACCTGAGAGGCAGAGTCTACACCCTACAGGAGTGTAATCGAACACGTGGCCCAAATGCAAGAGAGAATTGCCAGGGTGATGCCCGTCGTGAAAGAGCACCTCCTCCAAGCTCAAGAGGCACAATCTAGGGTGTACAATAAATCGGCAAGAGTGAGACACTTCAACCCTGGGGATCAGGTACTGGTGCTGGTGCCTACAGTGGAGTGCAAATTCCTGGTGGAGTGGCAGGACCCTTACGAAATAGTTGAAAAGGTTGGCAAGATCAACTATAAAGTCCATCAGCCAGGGAGAATGAAGCCCTACTAGGTGTACCATGGCAAAATAGAGAGCCCGTGTAAACTCCATGTTTACTGGCTGAGCCTGATGCCGATGTGAAAGAGGTCAAGGTGGCCGAGTCGCTGTCACGTGCCCAAAAGCAACAGTGCAAAGAGTTGCTACTGCGAAATAAAGACCTGTTTTCAGAGTTGCTCAGGTCATAGAGCATGAAGTACTCACAGAGCCTCATGTTTGTGTCAACCTAAAACCATATTGGATCCCAGAGGCCTGCAGAGAGGTGATCTCGAAAGAGGTGAAGCGGATGCTGAACCTGGGAGTCATTGAGGAGTCCAAGAGTGGCTGGTCCAGTCTTATAGTCTTAGTGCCGACACCAGATGGGGAATGACGGTTTAGCAACGACTATAGGAAGCTGAATGAGGTCTCGAAGTTCAATGCCTAGGGTAGATGAGCTTATCGAAAGGCAAGGACCCGTTCGGTACATCACCACCCTGGACTTCACAGAAGGATATTGGCAAATTCCCCTGTCCAAAGAGGCCAAGGAGAAGACGGCCTTCTCGACGCCAGACAGATGTTATCAATACGTCAGGATGCTGTTTGAGTGGCAGGGAGCTCCGGCCACCTTCCAGAGAGCCATGGACCGGATCTTAGCACCCACAAAATTATGCAGCCGCCTACCTAGATGACATCGTCATATTCAGCTAGGACTGGGAAAGTCATCTTGGAAAAGTTCAAGCCATTCTTGACGCCCTAAGGAAGGCAGGCTTTACCATCAAACCGAAGAAATGTGCCATGGGGATGGAGGAAGCCAAGTGTCTGGGCTGCGTGATTGGTAGAGGGGAAATAAAACCACAAATAAATAAGGTCGAGGTAATCCTGAAATGGCCACAGCCCTTCTCGAAGAAGCAGATCAGGGCATTTCTAGGCATCATAGGCTACTATCGAAGATTTGTTCCTAACTTTGCCCTGATAGCAGTCCCACTGACGGATCTTCTGAAAAGGACGTAGTCGGCTATGGCCAAGTGGTCCCCGGAAGCTGAAGTGGCCTTCCAGGAATTTAAACTGGCCCTCTGTAAACAGCCAGTCTTGGTGGTGCCCAACTTCTTCAAAGAGTTTGTGGTCCAGACCGATGCATCGGATGTTGGGCTGGGAGCAGTCTTGTCCCAGGATATTAACAGAGAGGAACACCCTATAATGTACCTCAGTCAGAAACTCAGTCAGAAGAACTACTCCATAGTGGAAAAAGAATGTTTAGCCATCAAGTAGGCGTTGGACACTCTGAGATATTACATGTTAGATGATTCAGGTTAGTATCGGACCATGTCCCACTGAGGTGGATGCAAGAAAAGAAGGGGAACAATGCCCGAGTAACCTTGTGGTTCCTAGCCCTACAAGATTTTAGTTTCCAAGTAGAGCATAGGCCTGGGAAACAACATGGGAATGCTGATGCCCTGTCAAGGGTCTATTGTATGGTGGCAGAAGGTGCCAAGCCCCCTGGCTTTGGGCAGAGGAGGGGTATGTAAGGTTGCTGCCGGACAGGTCGTGGACAGGAGGAATGTGTCCCCGAAGTACCAAGCTTCGGTGATGTGTGTCACCCAGGGGGATATAGGGGACTCGGTACCCGGGCCTTTTACCTTGCTTAGGATGTCACGGCAGTCGGCTCCCGGGCCCGTACTCTGGGGTCTCTCTTGAAAAAGGGTTTTTTAGTGTATAGTTTGTTTCATGACGCCACCTATGGTTTCCGGTAATGGTTACCGGCGCTGCTGCAGACCTCCGGGGGTGATGAAATGGCAGCTGGGATGTTTCTGCTCCCCACAGGTGGAGCGGACCCCCGGGCAGAGTTGATGGAAGGGATGCAGGTGAAAGATGGCCAGGTCAAGGGGAATGACGGACACGCACACAGGGGGTTTGCTTCAGTACCTTTACTGGAGTAATGGCAGGTATGGTCCAGAGTACTTGCTAGGAAGGGTGCACTTCAGGACTTCTCCCCAGTGAGCGGGTATAAGGCCTCCTGATCCGTGTCTCCCTCTCTCTAACCTTCTAGCCAGCCTGAAACTTGGCCTAGCTTCTGTGTTGTGTTGCTCTCTCACCTGACCGCTTGGTAGTAGGACCTTTCTTTGGCAACCGCTATCCCTGGACGCCGGGGCCTTCATGGTTCCTAGTCCGGTTAATGCTGGTAGCTTCAGGATGCCCAGGGGTCTGGAAGCCTCCTGGTAAGCCGGTAGTCCCTACTGGGTATAGAGGACCCTGTAGGCGCGGACCCGGTGTCCGGTTTGTGTCTTGGGGTGAGCCTATGATGCTCCTCTGCCCCCTCAACTCCTCTCTCCTCTCCTTACTGCCTCCGGCCACACTCAGGGCCCTCAATCAAGCAGCAGACGTGCTGTGTCTTCACTGCTCTCAGTGGCAGCACACTCTCTGACCTTCTCACTCTGACTGACTAACTCCACCCTCCATATATATATATCCCTAACAGAGCTCCGTCTGGTGGTATCAGGTGGAAGGGTGGAGGTGTCTGCATGTAATGAGGGCCTCTTGTGGAGAAGTCCATCCATGCACCCTTTTGGGTCCTGTGGTACCTGTGGTAGCAGGGTGCCACAGATGTAGGACCCGGAGAAGCAGGCTCCAGCAAACATAGTGCTGAGAGGGAGTTAATGGGCCCGGATTAAAGGGCCAGGTTTTACGAGCAGCTGAACGAGCAAGGGGGGAACAGCTGTTCACTTACCTCCAGTCCGGGTCTTGGAAGGCCTGATTTAAGACAGCTGCGCCTGTCTCAGTGGGCTGTGTGTTGTGCAAGGTGAGCAGACCATACATGTGCTGCTCAGAGTCTGCTGGAGGCAGAGAAAAAGCATTGCATTTAAAGCCGTGTTGTATGGACTGGTTATTTTGAGTTTTGTTCTGTTATACCTTTTGTGTCAGAAAAAGGCTGTTATGTTTTGTTTTCCTGGTTGGTTTATGGACATTTAATAAACCACCAGTTTGTTTTGGAACCTCCGGACTGCATTCTTGTGTGAACCCACGCCTACCCGAGAGCTGATCCGTCACAACTGTTGAAACAAGAAGTATACACACACTTTATAAAAAGACACATATTTATTTATTTAAGTCACTTATATAGCGCTTTACAGACATTATGGGCTCTGTCCCGATTGGGGCTCACAATCTAAATTCCCTATCAGTATGTCTTTGGAATGTGGGAGGAAATTGGAGAACCCGGAGGAAACCCACGCAAACATGGGGAGAACATACAAACTCCTTTCAGATGTTGTCCTTGGTGGGATTTGAACCTAGGACCTCAGCGCTGCAAGTCTAACCACTGAGCCACCATGCTGCCCATATGCATGTTTTTCTCCATATCTGACGTGAAATCAGAATAAACCTTTCCTGTTTTAGGTCAATTAGGATTACCATCATTTTTAATATTTGCCAAATACCAGAATAATGAGAGAGAGAATATTTTAAGGCATTTTTATTACTTACTGCAAAGTCAAAAGTTTACATACAATAAGATTACTATGCCTTTAAACAATTCTGGACTGCCCATAGGATGATGTCATGTGTTTGGAAGCTTCTGATAGTTTTTTTTGCAACATCTGAGTTAACTAGAGACACACCTCTGGGTGTATTTTAATGCTCATCTGAAACACACTGCTTCTTTGTGTAGCATCATGGGAAAGTCTAAAGAAATCAGCCAAGATATCAGGAAGAGAATTGTGGACTTGCACAAGTCTGGCTCATCCTTGGGTACAATTTCAAGATACCTGAAGGTGCCTTGTTCATCTGTACAAACAATTACAAACGAGATGGGAATGTCCAGCCATCATACCACTCAGGAAGGAGACAAGTTCTCTGTCCCAGAAATGAATGTGTTTTGGTGCGACATGTGCATATCTACCCAAGGACAAAAGCAAAAGACCTTGTGAAGATGATGGTGGAAGCTGGAAAGATTGTGTCAATATCCACAGGGAATCGACTACTGTATCAACATGGGATGAAAGACCACTCTGCCAGGAAGAAGCCATTACTCCAAAAGAAACATAAAAAGCCAGATTAATGTTTGCAAATGCACACAGGAACAAAGACCTTAAATTTTGGAGATATGTCCTGTGGGCTCATAAAACTAAAATTGAACTTTTTGGGCATAATGACCATCGCTACATTTGGAAGAAAAAGGGAGAAGCTTGGAAGCCTAAGAACACCATCCCAACTGTGAAACACTGGGGAGGCAGCATCATGTTGCGGGCTTGTTTTGCTGCAGGTGGGACTGGTGCACTTCACAAAATAGATGGCATCATGAGCAAAGAAGATTATGTGGCAATACTGAAGCAACATCTTAAGACATCAGCCAGGAAGTTAAAGCTTGGGCGGAAATGGGTCTTCCAAATGGACAATGACCTGAAGCAAATTCAATGTTTTGGAGTGGCCATCACAAAACCTTGATCACAGTCCTATTAAAAATTTATGGGCAAAGCTTAAAATGCAGGTGCGAGCAAGGCGACCTACAACCCTGGATCATTTTTGTCAGGAGGAATAGGCTCAAATTCCTACCAACTATTGTGAGAAGCTTGTGGAAGGATATCCCAGACGTTTGACCCAAGTCATTCAGTTTAAGGGCAATGGTACTGTCATGGGTGTGTCAGAGGTGACAGACAGTGGCCCTGCAGTGGTGTGCAGGAGATCTCCACGTTTGACAATGCAGACAGCTGCCTACATAGGAGGCTGTGTTTAGGACCCAGCGACTACCTCCCTTTAGTCTGGGTGTATATATACCTGGTGTGTCTAGGTGGGCATCGCTGGTTATACTCACTTCTACTTGGAACTTGGCTGAAGCAACATCACATCCTCTCTGGAGTCTTGAGGCCGTGTGCCCTGTTGGAGTTTCTTCTAAAGCTAAGTTGTTATTCCCCTGTGTTGTCTTCCCCTTTTGTCTTTAGAGTGCTAGCGGAGGTTGACTAGTGCTCATCTCCTTCCACCCCCAGCTATAGCCTTACGCCATGGATAGTAGGGCAAGGCACGTGATCGGCGACAGCTGTGGAGGTTGTATAGGGACCTTAGGGGAAGACAAGGTGACGCTTGTCCAGATTAGGAGGTCACCCCTTCCCCTTTCCATAGTGTCTGGGCTCCCTTTCCCTTTCCCCTCTGTGTTGCACTCACACCTGGTTTGACTCTCTGTTTTGCACTCACACTTGGCGTGTCAGGTACCAAATACTAATGAAATGTATGTAAACTTTTGACTTTGCAGTAAGTAATAAAAATGCCTTAAAACATTCTCTCTCTCATTATTCTGGCATTTGACAAATATTAAAAATTATGGTAATCCTAATTGACCTAAAACGGCAAAGGTTTATTCTGATTTCATGTCAGATATTGAGAAAAACATGCAGCTGTGTCTTTTTATATAGTGTATGTAAACATCTGGCTTCAACTGTTCATCAGAGGGTTTCTTCACATCTTCACATCTTACTGTTGCAGATTTCAGCTTTCAGCAGAATCATCTGCACTCAGACATTTGCCGGGACGATTACAGCAGAGAACTGATACTAACAAAACTTAGAGGTCATACAGTACAGTCTAAAGATGAACTCCCACGCTTATTAACAGAGTGTAAAAATTAACACAGCGCCACCTGCGGGCTCCTTCACACAGTCTTTCCTTAGTATAAGCCTGCAGCTGTACACTTACAATATTACTTCTCCTAAAATAAAACTCTTTAAAACACATTGAAAATATTATAAATATTGTAAAATTAACCCCGTTCTTGCAAAATGACGTAACTGTATGTCAGGTGATTTGCTGCAATCTGAAGTGCAGAGGAATGGCACGGGCTCAGGACTTGTGCCTGTGCCATCAACCACAGGAGCCAGCTCTTACACACAGCCGAGCTTCTGCAGCGTGTGCTGACTTGACCTATCGTCAATGTCAGCATGTTAACCCCTCAGATGCCTCTGTCAATAGTGACAGCGCCATGTAATGAGTTTGACAAAGGGATCTTATCAGACTATTGGCACCCTCACGGCACGGTCACGGAGTGCTGGTAGTTACAATGGTAACAAGGAGGCCTAACAATGGCCTCCGTGTCTGCCATAAACCTAAACCTATTAGATCTCACTTATCAGATCCCAGCCTGTTAGATCCCATGGGCTGGGCCTAATAGGACAACTGTCAATCATATACTAACAGGTTAGATAATGTACAGTACAACATAGGCAGCATAGTGTGTTATATATGCCATCAGAGTATCACATGTTCAAGTCTCCTTGTGAGACCAGTAATTATTGTAACAAAAAATGTTTTTAGGTAAAAAAAATATATATAACTAAATATAAAAAATTTAAAATAGCCTAATTGTAAGAAAAAAAGGAAAAACAGCACATATTTGGTATTCTAACAAGCCATAATATAAAATATCTTATCATTTATTGTGCACAGTAAAAGCATTAAAAAAAAATATGAAAAACTATACTGAAATTTTTGTTCGTCTTGCCTTAAATTAAATTACATAAAAAGTGATCAAAAAATCACTGTGAGTAAAACATTTCACTGCCTGCTTTTAAGCAATGTGTTACCTAAAAGAAAGAATCATTTGCGATCCCTGGCTGTATACTTTTTTTCTCCCCCCCTGCCCAGGAGCTGTGGTATGATCAGACCGTGTTCCTGTACGGTCAGACACAGCCATTACACAGTACACAGCGGGGGAACATTTATAAGATTATCTCAGCACAGGAACATTTTATTCAATCACATCCAATTGTGGAAGTTACTATTATTCAAAGATTTATTTATTAAAATGTTGATTAAAATTAACCTTGTTTGTGGGAAAACCCCTTTGAGTTTCAGGGCTAAGCATAATTTTTTTTCCAATGTATATGCTGAGTGTTGACTAGAGCCATGGAACCAAGCCATTAGGTGTCTAGAGAAGCAGGCTACATTATAACCTCTGATATTAGGTAGATTCATTCCTCCACAGATTTTTGCGGCCATCAATGTTTTAAGGCTAATGCGTGGTCTTTTGCCTCTCCATATAAAGTGTGAGAATGCTTTATTTAGGGAGATAATGTCTATATGTTTTAGGAGCAGGCAGGGGAAGGGTTTGGATTACTGATAAGTGAGCGTGCTCGGCATTGCTTGATACTCGATCGAGCATCGGGGTGATCGAGTATCGAGCAGTCCTGAGTATCGCGTGGTACTCGAGTGCTCAGTCACTGAATTATCTGAATTGGGTGCAGAACGAGAGAATTTTTCTGTCCTTTGGAAAAATGCTTGAGTTTGCCATTCAGTTCCATTATACTCGCTATTCGAGTCGAGCATGTTCTAGCGTTTCAGTGCTCAGTTCGAGTACTGAGCACTTGAGCATTTCAGCTCTCAATTCGAATACCGAGCGCTCGAGCATTTCAGCGCTCAATTTCAGTACCCAGCACTCGAGCATTTCAGCGCTCAATTCGATTACCGAGCACTCGAGTGTTTCAGTGCTCAATTTCAGTACCGAGCACTCGAGTGTTTCAGTCCTCAGTCAACACTAGTTTGGATATGATGCATGTGTGAAGCCCAGCTGTGCTTGGCATCACAGATCCTAGAAGGGTGTATTGAAGGATTCCTCCACAAGAGGCCCCCATAATCATTCACACATCTCCACCTTCCACCTCAGACCACCAGAGGGAGCCCGTTAGGGAGATATATAAGGGAAGGTGGGGCCAGGCAGCAGTCAATCTTGAGACTACAGTCTGTGTGAGTCTGTCAGAGTCTGGTTAGCAGTGAGTCCAGTGCAATCTGAGAAGAGTTACCTCAGAGGACAAAAGCCTGTTCCAGCTCCTGCATTCTATCCTGCAGTGGAGCTTATCCAGATCAAGACTCGCTGTGGCTCAGTGAGGTGAGCTGTAGGTGTGCCGGCGCCATAAGATCGGTGAACTGCTGCTATGGCGCCCCAGAGGGTTCGGTCGCCACAAGGGGGGATACTGCAGCCTGTCAGCAGGTGTAGTGTCTCCTCACCCAGGTAAGGAAGGTGCACTGGTCAGGACCCTGGATCTACATTCAACACTACACACTCCTGACCTATGGGAGGCAAGTATGCACCATAGTGCTGCCTCAGCAGGATCACAAGTGAGGGGAACCAAAAGATAGGGGAACCATGTAGTGGGTGAAGGGTAGAACACAGTTTTAGTTTGCACACATAGTTTCATATATAATAGCCAGCCATCTTAAGCACAAGGTTCTTTGATTGTGGTCTTTGCAGCTGACAGTGGCCTTGTGTAGGAGCCTGCAGTGTGCTGAAGATGAACTGTCCTCATGCTCTGACCTTGACACAAGGAGCGGGTATGAGTTAACAGTGTCTCTAACCCGGTCAAGTTCCCTTGCTTAAGAAGGTCGGGAGCTATAGTGACAGCTCCACAAGCAAAAGGATCCCAGGGAGCACGGATGGAGCGGCGTACGCCACCTGTACTCTCCGTTCTGGCCTTGCCAGAGGGACTCCTGCTGCAAGAGGGGTACCGGCCCCCGACATCTGACTTTGCCACTTCACGTCTCTGTCAGAGAAGCCTGGTAGGCTACAGCGGATCCCGTCGGGTGACAGGCGGAACGGAATTGCCGCCTTACGCTATATCTGTGCATAGTCCAGAGGGAGACCCAGCCTTTACACGCACACAGACAGGAGAGGTTCAAAGGGGACTGTTAGGAACACTCGGAGGGTCCTTATCGAGGTACCTGAATACCTTGGGTGCGCTGAGCCCTCATCCCTGGTGGCCGCAGTGATCCGTGAGGAGCAGGGAGAAGCCTTGCTGCTGCTTAAAAGAACTGTGAGTAAAAGACCTGGAAGACTATCCCTATGGCCTCTGGTTCCTTCATTTCTGCACTGCACCACACAGCACCTGAGTGACCCAGTACTACTCTCCCCATCCTCCTGTCACATCTGCCCTGAGGCCTAGCTCCGCCTGTGGGGAGTTATAACATCGCCTGCTGCCACTACATCCAGCCTCAGAGGACTGCTAGCAGCGCTGGTGGCGCATCACCAGACACCACAGGTGGCGTAGTCGATAAATACCACTCAACTCTGAAAGCCCTTAAATCCTTTTTAATGTGACGGCCCTGAGCACGGAACGGGTCCAGGCCACGACTGCTTCCCCAACATCTGACCCGGCTCCGAGTACCCCATCTTCCCAGGGCAGGGCTGCGAGCGTCACACTGCGTTTGTGTGAGTGGCCTATTGAGGGCTCGAGTAGGCCGAAGGCGAAGGAGTAGAGAGTTAGTACATAGGGGGCAGAGGAGCTTAACTGGCTCACCCCGAAGGAGAATCAGTTACCCGACACCGGGTCCGAAGTTTACTGGGATCTCCACGACCCAGTAAGAGAAACCGGAATCCCTGGAGAACTACAGGTCCCAGGAACGCTAAAGTGCTGATACATACCAGAGCCAGGAGACACATAGGCCCCGTAAGTTGGGAGCGTGCACTCCAAGAGAAGGCCCTACCACAAGGTCAGCCAGCGCAGGACGGAGATAAAGTTAGGCCTAGCTCCAGGCAGGTCAGAAACTTACTACGCAGAAGCCAGAACCAGGAGGCCCAAAACCTGCTCATTGGGGAGGATCCGGACATGCACCCTTCACCCTACAGTGCTCAGGGGAGTGCCTGAAATTCCACCAGTAAAAGGTACTGAAGTGACTATCGTGTCCGTCCCTGTTCTTGCTCTGGCCCAGTGTAGTCTCTTTGTCCTGCTTCCCCATTCCTATACTGCCCTGAGGCCCAGCTCTACCTGTGGAGAGCTATACCATCAAGCTGCCTTATCATCAGCCTCAGTGGACTGCGCAGCGCTGGTGATCCTCACCAGAAACCACAGGTGGCGTCACAAACTCTTTCTTTTATAAACTTTACAAATATCAACCCCTTTTTAGGAGAGACCCCAGGGTACGGGCCCGGGAGCCGACCACCGCGACATCACTAACGGCCAGGCTAAAGGCCCGGGTACCGAGTTATACCCATCTTCCTCTGGGTGCTACATCTCTCTAATTGGCGTCACGAACAGGATTGCG
Organism: Phyllobates terribilis; assembly: GCF_046119375.1. NCBI lineage: Eukaryota > Metazoa > Chordata > Amphibia > Anura > Dendrobatidae > Phyllobates > Phyllobates terribilis. The sequence goes on from NW_027362762.1 coordinate 949,464,819, forward strand.
TGCCCGCTGCAACGATGAACTGTTTTGCCCGTTGCCACCGGGTACTGTGCGCCTTTATTTTGAACTGTGTACGTAAAGTTGTGGTGAAGGTAGCCGCCATTGTTGGGCCGTTGAGCGAGAAGAAGGGCGCGGGAAAATAAGGGGCGTACCTGCAAAAGAGCGCGAAGTCCCGGACACGCCCCACGCATTGACATCAAATCAGGAAGCGCCAGGTCCTGAAAGGAGCATCGCTGAATGCTCTGACGTAGGACGCAAGCGACGCAAGGTCCTGAAGGCAACCGTCACCTGCGGAGCTGCGGTCTACCGGAAGAAAAACCAGAAGGTAGGCCACGGTTAACTAGGGGGGCGCTAAGATGTCCGTCGAGCAGCAGAACGCCGACCTACCGGTCAACGTCCCTGAAGTTCAGCCCGCACCCGATAATGGGCAGGCCGAAGCCGCCGCTCCACCAGCAGCGCCTATAACACCTGTCATTCCTATGACTTTACCGTACATTCCTGGAGCAAAGCGGCTCCCCCAGTACAACGGCAAACCAGATACCCTGTCTGGATTTAAGCGGAAGATATGTGGTATTTTGGACATGTACTCTATGACCGGCAAACAAAGAGCAGCCGTTGTATTAGGACAGCTGACCGGTGCTGCGGAGCGAGAAGTGGAAACATGGTCGGCCGCAGACCGGGAGACAGTGTCCACAATATTTCAAAAACTACAGACTGTCTTTGAGGACCTAACTGAGGCAGACCTCCGGATGAGGTTCTACAGCTGTTCCCAACAACCGGAGGACAATGTTCGGGACTATGCCTGGCGTCTCCAAGGGGCCCTGCGGGCTCTGAACCAGGTTAGTCCAACCAGCTTTGAGAATGAGAACAAAATGCTGAAGGAACAGTTTGTCCGGGGACTGAGGTCTCCAGAGGAGAGCAGGACTGTGCGTTGGTGGTCCCTGGATCATCCAGATGCCACCTTTGATAACCTCAAGGACATGGCTATAAAAGGACTGCAGCCCCTGGAAACAAATGCCATCCAACGTTACCAGGGTGGGGCTACCCCAGAGCCTGCAACACCCACCTTTTCCCCAGTGACTGCTGAAGCTAAGGTCCCAGCAACGTCCCCTGGAGAGCTGGACAGTCTGCGCTCTGAGGTGCGTCAGTTGAGTAAAACCCTGACCACTGTGCTGAGTGCTCTGCAGCTGCGGACGGAGCCTGAGGAAGGAGGGAAGATCCTGCTAGCCGACAGCCCTGAGGATGTCCCCTGGATGCGGAGGAGGAGGAGGCCAACACCACCCTCGCCAAGGACCAGTGACCAACGCCGTCCACCAAGGGAACCAATCTGCTACCGATGCCGTAAGACCGGACACATCGCTCAGAATTGTCCTTTAAATGGGAAAACCCTGGGTCCGAGGACCGCCACCCAGGAGTAAACTCATCAGGCCCATCAGACTGGTACAATAGGTTCGTCGGAGGAAGACCTTTCCTGTCCATTGTGGTGGACGGGATCCCGATGCATGCCCTGCTGGACACAGGATCTCAGGTAACCATCATGCCTGAAGTCCTCTACAAGAGGTACTGGTCCATGGACGATCTACGTCCGCCAGCTCCAAATTTGTCTGTATATGCCTCAAATGGACTCCCCCTTAACCTACTCGGGGTTAAGAATGTGACTGTAAAGGTGGGGAGAGTGGAGCTGAAGGACCAGGGACTAATTGTAGTGGAGACTAACCCTGATGACAGCAACCCATATATGGTACTAGGCACTAACGTTGTTGGTAACTGTTTGGGAGAGGTTGTGTTCTTGCTCCAACAGATCGCTGACACAGCCAGACCGAGACAGAGGAGGGCACTGCAGAGGGAGATCCACATCCTGATGTATCAACAGCAAGTACAGTTGACAGATGGTGAAATCGGTAACGTGAGGGTAAAAGACCCTATCCCTATTGTCGTACCCCCAATGAGTGAAATGCTCATCTGGTGTAGAGCTGCCATAGGTCTTAGAGGACAGAGTTACCAGGCGGTAGTAGAACCCCTTTGCTCTGAGCACAGATCCACGCTCTTAACCACCAGGGGAGTGGTAGATGTACGTAATGGGAGGGTGCCTGTCCGTCTTCTCAATTTAGGGGAGGATGAGGTTAAACTGCCACGTTATGCCACTGTTGCTAAGTTACATGCTGTCAACAACAACTGTATCCATGAGGCGGAGTCCTTAACTTCACCAGAAGAAGTGGAGGATAATGACCCTGCAACCCAGGTGGAGGATTGGTGTCAGCAGCTCCATGTTGGGACAGACACCACTCCTGCCCATCAGAAACAGGGTGTACACCGGGTGGTAAAAGAATACTCGCAGGTGTTCAGTAAACATCCACTAGACTTCGGGAGGGTTAAGGGGGTTCAACATCACATCCCCACAGGCAACCATTCCCCAATCAAAGAACGTTATAGGCCTATACCCCCAGCTCACTACCAGAAGGCAAAAGAAATGCTGCATGACATGAGGAAGGTGGGAGTGATAAGGGATAGTTGTAGTCCCTGGGCGGCTCCCCTAGTGCTAGTTAGGAAGAAGGACGGGAGCATGAGAATGTGTGTAGATTACCGTCAAGTAAAACGCATTACACATAAAGATGCATACCCTTTACCATGCATAGAGGAGTCCCTAGCTGCCTTAAAGTCTGCAAATTACTTTTCTACCCTTGACCTCACTAGTGGTTACTGGCAGGTCGCTGTGGCTGAGGAGGATCGGGAGAAGACGGCCTTCACCAGCCCGATGGGACTCTGCGAGTTCAATAGCATGCCGTTTGGACTCTGCAATGCCCCCGGAACGTTCCAGAGATTGATGGAGTGCTGCCTGGGACACCGCAACTTCGAGACTGTGTTACTTTACCTGGATGATGTAATTGTGTACTCCAGAACGTACGAGGACCACTTGAAACACCTGGCAGAGGTATTTGAGTCACTCTCCCGGTATGGGATGAAGTTGAAACCCTCAAAGTGCCACCTGCTCAAGAAGAAGGTACAGTACCTGGGGCACATTGTCAGTCCGGAAGGGGTAGCACCAGACCTGGAGAAGGTCACTGCCATCCAGAAATGGCCGGAGTCAAAGAAGATCAAGCAGGTGCGTCAGTTCTTGGGACTAGTAGGATACTAGCGGAGGTTCGTAAAGGACTACACTAAGAAGGCAGCTCCTCTGCAAGACCTCCTGGTAGGACAGTCCGCCAAAGGCAAAAACCTTCCATTTCATTGGGGTAAAGAACAGGCTGAATCATTTCAAGAGATGAAGGAGATCCTGACAGGTGATGAAATCCTAGCCTACCCTGACTACAACCAACCGTTCCTGCTGTATACAGATGCCAGCAATGAAGGTCTGGGTGCTGTCTTGAGTCAGAAGCAGAATGGGCGAGAGAAAGTCATCGCATATGCAAGCAGGAAGCTCCGCCCGACTGAGAGGAACCCAGAGAACTATAGCAGCTTCAAGTTGGAGTTCCTGGCCTTAGTCTGGGCCATCACAGAGAGGTTTAAGCACTATCTAGCCTCCAGCAAGTTCACTGCCTTTACTGATAACAACCCCTTGACCCATCTTGAAACAGCTAAGTCTGGAACAGCGATGGATGGCTCGGCTGTCAAACTACCAATTTACAATCAAGTACCGGGCGGGCCGCAAGAACGCCAACGCCGATGCCCTGTCTAGGATGCCTCACCAGTCAGACACAGAAGAAGAAGTGGATGACTTGGAAGAGATAGAGCTACCTGCCTTTCATCGGAATGGGATGATCCATGAGCAGAGAGTCTCCAGGAAGCAACGCGGAAAGACGTTAAACCCCATGCCTCACCACAGCTGGAAAGAGACCCAGGACAGCGACCCGGTTGTCAGCCGTATTAAACAGCTGATAACCAAAGAAGGTGCCTCCCTGGAGAAGGATGCGTCTCTCCAAGGAAAGCAGCTGTGGAACGAGAGGAGCCGACTGTTTATCTACCGTGAGAAGCTGTGCCGGAGGTACGTCAATCCTAAAACGCACGAGATGGTGTGGCAGATAGTAGTCCCTAAGACGGACATCCAGATGGTATTAGAAGCTTACCACGATCAGGTGGGGCACTTTGGTTGGAAAAAGCTAGAGACCCTGCTGAAATGTCGATTCTACTGGGTAGGAATGCGCAGCTCCATTGAGAGGTGGTGCCGGGACTGTGGACCCTGTGGCCTAAGAAGGAAAGACTTCAGCAGCCAGAAGGCACCCCTGCAACCGATTGAGACGACTCGACCTCTGGAGATCGTGGCCCTTGACCATGTCAAGCTGTCCCCCAGCAGGTCAGGGTACTCCTATGCTCTGTCTATGGTGGATCATTATTCATTTTTCCTGGTGATCACCCCTGTCAAAGACCTGACAGCAGAGACAGCAGCGAAGACGTTCCAAGCGTACTTCTGCAGACCCCATGGATACCTTGAGCAGGTACTGACTGACCAAGGCCCGTCCTTTGAGGCTGAGTTGTTCAAGGAGTTTTGTCATCTCTACGGGTGTAAAAAGATCTGAACTACACCGTACCATCCACAAACAAACGGTCTCTGCGAAAAGATGAACAACATCATCATCGACCTACTGAAGACCATACCACTTGAGGAGAGAAACCAGTGGCCAGACCTAGTACCTGATTTAGTGGATCTGTATAATCATATACCAGTCTGTTCCACCAACTGCACTCCGGCATATTTCATGCGGGCAAGGTCAGGAAAGCTGCCCATGGATTTGGAGCTTGGTGTTGTGGAGCCTGAAGCTGATATGACCACTGAGGACTGGGACACTACCAGACAAGAGCAGTACAGAAGAGTACAAGCTTGTGTCAAGGACAGTCTTACTCGGGTGAGAGAAAAAGAGGAAATTCAATATAACAAAAACGCACCCGCCGAACCTTTCACACCTGGTGAAACAGTACTAAAAAGAAAAAGACGCAACCACAAACTCGACGACCAATGGGAAAAAGACCCCTATACAGTGCTACCGTCAAAGTTTGACAACAAAAAGACATGCATAATTAGTTGTGATGGAGGAAAAACATCTGCTACAGTGTCCAGGGACCATTTAAAATTGTGTCCAGATGTACTGAAACCCCAAGATGAAGTGCCTCTCACAACCCAGGAAGAACCTAAAGAAACAGTGATACACACTGACCTAGGAGACTTCCCAGCGGATTGGCCTCAGATCGGAGGTGCAGTAATCATTCCAGTACTCCAATTCTATGAACAGCCAGAAAACCCTCCACAGCAAGTTGTACCTGTAAGTGCTGTAGAAGACCCAGCTCAGGAAGTATCCCCGGATGAAGGATCCCCGGCAGGAGCGGAGCAAGAGGGCCCAGCCAATGGTAGACTTGCCAGCCCAAGAGAGAGGTTAAGGCAGTTTTACAACATGGTTACACGTAGAACTGATAGTGTAACTGAGAATGTAGACACTGACACTCCATTAACCACAACACTACGCAGATCAGTACGCAGCAAAAGAGGTAAACCTCCTGATAGGTACACTGAGTAAAATAGTAAAATTTCAGAGAGTGTAGATAGTTACCCCTGGGGTATTGTGTATTAAATTGTAATGTACTGCATAACTGTTTATTGTCATGCATGCTTATCCATTTGTGCTTTTTCCTATTAATTCTTTATTTGCATAATGAACTGCGTGGCTGAGGACTGTGTGCAGCCCAAAAACTCTCTATGTATATAATTGCGCTCCCTGGAGTGCCCTTTTAGGTGACCTCAGAAGGAAAACCTGTCTGGAGTGGCTTTTGTGGAGGTCCAACTCTGGATCTTCATGCCCTGCAGCCACCCCAGGGCCTACGTAGAGGGTTTAGGACAGGTCCCTCAAAACCACCAAGTACTCTTCTACCTTGTGAGATGGGCATCCTGTATGGGAACCTCACCATAGGAGACTTGGATTCCTGAGGACACTCTGTATTTGTTTTGGTTATGCAACGTTTAAGATTCGTGCCTCCCATAAAGGGAAGAATGTTCATGTATTGCTTATATTTACCATTGTTACTGTTGTTATAAAATGTACTTCAGCCCGGGAGTACTGAGCTTAACTAGGGGGGAATGTGAAGCCCAGCTGTGCTTGGCATCACAGATCCTAGAAGGGTGTATTGAAGGATTCCTCCACAAGAGGCCCCCCTAACCATTCACACATCTCCACCTTCCACCTCAGACCACCAGAGGGAGCCCGTTAGGGAGATATATAAGGGAAGGTGGGGCCAGGCAGCAGTCAGTCTTGAGACTACAGTCTGTGTGAGTCTGTCAGAGTCTGGTTAGCAGTGAGTCCAGTGCAATCTGAGAAGAGTTACCTCAGAGGACAAAAGCCTGTTCCAGCTCCTGTATTCTATCCTGCAGTGGAGCTTATCCAGATCAAGACTCGGTGTGGCTCAGTGAGGTGAGCTGTAGGTGTGCCGGCGGCATAAGATCGGTGAACCGCGGCAAGCTGCCGTTTGTGTGAGTGGCCTATTGAGGGCTCGAGTAGGCCGAAGGCGAAGGAGTAGAGAGTTAGTACATTGGGGGCAGAGGAGCTTAACTGGCTCACCCCGAAGGAGAATCAGTTACCGGACACCGGGTCCGAAGTTTACTGGGATCTCCACGACCCAAGAGAAACCGGAATCCCTGGAGAACTACAGGTCCCAGGATCTCTAAAGTGCTGATACGTACCAGAGCCAGGAGACACATAGGCCCCGTAAGTCGGGAGCGTGTGACGCACCCCCTGGGCCATATTCTTTAGGGGGAATACCCGGAGCCGGATCAGATGGGAGTTGTAGTCGCCGAGTGGCTGTGACCCGGTCCGTGCCCAGGGTGTCAAGCTCAGTTGTATGTGGCAGTCCTACAGATGTTATTAAGTTCTTTATTGTCGACTACGCCACCCGTTGTATTGCGGTCACTATGGCCGCCGCTGCAGCAGGGTCCGCTGAGGCTGATGGTGTTGGTGCAGCTTTTGGTAGTATAACCCCCAACGGGTGGGGTATAGCCTCAGGGGGTCAGGTGCAGAGGATGGGGGTTGTGGTGGTGCAGCATAGATGTTAAGTGAAGACAGAGTCGGGTTGTGCAGTTTAGGGTATTTACTCACTGCTGATGTTCCGGTCACTCCAGCTTCAAGTGACCACCCGAGCCGTGCTGCGTCCACCAGGTCCTGGATTCAGCAAACCCCCAAACAAGTCCGGAGCGTGACCCTGAGCTCTCCTTCTGTCCTTTCCTCTGGCCGTCCCCACTAGTGATCCACCTAGGTCCAGCTCCCTCGGGCCTTCTGTTGGGAGACCCTTGGCCTTGGGTTCCCTGACCCTCCACGTGGTTTGCCTTCGGGGTGGATGTGGTGGGTGGCCGTGGCAGACGCTGCCCACGGCCTCCGGTCTCTGGCTAGGGTGTGCTTTTGCCCCCACCAGTTTGGGATCCGGTACCCTATTGCCGACTCTTCACCCGGGGATTGAATTTGGGTTCTCAGAGTCCTTTCTTTTTCCCCCTCTGGGTCTTTCCTTCTCTGCTCCACTCTCTCTCTGCAGGCTCATCTGGACCTCTGCTTCTTACTGACTCTGACAGACTGACCCTGATCTTAGATGGTGCCCACCTTAAATACTCCCTCTATGTGTGAGCTCAGGTGACCAGCACCCAATGAGCTCCTATCTTTACCCAGGCTGCTCCCCCTATCTGCCCCTACACTACTTGGGATGTACCACCCCCCTCCCACTCCAGCCAGGAACAGACTCGGTCGTACCTGCACATTTCTAAGTGGGAGTACCGTTGGTCTGTTCCTCGGAAATGGGATGTGTGTAGTGCATGCAGCCTACCGAGCTCAGGTCCACACTCCATCCTTACCCGGGAGTGGAATATCACACCTCTGGTTTGAGGTGCAATACCCCTGTAGCAGCCGAATCCTCAGGGTGCTACATTCCCCCCTGGTAAATCACAGCACGTCCTCGGGCTGTAAGAACAAAACACCACAAAACATACAAATTTTTTCATATAAACAACATAGTAAAGACATATAAAATATCATATATATATCAGAAAACTTTTCATATAAATAACATTCTCGTCGCCTCTGCTCCTCCTCCGGTCACTGTGCAACGTGTGACCGGGTAAAGTGCGACAGTCTTTTCTTGAAAAAACTCGTGGCTTTCCTGTAAAACCAGTAGGGAGCGCTTTAGGACGCGCAACTATATACAGGGGATATGGCCGCTCTCAGTCCTCGGCCAGGTATTAGGGAGGAATGACCGCTCTCAGTCCTCGGTCAGTGGGATTTAAGGGATAAACGGGTAAACAGTTCACACATGCTGGTCCCAACGGGGACTATATTATCAGCAGTAACAGTTCACTGTGCCCCGACGGGCAACTATATACAGCTTCTGCTTCGCTGTACTTAACGACGACGTCCTCCTGCTCTTTCTTTATGGTTACCTTTAACTTCAGACCCGTCCGGGTCCTCTTGTTCTTCCTCCTCACACCGCAGCTCTTCCTCCGTCAGGCGATGCACATGGAGGGCGTAGGGTCCTTTGGCACACTTGTGCCGGGTGAAGGTGACCTCGTCCCCGATGTAAAGGTCACGACCTCTGTGTCCCTCCGGTAGGTGGGATTCAACGTCTCTCCTGGTTACGAAGACGTCGCCTGGGGTGCGGTGGTCTCGGATGAAGCCCCACCCATGCTGCATGTTAAACTTGATCACAGTCCCGGTGGTGCGGGGACTATGCGCTGCACGGGGGTCTCTCCTGGCCCGGCTCTTCTGCTCCGCGCTCCTTATTTGAGCTTGCTGTTCCCGGACCCGCCTCTCTCTCCGCTCCCTCTCAAAGACCTCGAGTTGTTGGCGGCAGCACTCAGCACGCTCCGCTGCAGCTGCCCGAGTCTCCTGAGTGAACCCCATGAGATCTTCTCCGGTGGGGTCCCACTCAAATTGGGCCTCTTCTAGCGGGGGCGAGATCCTCTTTACGGGCTGTGGAGCCGGGATCAGGGGTGCACACATGGCCCCAGCCTTCCTCTGCCGTTCCAGTTCATGATATTCCTGGGGCCAGATGAAAGGCTGCCCATCCGGGCACGTGTGTTGGGTAAACAGGTCCTCTCCCAGGTGCGGCACTCTTGGTCTTATGGGCGCGGTGGTGTTAGCGCCCGGGTTGCCCGGGCCTTGCGGCCAGGCCTGGGGTATCTGGAAGGTGAAGGGCACCGTAAGGACGGCGGCGCCCTGGGCTACTTGGCCCTGCGACCAGGCCGGGGGCTCCGCGGAGGTAGGGGGCGCTGTTGGTATGGCGGCGCCCGGGGGTACTAGGCCTTGCGACCAGGCTGGTGGTACTTCCTGCTTGGTCACGCTCGGGGTCGAGGCGTGTGACGTCACAGGGGTCGCGGCTCCCGTTTGAGGCCTAGTCTGCGGCGGTGACGTTGCGGCGACGGGCACGGCAGGGGGTACTTCGGGCTCTGCGACGGGGAGCTGGGGCAGGCACGCGGTTTCTCGGCTCGGGGTAGTGACGTCCCCTTTACCTGCCTCCATTCGTTCGGCTCCCTTCTCGGCGCCGTCTCCGGCCTTCAGTCCTCCTGCGCCATCCTCAGAGGCGGTCTGTCTCCTCGTCTCGGGTGGCGTGCTCCGCTGACGGGTTTCGGTCTGCTGGGCCATCTCTCGGCTCCACTCCGCCAACGTCTCTCGTTGCACCCGGGCCATCCTCCGTGCGAGGCCCTCCAGCGCAGTCTGCGCACACTCCCGATCTCGGGGGAGCTGTGCCAAGACCTCCACTAAGCCTAGTGGGGTCGTTGCTTCTAGCAGGCTCCTGACCAACGGGTCGGTGCTGCTCTGCTCTCCTTCCGTTGTCTCCAGCAGGCTCCTGGCCAGCGGGCCGGTGCTGCTCTGCTCTTCTCCCATCTCCGGGTAAGCTTCTTCTCGACTCAGCTCTAGGCTTCTTGCCTCCGGGTGCGCTCTCTCCAGACTGCCCCAGGCGGCACCCATCTTTGCTCTCTTCTTCTCAGTCCTCCCACTTCGAGGGCGGTCCCGGGGCCACTTGGTGATTGTCAGCTCCAGGGGCAGTTCTTTCACGCTGACAGACACCTCTAGCATCACAGTCTCTGTTGGTGGGGGCGGTTTCCACTTTTGGCGCCATTTTCGGTCCTGGCCCACGATGGGAGGCGGCCTCTCACTACCCTCTGGCACGCCCATAATGGCGTCCGCTCTTCCAAGGCGGGAAACCTTTGGAAATGGCGGGAATCGTCTCCCAGTGGCGGGAAACTCTGCAGATGGCGGGAAAAAGCTGTTAATGGCGGACAACCGGCGGGAATCGACCTGTGATGGAGTCCGATGGCGGGGACCCTCCGGAACCGGCAGGAGACTTCTTTTTGAGGTAAACTCGTTCTTTTCTTCAGGCACGCAGTACCCGGGTGTTGCGGGCACGTAATCCTGCCGACTACGCCAAAGTTGACGCACCCCCTGGGCCATATTCTTTAGGGGGAATACCCGGAGCCGGATCAGATGGGAGTTGTAGTCGCCGAGTGGCTGTGACCCGGTCCGTGCCCAGGGTGTCAAGCTCAGTTGTATGTGGCAGTCCTACAGATGTTATTAAGTTCTTTATTGTCGACTACGCCACCCGTTGTATTGCGGTCACTATGGCCGCCGCTGCAGCAGGGTCCGCTGAGGCTGATGGTGTTGGTGCAGCTTTTGGTAGTATAACCCCCAACGGGTGGGGTATAGCCTCAGGGGGTCAGGTGCAGAGGATGGGGGTTGTGGTGGTGCAGCATAGATGTTAAGTGAAGACAGAGTCGGGTTGTGCAGTTTAGGGTATTTACTCACTGCTGATGTTCCGGTCACTCCAGCTTCAAGTGACCACCCGAGCCGTGCTGCGTCCACCAGGTCCTGGATTCAGCAAACCCCCAAACAAGTCCGGAGCGTGACCCTGAGCTCTCCTTCTGTCCTTTCCTCTGGCCGTCCCCACTAGTGATCCACCTAGGTCCAGCTCCCTCGGGCCTTCTGTTGGGAGACCCTTGGCCTTGGGTTCCCTGACCCTCCACGTGGTTTGCCTTCGGGGTGGATGTGGTGGGTGGCCGTGGCAGACGCTGCCCACGGCCTCCGGTCTCTGGCTAGGGTGTGCTTTTGCCCCCACCAGTTTGGGATCCGGTACCCTATTGCCGACTCTTCACCCGGGGATTGAATTTGGGTTCTCAGAGTCCTTTCTTTTTCCCCCTCTGGGTCTTTCCTTCTCTGCTCCACTCTCTCTCTGCAGGCTCATCTGGACCTCTGCTTCTTACTGACTCTGACAGACTGACCCTGATCTTAGATGGTGCCCACCTTAAATACTCCCTCTATGTGTGAGCTCAGGTGACCAGCACCCAATGAGCTTCTATCTTTACCCAGGCTGCTCCCCCTATCTGCCCCTACACTACTTGGGATGTACCACCCCCCTCCCACTCCAGCCAGGAACAGACTCGGTCGTACCTGCACATTTCTAAGTGGGAGTACCGTTGGTCTGTTCCTCGGAAATGGGATGTGTGTAGTGCATGCAGCCTACCGAGCTCAGGTCCACACTCCATCCTTACCCGGGAGTGGAATATCACACCTCTGGTTTGAGGTGCAATACCCCTGTAGCAGCCGAATCCTCAGGGTGCTACACGTGCACTCCAAGAGAAGGCCCTACCACAAGGTCAGCCAGCGCAGGACGGAGATAAAGTTAGGCCTAGCTCCAGGCAGGTCAGAAACTTACTACGCAGAAGCCAGAACCAGGAGGCCCAAAACCTGCTCATTGGGGAGGATCCGGACATGCACCCTTCACCCTACAGTGCTCTGGGGAGTGCCTGAAATTCCACCAGTAAAAGGTACTGAAGTGACTATCGTGTCCGTCCCTGTTCTTGCTCTGGCCCGGCGTAGTCTCTTGGTCCTGCATCCCCGTTCCTATACTGCCCTGAGGCCCAGCTCTACCTGTGGAGAGCTATACCATCCAGCTGCCTTATCATCAGCCTCAGTGGATTGCGCAGCGCTGGTGATCCTCACCAGAAGCCACAGGTGGCGTCACAAACTATTTCTTTTATAAACTTTACAAATATCAACCCCTTTTTAGGAGAGACCCCAGGGTACGGGCCCGGGAGCCGACCACCGCGACATCACTAACGGCCAGGCTAAAGGCCCGGGTACCGAGTTATACCTATCTTCCTCTGGGTGCTACACATGAATTTAGAAAGCAAGCAGGGAAGGAGGATGAGGAGGATGGGAGCTCACACACTTCAAATTGTAGACAGCTTCAGTTCGTTAGAGGAATTCACAAGGCGGGTGCCAGATCCACGGGTGATAACAGTCAAAATAGAAAAGTAGGAAAAGGATATTTTTCGGTACTGTCAGACAGATAATAAAAAAATATAAATCTTTATTGGAGAATCATTTTAAAAGGATAAAAACAAGGAAACCTGTCGCATTTCTGGTTTCTGTCGCGTTTCTGGCAAAAAAACACACCCTTAGTCACAGGAACCTATATTTTCAGTGCTGCAAATATCCTTTTCCTCCTTTTCTATGAATTTAGAAACGCTCATCATTTTGAGCAAATGAATCCTACCCATTAGGTTCAGTGATACTGTTCGTCTATTATGCGAGTTAAGATAGGAGGGAAGTTTAAATTATAAAGGATGGAAGGGGTTTTGCCTATCTTTATGCCTAGGTACTGTATATTTTTCGGATGTATGTGTAGAAAGGGCCGGTAGATGACATTTTGTCTAATACTTGATCTAGCTAATTCCATCTTACATTATTGAAGGCCTTTTCATCATCTATTGTTAATAGAGCAGGAGTCTCATTTAGGTTATGTCTTAGCTTTACCCTGCCTGGTGGTAAAAGTATCTTCCTGATATTTAGTGTTGATGATCGTCCCTTGACAAAACCTGCTTGTGAAGGGGATAATGATGGCAAGACGGTCGGCCATTATTTTGGATAGGATCTTAATGTCAAGGTTAATGAGTGATATTGTCCTGTAAGATCCTGAGGATAGAGGGTATTTTCCTTGCATTGTATCTGTCAGGTCCAGCAGCACAAGGGCATGATCAGATATTAAACTGGATTAAAACTGATCGGAGTTTACACATTATAGACCTTGAGACAAAAAAGTAATCAATTCTGGACCATGAATCTCTGGCATATGATAAGTGTGTGACCTCTCTGTCTTGAGTATGTAGATGTCTCCAGCCATCATGTAGGTCACTAGAGTTTAGTAAAGGAGGGAGTGCTCTATCATGACCCCGTGGTGTTTGAGGTAATCCCCTAAGGTACTTTCTATCTTCCGGGACACAGACTTCTGAGTTAAAGTCTCCTCCCAAGATTTTATTGAGCTTGGAGTCTTCTAGTAACGTTATTTCTAGTTGATTGAAAAAAAGTTTTGTTGTTTTCGTTCAGGGCATATATATTATATATCTTGAAGACTTCACCGGGGGTAGATAAAGTGATGGTGTGAAGTCTACCCTCCCCATTCCCATATGTATTTAGTACTTGATATTCTAGATTTTTGTTTGGTCATGTTAAGACTCCCCAGAGTCTTAGAAGGTGAATCATAGACTCCCCTACCTCAACAGCCTGAACATCCTCTGGAAGTCAACCTCTTCAAGAGGAGTTTATATCAGGTTTGAGACGATTGAGATGTTGTAAAATCATTAAGCGCTTTTGAGGGGAGCGCAACCCTCTAACATTACAAGTTGATTGACTCCCAGAGGGAGTTTATATCACAGTACATCCGGGCAATATATACATCTGGTATAGACATATTTTTGCACAGAAGAGTAATATTAGGGAGATATTACAATCATTCTGTTATAAACATGTTAAATAACAGATAACATTAAAGAATAATTAATAGCTTCAAAGAGAAGCCACCAAAACCATGAAAAAGGTATTTTCAAATGTATTTTCCATGTCTCTGGAATCCCATGCCCCTATATTGAGGTGCAGAGAGAGAGTGATCGCTGGTGACCAAATATAGGAATGATGGTTAACTCTCAATGTAAAGTAACAGGAGAGCGAGTAGAAAAAAATGAACCAAAAAAAAAAAACACATTCTTCCCCCTACGATATCCCTCTGATATCTCTTAACTTCTTTGTAGGCACCATTTGATAAAACTTTCTATTTGGTCTTAGCATAAGAGGGTTTCTCTTGGTGTCAGTACCTCTTACCTTAGAATAAGAGATATGTAAGATAATGTTGATGTCCGTTTTGAGGGATTTTTCAGCCTCTGGCTTTGCCTCTGGTCTCTCGTTTTGTGGTGGGTGCTTTTCTGGTGTCTTCATTGGACCACCTATGCATCTGTTGGAATGCATGGTCTTGTGTGGGGGATCCTTCTGGCCTGTGTGGGCTGGTAAGGCATTCGGTGTAACGTTCAGCTTCTCTGGGATTTGTGAAGAAGCAAAAGGTCCCATCTTGGTGGCGTATATGTAAGGTTCCTGGATATCGGGTATTTTTCCTATGCAGTGTTGAGCAGATGGTAGTAAAAGATCTGCGTGGCCTGGTTACTTCAGCTGAGAAGTTCTCAAAAAGGAGTAGTCATGTTCCTCTAATCACCAGAAGTTGTTTAAGTCGTCGGTAGGCCTGTATTATGTCATTTTTGTCACTAAAGTCTAGGTATTGTTATCACTTGCTTTGGGCGCCTGTTATCATCTTTTTCAGAGTCCCTTTTTGGGGGAACTATGTGGTGCACCCTTTCAATCCTTTGACCACCCAGGATGTTGAGAGCTTTAGGAATAGCAGACTCACATGCGTTTCGCAGTTCCCCAAAAGGAAATGATTCTGGCAGTCTGACAATACGGAGGATGCTCCTTCTGGACTGGTTTTCTAGGTCATCTATGCGATCTCTGAGGACGAAATTTTTGTTAGAAAGCTGAGATATGGTTGTATGGTCTGTGTGTGCGTCATCTTCTGTGGTAGAGATCGTGGCCTCTATTGCATTCACTTATTCGGCAGTTTCATTTAATTGCTCTTTAATTGCATGTAATATCAAGGCAATGGACTCTTTTACTGTGAGCAATATTTCAAGTAATCTATGCAACAAGTAGAAAAATGAATAGCAGCAATCACCAAGTCCTTTGGCTAAAACTCCTTTATTCCATAGTATTCTGGACAATCAGGGGAGACATGTTGGGAGACGAGAGGATGATGGCCGTTTCGCATCTTACAAACACTTCTACGGGACCAAGTTTGGACCCGTAGAAGCGTTTGTAAGATGCAAAACGGCCGTCGTCTTCTCGTTGTGAGTTCATAGAGCTGGTGGTTTCCGAGTCCATATTCATCTACTGGAGGTTTTCTCCGTCTGGTGGCTAAGTGTCGCGAAAGGCTGGAAGCGGTGGCGCCATGTTTTTCCTGTGTTGCGCAGATACAGGCAGAGACTCACTGGATTTTGACCCACTACGCAGTAGATAATGGTCCATCCGGATTGTTAATTCTTTGGTTCGGGTGTCTGAAGTACTTGTTACTGTATGTAGTGAGGTGCATGACAGATCAGCGAGGGTCGCAGGAGCCCAGAGAGACAGGTCCTTACATGATCAGCGCAGGAACCGGAAGTACAAGTTTGTGGGTTTTTTTACATTTTTTAGATTTTTTTTTTACATTTTTAAAAGTTGGATGGACCTTGAGGTCCTAAGTAGAAAAAATGAAGAATGAAAACATAATATGAGCTGAGCATGTTAGGATGGTAAATCTTAAACATGGAGATATCAGTGGGGGGGGAGTGGATACCCACTCAGCACCTTCCCCCTCTGAGCTCAAGTCAACTGATCACTGCCACCACTCGATTCTGGATGTGTATCGCCGCTTATGTCAACTTTTTGAAATTATTTTATTATTATATTGCAAGATATTTTTTAGGCTTTGTGCATTGCTATCATTTGAAGATTTTTTTTTCTTAAAAAAGTTCTCTGAATTCATCTTACTGCTATAAAGGATAATTGGAGTTACATTAAAAGAAAAACTCTGTTATATTGGTCGGTAAAGTGGTTTTCTTTTGTGGACAAGCCAATCTATGGGGAAACCTGGCTATAATTTCCCTATAGCGCCAATACCAGGTAAATGAAAAATTACTCTGTTGGGCCCGGTCACGTCAATAGGTTTTCTGCGTAATGCAGGACAGGACGGGTCCTCCAGAGAGAAAAACGCTCTTTGTTACTGCGCTCAACTATGAAAATGAAATTAGGACTTTGGACAGATTACTCCCCCACCCGTATTAAAGGGTAGCTCCACTACTGACCTATCTTAAGGGACATCCTCCCCAATGTGAATGAATAGGAGCGGATCTGCATTACCCAGCAGCGGCCACTACACAGCCGTCAGAACTACACTGTCAAGCTAAGCAACCGCTAAAATCTAGCTGCCGCCGGAACCGAGGACTGCCTATAGGTGGGGGGCCAGATGTCAGACGCCTACCAAACTAATAATGATAGAAAAGCAAAAAAAAAAATGTGTACTACTGACCTATCTTAAAGGACATCCGCCCCTATGTGAACGAATAGGAGCGGATCTGCAGTACCCAGCAGTGGCCACTACACAGCCGATGGAGATACACTATCAAGCTAAGCTACCGCTAACATCTATCTACCGCCGCGACCGACAACTGCCGATAGGTGGGGTGCCAGATATCGGACCCCTACCGAACTAATAATAATAGAAAAGTAAAAAAAAAAAGTGTAAAAAAAAAAATTAAAGTAATGAAGCTACCCTTTAAATCAATTTCCTTGACAGGATGTATGAAAATACCGTCGTTTTTTGCTTGTTTTGTTTTAAACACAACAAATCTTCAAAAACGTCTATATGACAAATAATCCCATCAGAGCACTAAACCTAAAGCTGCTGACGGAAGGGATTACCACTGATCAAGCAGAATTTGCTGCTAAATTTGTCACTTTTTTTGACTCAATGGGCCTGGAGAGCAATGTTATTGTTGTCCATTACAATCTCCAGGAGGAGTCATTTCTGAGAAAGTTTTACTAAGTCATACATTAATTCCCCAAATTAAAGTGTTTTCTTTAATTACCGCTGTACTGTATGGCAAAGAATTAATAGAAAAAGGGAACAGACTGCGGCTCTGGGTTCCCTTTAGCTCTAAAAAAACAGAAACTAATAATTTGCTGTTGCAGCAGTTTCCATATTGACATCAAATCGCCAAATTTTTTGCTATTGTTGCAAAGCTGTGCCTCTCCTCTGTTGTGTTATTGAATATATTAATTGATTGCATCAGTTATTGTGAGCCAGTAAATCCCTTTATGACCCCAAAGTGCTGCTCCAGCTGTGAGTAATCGCATATTAAAGTTGTAACTGGAAGTGCACAATGCAGCAGGTCCATGGAACTGTACCAGGTTTAGAGGACCAGCTCCCCAAACCAGGGACACTGTGTAGAAACGTCCTAAAAAGCATTTTATCTTCTTTGCAGAAGACCAGCAAACACTCTACAAGAAACATCAGGTACTTACCATATAGTGAAGCACCCCACTCACACATTATGGCGCGTTCATTGTTTTCCTCTCCAGCTCCTCGATCCATGATCTTCATCCTGCATCTGGAAATTTCCAGTTAATTGGGAAATTACCATTATTTTTTCATTTGATTTCTTATAACTTGTTAAATTATCGTAAAAAAAAAAGAAACATAGCTTGCAAATCATAAACCAAAACAATCACAATATTTTTCGCTGGATTTTGACAGGTTTCAGATGGACATAAAGTTTCTGCCACAAAACCCGTATCTGTAGCCTCCGTTCTTCTGAAAACTTAGAAAAAGCCTTATGGGTCAAATAATTGCAGCCATAATACAAATTTGCAGCCGAAATATGAGAACCCGACTTAAAGGCAACGTTCTCCTTCACACAGAACTTTTTATTGTTTTTTGCTTCCTACATGCAAGCAACGCTTTACATAGAATCTGTAAACAGCAAAAATTTGCTTCAAATTGGCAAGGAAATTCAATTTGCTTCCAAATCCTGAAGCATAAAAAACATAAGTAAAGAAAAAATGTATAAAAATATACTTGCTTTTCATCATGTCCCACCATGAAACCCTGCGTTAGTGGGGTCCTCTTTTTCTTCGGTCTGATCTCTCCTGGGCAGTCTTCAGCGTCTCCGGGACACAGTCAGCTCAGGAAACAGCAAAGATGGGAAGATCTGAAAGACTGAGAAGAAGACCTAGTGAAGACCACAACGGTGACTGAAGAAGTCAAGTGTGGGCCAGCACTTGACCCCCCACCAATCAGGCCTTCTGGCACAGACAGCAGGAAAAAAAAACAACCCTATTTTCAAATCTTTTAACCCTGTCACTCCCACCCTCTAAATTTGTCATGAGGCCTGTCCACCTTAGGGGTTCCCTGGCCTTTCTTTTACTGGTAATGTCATGGGGCACTGAGAGAGCTGGGGGAACTGTGACCGAATAAAAGGCTGGAAGAGTTGGAAAAATAATGGCGGCTCTGTCTGCATACAACACAGTAATTTCTGAGCCTTACAATAGTATGGGAAAACTGACTGTGACTGGCATTGTTATAGGTGCACTGTGATGGATGCACTGTGACTGGCAATGTTAAGGGGGAATGTTGACTGGCATTTTTATGGGTGCACTGTGACTGGCATTTTTATGGGTGCATCATGACTGGCAATGTTATGGGTGCACTTACTGTGACTGGGATTGTTATGGAGACACTTATGAACAGTCAGAATGGCACTTTGACCATACATACGGATTATATCTCGATTCATTGTCTATAGGGCTGCTGTAAAAAGCCAAGATCTGTGCTCAGCTTTCTCCAACAGTCCCATGGACAATGCATGTAGCGGGCATGCGTGGCCTCGGCTCCATTCTCCGGGGCATTTCCAGGAGCAGTTATTGGGATGGTGGAACTTTCAATGTCAGGAAAAGCATAAAATAAAATTGAAAATCTGATTACACGTGGCAAATGTAGTATCCTTATTCCGGCTGCACTCCTCAGGAAAGAACCCCTCTGCGTTTGTGTGGCCGCCATAGCCTCAGACTTCACTATGCAGAAAGTTCTTATAAAGTCTGAGATCTCCTCTCCGCTCTTCCAAGAAACAGATAGGGTCGACCACTCCTTTGGAGGATGAGGAGGGGATGATGTAGGGATTGAAAGAACCCCAAAAATATAATCCCTTATGTCATTCCCCACATTCTTAATCCCTACATGGTATCACTTTTGGCAGGAGTGTTCCTTTAAGGATTGTTATACACCTACACAATAGTGGTGCAGGGTCCGTTAATGTCAGATCCCAGCCCATTGTAGTTTACAGACCTGAGGGATTTTTCTCCGTAACAGAAAAGAGGAACAAATGTGATGCTCCGAAAGTGAAATTGAGGAAGATTGTGGAAAGGTCAGAGGTGAGATCTGCGCAGTGAGTCCTACCTGCCAGATTGTGTCCATGCACAGAGATGCTTCCATTATTTTTTTCTTTTAGAACGTCTGCGGCAATGAATTGGAAAATACCTGAAATACAACACGTATTTGTGAAGACATGGAGGTCAGTGGTTGCTCTTGTCCGCTGGCCCGGCTGACTTTAGAAAGTCCGCATAGACCAGGGCTCATACCACTAAACACCGCTCTCTTTTACCGTGGGCAGAATACTACTCAGACAACACAGGGTGAGGGTATAACAGTGTGGCAATACTTAATTGAACCACCAATATGGAAAAAAAAACATCTAGAACAGTCCCAGCAAATACACAAGATGGTGCAAATTACAGAGTCTCACCCTTCTGCTGACTCGCCAGGATTAGAGCAGCTGCGACTTCGGGGCTTCCAAGGCTGACTAAACCCACCAGTGGCATCCTTCTTTTGGCAGACACCCACAGAGACGAGGTAACGACAAGCTTAGGAAGCTGACAGTCCATTGAGGTACATGACCAGGTGACCAGAGGGTCCCAACCTGGCTTCTCCGAACGTCTCCGTGGGGCAAGGTTGCCGGAGGGTCCCAACCTGCCTTCTCCAACCATCTCACTGGGTTCAGTGATGGTCAATGGAGCAGATCTGTATTCATCCAGCTAGGGCCATGGTACCTTAGACTGGCATCCTGTAGAATGTCAAATCTGTGTCACTCTTGATGGAGCCACGGTGTCCTAGCTGCTGTTCTGTAGAGTCTCTCTGCAGAAGGATCAAGATCCTTTTTATACCCACATCTATGGTTCAGGCCATCATCAGCAGGTCAAGGGGAAGGTGGGATGAGAATAACTCTCCTTGTTTGATTATTTAATCAATCAGCATAGTTTGGCCTTCACTGTTTTATAGGTCAACAAGCTACATGGACTTATACAATGGGTAATCAACATATTAGCAAACAGCGTCCCTGTCCTCCAAGAACAGCATTATAATAAACCGTAGGAGCTGATATAAGAGGTAAACAGCAGCCATTCAATAATTCACAAACATCAATTCAAGAGTCAATGTTCAGACAATAGTCTTTGTTTCTTGACCCACTGAAAATATACGTCTGGCATAATTAAGATTATTTACAAATTATATTAATAAACATTTTTAACAGTGTAGTACTACCTTAAAGGCTTTTTTCCATATTTTCATAAAAGGATATTGTCGGATAGTGCTTGTAATTACCAGCAATTTTGTAATTTACTGCTTATTAAAAATTTCAGCCGTTCTTAAGATATTAACACTTTTCTTTTGTTTACAGCTTGTTGACTTGAAAACTGGCCACCACTGCTAGACAAGCAGAACATGCACAGTATCGATAATATCCGTCTATAAAGATGGTAATAAATAACCCTTTAAAGGGTCACGCTATAGAAATTGGTGCATTACAAATAAAATTCCTTCATATCAGAATCTAATGTTTTAGAAATACTGGTAGTCGGACATGATTTCGAGATTACAATTTTTACTCCCCTTCTTCCAACACTGCGGCTTGTTTTTTTGTGGGACGAGTTGTAGTTTTGAATAAAACCATTTACTTTACCATATCATGTACTAAAAACAACCAAGTATAAAATTCCAAGTGTGATGAAATGGGGAAAAAAAATGCAAAGTCTGCCAGTGTTTTGGGATTCATTTTTATAGCGTTCCTTGTGCTATAAAAATAGTTTTTTATTATTATTTAGTATCTTTAAAAGATTCTGAAAAAATGTCTTTGTGTCACCATTTTCTGAGACTTTTTTAGTTTTTCTTGTGTGGATGGAACTGTATGTGGGCTATTTCTTTATATGAAGCGTTGTAGAATTCATTGATGCTATTTTGGGTAACTTAGGACATTTTTTGCATTTTTATGCATTTTTCAGGAGGAGTTTCAGCACCCAATAAACTTTAATTTTGTAGCCTCATTTTTTTTTTCTTTCATTTTTTTAATATATTTAAAACTTTTTTCTTATTTTACCCTGCTGTCACGATTCCTCCTCTCAGTGTGGGGAGTGGCAGCTCAGTCATCCAATCTGGGGCAGGAGCGTGCTGAGCTGTCAGTGTGGTGAGTGACAGTCCAGTCGCCAAATCAGGGCCGGGCTTGCTGGGCTTCCTACAGGTGTTTCCTGTTCAGTATGATTCAAAAGCTATTTAGCTGGCTGCCTGCCTCTAATCTCTGCCAGTTCTGGCTCTGCTCAGTTTGGTGTATGTTTGCTCTGTGCTGTGAGTTCTAGTATTTTGATCTTTGTTGTTCGACCTTGGATTTGCCTTTGATCCGTTTGCCTAGCCCCTTTGTTTTGATCCGCTACCTTCTTGGAATTCTGACCCCAGACTGTGACCTGACCTTTCCAAAGCTTGCTATCTCTCAGCTCTCATCTCTGGATATGTTAAGCCAATCTCGATAGCACGCTCTAGTACCGACTGAAGCTGCTGGAGGGTGAGCCGGTTAAACTTTTTTCCTTGTCTTACTAGTCAAAGGGTTCATACAACGCACTCTATGGTTACAGTATATACCGATTAGCCAAGAAATTTTTGAAGGAGGACCTGATCATAATGATTGATGCCAATTGTCAAATCTATATAGTTTATATTTATTCTTCCCAAAAGATCTGGAATAAACTTTGACATTTTGGTTCAGGAAAACTACGCGATTGTCTACTAAAATTTCAGGAAGTGGTAAAAAATCACATTACCCTTAGGTTTGATGGTAAATCTCAGATTTAGTAAGGAGAATTAATACAAACTAAGTAAATTAAACTGAAAGATATTATATAAAGGCGTAGTATAATATAATAACATAAATAAGAGAATAGAGAAGTTCTATGACGGTTCTGTACATCACACCCAAATAAACGTTATTGACGTGGTCATAGGTAGTCCTTGCTCTTAGGACATGCTAAAAAGTTTTTTTTTTTTTTAAAGGTAACAAATAAAATAAAATAAATACAACAAATAGCATAAAAAATAAAAAAAGAGGAAAAGAGTTATATTGGAAATTGGGAATAAGAAGATAATTTGGATGCAAAAGTATCCAGCATTCTGATCCAAATGAAGGATAAGAAACTAGTGAAATTAAGAGTCAGAAATCGAACTATGCTGTCCTGCTCCTCTGCTTTTACTGTCCTCCTTGGCCAATCAGAGACATGGATGGATGACAGAAAATGGAGGCATGGTGGACAACAGATAACAGAGACACAGCCAGACAACAGATAACAGAGCCATGCTGGGTGACAGATATGAGAAAAAAATATATAATATTGTGGAAACAACAGAGACATGGCCAGACAACAGATAACAGAGACATTGCTGGATGACCGATAATTGAGACACAGCTGCACAACAGATAACGGAGACACATCCGGCGGACAGATAACAGAGATCTGGCTGCACAAAAAATAACAGATATATGGCCCGACGACCGATAACGGAGACATGCCTAGATAACAGATATGGCTGGTCAACAGATAATGGAGATATGGCTGAACGACAGACAACGGAGACACGCCTGAATGACAGATAACAGAGATCTGGCCATACAACAGATAACAGAGACATGGCTGCACAAAAAATAACAGAGATATGGCCCAACGACCGATAACGGAGACATGCCTACACATCAGATAACAGATATGGCTGGTCAATAGATAATGGAGATGTGGCTGAACGGCAGACAACGGAGACACGGCTGGATGACAGATAACGGAGACATGGCTGGATGACAGATAATGGAGACATTACCGGACAACAGAGACATGATTGGATGATAGGCAATGGAGACTGGCCGGATGACATATAAAAGAGACACGGCTGGATAACAGATAACAGAGATTACAACGAGGGAAATCTGAGCTATCGCCCGGGGCCCAAGGCTTCGGAGGATTCATGGCCAAATTGCCCTCATTATAACGTTTTTGTGCACCACCGATGTGGTGCTCATATCCCGGCAGGCAGGGGTGGGCCGGGGGGCGCCAGGCCACTCCTCCAGAAGCTGTGTACTGCCGTCTGCTTCTTATTCGGCTGGGCCAGCACTGCACCTTTAAACTTGTTTGTGTGCTGGCCCGGCCGCGTCACAGCTAGCAGACACAGCCCTATGCGCGGCCTTGTCTGCTAAAGTGACATCACACAGTGTGCCCTGCACTGTTTCTTCACCCCGAAGAGGAGCTGAACGGGATCCAAGCCGGGGAAGGGTGAGTGACATGTGCGTGTGTGACACAATGTGCATATATGATTGTGTTTATCTATTTATGTCTGTGATATGTCTGTTATATATGTATTTTTGTGTGTGTCTTCAAATATGTTAATGTCTGTATGTGTCTTTGTATATGTCTGTATATGTTTGTGTGTGTGCACATTTCTGTGACCTGTATATGTGCAAGTCTGCATGTGTATGCATGATTGCATGTGTACATGTGTGTGACTTCATATGCATGACCGTGTGTGTACGACTGTGTGCATACCTGCTGGTGTCTGATTGCGTGTGTGCATGACTGCGTGTGTGTGTACAAGACTGTGTGTGTGCGTGACTGCATGCATGACTGCATAAGTGACTGCGTGTGTGTACAAGACTGCGTGTGTGCGTCACTGCGTGTGTACGAGACTGCATGTGTGCGTCACTGCATGTGTGCGTTACTGCATGTGTGTGACTGCATGTGCGTGCATGCGTGAGTGAGTGAGTGAGTGAGTGTGTGTGTGTCTACATGTGCGAGTGGGACAGTTTACAAAAAACAGATGTATATCCGCGGATTATCAATAACTAGCTAACAAATTTATCTGTGGCGCCCAACTGCGCTTGGTACCACAGATCCTAGAGGGTTGCATAGAAGGATTCCTCCACAAGAGGCCCCCACAGCATACACACACCTCCACCTTCCACCTCAGACCACCAGAGGGAGCCCGTTAGGGATATAAATAGGGAAGGTGGAGCTAGGCAGTTCAATTCCTAGCCTGCTAGAGTACAGAGCAGCTAGGGAGTTCCTGCTCAGACACAGAAGGAGTCAGTGCAGTCGAGCCAGAGCCCAGCAGTTCCTGCAGAAAGAGTTCAGTACAGTCTGTAGAGTGAGTCCAGACTAGAACTCACAGAGCTCAGGATAGAGAGCTAGGAGTGTGCCGACGCTCTGAGAGCGGCGAAGAAGAGCAGCGTCCCGGCTGAAGTGTGTGTAGCCTACTGAGGGCCCGAGCGGGGCTGAAGGCGAGTGGAAAGTGAGTAACATAGGGGGCAGAGGAGCTTAACCAGCTCACCCCGAAGCATATACCGGACACCGGGTCCGAGAGTCTACGTGGATCTTCATGACCAGTAGAAAACAACCAGAACCCCTAGCGAACTATATGTCCCAGGATCACCAAAAGCTGATACGTACAAGGGTCAGGAATCACGGAGACCCCAAAGAATAGGGAGAGTGATCTCCAACAGAAGGCCCTATCACCAAGTCAGCAGGTGCAGAACAGAAACCAAGTTAGGCCTAGCTCCAGGCAGGTCAGAAACTTACTAAATAGGCAAGAGACAGGAGGCCCTACACCCACTCACTGGGGAGAATCCGGACATGCACCCTTCACCATACAGTGCTCCGAGACGTGCCTGAATTTCCATCAGTAAAAGGTACTGAAGTGACTATCGTGTCTGTCCCTGTTCTTGCTCTGACCCGGCTGGGTCTCGCCTGTCCTGCATCCCCCTCTCCGTACGCTGCCCTGAGGCCTAGCTCCACCTGTGGGGAGCTATCCCATCGAGCTGCCTTATCACAGGCCTCTGTGGACTGCCGCAGCGCTGGTGATTCTCACCAGAAACCGCAGGTGGCGTCACGTACTTTCATAAACTTAACAAACAATCCCCTTTTAAAAGCTGACCCCAGGGTACGGGCCCGGGAGCCAACCACCGCGACATCCCCAAGGCCAGGCAAAGGCCCGGGTACCGAGTCGTCCCCATCCCCCTGGGCGAGTCATATCCACTTAATAATTCAAAATATATTCAATTTAGAGTAAAACCAAAGAGCTGTGTGGGGGCTCATACTGTATCTAGGAGGCTATGTGGGGGCTCATACTCTATATAGGGGGCTATGTGGGGACTCATACTGTATATAGGAGGTTATGTGGGGGCTCATACTGTATCTAGGAGGCTATGTGGGGGCGCATACTGTATCTAGCAGGCTATGTGGGGGCTCATACTGTATCTAGGAGGTTATGTGGGGGCTCATACTGTATCTAGGAGGCTATGTGGGGGCTCATACTGTACACTAGTGGCCAAAATTGAGGCAACACCCTCAAGATTTATGAATCTACCAGTTTGTGTAAATCAGATGGTGTGATGATATGAAGCCATGATTTGATGATGGCTGCAATGAGTTCCCGCTGTTTTGACACCGCTCTTTTGAGCCGTGCCCAGAGATTCTCAATAAGATTTAGATCTGGGCTGTTTCCTGGCCAATTCAATAGCTGGACATTTATGTCCTTGAACCAAGAGAGACATTTTTTAGCTGTATGGCATGGGGCTCCATCTTGCTGAAAAATAAACGGTATCCTTCACCAAATACATCACATGTCGAAGGAATGAGTTTAGGCTGAACGACTTCCTTGATGTACTTTTCAGCTTTAACTGTTCCTTCAATTACCAGCGGCCGACCACCTGCATCTCTGGACACGCAGCCCCCTACCATAACACTCAGAGGAGGCTTCATGGTGGGTACTGTACACTCAGGCAAGTAATCCTCTCCAGGTCATCATCGAACGTAGCGGACACCGTCGCTGCCGAAGATGGATATGCGTGTCTCATCGCTCCATAAAACATTTCTCCATTTTTCAATGGTCCATTTAGACTGTTCTTTGGCCCACTGAAGATGTTTCTGACGCTGTGAGGCAATCAAAAATTGGCTTTTTACGTGGTATTCTGGCTCTTAACCCCGCATTTACCAACCGTCGTCGAACCGTCCGATCGGACACTGTCAATTTTGTCTTGACAAGCTCCTTGTTGATGTCAACAGCAGTTGATTTCCTGTTATTTAGGGAGATTCTAACAATTCTTCTATCAGTTTGAGGAGTTGCAGCCTTCTTCCTTCCTGTACCTGGTTTATTCTTTATCGAAGCAGTCTCTTGAAACCGCTTACACACTTTGAGAACGCTGGCCAGTGAGATCCCTTTTCCAATTTCCCGGTAACTGTACCCTTCTTAAAGTAACAACTTTGGCTCTCTTCTTAGGTGACCACTCCCGTCTAATACTGCTGGCACAATATCAGTCTTAAATCACACCCAAGTCACTATAAACAAACATAGAATACATATCGCAGAAGAGGGAGTGTGTTCAAGTAAGTACGTCAGTGAAAACTTTCATTAAATATTGGTGATGTTGAAAAACTGCAGGTGTTGACTCAATTTTGGCCATAAGTGTACAGTGCTGGCCAAAAGTATTGGCACCCCTGCAATTCTGTCAGATAATACTCAGTTTCTTCCTGAAAATGATTGCAATCACAAATTCTTTGGTCTTATTCTCTTCATTTAATTTGCTTTCAAGGAAAAAAACACAAAAGAGAATGAAGCAAAAATCAAATCATTGATCATTTCACACAAAACTCCAAAAATGGGCCAGACAAAAGTATTGGCACCCTCAGCCTAATACTTGGTTGCACAACCTTTAGCCAAAATAACTGCGAACAACCGCTTCCGGTAACCATCAATGAGTTTCTTACAATGCTCTGCTGGAATTGTAGACCATTCTTCTTTGGCAAACTGCTCCCGGTCCCTGATATTTGAAGGGTGCCTTCTCCAAACTGCCATTTTGAGATCTCTCCACAGGTGTTCTATGGGATTCAGGTCTGGACTCATTGCTGGCCACCTTAGAAGTCTCCAGTGCTTTCTCTCAAACCATTTTATAGTGCTTTTGGAAGTGTGTTTTGGGTCATTGTCCTGCTGGAAGACCCATGACCTCTGAGGGAGACCCAGCTTTCTCACACTGGGCCCTACATTATGCTGCAAAATTTGTTGGTAGTCTTCAGACTTCATAATGCCATGCACACGGTCAAGCAGTCCAGTGCCAGAGGCAGCAAAGCAACCCCAAAACATCAGGGAACCTCCGCCATGTTTGACTGTAGGGACCGTGTTCTTTTCTTTGAATGCCTCTTTTTTTTTCCTGTACACTCTATGTTGATGCTTTTTCCCAAAAAGCTCTACTTTTGTCTCATCTGACCAGAGAACATTCTTCCAAAACGTTTTAGGCTTTCTCAGGTAAGTTTTGGCAAACTACAGCCTGGCTTTTTTATGTCTCGGGGTAAGAAGTGGGGTCTTCCTGGGTATCCTACCATACAGTCCCTTTTCATTCAGACGCCGACGGATAGTACGGGTTGACACTGTTGTACCCTCGGACTGCAGAGCAGCTTGAACTTGTTTGGATGTTAGTCGAGGTTCTTTATCCACCATCCGCACAATCTTGCGTTGAAATCTCTCGTCAATTTTTCTTTTCCGTCCACATCTAGGGAGGTTAGCCACAGTGCCATGGGCTTTAAACTTCTTGATGACACTGCGCACGGAAGACACAGGAACATTCAGGTCTTTGGAGATGGATTTGTAGCCTTGAGATTGCTCATGCTTCCTCACAATTTGGTTTCTCAAGTCCTCAGACAGTTCTTTGGTCTTCTTTCTTTTCTCCATGCTCAATGTGGTACACACAAGGACACAGGACAGAGGTTGAGTCAACTTTAATCCATGTTAACTGGCTGCAAGTGTGATTTAGTTATTGCCAACACCTGTTAGGTGCCACAGGTCAGTTACAGGTGCTGTTAATTACACGAATTAGAGAAGCATCACATGATTTTTCAAAGGGTGCCAATACTTTTGTCCACCCCCTTTTTTAGGTTTGGTGTGGAATTATATACAATTTGGCTTTAGGACAATTCTTTTTGTGTTTTTTCATCGAAGACAAATTAAATGAAGAGAATAATACCAAAGAATTTGTGATTGCAATCATTTTCAGGAAGAAACTGAGTATTATCTGACAGAATTGCAGGGGTGCCAATACTTTTGGCCAGCACAGTATATAGGAGGCTATGTGGGGGCTCATACTGTATTTAGGAGGCTATGTGGGGGCTCATACTGTATCTAGGAGGCTATGTGGGGACTCATACTGTATCTATGAGGCTATGGGGGGCTCATACTGTATCTAGGAGGCTATGTGGGGCTCATAGTGTATCTAGGAGACTATGCGGGGGCTCATACTGTATCTAGGAGGCCATGTGGGGGCTCATACTCTATATAGGAGGCTATGTGGGGACTCATACTGTATATAGGAGGCTTTGTGAGGGCTCATACTGTGTACAGGAGGCTATGCTACAAAAAGAAGCAGTATGTATCAGGTGTGCATTTAAATGCATCCACAGGTGTGTCTCTAATTAACTCAGATGTTGCCAAAAAATCTATCAGAAGCTTCCAAACACATGACATCATTATATGGGCAGTCGAGAATTGTTTAAAGGCATAGTAATCTTAGTGTATGTAAACTTTTGACTTTGCAGTTAAAAATAAAAATGCCTTAAAACATTCTCTCTCTCATTATTCTGGGATTTGGCAAATATTAAAAATGATGGTAATCCTAATTGACCTTAAATTGGAAACGTTTATTCTGATTTCATGAGAAAAACATGCATATGTGTCTTTTTATAGAGTGTATGTAAACTTCTGGTTTCAACTGTATTAGTACGTCCAAGGTCGCATCCCCCTCTTTGGTGCAGGCTGCGGCGCTGAGGCTGCACCTTTCTGGGGAGATGACAGTGTAGCGCCCCGAGGGTTCGGTCGCTACAGAGGTGTTGCATTTCACCCAGAGGTGTGATATCTCACTTCCAGGTAAGGATGGAGTGTGGCTCAGGACCCTAACACCCACATGCATTACACCACATTTCCGGGGGACAGGACGACAATGCTCCCGGGTGTGAGCACAACTGCCCCTGTCCCTGGCTGGAGTGGGAGGAGGGAACACCTAGAAAGCGGGAACCCAGTAGTGTGTGGGTGTGGAGAGTAGATCCCGGGTGCACTGTATAGGGGAGTATATATGGTGGGCACCATCTTAGAGTCAGGAGAAAAAGAGAGAGAGCAGAGAGAGGGAGGCAGGGAGCGGGCAGGCCAACACTTATGGCCTGGTCCTGGAAGAAAGGAGAGGAACGGAGGAGGCTCCAGGAGTGGAGTGAAGGGACCCCAGGGGTGCGGACCGGCCAGGCGCCACCGCACGCCCGCCGCTACCAGAGTAGGGGGGTCAGGCCAAGAAAGGGAACCGGATCCCTCATCTAGTGGAGGAGAGCAACTACCCTCAGCTAGCAACCGGAGGCCGTGGCATTGCACGAGCACAGCCCCTCACTACACCCGTTAGGAAGGCACCATATAGGACCCAGGGAAACGGAACATACGTTTGCCCGAGGCAGCTGGACAGAAACGTGGTCAATTGTGGGGTACGACAGGCCAGAGAAAGGACACACGAAGGGGGTCCTGAAAAGCATTCCAAAGGTACCTGGGAGTTGGCCAAGCCCCTCACCTGGTGAGCACAGTACGACGCGGGAAGCCATTACCTGCAGAAGTGGCTTGGTGTGTGAAACTGTGAGTAAAGACCCTGGACTGCATCACTGGACTCTGAGTCATTACTGTTGCTCCCGTGCACCATCACCCCCATCATCTGCACTCACTGCCCTGAGGCTATACTCCTCCCGTCGGGAGTTAAACTACCCTCTGCTGTGCACACAACATCAGCCTCAGCGGTCTGGCCCGCAGCGGCGGTTATCAGTGAGCGCAATCCACGGGTGGCGTAGTCGGACATTACAACATTAAACACCAAGTAAACAGATCCGCCACTGGTTTGACCACCCTGAGCCACGGGACCGGGTCGCCGCCACGGAGACTACAACCCCCCAGCGTTACACAGAGACCCGGCTCCGGGTATTCCCCCACACGCACGGCCCAGGGGGCGCGTCAACAGCTGATCTGATCAGCCGTCATGTGCCCCTAACAGCCGCGGGTGGAATTGTGATGCACCCTCGGCTGTTAACATATTAAATGCCACTGTCAATGTCTGACAGCGGCATTTAACATGGCCGTGGCAGAAGGATGTCATTAGTCCAATCCATCGGAACCCGTGTCACATGACCGCCGGTCGCTGATGGTTTGGCATGACAACCCGGGGTCTGCAGGAGACCCCTGCGGTTGTCATTGCCGAGATGCTAGGAGTGCCGCTCAGCGGTCAGCGCTCATAGCAAGTGAGCAGTTTAGCTACACCCAGCAGGGTTGCAGCGCTGCTGTGCGTAGCACAGGCGATCAGATGATCGCAGCTTCTAGTCTCCTATGGAGACTATTGAAGCAAGTGAAAAGTTAAAAAAAAATTCTAAAAATATTAAAAAAAAATATAAAAGTTCAATTAACCTCCCTTTCGCCCCATTAAAAATAAAACAATAAAAAAAAATCAAATACACACATATTTGGTATCACCGCGTTCAGGATTACCCAATCTATCAATATATAAAAAGATTTAATCCAATCGGTAAACCACGTAACGGGGAAGAAAATCAAAACGCCAGAATTACGTTTTTTTGGTCTCCGCAACATTGCAATAAAATGCAATAACAGGCGATCAAAACATCGTATCTACCCAAATTGGTATCAATAAAAACATCAGCGCGGTGCTCAAAAAATAAGCCCTCACCCGGCCCCAGCTCCTAAAAAATGGAGACACTACACGTCTCCAAAAATGGCGACTTTTTATTTTTTGCAAACTTTGTATTTTTTTTTTAACCACTTAAATAAAAAATAACCTATACATGTTTGGTATCTGCAAACTCATAATGACCTGGGGAATCATAATGGCAGGTCAGTTTTAGCTTGTCCCGCAAAAAAAAAAAACTCTCACATTTCCATATTAATGGAAAAATAAAAAAGTTATGGCTCTGGGAAGAAAAGGAGCAAAAAAACAAAAATGCAAAAATGGAAAAACCCAAGATGGTGAAAGAGTTAAAGTACTTTGAAATACTATTAAATATTTATAGAAGGTGCTACTTTCCCATTCTATATTGTTTCAGGGGGGTTTTTTTGCTAAAAGTTTTCCAAATTTTTTAAAAAAAAATTAGAAGCAAAATCCAAACTAGAATCCAAATGAAAAAAAAGCTAAATCAATAGACCAACTTAGAAAATACAATAAAACCAGCAATTGTGCAGGAAAAAAAATCCATTGATTCATCTTATTCAACCACAATCCAAGAATAGGAAATAAAAATAGAAGTGTCTGTAAGCCAGGAGACATCCATTTACATCCATCCTCTTGTGTGCTACAACAATAGGCTTGGAAGAAAGGAGCCGGGTGTAAAGGGGTTGTCTCATCTTCTTAAATAGGTGAAATGGCAAAGTGGTTGTAAAAACGAGCAACTTTACAATTTACCTGTTATTAAAAATGTAGGCATTTTTAGGTTTATTGTTTACTGCTCTTATATTTTCTCTGTTGTCTCTTTGTCAATGCAAAGCTGGCTGAATCGCTGGATGTGGCCAGCTCCAGTGACTCTGCAAGTTGTAAAAGGGTGTCAGAATTCCTGTTTTCCTTCTACAGTTTAACCGCTAGTGGCTGCAATTGTTCACCTTAATAATTGTGCTGCAATCCCACTCCTTACCTCTGGAGGCTGCTGTTGTGTTCTGCAATTGCCCTATATTAAGATGGCAGATTCTGAACCTGTGGAATCCATCTTGTTTCCTGTTTGGGCAAAATTAAAGCCACGTGGATCTCTCACTCATTGTTGAGTATTGTATATAGCTGTTCAGTCTAGTTCCAGTCTCCAGCTCCTGGACTGTCTTACCCAGACTGTTCTCACCTATCTACAGATTGTTTCCTACACCTTCTTTGCTAACTCTAGGAACTTAGAATCATAGAATGGTAGAGTTGGAGGGGACCTCCTGAGTAGAGATGAGCGGTGTTCGACTAGAACTGTTCGCCAATCTCAAATTCGAGCTGTTTTGGGCGGTGTTCGAGTTGTTCGACGAACCCGAACGATTTGCAAAAAATTTGGCTGTTCGAGGTTATGTTCGATAACTGTTCGTGCACCAAAAGCGTGTCCTGCATGTCTGGCGCTATTTAGAGCACCAATCATGCAGGGATTGTCTGCCACTCACTGTAATGCCACAGCCATGGTGGTTGTGGCATTACAGTGATTGCCCAAATCGATGGGAACAGTGCCAACAGTGAAACATGAAAAGCCGGCAATTCAGCAGCGGCATACACCTGTACCCGACAATTTAGAACCGAAAGAATAGAGCTTCACACATAGATTAGATAGATATAAACATGTCAGCCACATATATACGAAGTACAGTGAAAGTGCTGCTTACTGTACTTGTCATTTAGCGTAAAGGATTTATCAAAAAAAATAATAGTGTTTTCATGCACCGTCTCTTTAAAAAAGCCGGCCGGCAATTCAGCAGCGGTACCCGACAATTTAGAATAGAAAGAATAGAGAATCACACATAGATTAGATAGATAGAAACATGTCAGTCACATATATATGAAGTACAGTGACAGTGCTGCTTACTGTACTTGTCATTTAGCGTAAAGGATTTATCAAAAAAAATAATAGTGTTTTCATGCACCGTCTCTTTAAAAAAGCCGGCCGGCAATTCAGCAGCGGTACCCGACAATTTATAACAGACAGAATAGAGCTTCACACATAGATTAGATAGATAGAAACATGTCAGTCACATATATATGAAGTACAGTGATAGTGTTGGTTACTGTACTTGTCATTTAGTATTAAAATAAAGGATTTATTATTAAAAAAATTGGCGTGGGGTTCCCCTTAATTTTAGGCTCTAGCGGAGGTTAAGCAGACGGCTGGGGCAGATGTTTGAAGCCTGGGAAGGGGGTAATACCCACGGAGCTTCCCAGGCTACTAATATCAGCCCCCAGCTGAATACATAGCCTTTACTAGCTATTAAAATGGGGGACCCCCCAAAAAAAATGACGTGGGGTCCCCCCTAATTTAATAGCTAGCAAAGGCTAGGCAGACAGCTGGGGGCTGATATTAATAGCCCAGGAAGGGAGCCATGAATATTGGCCCCCTCCCAGGCTAGAAACACCAGCCGTCAGCCGCCCCAGAAATGGCGCATTCATAGGATGCGCCAATTCTGGCACTTAGCCTCGCTCTTCCACGCTGCCCTGGTGCGGTGGCAGGGGGTAATAGGGTTGGGGTTGATGTCAGCTTATAATGCCAGCTGACATCAAGCCCAGGTTAGTAATGGAGAGGCGTCTATAAGACACCCCCATTACTAACCCCATAGTCAAAGTTAAAAAAAACACAAACACCCAGAATAAAGTCCTTTAATTGAAATAAAGACACAATCCTTTATTGTTCTAAATTAAACCATACTTACCGTCACGCCCATTCCAGCTGAAGCCAACGATCTCCTGCAATAAAAGAAAAATAATAAAGCAACCTCATCCTTACCTTTCCATGGTTCCCACGACAGCTTCAGCTCTGCTACATCGAGATGACAGGCTGGACCGCAGCAGAACGCTGCCATCCAGCCTCTCATCCCGCAGACACTGAGAAGCGCAGGCTTGCTTGCGCTGCTCAGCGTCTCTCTGTGACGACATCCAGATGAGCCGAGTTCATGTCCAATGAACTCGGCTCACCTCATGCACGTCACTGACAGCGTGGGAAAATTCTCACGCTGAAGCGGTGAGTGCAGGAGAATTCTCCCACGCTGTCAGTGACGTGCATAAGGTGAGCTCATGTCCAATGAACTCAGCTCACCTCCTGCACGTCACTGACAGCGTGGGAGAATTCTCCTGCACTCAGCGCTTCAGCGTGAGAATTCTCCCACGCTGAAGCGCTGAGTGCAGGAGAATTTTCCCACGCTGTCAGTGACGTGCATAAGGTGAGCTCATGTCCAATGAACTCAGCTCACCTCCTGCACGTCACTGACAGCGTGGGAGAATTCTCCTGCACTCAGCGCTTCAGTGTGAGAATTCTCCCACGCTGAAGCGCTGAGTGCAGGAGAATTTTCCCACGCTGTCAGTGACGTGCATGAGGTGAGCCGAGTTCATTGGACATTAACTCGGCTCATCTGGATGCCCTCACAGAGAGACACTGTGGAGCGCAAGCAAGCCTGCGCTTCTCAGTGTCTGCGGGATGACAGGCTGGATGGCAGCGTTCTGCTGCGGTCCAGCCTGTCATCTCGATGTAGCAGAGCTGAAGCTGTCATGGGAACCATGGAAAGGTAAGGATGATGTTGCTTTATTATTTTTCTTTTATTTCAGGAGATCGTTGGCTTCAGCTGGAATGGGCGTGATGGTAAGTATGGTTTAATTTAGAACAATAAAGAATTGTGTGTTTATTTCAATTAAAGGACTTTTTTCTGGGTGTTGTGTTTTTTTTAAATACTTTACTAGAAATTCATGGTGGTCATGTCTAATATTGGCGTGACCCCATGAATTTCGGGCTTAGGGCCAGCTGATAATGCCAAGCTGGCCCTAACCCCTTTATTACCCAGTGAGCCACCGCATCAGGGCCCTGGATGAGTTGGGTACAGCGCCAGAAGATGGCGCTTCTATGAACGCGCCATTTTCCGGGGTGGCTGCGGACTGCAATTTGTAGCGGGGGGGGGCCCAGAAAGCTTGGGCCTCCCTGCGCTGCAGATTCCAGCCCCCAGCTGCCTAGTTGTACCTGGCTGGACACAAAAATAGGGCGAAGCCCCACGTACTTTTTTTTGTGTTCGACGGTGTTCTAAGGTGTTCGACGAACAGTTCGACGAACAGTTCCTCGAACATCCCGGTGTTCGACGAACCGAACCGAACCCGAACACTACGGGGGTGGCTCAACACTACTCCTGAGTCATCTGGTCCAACCCCCTGCTCAAAGCAGGATTCACTAAATCATCTCAGACAGATATCAGACAGATATCTGTCCAGCCTCTGTTTGAAGACTACCGCTTGTTGTTCCTGCTCATGCTCCTTCGGCCACTGGTTTCCAGTATTGCTATGCCAGTATTGTACCAAAGGGGTTTGACCGATGCCTAAAACTTACTGCCTTAACATAAATTTTTTAAAACCTAATCACTTTTGCATTTACTTGAAATGTCCCATGCATCCCCTCTATAAATCCCTATGTCTGATTAATTTTTTACTTTACCTCCATTGATGTTCTGTTTGAGTCTCCCAGGATGCACTGAGGATTCTCAAAATGGAACGTCATCGGGGGTCGCTATTGCGGTCACAGTACTGCCGACTGATGATGTTACATTTGGGAATCTCTGGTGCATTATGAGAGAGTCAAACAGAACATAAAGTAAAGTAAAAAAAAAAATCTGATATAGGGATTTATAGAGGGGATGGATGGGACATTTCAAGTGACGTAATTGACAGAGCATTTTATTGCTTAGAAGGAATGGTAAGGAATTTTAAAGTAAAGTAAATTACAAAAATTCTGTTTTATGTTTTAAAAATAAATACTTAGTAAGTTTTAGGTATTGGACAACCCCTTTAAGCAAATTAAGCAGTAAACCATTAGATATCTCATCTAAAAAAGGGGATTAAAATCAAACGGGACATTTGTATTTCATTAGAGTGGTTGTTTACTGCCTGAACAACCCTTTTTTGAATAAAGTAGTCCCCCTTTTTAACTTAACAACATCTTGTACTCCCCTCCGGTGCCAGCGTTGTTCCAGCGATGTCGGCACCGGGTCTCCCGAGGCTCACGTGATATTGTTATGCTACATGAGCCCTGAGGCCAATCAGCCGCTAATGGCGGCTGCACTCTCACTTCTTAAATGCCTTCAGAAAAACCTAAAACAAACAGAAATAGTGAGAGCAAAGCAGCCATTAGCGGACATTGATTGACTGCTGCGCGCTACCTTCAGCTCTAGGGCACTGCCATGGGGTCAGCTTGCACACCCTTCTATGCCAACCTTTTTCTGGGGCAGTGGGAAAGGGAGATTTTTCTTATGAAACCGATTCCTTCCATTAAGAGGTTTCTACTATGGGACCAATAAATAGATGACATTTTCTTAATTTGGCAAGGATCCATGACTGATTTGGATTCCTTCATAGCCTCTTTGAGCAATAACCATTTCGATATTAGATTGACGTACCAAGCAAGCCAATCACCAATTGACTTTGGATTTGTCTATAAAGGTTGATAGACAAGGCTTCCCTCAGACGGATATCCATGGTGAAAGGACTTCTGCTAATACTGCACTATACTTTCTCTCACCCCATGCACTTGTTAAAAAATATACCTTCCGGACAAGCTCTATAGGAAAGTGCCCAACGCTGCTACTGCAACTTAGGCAACAAGCAATAAATAGTAAAATTATAAATCCTTGAGTTCCTGATAATGGTATGAATCAAGTAAATTGCAAAGTTTTTATTTTTGTAAGCACTTTACAATTTTTCCCATTAGGCTGCGTGGCCATAATAATTTTTTGGTGAGTTTTTGACGCTGTGTATTTTTGTTGCACACAAAAAATGCAGCATCTTACAGCTGAAGCAAAGTGGTTGGGATTTATAGAAATCTCCTGCCCTCTGTGCTTTTTGCTTTCACACTGCATAAACTGACCTGTGGTGCGTATTTCAAGTCCAGAACATGCTGATTTCTCTTGCGTGTACGCTGAGTTTTATGTGCAGATATTTCCCATTGAATTGCATAAGATGCAATCTGAAGGTAAAAAATGAATTTAATCCACACATGACTGTATCTATAAAGTTTTCTCAAACCCAAGTATCAAAAACAAAGTAGCTTTAACTAAAGCACACCACAAAAAGACAAAAATCAGCGCCAAAAGTGCTATAAAACCTCATGTAAAAAACACACTCAACAATTCAATGAAAAAAAAATGCAAGTAACCTAATATACTTAATACAATTTGCAATATCAAAAACTCACCAAATATT
The DNA here is from genome assembly GCF_046119375.1 of Phyllobates terribilis. NCBI lineage: Eukaryota > Metazoa > Chordata > Amphibia > Anura > Dendrobatidae > Phyllobates > Phyllobates terribilis. Next base: position 949,502,023 of record NW_027362762.1, read on the forward strand.
CATTTTGGGACTTAAGGGCTCATGCAGACGTCTGCGGAATTCGGTTTGATGTCGGACCGCAATGCTTGGATTGGCCGCGGGTTCTCCTGAGCATGACAGCCTCATAGAAATACATGAAGTAGTCACTCACGGGTCTGGAAGCCCGCGGCCAGTCCGTGCTCTGACTGATGGGCACAGCCATCTACATGATCCCTAAAGAACATGAGACAATGCATTTAACAGGGCTACAGATACTAATGTAGCCTCAAACCAACCTCTCATATCTCTGTAGGTATCTCTCAGGGGGTCATTGCTTTGGCCACAAAAAGAAAATTAAAAGTAGAATTTTCTAGATAAAATTTTGGCTCTTTAAGACCTAGGATTGTAAACTTCTAAAAATATTATTCATAAAGGGAACAAATAGAGAAAGTATAGTATAGGAGCGCCGGCTGCAGAAATCCCTCAATTTCCCTGATTCGAGCTGAGATTTATTTAGCATTTTGGGATATTTTTTTTATTAGAAAATACTGAACAGAAAAAAATCCCACAACATTTACAAGAAATGCTGCCATTTATGAGAAGTTTGTGTGCCCTGTATGGTGGAGGCAGACGCATTTAATACCTGCTTTCCCGCAGATAACAGTGAGTGGAATATAACTGGCCATTGTTGTCAGTAGGTTGTTGATCAGGAGCCGAACAGTAGGGGATTTCACACGTAGGTTTGGGGATTCCTGGGAACACACCCTTATTAGAGAATTAATTAAAATTTAACTCCATAGTATAAGTGAACTTGTGCAGTAGCTATGTGTGGTTTGTTACTCTATACCCATGTGCTCCACACTTCTCCTTCCTCCGATTTCTGAGAAAATACCAAAGTTACCAGTACGGACCCTACAACACTGTATGTATAGTAAGTGATCAAATTGAGCTGCTGCTTCCCCCAGTGCCAAATTCTAACCATGGATGTGACGCGCCCCTGGGCCTGTGTCGCGCTGCGTTGCGCACGCGGGAGCTTACCCGGAGCCGGATCTGTTGAGGGTTGTAGTCTCGTGGCGGTGACCCGGTCCGTGCCCAGGGAGTCAAACTGAGCGGCGATGTCTCAGCGGTAGATGTTGGACGACTACGCCACCCGTTGAGTACAGCTAAGGAGCTGCTGCTGCAGGGCAGACCGCTGAGGCCGGTGGTAGGATTGTGCAGCGTGATAGTATAACCCCCAACGGGAGGGGTATGGCCTCAGGGCAGCCGACGTGGATGATGGGGGTAGCAGGAACCACTCGGAGACGGTACGGTGTAGTTCAGGGTCTTTACTGGTGACAAAGATAGACCCTCCCGGAGTACTGGCTAGCGATTGGGGCCTGGTCAGTCCTTGAGCAGATGGGATCTCCCTTGGCCAGGCGGAGTTGTAGGCCTCCCAAACTAACTGTACTCTTCTGGCTACCTTGCTAGAGGCGGGTATAAGTAGCCCACGTCCCTGAGTGTACCGTGTGGTGCTCACCCGTATGGCCGGTGACTCGGGGCCTTCTAGTAGCTTTCACTCCACGACGGCGGTGCTGGTCCCACGCGTGTGACCGTGCCTTCGGGTTTCTTGGCCAGAGGACCTGGAATCCCCTGCCTGACGGATTCTGCTGCTGGGTAGGAGTTAGTCCCCACAGCCTCGGACTCCGGGTCCGGTAAGAAATCTTCTCAGTCAGGGCGAGCTCTGCAGCTGCCAGCCCCTGACTCCTTGTAACACTGCTCCCACAGAGCTCCTGATGTTCTGTTCCTATATTTGCTTCTTTTCTCTGTCTCTACTTCTTCTCTACTCACTAACCCTGCCTCAGCTCTAGGTTTATATAGGGGAAGTTCTTCCCCTCCCAGGACTGGGCAGGAGGTGTGGCATGCATAGGATTCCTGACCAAGAGACCTCCCACCTGCTCTCAGACGTAATATCTCTATCACTGTGGCAACCAGACCCCTGGGGTGTCACATTCCCCCCTACTGAAATTTAGTACTCCGGGACTAAACATATTTTAGAAAAACATAACAAGATATAACAATAACAATACAATAAAGAAACACATAAAGGTGGTCACGGCATGTCCGTAACCGGGTGCAGTCTTTGAAGAAAGCAAGGTGTCCATTTCACCAAAACAGGGAGACGTAACCAGGTAGGGGTCTGTCCTGCCCCGAGTCCTTAACAGTTTTTAGTCCGTCCTGGGTTACGCTCCAACTATGTACACAGGATTCCCGGTAAATCCACCAAAGACTCCTATAAACAACTAGAAACACATAATTATACACAAGCAACAAGAAAAACAGGTAACCACAAATAAAACAATTTATACACTTCAAATCCTCCAACGTGCGGGTAACTGGCCTCTAGTGGCCCTAGTGGACCTACGGAGCTGACTGTCTGGCCCTGAACTACAGGGTGTAGGAGCTGTCAAGGGTAAATTGGGCAGCTGTCTACGGGCCCTTTGGCTCACTAGGGATATGGCAGGCTCACTGCAAGCAGAGGGTTGATCCTCCTGATCTGCTGGTGTGGGGTCTTCTGCCTCCTGGACCGGCTGTTCTTCCAGCTCTACCTGTTGCTCCGTAGGTGCTTGGGATGCTGGTTGGAGGAAGGTGAGTACGGGTACCACAACTGCACCATTGACTTGAGTCCAAGACCGAGGGAAGTCTCCGAGCACAGTACTAACCATATCTTCCCTTTCCTCTACGGGTCGATGGTCTTCTTGTTCCTCTTCAGGGTTCCGTAGCTGTTCAGGACACTTCTTCAGGTGATCCCGGGATACAATGGCTGTGGTCTCCCCTCCGTCTTTACTGATGGTACAGACCTTCGGGTTCTCGTGGCTTGAGGGCAGTACGGTGTACGGGTCCTTCTCCCACTGGTCGTCCAACTTGTGGAGCCGTCTTTTCCTCTTCAAGACCTGCTCTCCGGGCACCAGGGGAACAGCGGGAGCATACTGGTTGTAAGTTTTCTCTTGTCTCTCCCTAGCCTGACAGAGACTTCGCTCCACGCTCTCCTGTACTTTCCGGTACTGCTGCTGCCTCTCTGTGTCCCAGTCTGCTTCTGGTGAAGTGTCCTCGGGTGTCAGGACTCCCATTTCCAGGTCAACAGGTAACTTACCAGGTCTCGCCCTCATTAGGTAAGCCGGGGTACAGTTGGTGGAACCTACCGGGATGTGGTTGTATAGGTCCACCAGATCGGGCAGCTTCTCAGGCCACAGACTGCGTTCTTCCAGGGGCAACGTTTTCAGAAGATCCATTACCACCTGGTTCATTTTCTCACAAAGTCCATTAGTTTGCGGATGATAGGGTGTCGTCCTTATCTTCCGGCAGCCATACAGATTGCAGAATTCCTGGAAGACCTCCACTTCAAAGGCAGGTCCCTGGTCCATCAGCACTTGGTCCGGGTACCCGTGTGGACGGCAGAAGTGCTGCTGGAAGGCTCTAGCTGCTGTTTGAGCCGTTAAGTCCTTGACGGGGACGACAACCAAGAACCGGGAGTAATGATCCACGATGGTTAACGCGTAGACGTAGCCACTTCTGCTTGGGGTCAGTTTTACATGATCCAAGGCTACCAGTTCCAACGGCTGCCGGGGGACTGCAGGGGAGTCTTCTGGCTGGCACGGTCCTTCCTCCTCAGGTTGCACGGGCCACAGTCTCTGCACCACCTCTCGATGGTTCCCCTCATGCCTACCCAATGGAACCGCCCGCGCAGCAGGAACTCCAGCTTCTTCCATCCGAAATGCCCAGCTCCATCGTGGTATGCCTCCATCACCATGGCTGCGTCTCGTCGTGGCACCACTACTTGCCAGATTAGTTCATGCGTCCGGGAGTTAACCATCCTGCGGCACAACTTCCCCTTGTAAAGGAACAGTCTACTCTTTTCTGCCCACAGTTGCTTGGCTTCCTCCGGAGCGTCTGGGTCAAGGCGAGCCTCTGGCCGAGTCAGCATCTCCTTCACCAGCCGGACGGCAGGGTCACTGTCTTGCGTTTCCGCCCAGTTGTAGTGAGGTAAGGGGTTAAGCGTAGCGCCTTGCTTACTCCTTACCCGATGGGAATACTGGATAGTCCCATGACGGTGAAACGCGGGGAGTTCGACTTCTTCCAGTCCCTCTGGATCTTCTCCTACGTCCGGTAGGTTTGGCATCCTGGACAGGGCGTCCGCGTTGGTATTGGAGCGTCCTGCCCGGTATTTGATGGTGAACTCGTAGTTGGACAGGCGGGCCATCCATCTCTGCTCTAGGGCACCGAGTCTTGCCGTGTCCAGGTGTGTCAACGGGTTGTTATCCGTGTACACGACGAACCGGGAAGAAGCGAGGTAGTGCTTAAAGCGTTCGGTGACTGCCCACACCACTGCCAGGAACTCTAGCTTAAATGAGCTGTAATTCTCAGGGTTTCTTTCGGTGGGTCGCAGTTTTCGGCTGGCGTAAGCGATTACTCGCTCTTTCCCTTGCTGGATCTGGGACAGCACGGCTCCTAGACCGATGTTACTTGCGTCGGTGTAGAGGATAAAGGGCTGGCTGTAATCCGGGTACGCCAGGATTTCATCCCCCGTGAGGGCCATCTTCAGCTGGCGGAAGGACTCTTCTTCCAACTTCTCCCATCTGAAGGGCGGCTTCTGGTTCTTGGCCTTCCGGGACTGGCCTATCAGGAGGTCCTGCATAGGAGCTGCCTTTTTGGTGAAACCGGGGATGAACCTGCGGTAGTAGCCTACCAACCCGAGGAACTGCCGCACTTCCTTTACACTGGAGGGACTTGGCCATTCCTTAATTGCGGTGATCTTATCAGGGTCGGGAGCCACTCCGTCAGCGCTCACCACGTGTCCCAGGTACTGCACCTTTGGTTTCAGGAGGTGACACTTGGAGGGTTTCACCTTTAGGCCGTAGCTTGCCAGAGCTTCGAACACTTCCGCCAGGTGTTTCAGGTGGTCCTCATAAGTCTTAGAAAATACGATGACATCGTCCAGGTACAACAGGACCGTCTCGAAGTTTCTGTGGCCCAGACAGCACTCCATTAATCGTTGGAAGGTTCCTGGTGCGTTGCAGAGTCCGAACGGCATACAGGTAAACTCGCTAAGTCCCATCAGGGTGGTGAATGCGGTCTTCTCCCGGTCCGCCTCTGCTACAGGAACCTGCCAGTACCCACTAGTGAGATCCAAGGTAGAGAAGAAGTTAGCAGATCTTAAAGCAGCCAAAGACTCCTCTATCCTTGGTAAGGGGTACGCATCCTTGTGTGTGATACGGTTGATTTTCCGGTAATCTACACACATCCTCATGGTGTTGTCTTTCTTTTTGACTAAGACTAGTGGAGCTGCCCAGGGGCTACAGCTATCCCTGATCACCCCAGCCTCCTTCATGTCTCTAAGCATCCCCTTGGCGTGTTGGTAGTGTGCAGGGGGTACGGGTCGATACCTCTCTTTTATGGGAGGATGGTCTCCCGTGGGGATGTGGTGTTCTACCCCCTTGACTCGCCCGAAGTCTAACGGGTGTTTACTAAACACTCTCTCGTACTCTTGAACCACCCGATAGACTCCCTGTTTCTGGTGTGAGGGAGTGGAGTCAGTACCCAAATGTAGTTGCTGACACCAGTCCTCCATTGTTTTCTTAGAGCCGTTACCTTCCTCCGGGTGAGATGGAGGCAAGGGTTCCACAGATTGTATAGCATTTTGGTTAATGGTATATAATTTGGCTAGCGTGGCATACCGGGGCAGGTACACTTCCCTCTTCCCGATATTGATTATGCGAACGGGCACCCTCCCATGGCGTACATTAACCACCCCCCGTGCTGTCAAGATGGTGGGCCTACTGTCTGAGTAAACTGGTTCTACCATTGCCTGGTAATCTCTACCTCTCAGACCAATAGCTGCCCGGCACCAAATCATCATTTCACTTTTTGGGGGCATGGCAGTAGGGAAAGGGTCACACATTCTCACGCTACCAATCTCACCGCCGGAGAGTTCCACCTGTTGCCGTCGCATCAGTGCCCGGATCTCTTTTTGGAGCACTCGCTGCTCGCCGGAGCTGGCGTTCTTGGCAACCTGCTGTAAAAGGAAAATCACCTCTGCAAGACAATTTTCAATTACATTAGTTCCTAGAGTTATCTTTGGGTGACTCTCGTGTTTGTCAATGTCTACAATGATCAGTCCCTGTGCTGCCAGTTCAACTCTACCAATTTTAATGGTCACCTCTTTAAATCCGATCTGTGGCACGGGCTGACCATTGCTGGCGATGATACTCAAGTCGTCGTCAGGGTAGCGGGTAATATCCGAGTCATTCCAGTACTGCTTGAAGAGCACGTACGGGATGGTGGTGACCTGTGACCCGGTGTCCAGTAGGGCACTCATAGGAATGCCATCCAGTACCACAGGCAAGACTGGACGTCCTCCCACATATTTGTCGCGCCAGTTCGATGGGCCTGATGATCTTTTTCCTAGGGGTTGGCCCTCTACCCTAGGTTGTGCCAGTTTAAAGGACAGTACCTTGCCATATGTCCGGGTTGATTACAGCGGCGGCAGATGGGTCGTCCGTCCTCGTTGTATCGGTCGCTGGGTCTTCCTCTGGCCGGTGGGGTCCTCCTTGGTCGACGCCACGGGATGTCCTCCGGTCCGGATGCCAGCTGGATCTTCCCTGGAGTAGAAACCTGTAAAGACTGCACAGTTCGGGTTAGCGCAGCAACGCTTTTAGCTAGCTCTTGGACCTGATGGTGCAGGTCTGGAGCCGGGTCATTGTTCAAAGCCTGCGCATCAGCTCCCACAGGCCCTGCCGACAAGGGCGCCGCCTCCTGGTGGTAAGTGGTAGTGGGGCGTCTGGGGGTCACAATGCCACTTGGTGCCGGTTCTCGAAGCACCCGGATGGCTCTGTCCTTGAACTGTGCAAATCCCAGATGAGGGTCCTGTAAGGCCATTGCCCGCAACTGGGTTCGGTGGGCATTGCAATATAAACCCTCTATAAATTGTTCAGTCAACAGCCTGTCCTCGTCTCCCACGCCGTCAGGGTCGGTCTGCTTAATGGCTCTCAGGGCCTCTTGTAGGTTCAGGGCATAGTCCCTTATACTCTCATGTGCCCGCTGTTTGCACCCGTAGAATCTAAACTTGATCTCGGCTGAGGTGCGGGTATCAAAGGTGTCCCTCAGCCGGGTTAGTATCCCTGCGACAGTCCTCCCCCCAGGTGGCCAGGACTTTACCTCCCTTCGGGCTGCCCCAGTTAATTGGGCCACCAGGATGCTCACTTTTTGCTCTTCTGTGAGGGGGTACACCTGGAAGAGGCTATCCAGCTTTTCTCTAAAGTCATGCAGGATATGTGACTCCCCTGAGTACTGGGGTAGCCAGGCCGCTCCCGGGATATAGGGCATGGTGAAAGGCATGACTGCAGCAGCGGTGGCGCTGGCGGGGGTTGAGGCAGTGAAGCTCTCCTCCGTATCCGACATCCTCCTCCCCCCTAGTGGACCGTGGCCTACCTTGCGATGATCCTCTTCCGTAGGCCGCGGCTCCGCAGTAGATCGTCAGGGTTGAGGACCTTCCGTCGCGCTCCTGTGACGTCGGCGTCTGCTGGGCTCCTTCCAGGACCTTACGCGACGTCCGGACGTGAGGCGGGGCTTCAGTTCTCGCGCGCTTTCGGAGTCCACGCCCCTCTTCTTCCCGCGCGACGTCTTCAAGATGGCGTCCAACGGCGGGAAAACTCCACGGAAGGCGGGAAGAAGGCTGGAAATGGCGCCGGATGGCGGGAATCTTCACCGATGGCGGGAAGAAGGCTGAAGATGGCGCCAGATGGCGGGAATCTTCACCACAGGTAAGTTTGAACAGTCTTTTTCAGGCACGCAGTACCCGGTGGTTGCGGGCACGAGATCCTGCCGACTACGCCAAAAGTTGACGCGCCCCTGGGTCTGTGTCGCGCTGCATTGCGCACGCGGGAGCTTACCCGGAGCCGGATCTGTTGAGGGTTGTAGTCTCGTGGCGGTGACCCGGTCCGTGCCCAGGGAGTCAAACTGAGCGGCGATGTATCAGCGGTAGATGTTGGACGACTACGCCACCCGTTGAGTACAGCTAAGGAGCTGCTGCTGCAGGGCAGACCGCTGAGGCCGGTGGTAGGATTGTGCAGTGTGATAGTATAACCCCCAACGGGAGGGGTATGGCCTCAGGGCAGCCGACGTGGATGATGGGGGTAGCAGGAACCACTCGGAGACGGTACGGTGTAGTTCAGGGTCTTTACTGGTGACAAAGATAGACCCTCCCGGAGTACTGGCTAGCGATTGGGGCCTGGTCAGTCCTTGAGCAGATGGGATCTCCCCTGGCCAGGTGGAGTTGTAGGCCTCCCAAACTAACTGTACTCTTCTGGCTACCTTGCTAGAGGCGGGTATAAGTAGCCCACGTCCCTGAGTGTACCGTGTGGTGCTCACCCGTATGGCCGGTGACTCGGGGCCTTCTAGTAGCTTCCACTCCACGACGGCGGTGCTGGTCCCACGCGTGTGACCGTGCCTTCGGGTTTCTTGGCCAGAGGACCTGGAATCCCCTGCCTGACGGATTCTGCTGCTGGGTAGGAGTTAGTCCCCACAGCCTCGGACTCCGGGTCCGGTAAGAAATCTTCTCAGTCAGGGCGAGCTCTGCAGCTGCCAGCCCCTGACTCCTTGTAACACTGCTCCCACAGAGCTCCTGATGTTCTGTTCCTATATTTGCTTCTTTTCTCTGTCTCTACTTCTTCTCTACTCACTAACCCTGCCTCAGCCCTAGGTTTATATAGGGGAAGTTCTTCCCCTCCCAGGACTGGGCAGGAGGTGTGGCATGCATAGGATTCCTGACCAAGAGACCTCCCACCTGCTCTCAGACGTAATATCTCTATCACTGTGGCAACCAGACCCCTGGGGTGTCACAGATGGATCTCCCACCACCAGCTTTGTTTCCATTTGGATTAAAATGTGAAAGAAACAAATTAGCAAGCCCTATATAGTAGACACCCCAAAATTGTCACCTCTATGAGACTATACTTCTTAGGCTTGTCTTCTCCGTGACTGTTCAGAATAAGCCGTCATGTGTGTACACTAAGAATACTATGACTGGCCATTATATGACTCGTATCTTGCATTTTTCATAATTCTTCCCCTCTGCAGGCTCTATATCTAATTTTCAGTTGTCTCTAAACTAGAGAGAGAAGACTAGCTTCTATGATGTCTCGCACACACAGACATAAGGGATTCCTGCCGTCCTTTCTAAATGTTGAGAAGCAGCAGCATGGAGGACCTTATACAGCATTATTGAGCAGTGTAGTTGCGAATCCAGCTCTAGGTTAAGCTGCAACATTTGCCAGAAAGCAGCATCACCTTCACTGTGCTTGTCTGTGCCTCTCTCTTTAAGTATGTCCCCTTCTATAAACTTCAGTAGGCAGCTGTAAATTGACACAATTCAAAATATGCCGCCCCCTCCATAAACTTCAGTAGGCAGCTGTAAATTGACACAATTCAAAATATGCCGCCCCCTCCATAAACTTCAGTAGGCAGCTGTAAATTGACACAATTCAAAATATGCCGCCCCCTCCATAAACTTCAGTAGGCAGCTGTAAATTGACACAATTCAAAATATGCCGCCCCCTCCATAAACTTCAGTAGGCAGCTGTAAATTGACACAATCCAAAATCTGCTATACATTGTGGATTTGAGAGCCTGTGCATGGAAGGGGCAGATAAGCTGATTGACTAATTTAAGCAGTTCTTTTTTGACCAAGGCAAATATTAGCTTTATTTCGGAGTGAAGGGGAGATGAGGAGGAGAAGAAGAGGCTCATTAGTGGACAGAGAAGCACAGCTTCTCTATCCACTAATGGACAGAGAAGATAAGATAAGATTTACTACAAGTTCCCTATTTTCACTCATACTATTTATTTATCTATCCAAAGTTTGTTAAAAATGACATATGCAAATTTCCTCTTCAGAGAAAAAGGGGACTTGAACTCTATAGCGCCACCTATTGGAAGCAGCAATCCTACAAGTCACAATCAACCCTTTAACGAGTCGTGCAACATGACTTAGGATAAAAGCCAAATCAGAATCTCAATTTGCAGACACGGTGTTTCGAGCTGTTAGCCCTCGTCAATGCAAAGTATGAGAACTGATTTGGCTAGGTGAGAGTCTCTCTGGACTGAGGTCAGTAGCGTAGCTACTGGGGGGGGCAAAGAGGGTGGTCGCCCCGGGCCCCATGCTCTGAGGGGGCCCACCCAGAGCTACGCTCCTGTAACTGTATCGGCGTGCACAGCACGCCTTTACAGCTACATTCCGGGCAGAGCAGGGAGACTGGATGTCCCTGCACTGCCTGGCGGCCGATATGCGGCCCTTGAGCAGGAGGGGGGGCACGGTGCCAGCATCGGGCTCCCCCGCCCGTCACCGCCGCAAGTTAACTGATGAGAGAAGTTCTCCTTTCTCTGGTGGTCCAAATAAGAATGAATGGAGTGGGGTTCACATGCTTGACCTCTGATCCATTCATATGGAGTTCATCAGACAATATTTGGGCACCCAGTAGACGGACCGCCAGTGGATAGGGGAGTAACTTCTAAATTGGTACAACCTCTTACATCGGTCACACAGATCAGTGCATGCAATAGTTCAGAGAGCTGTGCTGCTGTAAAAATATAGCAGCAGAACTCTCTGCAAGACATGTGCCGAATGAGCATTGTTGGCCGAAGCAGACTATGCAAACTACAGGTTTCTCCTAACTAGGGATCACCCTTTTGTAGTGGCATGGAAGAAGGGATAAAACAGTTTAATTTTATCAGTGGCTTTTACTCCGAAGAATAATGTCTTAAACATTTCAACAAGCACAATTTTTTTTGCTCAGTTTGTACGATTTTCTGTATTTTCCCCTTTCGGCCTCTCACTTTCACAGGATTCTCTCAGTTCAGTCCAGTCTTCGGGATGTCTCTTTTGCTAGGTTTTCCCATTATCACTTCAGTAGGAGCTCTCTTCCCCACATTGGCATCATTAGGGTGGTAATCTCTTCACCTACAGGTTACATCTTGATCCTCTGGGGTGTAGCCTCAATATCTAACTTGCCTGGATGCTGTGGCGCATTATTCTTCAGGCGGCTCATTCACGCCACTTGTGTTTCTCCTTAACTTTCCCATCTAGGAGATGGCACTGTTTGACTCATTCACCCCTGTCTCACAGATCTATAAATGTGACTTTGCAGTTGGTCTCTTAAATATCAGTCTCGCTATAGGGCAGGTTTCTCTTGTCCACTGTGTTTCTTCCACTTCTCTTTATGGGTTGTTACTGGATCCTCCACCCAAGATTGCTCACAGAGGTATCTTCTTGTAACCTGGAAAGTGCGCCCATCCCACACCTCATTATGTTAGGGTTTCGACCCACTCGTGTGTCCTCTGGGACTGACAAGCAGCATTCAAAATCAGTGCTTTAAATGATCCAGACAATCGTGCATCCCACCCAGTCTCTTCATTTCCAAACAACCCTTCTTCTCCCCTTCCTCTAAGGCTACTAGGGTGTGATGTTTAGGCAACTTTTCTCAACCTCACATGCTCCTCCACACACATTAGTGAAACATAAAACATTATACAACGTTGATAACATTCTGGCATTTCATCCAACAGGTAGACATAAAATACATATGATAAGTGCAGGAACATGTTAAGGTTGGAGAAGGAATAGGGCTACAACATACAGTCCTGAAACGGCCTGTCTCTCCTTGTAGGAGAGTGATCTATAACATACAGTCCTGAAAGGGCCTGTCTCTCCTCATAGAAGGGTGATCTATAATGTACAGTCCTGAAAGGGCCTGTCTCTCCTTGTAGGAGAGAGATCTATAACATACAGTCCTGAAGGGGCCTGTCTCTCCTCGTAGGAAGGTGATCTATAACGTACAGTCCTGAAAGGGCCTGTCTCTCCTCGTAGGAAGGTGATCTATAACATACAGTCCTGAAAGGGCCTGTCTCTCCTCATAGGAGGGTGATCTACAGTCATGGCCAAAAGTATTGAGAATGAGACAAATAGTAATTTTTCCAAAGTTTAGTGCTTCATTTTTTGTAATGGCAATTTGCATATACTCCTGAATGTCAAAGAGTGATCAGCTTAACAGCAATTACTGTACTTGCAAAGTCAATATTTGCCCAGAAAATGAACTTTAACCCCCAAAACACATTTCAACATCATTGCAGTCCTGCCTTAAAAGGAGCAGCTAACATCGTTTTAGTGATTGATCCATTAACACAGGTGTGGGTGTTGATGAGGACAGGGCTTGCGATCAATCAGTCATGATTAAGTAAGAATGACATCACTGGACACTTTAAAAGGAGGCTGGTTCTTGGTATCATTGTTTCTCTTCAGTTAACCATGGTTATCTCTAAAGAAACACGTGCAGCCATCATGGCACTGCACAAAAATGGCCTAACAGGGAAGAGTATCGCAGCTACAAAGATTGCACCTCAGTCAACAATCTATCGCATCATCAAGAACTTCAAGGAGAGAGCTTCCATTGTTGTCAAAAAGGCTCCAGGGCGCCCAAGAAAGACCAGCAAGCGCCAGGACTGTATCTTAAAACTGTTTCAGCTGCGGGATCGGACTACCAGCAGTGCCGAGCTTGCTCAGGAATGGCAGCAGGCTGGTGTGAGTGCTTCTGCACGCACTGTGAGGCGGAGACTCTTTGAGCAAGGGCTGGTTTCAAGGAGGGCAGCAAAGAAGCCACTTCTCTCCAGAAAAAACATCAGGACCGACTGATATTCTGCAAAAGGTACAGGGAGTGGACTGCTGAGGACTGGGGCAAAGTCATTTTCTCTGATGAATCCCCTTTTCGATTGTTTGGGACATCTGGAAAACAGCTTATTTGGAGAAGAAGAGGTGAGCGCTACCACCAGTCTTGTCTCATGCCAACTGTAAACCATTCATGTGTGGGGTTGCATCTCAGCCAAGGGAATCGGCTCACTCACAGTCTTGCCTAAAAACACAGTCATGAATAAAGAATGGTACCAGAATGTCCTCCAAGAGCAACTTCTCCCAACCGTCCAAGAGCAGTTTGGCGCCCAACAATGCCTTTTCCAGCATGATGGAGCACCTTGCCATAAAGCAAAGGTGATAACTAAATGGCTCATGGAACAAAACATAGAGATTTTGGGTCCATGGCCTGGAAACTCCCTAGATTTTAATCCCATTGAGAACTTGTGGTCAATCATCAAGAGACGGGTGGACAAACAAGAACCAACAAATTCTGGCAAAATTCAAGCATTGATTATGCAAGAATGGACTGCTATCAGTCAGGATTTGGTCCAAAAGTTGATTGAGAGCATGTCAGGGAGAATTACAGAGGTCTTGAAGAAGAAGGGGCAACACTGCAAATATTGACTTGCTGCATTAACTCATTCTAACTGTCAATATAACCTATTGGTACTCATAATATGATTGCAATTATATTTCTGTATGTGATATAAACATCAGACAAACACTAATAAAAACCAGAGGCCAGCAGATCATGTGAAAATATCATTTTGGTGTCATTCTCAAAACTTTTGGCCATGACTGTACAACACTTTTCAGACCTCTCTCCATATGATTAGAAAGATCAATTGATGTCCGATGATTAAGGGAACTTCCTGCTTGAGTGCACACTTCAGTCAGAGGTCCACCACCTCTCTCCCAACACAAGGGGTGGCCCTGATACTACAAAATTTACAGTCCCTTAATATTGACGAAAACAGTAGAGGAGAAGATCGCCAGACACCTGGATAAAAATACTCCTTAATGAAACCATAGGTGTAACTTTGCAAATTATTACAGTATAGTGCTTCAAAAAGATTAAAAAACATCAAAGTTGCCTAATAGGGCCTAAAGAATTATAATACTCAAAATGAAATAAATAAAACACAGTTTGTATAATATCTACAGTGATTGACATAAATAATAAAAAATAAATAAACAAAATTATTGGTGGAGAATCTGCTTATTTTTTGTGTTTGAACGGTAACAAGATTTTACATTTATTAAAACTATGTGCAGAACAATTATTACTTGTCCTATAAAAAATGATGGAAACTTTTGCATGCAATACCATTTCCTTACCACACGGTGTGCTGTGTGATCATCTCCTCTTCCTCTCTGAAGAGGCAATTTACACATATATAGTCCAATAATGTAAAGGACCCACTAATAGTGAAGTTGTAAATAGCAGTTTCTCCTTTGCTATGAACAAAAAAAGGGGGTTTTACTGTTTTTAATAGAGCAAATAAGATTATGCATAATATAACAGATTATTTCAAAAGACTAGCAGAAAAAAATAGCACTATATCTGAGCATGGGATAGATGACATCATTAATGCAGCACATGCAGTTGCATTGGGGCCCTGCTGATGTGAGGGCCACCTCTATATAGGTAAATAGCTGTTTGTAAAAGTTTTGAAACAAGATATGGTGTTTCCATGGGTTATCATTGATATTTTTGTATAGAAATACCAAAGGAAGCCTGGCTGTTGGGATTAAGGGTTGTGCTTTGTAGTTACATAATGCACTTAGTTGCTGGTGACACGGCTGGGTCAAAAGGAAAAGTTGGGTCAGCATTAGAAGGAGCTCCGTGGCCCCTGGTAACAGGATAGTCCATAAAAAGTTTCTGTTTTTGGCCAGGAGAGGTCAGACACATTCAGGTCATCACCATGGTTAATGGAAGAAGAAGAAGGTGTGGAACCTAGAAGAAAGTGTCTGCATTAGTGATGAGATAGCATGCTCGTTACTCGAGATTTACGAGCATGCTCGGGTGCTTGCTGAGTATCTTTAGCATGCTCGGGTGTTATGTTTGAGTCACGCCATGCGCATGATTTGCGATTGTTTGACAGCTTTAATGCATGTGAGGAATGCCTGTTTCTTAGGCATTCCTCACATGTATTAAAGCTGTCAAACAATCGCAAATCATGCGCACGACGTGACTAAAACATAACAGCTGATCATGCTGAAGATACTCAGCAAGCACCCGAGCATGCTCGCCGAAAGGGTTAACAGAACATACTCGCTCATCACTAGTCTGCATCATAGCTAGATAGTGGGGGTGAGTAACACTTGCCATATGTGATGAGCTTCCCCAGGGTTATTGAGAAGACCACAGAGAAGCAATGTAGGATGCTTCAGCCTGTACTGCTCTTGGTGTAGTTTGTCTACCAACAGCCTAGTAACCATCATGAGCGAGTACTGCCATTGCTGAGAGAGAAACATCAGGCTTACTCTCATGACATGCATCAGAAGCAGAACTCTTATTCTCACCTCTTCTCACCCCTACCTTTCTAACTGCTGCCGTTCCTTTCCTTGCTTCTGATCTGCTCCTCTTCCTTCTTTTCTCTCCAATCTTTCAGCAGCTACCGTTGCTTACTAGACCCCTAAAAGTCATGATGGGTTCAACGACTGTCACTGTACGGGACCTATTTAGCGACAGTGTTCGCCAGAAGACTGGTGGAAGAATGTGAAAAAAAAGGAGTAGATCGGAGGACCACCTGTGATGGACAAGGCCGAGGAGAGATGGGTCTAAGAATTTTTTTGTTTTTTTCCTTCTCGGCAGGTTTCGATTCTAACTGAATTTATTCAATGGAAATTGAATCTTCCCCCAAAATTAGCGAATCGTCCCAAATTTTGGTAGACACATTGAACTCTATAACTCATGAGTAAAGCTGTTCCTGATTCCTGTGTATGTCTGTGTTTCCCAAGACCTAAGTGGGGAGACCACTCTACCACAAAGGACCACTGTATCCTACATTGTATCCTATATCCTACAAACATCTTTCTCATATAGTAGTGAACACAACATGTACTAGTGTTAGACAGCTATGCGCCATACATAGTGCCAGA
Source organism: Phyllobates terribilis (assembly GCF_046119375.1). Classification (NCBI taxonomy): domain Eukaryota; kingdom Metazoa; phylum Chordata; class Amphibia; order Anura; family Dendrobatidae; genus Phyllobates; species Phyllobates terribilis. The sequence continues at coordinate 949,517,801 of NW_027362762.1, forward strand.
CCCACGAGACGGAGCTCAGTGATAATAACTGGCAATTCATATGTTTGGAGATAATAGTGATGAACTGCACGGATTTATAATATGGATAAGACTTTTTTCCAGTGCTCCAATTTATTTCATCACTTATATTGTCCTTCTGGGAGCAGCCGGCACACCGCGACAGAGAGAACAAGTGCCAGGGCGTTTCCTCGCCATGCCCCGACATGTCCTGGCATCATGTGACATAAAACAAATGACTTTCTATATTTCCTAAACATCAGCTAATAATTTTGTAAAGCCACTATTGTCTCTCTATATAAGCGGAGAAGCAGGGTGATAACTTACTGATCGGTGGGGATCTGTACCGATTGGCAGAATTATTCGGCAATGCCCATGCCTACCCTCCTCTCCATTCATTCCCCTGGGATATTGAGATTTTTCCCACAGCCCCATAGAGAATGAATAAAGCAGCATCTAACCTTCCATTGGGGATAATATTTCCCAATCTGCTCATCGGTACGAATCCTACCGGTCCAACCCCCCACACTGACCGATAAGTTATCAGTTATTTAACCCCTTAAATATTCAATTATTGAGTAGAGGAGGGGGTCACCATTTAAGATCCTAATCTAATAGCCAGAGAAGAAAGCAGCTAAAAAAAAACACCAAAAAACAGCTTACCTCTCTGGAGGACTGGACCTGTCCAGCATTACTCAAACAGCCCATTGATGTCAATAAAAACTGTGCAATACTTTATTTCTCCAGTGGTGGCACTGAAGGGAAATTTAACATGGAGTGGAGTTGATCAGACCATGTGATCAGCGTATGATAATAAGGGGATAATTCTAACTTTAAAAAAGGATAGCATGAATGATTATCGTATATTGTATTATTCACAAACCCAAATTTAGATATTACCCGCAATTTCCCCCAAAAAAAATTCTAATTCTGAAAATTTTTCAATGATTATAACAATTATTATTAAACGGTAATAGAAATGATTAGCCATCTGCAAAATATATTAAACCCCTTTCCGACATGTGCCGTACGTGTAAGTCATATGTCGTGTCTCTCCCTTTGGCGCGGGCTCTGGCGCTGATCTGATTTAACATGGCTGTGACGGAAGGACATCACAAGTCCCGCCCATTGGCGCCTGTGTCACATGACCACAAGTCACCGATGGATTGGCTTGACAACCTGGGGTCTGCAGGAGATCTGATGATCTAGAAGCCAATGAAAAGTAAAAAAAAAAATGTTTTTAAAAATATTAAAAAAATAGAAACGTTTAAATCACCCCCTTTTGCCCCATTTAAAATAAAACTATAAAAAAAAAATCACGCATACACATATTTGGTATCTCCACGTTCAGAATCGCCCGAACTACCAATATATAAAAAGAATTAATCGAACCAGTAAACGGCGTAACGAGAGAGAAAATCAAAACGCCAGAGATACGCTTTTTTTGCAATAAAATGCAATAAAGGGCGATCAAAACATCGTATGTACCCCAAAATGGTATCAATAAAAACTTCAGCTCAGCGTGCAAAAAATAAGCCCTCACCCGGCACCAGATCCTGAAAAATGGAGACGCTACGGGTTTCAGAAAATGGCGACTTTTTTTTTTTAACAAACTTTGGATTTTTTTTCACCACTTAAATAAAATAGAACTTATACATGTCTCGTATCTACGAACTCGTAATGACCTGGAGAATCATAATGGCAGGTCAGTTTTAGCATTTAGTGAACATGATAAAAAAAAAAGCAACAAAGAACAATTGTGGAGTTGCACTTTTTTTGCAATTTTACCGCGCTTGGATTTTTTTTCCCATTTTCCAGTACACGATATGGTAAAACCAATAGCGTCGTTCAAAAGTACAACTCGTCCCACAAAAATAAGCCCTCACATGGCCATATTGACAAAAAAATAAAAAAAGTTATGGCTCTGGGAGGCAGGGGAGCAAAAAATGAAAGTGCAAAAACGGAAAATGAAGGGGTCATGAAGGGGTTAATAGGAGTCTGTCAGGCCAAACTGATAGTATAAACTGGGGACATAGGCCCCGATTCATCAATGCCTTTGCGCATGTTTTTTGTCTTGTTTTGTGAGTTTTGCGCCTTTTTTTGTTTGTACCCAATTCATCTACTATATAATTGTCTTATCCCGTCTGTCTGTCTGTCTGTCTGTCTGTCTGTCCTGGAAATCCCGCGTCGCTCATTGGTCCGGCAGCGGCCAATCAGCGCCGCGGCTCATCTGGCGGACGGAGGTCAGCGGCGATGCAGCGGGGAGATGAGCGGCGCTAGCAGCACAACTACCCCGACCGGCGCCGCTGACCTCCATGCGGCTAACGTCGGAAGATCAGCGGCTTGGCCCGCTGATCTCCCGACAGCAAGAGTGAACGGAGGACCGGGGAGCGGCGCCTCCGGTCGGGATGCTTCTGCTGCGAGCAGCCGCTCATCTCCCGGCTTCTCGCAGCAGAAAGAGCCGCACAGGCAGCGCCGCTCCCCGGTCCTCGCTAATACGGAGCCGCACAAGCAGCGCCGCTCCCAGGCCCACACTAATACGACGCTGATTGGTCGCGGTGGCCGGCCGCGACCAATCAGCGAGATGGGCGGCAAATTTAAACGCCGCTCTGCTGATTGGTCGCGGTGGCCGGCCGACCACGACCAATCAGCGAGATGGGCGGCAAATTTAAACGCCGCTCTGCTGATTGGTCGCGGTGGCCGGCCGCGACCAATCAGCGAGATGGGCGGCAAATTTAAACGCCGCTGTGCTGATTGGTCGCGGTGGCCGACCGCGACCAATCAGTGAGATGTGCGGCAAATTTAAACGCCGCTCTGCTCATTGGTCGCGGTGGCCGGCCGAGACCAATCAGCGAGATGGGCGGCACATTTAAACGCCGCTCTGCTGATTGGTCGCAGTGGCCGGCTGCGACTAATCAGCGAGATGGGCGGCAAATTTAAACGCCGCTCTGCTCATTGGTCGCGGTGGCCGGCCGCAACCAATCAGCGAGATGGGCGGCACATTTAAACGCCGCTCTGCTGATTGGTCGCGGTGGCCGGCTGAGACCAATCAGCGAGATGGGCGGCAAATCTAAACGCCGCTCTGCTGATTGGTCGCGGTGGCCGGCCGCGACCAATCAGCGATATAGGCTGCAAATTTAAACGCCGCTCTGCTGATTGGTCGCGATGGCCGACAGCAACCAATCAGCGAGATTGGCACTAAATTTAAACACCGCTCTGCTGATTGGTCGCGGTGGCCGGCTGCGACCAATCAGCGAGATGGGCGGCAAATCTAAACGCCGCTCTGCTGATTGGTCGTGGTGGCCGGCCGCGACCAATCAGCGATATAGGCTGCAAATTTAAACGCCGCTCTGCTGATTGGTCGCGATGGCCGACAGCAACCAATCAGCGAGATTGGCACTAAATTTAAACACCGCTCTGCTGATTGGTCGCGGCCGCCGGCGACCGCTACCAATCAGCGATTTTGGCGCCAAATTTAAACACCGCTCTGCTCATTGGTCCCGGCCGCCGGCCGGCCGAGACCAATCAGCGAGATTGCCGGCAAATTTAAACAACGCTCTGCTGATTGGTCGATTTTATCGCCAAATTTAAACAAGCTCTCCGGTCCTCGCTAACACAGTTTGCTGATTGGTCGCGGCCGCCACCCGTGACCAATCACCGATATTGCCGCCAAATTTAAACACCGTTTTGCTGATTAGTCGCGGTTGCCAGCCGCGACCAATCAGCGATTTTTGGCGCCAAATTTAAACAACGTTCTGCTGATTGCGCCCGGTCGGCCGCATACCTATTCTAGAATACCCGATGCGTTAGAATCGGGCCACCATCTAGTTATTCTATATTCGTCTTTTTTGCAGTCTATTTTATATGTGCTCGCTTGAATTTTTTTTCGTTTTCAGCTTTGTAGGCTAAGTGTAGCTATTCCCAAGGTTTTCCCTCATCAATTGCAACTTTTTAAAAAATCATAAAGTTTGGTGTAATTTCACTGCAGTATTTTTGACGATTTGCCCGCTAAGTTGCAAGAAAAAAGTTCAAGACAAGATAAAAGCCCTTTTTTTTTTCTTTTGCGTGTGCCTTTATGGTTGAATTTGGTGCCAAAAATGTCAACTAATACCACAAGTCAAAAAAAAAAGAGGAAAGTGACTTAAAAAAACTCACAAATGATGAATCGGGGCCTATAAGTTTACTCAAATATGGTAATTAGTGTGCACTGTCCTGCCCACTGGTTTTGCAAGCCCCGCCTCCCTTACTGGTGATTGATAGTAGTGTCGTTGCCAATCACCAGTAAGGAAAGTAGAAATTGATGTTGAATTGGGCATCAATTTTTATGCAATTTTTTAATAAATTGACCAAACGTGATCCATGATGTAAAACATATCACTTCTTCTCTGCAACAGGTGTAGCAGACAGTGAGTCAGTTTACTACCTTTCCATGACTTTTTTTTTTTACCTGTCGGTGACTCATACTTTCCATGCCTTCCTACAAAATGACAGACACTTTCCCACCAATGAAGTCTTATGAAATCAATGTATTGCATAAAGCTCGTGAGCAATAATTTGGAATTTCCCTGAATCATAAGACTATGAAACATCTAGAAGATATGTGACAAGAATGATACACTCGTACCTTCACAACACAATAATGGAAGTGCAATGTTAGCCATTTAAAGTCCAATGCCCACAGAAAACATCCAAATGTCTCTATTTTTTTATTTTTTTTGCGCAAATTTATTTTTCTTTTATACTTTGGCTGATATTGTTTTAATTTTTGCATCACAGAAGGATCTTTAGCCAAATCAGAAACAATATATGAGTTTTTATGATTTGTATAGGTAAAATGGAAAAGATAGGAGGGGACACGCTGTCGATTTGTCATTATATTCTCATCACATTTATTCTTATTTTTTATTGTACGTACTTTGTACCGACCCTACATGGTATTTTACTTTTTTTTTCAATAAAGATGCATAGGGATACCTGTCCAATGTCAAATCCTTAGTTATACCATAGCTATGCCATAACACAGATTCTTACAAGCCAGCGCTTGTGGCCTCTACAGAGACTATGGGCCCCATACACATTATATAGCTGTCGGCCTAATGATCTCCTGTGACTATCCCATACACCGCTTGGCTGACCATTCATGGATTCTCTATTAGAGAACAGCTGACACTCCTCTGTCCCCTCCAGACTCCTCTGTTTCTTCCAGACTCCTCCTTTCCCTCCAGACTCATCTGTTTTTTCTAGAATCCTCTGTGTCCTCCAGACTCCTCTTTCCCCCTACAGACTCCTTTTTCCTATCTAGACTGCTCTGTTCTCCTCCAGATCATTCTGTCCTCCTCCATATTCCTTTGTCTTCTATTCAGATTCCTCTGTCCCCTCCAGACTCCTCTGTCTTCTTCCAGTCTCCACTGAACTCTTCCTCCAGACTTCTCTGTCTTCCTCTTCCAGACCCCTCAATGTCCTCCAGACTCCTCTGTTCTCCTCCAAACTCTCCTGTTCTTCTCCATAGTCCTCTGTGTACTCCAGACATCTTTCTCCAGATCGCTCTTTGCTCCTCCAGACTCCTCTATCCCTCTTCAGACTCCTGGGTCCTCCTCTAATCTTTTCTGTCTCCTCCAAAACCCTCTTGCTTCTCCAGACTCCTCCCAGATAACAAAAAGGATCATTGGATATCCAACATGACAGATCCTTCTCTCCCCCTCCATCATCTGTCAAGGGGAAGCCGAACGGCCCCCACACACTTTGGCCTGTTGGCCGATGAAGACTGATGTTGTCACGGGTGTGTCAGAGGTGACAGTCACCCTGCAGATGGTTGCAGGAGATCTCTACGTTTGGCATTACAGACATCTTCTTAGAGGCTAGCTGTCAGTAGGATCCAGCGTCTACCTCCCTCTAGCTAATTAGTCCCTGGCCTGAGTGTATAAATACCTGGTGTGTCAGAGAGGGAGGCACTGGTGATATTCATTTCATCTCACTTTAGCAAGAGTAATACTTCGTCCTCTCTGGAGCTTGAGGCCGTGTGTGCATTTGGCTGGAGTCGTCTAAAGCTAAGCAATCATCTCCTGTTTGTCTACCCTTGTTGTCTATAGAGTTTAGTGGAGATTGACTAGTGCTCATCTCCTCCCTTCCCTAGCTTTAGACATACGCCAGGGAAAGTCAGTGTGCGGCGATTGGTGAAGAGCCAATATAGGGACGATAGTTGAGAAAGGGTGACACTAGACCAGACTAGGAGGTCTCCACTCCCCCCTTTCCCTAATGTCTGGGCTCCCTTTCCCTCTTCCTTCTGTGTTGCACTAAGTCTTTCCCACACCCTGCGTGACAGATGTCTATCATCCCTGGGGCTTACAAAATTGGTATGGCTATTGATCATAGATTTATTCTTTTATGCCCCGTGTAATAAAGATATTGTGACAGTGCGGTGGAACGCCATCCCGCTCACCAGTCATGCATTTATAATATATCAAACCATGGGCAGGGAAACCTTTTAGAAACACACACTTTTGTGTGCAATGTGGTTCAATAAGCGCTGGTGGTGATCACAAAAGACCTGAATTTTTTAGACCTAAATGTTCCTACAACATGGGTGTCCCTCATTCATATTGATAATGGCATGTTATGGGAATAAACATGAGCCTGCAATGAAAGAATTGTGAAAGGCAAGATGTCTCCACCACCAAGCTCTTCAATAACAATGATGCAAGTGCTCCCATGAGTCTGATGTAATGAGGTCAGTTGCTCATGAATGAGATGAGTCACATCTACTACTATGGATTGGTCTGAATTCGGAGATCTTTGAATATTTTCTTGAAGAAAGTCATTTCGATGTACACTAAAGAAAGAGGAGAATTTAATGTTGTTTTTCACCCCTTTCTTTCATTTTAAGTATGGCTCATGTGTAAAGGTGATGGACAATGGCTATAGCGTTCCTTCCCCTGAAGACACCAATCATGTTGTATTATAGTGTAAACTATGTCCTGCGTCTTTTGTGGTATACATTATGTACTGTGATATGGTAATGTATAGTGTATAAGTAATATAAAGATAATGCATAGTGCTGATAGTGTACAGTATAGGATAGCATAGGGTAAGACATAGGTTAGAACTTAGGACATTTACCGATAGGATAAGGTTGTTGACTGTAGTTAGATAATGTCATGGGTCTGTCGGAGGTGACAGACAGTCGCCCTGCTGTGGCCTGTAGTAGATCTCCACGTTTGCCATTGCAGACAGCTTCTTAGATAGGAGGTTGTCTTTAGGGCCCAGCGACTACCTCCCTCTGGCCTGGGTGCATATATACCTGGTCTCTTTAGGTAGGCATCACCGATTATACTCATTCCTACTTGGAGCTTGACTGAAGTAGCATCACGTCCTCTTTGAAGTTTTGAGGCCGTGTGCCCTGTTGGAGTTTCTTCTAAAGCTAAGTTATAATTCCCCTGTGTTGTCTTCCCCTTTTGTCTTTCGAGTGCTAGCGGAGGTTGACTAGTGCTCATCTCCTTCCACCCCCTGTTGTAGCTTTATGCCAGGGATAGTAGGGCGAGGCACGTGATAGGCAACAGCAGCGGAGGCTGTAAAGGGACGGTAGGGGAAGACAGGGTGAAGCTAGTCCAGTTTAGGAGGTCACCACTTCCCCTTTCACTAGTGTCTGAGCTCCCTTACCTTTCCCCCCTGTATTGCATTCACACCTGGCGTGACAGATAATGACATTAGGGTAAGGTAAGTGTTAATGTTCGGGACTAGCCCATAGTGGGAGGGGCTTAGTGTTAGGACAAGTGTTTTCTTCCTGTAGATGGTTAGTGAGGGCCAAGTTCAAGTTCATGTAGGAAGTGAGTAGTGAACAGCAAGTGAGAGTACACGTTGTTCTGGGCAGTATGAGGCATTACTGGAACTCCCTTGTCGGACACATTCCTATAACATCTGAAGCTCAAGGCTCAATCCTGGTGCGATGGTGGGCAACTTTACCCGTTCCTTACGGAGGAAGGTTGATGTGGAGTCGTGAGTGGAAGAAGTAATGGACCTCGGACATACTGCGGGACTGGGCTCGGGATCCCTGGGAGTGACTGGACAAGTGAAAGCAGGGATAGTCCAGGACGGAAAATCGGGAAATGTACTATGCTGTGGCACTGGTAACTAAAGACGTAAAGTGTTATGCCCAATTCTACGAGTTGAAATATGTTGTACTCGAGCTGTTCAGTAAAGTTCTTTGTGATGAAACGAACTGGGTATCCCCGGTTCCATGTGCGGCGGCTCTGGAAAATGAAGGCCTGGAGACATCTGAAGCCTGCAGGTTCCAAGTGAGCGCTATGAACCCCACATATCACAACCCATTTCATTTGGGACACAAATTTCCTGCAAAGTAACAGGGCGACATGGAGCAGCAGCTCGCCCACAACTACCACCCTCTGTCACCTTACACATGTGTGCAATCAAAATATTAATGATAATATTAATGATAATATTACTGATAATGACTCAACTGCTGCTCCTCTGTGGCTGGGTCTCCCTTCGGGCTCCTCTCCTCTTCCCGTGTAGTTGACGCATGACTCCAGCATCGCTGCGGTCACTCCCTGCAGCAGTCACGAGACGACCACACCGGAAGAGAAAGAGAACAGACTGGCGGTAGACCCGACCATAGGAGCAGGCGAGCGGGGAGTAAGTGCACCTTATTATTTTGATAGGACACTCGATCCATACCTAAAACAAAAGAAAGCTGTGGAAAATCCCTTTAATGTCTATTGTGGCTTTCCACAGGCACGCACATTGTCACAAGACATAATTCACATTCCAGGACTCAAATATTCAATGAATGAGTGATTGCAGATTTGTAATTAGTTTTTCATGTTAAGAGAGAGAGCACCTGTCACTTGCGCCATAAAATTGTATTTTTTTTACCTGGTGTACATACCACTGTTCTCCTGATTCCGGCATTGTCTTTCTTTTGTGGCTGCGTCTCTCCATTCCTGAGATACGACCCCTTCTTCCCTGTATATAAATCTAGTCTTTTTTTAACCAAATGGGTGTGGTTCTCAATAAAAATCCTGTAGAATACAGCTGATTTGGATAACAATACTAGATTTATATAAAGGGAAAAGAAGGCCATATCTCATGAACAGAGAGGCGCGGAAACAAAAGAAAATGCAATGGTATGTACACCGGGTAAAAAAAATTACATATTTATGGCAGGTGGCAAATCCTCTTTAATCATTAGACTATGCTAAAGCAAAAATTTACGCCGGGTTAAAAAAAAACACATGTTTATAGCAAGTAACATGAAATTTCTTAATTTACATAATTTTTGTATTATATTTATTGTGTACATGATTTATTATACATTAATATATTATTATTATTATTATTATTATTATTTATATATTCTTTATATTTTTATGCACAGTATTTTTTTTGGGGGGTGTTATATATTATTTTACTGTAAATAAAAATTATTGTATTTATTTTTTATATTTCATTAATATACAGTACAGACCAAAAGTTTGGACACACCTTCTCATTTAAAGATTTTTCTGTATTTTCATGACTATGAAAATTGTTCATTCACACTGAAGGCATCAAAACTATGAATTAACACATGTGGAATTATACACTTAACAAAAAAGTGTGAAACAACTGAAAATATGTCTTATATTCTAGGTTCTTCATAGTAGCCACCTTTTGCTTTGATGACTGCTTTGCACACTCTTGGCATTCTCTTGATGAGCTTCAAGAGGTAGTCACCGGAAATGGTCTTCCAACAATCTTGAAGGAGGTCCCAGAGATGCTTAGCACTTGTTGGCCCTTTTGCTTTCACTCTGCGGTCCAGCTCACCCCAAACCATCTCGATTGGGTTCAGGTCTGGTGACTGTGGAGGCCAGGTCATCTGGCGTAGCACCCCATCACTCTCCTTCTTGGTCAAATAGCCCTTACACAGCCTGGAGGTGTGTTTTGGGTCATTGTCCTCTTGAAAAATAAATGATGGTCCAACTAAATGCAAACCGGATGGAATAGCATGCCGCTGCAAGATGCTGTGGTAGCCATGCTGGTTCAGTATGCCTTCAATTTTGAATAAATCCCCAACAGTGTCACCAGCAAAGCACCATCACACCTCCTCCTCCATGCTTAACGATGGGGACCAGGCATGTAGAGTCCATCCGTTCACCTTTTCTGCGTCGCACAAAGACACGTTGGTTGGAACCAAAGATCTCAGATTTGGACTCATCAGACCAAAGCACAGATTTCCACTGGTCTAATGTCCATTCTTTTTGTTATTTAGGCTAAACAAGTCTCTTCTGCTTGTTGCCTGTCCTTAGTAGTGGTTTCCTAGCAGCTATTTTACCATGAAGGCCTGCTGCACAAAGTCTCCTCTTAACAGTTGTTGAAGAGATGTGTCTGCTGCTAGAACTCTGTGTGGCATTGACCTGGTCTCTAATCTGAGCTGCTGTTAACCTGCAATTTCTGAGGCTGGTGACTCGGATAAACTTATCCTCAGAAGCAGAGGTGACTCTTGGTCTTCCTTTCCTGGGGCAGTCCTCATGTGAGCCTGTTTCTTTGTAGCGCTTGATGGTTTTTGCAACTGCACTTGGGGACACTTTCAAAGTTTTCCCAATTTTTCAGACTGACTGACCTTCATTTTTTAAAGTAATGATGGGCACTCATTTTTCTTTACTTCGCTGCTTTCTTCTTGCCATAATACAAATTCTAACAGTCTATTCAGTAGGACTATCAGCTGTGTATCCACCAGACTTCTGCACAAAACAACTAATGGTCCCAACCCCATTTATAAGGCAAGAAATCCCACTTATTAAATCTGACAAGGCACACCTGTGAAGTGAAGACCATTTCCGGTGACTACCTCTTGAAGCTCATCAAGAGTGTGCAAAGCAGTCATCAAAGCAAAAGGTGGCTACTTTTAAGAACCTAGAATATAAGATATTGTCAGTTGTTTCACACTTTTTTGTTAAGTATATAATTCCACATGTGTTAATTCATAGTTTTGATGCCTTCAGTGTGAATGTACAATTTTCATAGTCATAAAAATACAGAAAAATCTTTAAATGAGAAGGTGTGTCCAAACTTTTGGTCTGTACTGTATATTATATTGTTTTTACTTTTTGTGGGATTTATTGAAGGGGTTATCCAGAACACCCCCACTAATCAGCTGTTAATATTAACCATGGTGACATGAAGTACAGAGTATATGGGTACCGAAAAGCGCCCAAAAGTGACCATCTCTGAGTAATGCAGCTGAGCTCCCATTGAAGTAGATGGGAGCTGAACTGCGGTACCCAAGAATGGCCACTACACAATGTCTTATTTACTGCATTGTTTTGTGCCAAAAAAGCTCTGATCCATCGAAGCCCGGACTTCATAAGACTTCTGAAAGGAAGGTGTCCTGTGTTATTGGGTACAATAAAAGCACATTCTTCATTTCCTGTAGGATCTTCAGTGCGGCCTCCATGGGTTGGACTATATATTTTTTTTGATGTGGTCAAAAAAATCACAAGACTGATGCTAAGGCAAAACTCAGCGGATAGAGGAGTGTAGGAACTGTAAAAAAGTGAATATATTTTGCATGTCTGTTCTTAAATTAGAAATCAGGTAATTTGGGGTCACCATAGTCTGGCCTAGCATCTGTAGTTAGCAGAAGTCTGGGCTTAAAATTATTTCCATCTTGAAAGATGGATTTTGTCAGATAGTGCTTTTAAAAACAAGCATTTTTGCAATTTACTGCTTGTTAAAATTTGCAGTCGTTTTTGAGATATTAACACTTTTCTTCTATTTACAGCTCGTTGCCTTGGAGACAGACCACCGCTGCTGTCTCGTTTATAAGCCCTGAACTGAAGATAGCATGGATTAGGAGGTAACTGCGAGCTCAAGCGATTCTGGACAACTTCAAATCAGGGCTTACAAGCTCAAGAGAAAAAGAGAATGTAAGCACTGTGCATGTTCTATTTTCTAGCAGCGGTGGTCGGTCTCCAAAGCAATGAGCTGTAAACAAAAGAAAAGTGTTAATATCGTGAGTACGGCTGGAAATTTTAATAAGCAGTAAATTACAAAATTGCTTGTTTTTACGAGCATTATCTGAAAATATCCATGTATGAAAATGGGAATAAACCTTTTAAGCCTGAATTAAGGGGGTGTCATGTTCTGGTTTGGGGTCTGTATCCCACATCTCCCATCCGCAAGAGGGCTTTGGGACTCCGAAAAACAATCCCAAAAGTTTCCTTTGTGAGTGAATCAATAATGCTCCTCCTGTCTCAGTAGATTCTGTATGTTCTGGGTGTGAGATCAAGGCTGACAAAACTTTTCCTACAAACTATCAGAGAAAATCCCCTGCCTGGTGTTATGGTTACCACTCTGTGTGGACTTCACCTTTTCTGTTGTTATTTTTGGTGTTTCTTTACCTTCCCGACATTATTTATTTGTTATGCACATACAGCGCCATCTTTCTCCACAGCGCTTTACAGACTATAGCGCCGGCGTCCCTGCCCTCTGCTAGGCAGGGACGCTGTTCACCTCACCTCCCTGCTCCGTGCCCGGCGTCCTCCTCCCGCTCTGCTGGCAGCGCGCGCTCCTTCCCGGCCACTATGCTTAGGGCGCGCGCGCGCGCGCTCTCCCTCCCTCTTAAAGGGGCCGCGCGCGCCGTCCTAAGGAGTCCCCGGCCAATGGCCGGAGGACTTCACCATATATAAGGCACCTCCTCCAAAATGGAGGTGCCCGAGCAATGTTGTTGCACTGTTTACTACTCTGCTTCAGCCCTCAGGTCCCGTTGCCAGTTACCTGCCAGTTACCTGCCAGTTACCTGCCAGATTCCTGCCTGATTATCTGCTACCTGCCTGCTAGTCTGAGGTCCGACGGTCTGCCTTACTACTCCTGTCAGTCTGTCTAAGGACCAGTCTGCCCGCTCACCTGGGAGCGCACATCAGCCACCTGCCTGCTTGCCCGAGGTCCGACGGTCTGCCTTCCAACTCCTGTCAGTCTGTCTATGGACCAGCTTGCCCGCTCACCTGGGAGCACACACCTGCTACCTGCCTGCTAGTCTACCTGGAGGCTCCGCCGTCACGTGCTGTGACCACCTGCCTGTCCAGTGACTCCTGCTCGCTCACCTGGGAGCGCTCATCTGTTGCCTGTCTGCTAGCCTACCTGGAGGCTCTGCCGTCACGTGCTGTGACCACCCGCCTGTCCAGAGACTTCTGCCCGCTCACCTGGGAGCGCTCATCTGCCGCCTGTCTGTTGGTCTTCCTGGAGGCTCCGCCGTCACATGCTGTGACCACCCGTTGATCCAGAGACTCTCGCCTGCTCACCTGGGAGCCCACGTCTATCATCAGCCGCCACAGGTCGTACCAACCCTTTACCTAGAGACTGCCCCGGTCACTTGCCGTGACCATCTGCCCGTTCATCCAGAGACTGCCCCGGTCACTTGCCGTGACCATCTGCCCGTTCATTCAGAGATTGCCCCGGTCACTTGCCGTGACCATCAGCCCGTTCATCCAGAGACTGCCCCGGTCACTTGCCGTGACCTCCAGCCCGTTCACTCAGAGACTGTCCCGGTCACCTGCTGTGACCTCCTGCCCGTCTTCCCTGGTCGCCACCCGCTCCCTTACAAGGACTGCCCCCTTGTATAGTAGCTCAGAGGTTCCGCCTCCCAGACCCGTTACAGTTTGCTCGGGCCATGGAACCCGGTGGCACCCAAGCTCCCTCGCTCTCGGACCTGTGTCATGAACTGTCCCGTCAAAGGTCCCAACAGGAGTCCATCCTGGGTCACCTGCGGAATGTCAATACTCGCCTGGACACTCTGACTGCTCCACCAGCAACCTCCGCCAGTGCCATGTCTCGCAATCCGGCAGCTCCGCTGCCCACTAATTCCATGGTATCCTACCCTGGACCCCGGCTTTCTGCACCTCCTCGCTTCGGAGGCGACTCCGCCCAGGCTCGGGGCTTCATAAATCAGTGCACCCTGCACTTTGAGCTATTGTCCTACCAGTTTAACTCCGACCGGGCCAAAATTGCATTCATCATGTCCCATCTCACCGGGGAGGCCCTGGCCTGGCTAAATCCTCTATGGGAGAGAGGAGACCCCCTGGTGTCCAACTTGCCTGCTTTTCTCACGGCTTTCCGGAAAGTCTTCGACGAACCCGGACGGAAGACCTCATCCGCATCATCACTGCTACGCCTCCGTCAGGGAAGTCTCACCGTGGGCCAATATGCCATACGGTTCCGTACCCTTGCCTCGGAGCTGGCCTGGGATAACGACGCTCTGGTATCCGTCTTCTGGGAGGGTCTGTCCGGCCGTATTAAAGATGAACTTGCCGGTCGGGACATTCCTACCACTCTCGATGACCTAATAACTCTTGCCACCCGGATTGACCTACGGTTCCAGGAGCGTGCCAAAGAGGTCACCCGTGAGAGGAGGTTACCATGTCTAGCTCCTACTTTTCAGAAACCCGTCACTCCCTCCGTCTCTACCCAGGTACACTCTTCTGAGTCTATGCAGGTTGACCAGACCAAGATGGTCAAAACCCGTCAGGACTTACGCCGTGCCGAGGGGAGCTGCTTCTACTGTGGCAGTAAGGAGCACCGGATCCGTGCCTGCCCGGAGAGGTCGGGAAACGCCTGTGTCTAGGTTCGCTCAGAGAGGTCAACCTAGACAAGAATAAATCCTCTCCATCTCTGCTGCTGTCAGTCTCAATCGTCTGCGGGGAGAACCGTTATTTCGAACTAGCCCAACTTGACTCTGGAGCAGCCGGGAATCTTATTTCACAGTCCCTGGTAGAGAAATACCGCATCCCCACCAAACCTCTGGCTGTACCCTTGTCTGTTGCTGCCGTGGATGGGGGCCTCTTACCACGCCCCATCCAACTCATCACCGAATCCATTACTCTGCAGGTGGGAATGCTGCATTCTGAGAGTATCTCCTTTCATGTTCTGCCTGGACTCTCTCACGCCCTCTTGCTAGGCCTACCTTGGCTCCAGAGACATGCACCCGTGCTTGACTGGCAGACCGGAGAAGTCCTTCGCTGGGGACAGGACTGCCATAAGACCTGTCTGGTTCCCGTCCATCCCGTCCGTCCTTCTCCTACCCCAGCTAATCTACCTGGACTTCCGATTCCTTATTGGTCTTATGCTGATGTCTTTAATAAAAAGGAAGCAGAGACACTACCTCCTCATAGACCATACGACTGCCCTATCGACCTGTTACCTGGTACTACTCCTCCCCGTGGGCGTATTTATCCTTTATCCGCTGCTGAGACCCGGTCGATGTCCGAATATATTGAGGAGAATCTGGCCAGGGGATTCATCCGGAAATCTACCTCCCCGGCGGGAGCAGGCTTCTTTTTCGTCAAAAAGAAGGACGGCTCTCTCCGTCCCTGTATAGACTATAGAGGCCTTAACCAGATCACGGTGAAGAATAAGTACCCCCTTCCGCTCATTCCGGAGTTATTTGATCGTCTGAGGGGGACTAGAATCTTCACCAAACTGGACCTCCGTGGGGCGTACAACCTGGTTCGTATCCGTCAGGGGGATGAATGGAAGACGGCATTCAACACCCGGGACGGCCACTATGAATATCTGGTAATGCCCTTTGGTCTCTGTAACGCTCCTGCCGTCTTTCAAGAGTTGGTCAATGACATCTTCCGGGACCTTCTCTACTCCTGCGTAGTGGTGTACCTGGACGACATCTTGGTCTTCTCTCCGGATCTCCAGACTCACCGGAGGGACGTTCGTCAGGTCCTGCTCAGGCTCAGGCAGAATCATCTCTTCGCTAAATACGAGAAGTGCCTCTTTGAGCAGACCTCGCTTCCGTTTTTGGGCTACATTATTTCTCAGACCGGCCTACGAATGGATCCAGAGAAACTGTCTGCCATCGAGAAATGGCCTCGACCGGAGGGGTTGAAGGCCATTCAGCGATTCCTGGGCTTCACCAACTACTACCGCCTCTTCATACCACACTTCTCTTCCCGGACTGCCCCAATTTCCGCGCTCACCCGTAAGGGTACTAATCCCAAAGAGTGGCCGCCCGAAGCAGAGGAGGCCTTTCTTTCCCTAAAACAGGCCTTCTCTTCCGCCCCGGTGCTGCATCGCCCGGACGGCAACAAGCAGTTCTTCCTGGAAGTTGACGCCTCCTCCTCTGGAGCCGGAGCGGTACTTACTCAAAAATCATCTTCCGGGAGAATGGTAACTTGTGGCTTCTTCTCCAAACTCTTCTCCTCTTCTGAGCGCAACTATTCCATAAGAGACCGAGAGTTATTGGCCATCAAACTGGCATTGGAGGAGTGGCGTTACCTACTCGAGGGGGCTCTTCACCCGGTAATAATTTACACTGACCACAAGAACTTGGCTTACCTCCAGCATGCCCAGAGACTTAACCCGCGCCAAGCCCTGTGGTCCTTGTTTTTTGCTCGCTTTGATTTTGTTCTTCATTTTCGCCCGGCTGACAAAAACGTCAAAGCAGATGCCTTGTCCCGATTAGAGATGAGCGTTGTTCTACTCGAACTGTTCGCCAATCTCAAATTCGAGCTGTTTTGGGCGGTGTTCGAGCCGTTCGGCGAACACGAACAATTTGAGAAAAATTCGGCTGTTCGAGGATATGTTCGATAACTGTTCGTGCACCAAAATCATAACTGGATTTTTTCTCAGTAATGATAAAAATTAATGTTAATACGCAGTTTGAGTGTACAGCGGGGTGGGGGGAGGGGCAGGGGATGGATCTCTGCAGGAACAATGAAGATTTCCATTTTTTTTTCTCTTTCCCGCATTTGCAGTGGGGAGGTGCAATCTGTCAGCCTATCAGCAGCGCACACACGGAGCGAAGTGCTTTTTTTCACACAAGCAAGGGCATGTGTCATTGGCAGTGTATGTCACATGTCCTTGCCCTATAAGACCAAGCCATTTTCCCTGTCGCCACCATTTTCTCACTGCTGCAGCTGCGTGTTAGACGGCACCGCTGTTGCTGTGTGCGCTATACCTTGTTAATTTCAAGCCAATTTTCGCACAAATATACAGATAGCTTGGGAGTAGGGAATAGTTGTGATTGCAGTCCTTTTAAGGACTAGGTTACAGCATTTCCTACGACTTTTATCAGGGAGGTCTGTGCTCTTAAATAGATAGGTTGTGGGAGTAAAGACTAATTGTAATTGGAGTCCTTTTCAGGACTAGGTTACATCAGTTCCTATCAGTTCTTGCCAGGCAGGTCTGTGCCAGTGCTGTGCAAGTTTTTTTCACAGCATTTGGCTGAATCTAGCAAAGCTAATCCTTTTTGGCCTATTGCAGAGTGTGTTAGTCAGTGGAGTAGCCTATCTGTGTTGCAAGATATACCACCTGTGTATAGAATACCAATTTTTTTACTGCACCTAGTGAAGTAAAATCTTTTGGGCATAGCATCATTCTATTAGTCCATCTATACTGACCTCCATCAGGTTGCAAATTAAAACTAATTTTTATCTGCATCTACAGTACCTCTGAAAAAATATTTGGGCTTCTACCTGTGTGTGGGACTTGTTGTATTAGTCCATCTATACTGACCTCCATCAGGTTGCAAACTGAATATATTTTT
The DNA here is from genome assembly GCF_046119375.1 of Phyllobates terribilis. Lineage (NCBI taxonomy): Eukaryota > Metazoa > Chordata > Amphibia > Anura > Dendrobatidae > Phyllobates > Phyllobates terribilis. Next base: position 949,535,343 of record NW_027362762.1, read on the forward strand.
TTCCTGCATCTACCTCTGAAAAAATATTGGGCTTCTAGCTGTGTGTGGGTCTTGTTCTATTAATCCATCTATACTGACCTCCATCAGGTTGCAAACTGAATATAATTTTTTTCTGCATCTAGCTCTGAAAAAATATTTGGCCTTCTAGTAGTGTGTCGGACTTTCTCTATTAGTCCATCTATACTGACCTCCATCAGGTTGCAAACTGAATATAATTTTTTTCTGCATCTAGCTCTGAAAAAATATTTGGCCTTCTAGTAGTGTGTCGGACTTTCTCTATTAGTCCATCTATACTGACCTCCATCAGGTTGCAAATTAAAACTAATTTTTATCTGCATCTACAGTACCTCTGAAAAAATATTTGGGCTTCTAGCTATGTGTGGGACTTGTTGTATTAGTCCGTCTATACTGACCTCCATCAGGTTGCAAACTGAATATATTTTTTTCTGCATCTACCTCTGAAAAAATATTGGGCTTCTAGCTGTGTGTGGGACTTGTTGTATTAGTCCATCTATACTGACCTCCATCAAGTTGCAAACTGAATATATTTTTTTCTGCATCTACCTCTGAAAAAATATTGGGCTTCTAGCTGTGTGTGGGTCTTGTTCTATTAATCCATCTATACTGACCTCCATCAGGTTGCAAACTGAATATAATTTTTTTCTGCATCTAGCTCTGAAAAAATATTTGGCCTTCTAGTAGTGTGTCGGACTTTCTCTATTAGTCCATCTATACTGACCTCCATCAGGTTGCAAATTAAAACTAATTTTTATCTGCATCTACAGTACCTCTGAAAAAATATTTGGGCTTCTAGCTGTGTGTGGGACTTGTTGTATTAGTCCATCTATACTGACCTCCATCAGGTTGCAAACTGAATATATTTTTTTCTGCATCTACTTCTGAAAAAATATTGGGCTTCTAGCTGTGTGTGGGACTTGTTGTATTAGTCCATCTATACTGACCTCCATCAGGTTGCAAACTGAATATATTTTTTTCTGCATCTACCTCTGAAAAAATATTGGGCTTCTAGCTGTGTGTGGGTCTTGTTCTATTAATCCATCTATACTGACCTCCATCAGGTTGCAAACTGAATATAATTTTTTTCTGCATCTAGCTCTGAAAAAATATTTGGCCTTCTAGTAGTGTGTCGGACTTTCTCTATTAGTCCATCTATACTGACCTCCACCAGGTTGCAAACTGAATATATTTTTTTCTGCATCTACTTCTGAAAAAATATTTGGCCTTCTAGTAGTGTGTCGGACTTTCTCTATTAGTCCATCTATACTGACCTCCATCAGGTTGCAAATTAAAACTAATTTTTATCTGCATCTACAGTACCTCTGAAAAAATATTTGGGCTTCTAGCTGTGTGTGGGACTTGTTGTATTAGTCCATCTATACTGACCTCCATCAGGTTGCAAACTGAATATATTTTTTTCTGCATCTACCTCTGAAAAAATATTGGGCTTCTAGCTGTGTGTGGGACTTGTTGTATTAGTCCATCTATACTGACCTCCATCAGGTTGCAAACTGAATATATTTTTTTCTGCATCTACCTCTGAAAAAATATTGGGCTTCTAGCTGTGTGTGGGTCTTGTTCTATTAATCCATCTATACTGACCTCCATCAGGTTGCAAACTGAATATAATTTTTTTCTGCATCTAGCTCTGAAAAAATATTTGGCCTTCTAGTAGTGTGTCGGACTTTCTCTATTAGTCCATCTATACTGACCTCCATCAGGTTGCAAATTAAAACTAATTTTTATCTGCATCTACAGTACCTCTGAAAAAATATTTGGGCTTCTAGCTGTGTGTGGGACTTGTTGTATTAGTCCATCTATACTGACCTCCATCAGGTTGCAAACTGAATATATTTTTTTCTGCATCTACCTCTGAAAAAATATTGGGCTTCTAGCTGTGTGTGGGTCTTGTTCTATTAATCCATCTATACTGACCTCCATCAGGTTGCAAATTCAAAATATTTTTTTTCTGCATCTAACGCAGCCAATAGTTTTGGCCTAATACCACAGTTTGGCCACTCAGCTCTGCTCGGTTACCATCCATTGTTTTTTTGTGCAAACAACTCCAGAGTTGTGAATTAGTTAACCACCAAAATGAGTGGAAAAAGGCCTGCTGCTGGTGGAAAGGGGAATAGGCGTGTTGGGAAGGGGAAAAAAGGTTGTGTCCGTGGGGTAGGTGTTAAAGCAACAGTAACATCTGCAGAAGAAAGACCATCTTCCAGCCAAACTAAAATGTCTACTTCTTTTAGCGGACAATGTGATAAGATCCCTTTCTTACGGCCACGCCAATCGCTACAAATTCCAGATGAGGCACAAAAACAGCAGGTGCTTCAACGGATATCAAGTGCTCCTTTAAGTGGGCTCTCCTCCACATCAACTTCAACATCACAAATACTCCAGTCCTCAAAGGTGTCACCCAAATCGCACTTGCTTCCTCACAGCTCCCAAATCTCCAGCTGCCCGTCTGAGTATGAGGTAGAACAGATGGTTGAGTCTGCAGAGCTGTTTACTCATACTATAGCCTGGGAATCAGAGGTCGACTCCAGCGCTTCTGTGAATCCAGACGAGGAAATGATCTGCACTGATGCCCAGAATCTTTATGAGTCGGATCCAGGACCAGACGCAGAAGGTTCTGACCATAATGTAGACCCTCATTCCCAAACTGTAACTCCTGTTGGTGGAGACAATGAGGAAGACGATGATAAGACTCAAATACCTGATTGGAGCGACAACTTTAGTTTTTTGTCAGGGCAGGAACAGGTTGGCTCTGAGGACGACGGGTGTGATAACGCACAGGGTGATGATGATGAGGTCGGAGATCCCACTTACTGTCAACCCACAGTCAGCCAAGAGATGAGGTCAGCAGAGGAGGTGGAGGAAGATGCTAGTGACGACGAGGTCAGGTTGCGCCTTCCTGGACAGAGACGTAGTACTGGAAGCACGTCAACAACTGCATCCTCAAACACAACTCTGCCTCTCACCACAAGTCATGGTGGCTCTTCAGGTCGCATGGGTGCTAAGCCTTGCATAGCCTGGGCATTTTTTCAGATCGATAAAGATGACCCAACTCGTGTTATCTGTAACATTTGTCAGCAAAAGCTAACTAGAGGCCAAAAAATACATAGTTTGAGTACTTCATGCATGAACCGGCACATGGACATGAAGCATAAGTTGCAGTGGGAAGCTCAGTGTGCTACAATGCGGCCTAGCCGGCCGGGCCAACCGCAGTCTGCCATATCTTGTGCATCCGCGGCCTCTTCATCCTCTGTGACTGGGGGGACAGCAGTCACACCTGTTTTGGGGCGCAGACCTGCCACCTCTTTACCCGCAACAGCCAGCGTGATTGGCAGGTCATCATTTTCTTTGGAGGTGGTAACACCAGCTGGTGTTGAGCGCTGTCCGACATCGATAGTGTAGCACCCTGAGGATTCGGCTGCTACAGGGGTATTGCACCTCAATCCAGAGGTGTGATATTCCACTCCCGGGTAAGGATGGAGTGTGGAACTGAGCTCGGTAGGCTGCATGCACTACATACATCCCATTTCCGAGGAACAGGCCGACGGTACTCCCACTTAGAAATGTGCAGGTACGACCGAGTCTGTTCCTGGCTGGAGTGGGAGGGGGGTGGTACATCCCAAGTAGTGTAGGGGCAGATAGGGGGAGCAGCCTGGGTAAAGATAGGAGCTCATTGGGTGCTGGTCACCTGAGCTCACACATAGAGGGTGTATATAAGGTGGGCACCAACAAAGATCAGGGTCGGTCAGTCAGTCTGTCAGCCTTTGCAGAGGAGTCACAGGAAGAGGAGCAGAGCAGATCCAGAGAGAGAGAGGAGAAAGAAGGAAAGACCCAGAGGGGGAAGCAGAAGAGAGGACTCTAAGACCCCAAATTCAAGCAACGGGTGAAGAGTCGGCATCAGGGTACCGGAACCCAAGCTGGTGGGGGCAAAAACACACCCCAGCCAGAGACCGGAGGCCGTGGGCAGCGTCTGCCACGGCCACCCACCACATCCACCACGAAGGCATACCACGTGGAGGGTCAGGGAACCCAAGGCCAAGGGTCTCCCAACAGAAGGCCCGAGGGAGCTGGACCTGGGTGGATCACTAGTGGGGACGGCCAGAGAAAGGACAGAAGGAGAGCTCAGGGTCACGCTCCGGACTCGCTTGGGGGTTGGCTGGATCCAGGACCTGGTGGACGCAGCACGGCTCGGGTGGTCACTTGAAGCTGGAGTGACCGGAACATCAGCAGTGAGTAAATACCCTAAACTGCACAACCCGACTCTGTCTTCCTTTCACATCTATGCTGCACCACCACAACCCCCATCCTCTGCACCTGACCCCCTGAGGCTATACCCCACCCGTTGGGGGTTATACCACCAAAAGCTGCACCTACACCATCAGCCTCAGCGGACCCTGCTGCAGCGGCGGCCATAGTGACCGCAATACAACGGGTGGCGTAGTCGACAATAAAGAACTTATAACATCTGTAGGACTGCCACATACAACTGAGTTTGACACCCTGGGCACGGACCGGGTCACAGCCACTCGGAAGACTACAACTCCCATCTGATCCGGCTCCGGATATTCCCCCTAGAGAATATGGCCCAGGGGGCGCGTCAACTTTGGCGTAGTCGGCAGGATTACGTGCCCGCAACACCCGGGTACTGCGTGCCTGAAGAAAAGTGCGAATTTACCTCAAAAAGAAGTCTCCTGTCGGTTCCGGAGGGTCCATGCCATCGGACTCCATCACAGGTCGATTCCCGCCGGTTGTCCGCCATTAACAGCTTTTTCCCGCCATCTGCAGAGTTTCCCGCCACTGGGAGACGATTCCCGCCATTTCCAAAGGTTTCCCGCCTTGTCAGAGCGGACGCCATTATGGGCGTGCCAGAGGATGGCAAGAGGCCACCTCCCATCGTGGGCCAGGACCGAAAATGGCTCCAAAAGTGGAAACCGCCCCCACCAACAGAGACTGTGATGCTAGAGGTGTCTGTCAGCGTGAAAGAACAGCCCCTGGAGCTGACAGTCACCAAGTGGCCCCGGGACCGCCCTCGAGGTGGGAGGAGACGAAAGGAGAGAACAAAGATGGGTGCCGCCTGGAGCAGTCTGGAGCGAGCGCACCCGGAGGCAAGAAGCCTGGAGAAGAATATCGGAGGAGCTTACCCGGAGATGGCGAGAAAGCAGAGCAGCACCGGCCCGTTGGCCAGGAGCCTGCTAGAAACAGAAGAGGGAGAGCAGAGCAGCACCGGCCCGCTGGCCAGGAGCCTGCTGGAAACAACAGAAGGAGAGCAGAGCAGCACCGACCCGTTGGTCAGGAGCCTGCTGGAAACAACGACCCCACTAGGCCTAGTGGAGGTCCTAGCACAGCTCCCCCGAGATCGGGAGTGTGCGCAGACCGCTCTGGAGGGCCTCGCAAGGAGGATGGCCCGGGTGCAGCGAGAGACGTTGGCGGAGTGGAGCCGAGAGATGGCCCAGCAGACCGAGACCCGTCAGCGGAGCACGCCACCCAAGACGAGGAGACCGACCGCCTCTGAGGATGGCGCGGGAGGACTGAAGGCCGGAGACGGCGCCGAGAAGGGAGCCGAACGAGTGGAGGCAGGTAAAGGGGACGTCTATACCCCAAACCGGGAAACCGCGAACCTGCCCCAGCTCCCCGTCGCAGAGCCCGAAGTCTATCCTGCCGTGCCCGTCGCTGCAACGTCACCGCCGCAGACTAGGCCTCAAACGGGAGCCGCGACCCCTGTGACGTCACACGCCTCGACCCCGAGCGTGACCAAGCAGGAAGTACCACCAGCCTGGTCGCAAGGCCTAGTACCCCCGGGCGCCGCAATACCAACAGCGCCCCCTACCTCCGCGGAGCCCCCGGCCTGGTCGCAGGACCAAGTAGCCCAGGGCGCCGCCGTCCTTACGGTGCCCTTTACCTTCCAGATACCCCAGGCCTGGCCGCAAGGCCCGGGCAACCCGGGCGCTAACACCACCGCGCCCATAAGACCTAAAGTGCCGCATCTGGGAGAGGACCTGTACGCCCAGCATACGTGCCCGGATGGGCAGCCATTTATATGGCCACCGGAGTTCCACCATCCCCGACTCCGGAGAGAGAGACCCCTGGATGAACCCCTGATCCCGGCTCCAAAGCCCGTAAAGAGGATCTCGCCCCCGCTAGCAGAAGCGCAGTTCGAGTGGGACCCCACCGGAGAAGATCTCATGGGGTTCACTCAAGAGACTCGGGCAGCTGCAGCGGAGCGTGCCGAGTGCTGCCGCCAACAGCTCGAGGACTTTGAGAGGGAGCGGAGAGAGAGGCGGGTCCGGGAACAGCAAGCTCAAATAAGGAGCGCGGAGCAGAAGAGCCGGGCCAGGAGAGACCCCCGTGCAGCGCATAGTCCCCGCACCACCGGGACTGTGATAAAGTTTAATATGCAGCATGGGTGGGGCTTCATCCGAGACCACCGCACCCTAGGCGACGTCTTCGTGACGAGGAGAGACGTTGAGTCCCACCTACCGGAGGGACACAGAGGTCGTGACCTTTACATCGGGGACGAGGTCACTTTCACCCGGCACAAGTGTGCCAAAGGACCCTACGCCCTCCATGTGCATCGTCTGACGGAGGAAGAGCTGCGGTGTGAGGAGGAAGAACAAGAGGACCCGGACGGGTCTGAAACTAGAGCCAAAGGTAACAATAAAGAAAGAGCAGGAGGACGCCGTCGTTAAGTACAGCGAAGCAGGAGCTGTATATAGTTGCCCGTCGGGGCACCATAAACTGAAACTGTTGCTGTTGCTAAAAATAGTCCCCGTTGGGACCAGCAAGTGTGAACTGTTACCCGTTTAACCCCTAAATCCCACTGACCGAGGACTGAGAGCGGTCATTCCTCCCCAATACCTGGCCGAGGACTGAGAGCGGCCACTAACCCTGTAAATAGTTGCGCGTCCTAAAGCGCCCCCTACCGGTTTTATAGGGAAAACCAGTTTTCCAGAGAGACTGTCGCATTTTACCCGGTCACACGTTGCACAGTGACCGGAGGAGGAGCCAGAGGCGACGAGAATGTTTTATATTGATATATATATATATATAATGTTGTTTTAAATGTTTTATATGTTTATGAAAAAAAAAAAAAATGTATGTTTTGGTGTTATGTCTTACAGCCCGAGGACGTGCTGTGATTTACCAGGGGGGAATGTAGCACCCTGAGGATTCGGCTGCTACAGGGGTATTGCACCTCAATCCAGAGGTGTGATATTCCACTCCCGGGTAAGGATGGAGTGTGGAACTGAGCTCGGTAGGCTGCATGCACTACATACATCCCATTTCCGAGGAACAGGCCGACGGTACTCCCACTTAGAAATGTGCAGGTACGACCGAGTCTGTTCCTGGCTGGAGTGGGAGGGGGGTGGTACATCCCAAGTAGTGTAGGGGCAGATAGGGGGAGCAGCCTGGGTAAAGATAGGAGCTCATTGGGTGCTGGTCACCTGAGCTCACACATAGAGGGTGTATATAAGGTGGGCACCAACAAAGATCAGGGTCGGTCAGTCAGTCTGTCAGCCTTTACAGAGGAGTCACAGGAAGAGGAGCAGAGCAGATCCAGAGAGAGAGAGGAGAAAGAAGGAAAGACCCAGAGGGGGAAGCAGAAGAGAGGACTCTAAGACCCCAAATTCAAGCAACGGGTGAAGAGTCGGCATCAGGGTACCGGAACCCAAGCTGGTGGGGGCAAAAACACACCCCAGCCAGAGACCGGAGGCCGTGGGCAGCGTCTGCCACGGCCACCCACCACATCCACCACGAAGGCATACCACGTGGAGGGTCAGGGAACCCAAGGCCAAGGGTCTCCCAACAGAAGGCCCGAGGGAGCTGGACCTGGGTGGATCACTAGTGGGGACGGCCAGAGAAAGGACAGAAGGAGAGCTCAGGGTCACGCTCCGGACTCGCTTGGGGGTTGGCTGGATCCAGGACCTGGTGGACGCAGCACGGCTCGGGTGGTCACTTGAAGCTGGAGTGACCGGAACATCAGCAGTGAGTAAATACCCTAAACTGCACAACCCGACTCTGTCTTCCTTTCACATCTATGCTGCACCACCACAACCCCCATCCTCTGCACCTGACCCCCTGAGGCTATACCCCACCCGTTGGGGGTTATACCACCAAAAGCTGCACCTACACCATCAGCCTCAGCGGACCCTGCTGCAGCGGCGGCCATAGTGACCGCAATACAACGGGTGGCGTAGTCGACAATAAAGAACTTATAACATCTGTAGGACTGCCACATACAACTGAGTTTGACACCCTGGGCACGGACCGGGTCACAGCCACTCGGAAGACTACAACTCCCATCTGATCCGGCTCCGGATATTCCCCCTAGAGAATATGGCCCAGGGGGCGCGTCAACAGCACCACCTTTGGATCAAGGCAACCTAACATGTCCGCCTGCATCTTCCTCACAGACCGGCAGTTTGCCGGGGACACCCTTATCAACCCCGTCTAAGCACAATAGCCAGCCCTCGGTCCCTCAGATGTGGACAAGTAAAAGACCATTTCCTCCTAGCCATGAGAAAGCTAAGAGGTTGAATTTCACCATCTGCAAGCTCTTGGCTACAGAAATGCTGCCTTTCCGCCTGGTGGACACAGAGGATTTTCGAGACCTTATGTCCGTCGCAGTGCCCCAGTACCAGATGCCCAGTCGGCACTACTTCTCAAAGAAAGGTGTGCCTGCGCTCCACCAGCATGTCGCACATAACATCACCGCTTCTTTGAGAAACTCTGTGTGTGACAGGGTGCATTTCACCACAGACACTTGGACGAGTAGGCATGGACAGGGGCGTTACATGTCGCTGACTGGGCACTGGGTAACTATGGTGACAGCAGGACAAGGGGCTGCTGTCCAAGTCTTGCCGTCCCCACGAGTTGTGCGTCAATCCTCTTTATGTCAAAGTTCCTCCACTGCTTCTGCCTCCTCAACCTCCTCTCGGTCTTCCACCTGCACCCAAAGCCTGTCTGGTCATGCCACAAGCTTTCTAACTGCGCAGAAGGGATCCTGCACACCTCCTTACTATGCTGGCAGTAGGGCTCAACGTCATCAGGCGGTTTTTACATTGAAATGTCTGGGAAATGTGAGTCACACAGCTGAGGAGTTGTGGTCAGCTCTGGAGAACCAATTTCATGAATGGTTGTCTCCACTGGACCTGAAACCAGGGAAGGCCGTGTGCGACAATGCTGCAAACCTGGGTGCGGCCCTTCGCCGGGGCAATGTCACACACGTGCCTTGTATGGCTCACGTGTTGAACCTGGTTGTCCAGCAATTTTTAGTCCACTATCCCAGACTAGATGGCCTTCTGCAGAGGGCATGGTCGCTGTGTGCTCACTTCCGCCGTTCGCATCCCGCAGCTCAGCGACTTACATCTCTACAGAAGTCGTTGGGCCTGCCACTTCACCGGCTAAAATGCGATGTGCCTACCCGGTGGAATTCAACTCTGCACATGTTGCAGCGACTGTGGCAGCACCGACAAGCCCTGGTGCAATACGTTCTGACGTATAGCCTGGGCCAACGAGATTCAGAGGTGGGGCAAATCACGCTGGAGGAGTGGTCTCAGATCAGGGACCTATGCACCCTTCTGCACAGTTTTGAAATGGCGACGAAGATGTTTAGTGCTGACGATGCCATTATCAGCATGACTATTCCGGTGATTTACATGCTGGAGCACATGTTAAACAGAATTCGGAGTCAGGTGGTGGCACAAGAGGAGGTGGAGGAAGTAGAGGAGGAGGAGTTGTATGCGGAAGGGCTAACATCTGCAAGGTCCAGACGGTCGGCAGCACCAAGGCGGCAGGCATGTGAGGGTGGGGGAGATGGTTTTACCAGGGCGCATGGTAGCAGCCAAACTAGTGAGGAAGGTGCAGGAGCCCAGGAAGAAGTGGAGGACGAACTGATGGAAGACTCATCAGATGAGGGAGACCTTGATCACATTTCTGTTGTGCGAGGTTGGGGGGAGAGGACAGAGGAAGGAAGCATGATTGTTACCTCGCCACCAACACAACAGGGACTTGGTGCTCCTGGATGCGCAACACACATGAGTGCCTTCTTGCTGCACTACCTGCAACATGACCCTCGAATTGTGAGAATTAGAAATAATCCTGACTACTGGGTTGCCACACTGTTAGATCCCCGGTACAAAAGTAAATTTGCAGAAATTATTCCTGCCATAGAAAGGGATGCACGCATGCAGGAGTATCAGCAGAGACTGTTGCAGAATCTTACATGTGCTTTTCCACAAAATACCAGTGGTGCACGTAGTGAATCTCACAGTTCCAACTTGCCAACCGTGGGACCGTCAAGTGTTCAGCACTCAAACCGTAACAGAACCACAGTATCTGCTGGTAACATCAATTTTGCGGAATCATTTCACCACTTTTTTAGCCCATCCTTTGCAAGGCCACAGGAGACAAGAAGTCTGACACGTAGTCAACGCCTAGAGACAATGGTACAGGAGTATCTCCAAGTAAACATTGAAGCCACGACTGTGTCACTGGACCCTTGCTCTTTTTGGGCTTCCAATCTGGATAAATGGCCGGAGCTAGCCACTTACGCCTTGGAGATCTTGTCATGCCCCGCAGCCAGCGTTCTGTCTGAATGTGTGTTCAGCGCTGCTGGTGGTGTGCTGACAGATAAGCGCACGCGGCTCTCCACTGATAATGTAGACAGACTCACGTTCATAAAGATGAACAAATCATGGATCCGAAACGACTTTTCTACCCCTGTGTCATCCTGGGGAGAGTAAAAGCTTGATGATTGGTTAAAATCACCCTACCAACCGTTTTAAGCTTTCAAATTACTAATCATGTTTATCTGTATCTTGACTGGAAAATAATTTGGGCTTTGTAGCAGTGTGCAGCACTGATCCTATTAGGCCATCTATACTAAAGCTTCACCAGATTTAAAATTAAAAATAATTTTTAGCTGCATCTAGCCCGGAAAATAATTTTGGGGCTCCGAGATGCGCAAGGCACATAAGTGCCTTCTTGCTGCACTACCTGCAGCATGACCCTCATATTGTCAGAATTCGAAGTAATCATGACTACTGGGTTGCCACACTCTTAGATCCCCCAAACTTTTCGATCAACCTTTTCATTTTAATAAAGACCAAAAAAATGGTCATTTTTGAAATTATAAGCATTAGCAGGTTGTTAGAAACTGAAATCAAACAGTTTTCAACTCAAAACTTTATTCTAGGTGATGTTACATTTTCACATAGGACCCCTTGTTCGAAAGGAGCTTCTGAACTCTCTCGTCCATTGAATTTGTCAGGTTTTGGATGGTTTCTGCTTCAATTGTTTTGCATGAGGACAGAATACCCTCCCAGAGCTGTTGCTTAGATGTGAACTGCCTCCCGCCATCATAGACACTCCTTTTAATGATGCTCCAAAGGTTCTGAATGGGGTAGAGGTCAGGGGAGCATGGGGGTCACACCATAAGTTTGTCCCCTTTTATGCCCATATCAGCCAGAGATGCAGATGTTTTATGTGCAGCATGAGATGGTGCATTATCATGCAGAAAAATGATCTTGCTGTGAAATACACGGTTCTTCTTCTTGAACCATGGCAGGAAGTGCTGTTTGAGAAAATCCACATACATTATGGAGTTCATCTTTAGCGCCTTCAGGGATCCTAAAGGGGCCGACAATCTCTCTCCCCATGATTCCAGCCCAAAACATTACTCCACCTCCTCCTTGTTGGCGCTGTAGCCGTGTTTGCGTGGGGTGTCCATCAACCAGCCATCCTCCACTCCATCCATCTGGACCATCGAGCGCTGCACGGCACTCATCCGTGAACAAAACAGTTTTGAAATCAGTCTTCATGTAATGTTTGGCCCACTGGAGCCGTTTCTGCTTGTGTGAAGTGGATAGAGGAGGTCGACAGGATGGCGCATGCACAGCTGCAAACCTCTGAAGGACCCTGCATCTTGTTGTTCGGGGGACGTTGGAGGCACAAGAAGCTTCAAAAATTTGTCTGCTGCTATGACAAGGCTTTTTTGCCGCTGCTCTTTCAACCTGACGTAATTGCCTGTAGGAAAGAGTCCTCAATTTGCCCTTATCAGCACGCACACGTGTGTACTGTGAATCAGCTACATACTTCTTGATTGCCAAGACACTTCATCCTGATCATCGCACAATGTTGATTGTAGTCATGCCTTGACCTAAACACTCCACAATTTGTTGCTTCTCAGCAGCCGACACATCCTTTTTCTTTCCCATTTTGGCAGAAAATGTAGGCTGCTTAATAATGTGAGACAGCCTTCTTAAGTAGTCTTGCCTTTCATTGGACACACCTGCCAAACTAATTAGCACAGGTGTCTGCAATTGCTTACAGTGATATAAAGAGCCCTGACACACATCACCATCAATGAGTTTAACTGACAAACAAACAAATTCTTCCCTTATCACTCCTAAACACTTTTTGCATAATAATTTGGAACGCAGTGTACATGTGCTTTTCCACAAAACACCAGTGGTTCACGTAGTGAATCTTACAGTTCTAACTTGCCAACCGTGGTCTGTATGGAGTTGTTCAATAAAGGGCCCAAAATTAAGATAACATAGATGGGAGAGGTCTCTATGAATAGGAATTCCTAAGTATTTGATACCCTGTGAGGGCCAGGCAAAGAGAAAGTTGGACTGGATGGAATCCTATATGGATTTGGGGAGGGAGACATCGAGGGCCTCAGACTTCGCTGCATTGATTTTAAAATTTTACCATGTAACAAAGTGATCTATTTCAGCCATAACAGCATGGATGGATATATGTGATTGAGTGATATATACTAGGACATCATCAGCAAATAGAGAGCACTTGTACTCGGTGCCTCCCACCTCAATCCACCTAATATTGGGGTTATGGCGAATTGATGAGAGCAGGTGCTCCGTCACTAGGATGTATAAGAGAGGGGACAGAGGACATCACTGCCTTGTCCCATTGGTGATTGTGAAAGGTGATGAAAATGTTCTGACGCACCCCCTGGGCCTTGGGACACCCGGAGCCGGACCCTTTTTGGTGGATGCTGGTGGTTGTAGTCTTCGTGGCGGCGACCCGGTTCCGTGGCTCAGGGTGGTCAAACCAGTGGCGGAACTATTTATGTGGTTTTGATGTTTAAATGACAGACTACGCCACCCGTGGATTGCGGTCAGAGTGAACCGCCGCTACAGGGCAGACCGCTGAGGCTGGTGTTGTGGGTGCAGCAGAGCGTAGCATAACTCCCCACGGGAGGAGTATAGCCTCAGGGCAGTGTATGCGGAGGATGGGGGTGATGGTGCAGGGCAGCAGCAGTAACGACACGGAGTCAGTGATGCAGTTCAGGGCCTTTACTCACAGTTCTTATTATCCAGACCACGTCTGCAGGTAACGGCTGCCCACGTCGTACTGTGCTCACCAGGTGAGGGGCTCAGACAACTCCCAGATAACTTTGGAGCACTTCACAGGACCCCCTTTGTGTGTCCTTTGTCTGGCCTTTCTTACCAACACTTCTGTCCGGCTGCCTCGGGCCTCCTCTTGGTAAACTTGGCGCCAGTTTCCCTGACCCTATGTGGTGCCTTCCTAGCGGGTGTAGCGAGGGGCTGCGCCACATAAAATGTCAGAGCCTCCGGTTTCTAGCTGAGGGTCGTTTCCTGCCTCCACTAGTTCGGGGACCGGTCTCCCCCTTTGGCCTGACCCCTCCACGCAGGTGGATTCGGGCGTGCGGTGGCGACTCGTCCGTCCGCACCCCTGGGATCCCTTCATTCCTCGTTCCTGGAGCCTTCTCCGCTCCTCTTCCTTCCTTCTCCCTCTTCCAGGCCTGGGCCTCTGTTACTAGGCCCGCCTCCGGAGCAGAGCTCATGCAGAGCCCCTGCTCCCTGCCACTTCTGCTCAGACTTCTCTGCACTGAACTAAGATGGTGCCCACCTTTTATACTCCCTTCTCAATGCACCCAGGAACTGCTTCCTCCCTGCTCCTGCACTACAGGGTTCCCCTTCCTCAGTGTTCCCTCCACCCACTCCAGCCAGGGACAGGGACTGTCGTGCCCATCTCAGGGGCATATTGGTCGCCCTGCCCCACGGCAATGTGGTGTAATGCATGCAGGTGTCGAGTCCTGATCCACACTCCATCCTTACCTGAGAGTGAGATATCACACCTCTGGGTGAGGTGCAATACGTCTGTAGCAACCGAGCCCTCAGGGTGCTACAGTTCCATTTATCTTCAGCCTAGGTGACGTATTGCGATACAGGGCCGTGATTTTGGCTATAAAAGGGTCCCCTAGACCCCTACCCCAAGCTTTTTAAGAGAATCATATATGGCGTGCCAGGAGACTCTATGGAATGCTTTCTCAGCATCCAACGAGAGTATCTAATTACAAATTTTTAACTGCATCTAGCCCAGGAAATACTTTGTGCCTAGTAGCAGTGTCTGCTAGTCAGCGGATTATCCCGGCTGTTAAGCAAGCTGCACCACCTGTAGTTTAGACACTTAATTTTTTCAAAGGAAATGCTTCGGGACCATGGGATACTTAGTGAAGAGCATCAGGAGGCACCCCAAGGCATAGGGGCTGGGACTGGCAGTAGGATGCCTTGCGGTGGACAGCCGAGCTCGATCCTTATAAAAGCTTTTTAACTGCAGCAGCTTTAGTGGACGCTACTGGAGCTGGAATTACGCGGCTGCTGGCATGAGACTTGCCCTCCAATAGATCCTTGTAAATGGATTTAAAGTGTATTCATTCAAATTAGAGAGACAATTTAAATTAAAAAGCTTAGAGCTGCCTCCACCACAGGGGGGCTCGCTCGACCCACCAGCGGACAGGCACCAGTATTGGGAGAGGGGGGCTGGCCGTCAGGGTTCACCGCGGCTCTGGCACAAACCCGGCGACACGGAGGTGGCACGGGCAGGAGCGGACTGGCCGTGTCGGCTTCTCACTTTTTGGATTTTAGAAGGGCATGACATGCCTATATCTGTGTCTCCCCCTCCTTTTACTCCTCCACCTCTTTTATTTTCGCATGACTATATGTACTTGTCACTTTTCCATGTGTTAGTTATGTCTTCTGAGCAGTTTGTCAGCTTTTGGACACCTTTGAAGGTGTTTTCTATGTGTTTCTATGTGTTTTTGTTTGCCTGCCATTGGTTTTAACGGTGTTCGAAGGTGTTCGACGAACACACGGGTGTTCGACGAACCGAACCGAACTCGAACACTACGGGGGTGGCTCAACACTAGTCCCGATCCTTTCTGGTGTCCGATCTCGAGGAAGAACCTAAACATATCATCGATCCCGCCAGAGTAATGCAGGTGGCTCCCGTGAGCCTAAATCGTCTCCCTCCCGGTAAGACGTTCGTATCAGTACCTGATCGGGAGAAGATCCTACACTGGGGTCACTCGTCTAAACTAGCTGGCCACGCCGGTCAGAAAAAGACCCTCCAGCTTATTGCCCGGCACTACTGGTGGCCTACCCTGCACAAGGACGTTATAGACTTTGTTTCTGCCTGTGTGTCCTGCGCCCGCAACAAAGTCCCGAGACACCTGCCAGCCGGTCGCCTTCTTCCGCTTCCTGTGCCTGCTGCCCCCTGGCAGCATATTGCTATGGACTTCATAACTGATCTCCCCGTCTCTGCCGGTTGTACGGTCATTTGGGTGGTCGCTGACCGCTTTTCCAAGATGGCTCACTTTATTCCCCTGCCTGGCCTCCCGTCTGCACCCGAGCTGGCTAAAGACTTTATCCGCCACATCTTCCGTCTTCATGGCCTGCCCCTCCACATCGTGTCGGATCGTGGGGTACAGTTCACCTCACGTTTCTGGAGAGCCACTTGTAAACTGCTAGACGTCACCCTGGACTTCTCTTCCGCTTACCACCCACAGTCCAATGGTCAAGTGGAGCGGATCAATCAGAACCTGACCAGTTACCTCCGGCACTTCGTTAATGCCCATCATTCTGACTGGGTGGATCTCCTACCATGGGCCGAGTTCTCCTATAACAATCACGAGAGCGAATCCTCCTCCAAATCCCCGTTTTTTGTAGTCTTCGGTCAGCATCCTCGGATTCCTTTTCCTGTCTCCACCTCTGTGGACAACCCGGCTGCGGAATCTCTCGTTAGCAAATTTTCCTCCATTTGGGAGAGTACCCGATCCGCACTCCTTCAGTCGTCCGAACGGATGAAAAGACATGCTGACAAAAAACGCCTGGATCCTCCACAATTTCGTCCTGGAGATAAAGTCTGGCTCTCGTCTAAATATGTCCGACTCAAGATACCTTCTTACAAGTTAGGGCCTCGGTTCATCGGTCCTCTGGAGGTCATCAGTCAGATCAACCCGGTGGCCTATAAATTAAAACTCCCGGCCAACTTACGGATCCCTAACTCCTTCCATGTATCTGACGCGCCCCTGGGCCTACTTGGTGTAGCGTTGCGCACGCGGGGACTACCCGGAGCCGGGCCTGTTGGGGGTAGTAGTCTCGTGGCGGTGACCCGGTCCGTGCCCAGGGAGTCAAACTGTGTGGCTGAGTATTAGCAGTAGATGTTGGACGACTACGCCACCCGTTGAATGCAGCTATGGAGCTGCCGCTGCAGGGCAGACCGCTGAGGCCGGTGGAAGGATTGGGCAGCGTGGATGGTATAACCCCCAACGGGAGGGGTATGGCCTCAGGGCAGCCGACGTGGATGATGGGGGTAGCAGGAACCACTCAGAGACGATGCGGTGTAGTTCAGGGTCTTTACTGGTAACAAAAATAGACCCTCCCGGAGTACTGGCTAGCGGTCGGAGCCTGGTCAGTCCTTGAACAGATGGGATCTCCCCTGGCCAGGCGGAGTTGTAGGCCTCCCCAACTAGTTGTACTCTACTGGCTACCTTGCTAGAGGCGGGTAAAAGTAGCCCACGTCCCTGAGTGTACCGTGTGATGCTCACCCGTATGGCCGGTGACTCGGGGCCTTCTAGTGGCTTCCGCTCCACGACGGCGGTGCTGGTCCCACGCGTGTGACCGTGCCTTCGGGTTTCTTGGCCAGAGGACCTGAAATCCCCTGCCAGTCGGTTTCTGCTGCTGGGTAAGGATTAGTCCCCACAGCCTCGGACTCCGGGTCCGGTAGTAACTCTTCAATCAGGGCGAGCTCTACAGCTGCCAGCCCCTGATTCCTTTTAGCACGACTTCCCCAGAGCTCCTGATCTTTCTTGTTCCTAAAGCTGCTCCACTACAGACCAGACTGTGTCTCTGTCTGTGTTCTCTGCTCTTTCTCTCTAACCCTGCCTCAGCCCTAGTTTTATATAGGGGAAGTTCTTCCCCTCCCAGGACTGGGCAGGAGGTGTGGCATGCATAGGATTCCTGACCAGGAGACCTCCCACCTGCTCACAGACGTAATATTGCTATTACTGTGGAAACCAGACCCCTGGGGTGCCACATTCCCCCCTAGTGAAATTTAGTACTCCGGGACTAAACATATTTTTGTAAAACATAACAAGTAAAAACAGAAACAGTACAATAAAGAAAAACACATTAAGATGGTCACGGCGTGTCCGCAACCGGGTGTAATTTTTGAGGAAAACAAAGGTGTCCATTTCACCAAAACAGGGAGACGTAACCAGGTAGGGGTCTGACTTGCCCCGAGTCCTTATCAGTCTTTTAGTCCGTCCTGGGTTACGCTCCAACTATATGCACAAAGGATTCCCGGTAAATCCACCAAAGACTCCTACAAATAACTAGAAACACATAATTATACACAAGCAACAATAAACAGGTAAACATTAATAAAATAGCTTGAACATTTAGATCCTCCACCGTATGGGCAACTGGCCTCTAGTGACCCTAGTGGACCTACGGAGCTGGCTGACTGGTCCTGAGCTACAGGGTATAGGAGCTGTCAAGGGTAAACTGGGCAGCCGTCTACGGACTCTTTGGCTCACTAGGGGTATGGCAGGCTCACTATAAGCAGAGGGTTGATTCTCCTGGTCTGCTTGTGTGGGGTCTTCTGCCTCCTGGACCGGCTGTTCTTCCAGCTCTACCTGTGTCTCCGTAGGCACTTGGGATGCTGGTTTGAGGAACGTGAGGACGGGTACCACAACAGCACCATTGACTTGAGTCCAAGACCGAGGGAAGTCTCCGAGCACAGTACTAACCATATCTTCCCTTTCCTCTACGGGTCGAGGGTCTTCTTGTTCCTCTTCAGGGTTCCGTAGCTGTTCGGGACACTTCTTCAGGTGATCCCGGGATACAATGGCTGTGGTTTCCCCTCCGTCTTTACTGATTGTACAGATCTTTGGGTTGTCGTGGCTTGAGGGCAGTACGGTGTACGGGTCCTTCTCCCACTGGTCGTCCAACTTGCGGAGCCGTCTTTTCCTCTTCAAGACCTGCTCTCCGGGCACCAGGGGAACAGCGGGAGCATACTGGTTGTAAGTTTTCTCTTGTCTTTCCCTAGCTTGACAGAGACTTCGCTCCACGCTCTCCTGTACTTTCCGGTACTGCTGCTGCCTCTCTGTGTCCCAGTCTGCTTCTGGTGAAGTGTCCTCGGGTGTCAGGACTCCCATCTCCAGATCAACAGGAAGCTTACCATGTCTTGCCCTCATTAGGTAAGCCGGGGTACAGTTGGTGGAACCTACAGGGATGTGGTTGTATAGGTCCACCAGGTCGGGCAGCTTTTCAGGCCACAGACTACGTTCTTCCAGGGTCAATGTTTTCAGAAGATCTATCACCACCTGGTTCATTTTCTCACAAAGTCCATTAGTTTGCGGGTGATAGGGTGTTGTTCTTATCTTCCGGCAGCCATACAGGGTGCAGAACTCCTGGAAGACTTCCGCTTCAAAGGCAGGCCCCTGGTCCGTCAGCACCTGCTCCGGGTATCCGTGCGGACGGCAGAAGTGCTGCTGGAAGGCTCTAGCTGCTGTTTGAGCCGTTAAGTCCTTGACGGGGACGACAACCAAGAACCGGGAGTAGTGATCCACGATGGTTAACGCGTAGACGTAGCCACTTCTGCTTGGGGTCAGTTTTACATGATCCAAGGCTACCAGTTCCAACGGCTGTCTGGTGATGATGGACTGCAGGGGAGTCTTCTGGCTGGCACGGTCCCTCCTTCTTAGGTTGCATGGGCCACAGTCTCTGCACCACCTCTCGATGGTTCCTCTCATGCCTACCCAATGGAACCGCCCGCGCAGCAGGAACTCCAGCTTCTTCCATCCGAAGTGCCCAGCTCCGTCGTGGTATGCCTCCATCACCATAGCTGCGTCTCTTCTTGGCACCACTACTTGCCAGATTAGTTCATGCGTCCGGGAGTTAACCATTCTGCGGCACAACTTCCCCTTGTAAAGGAACAGTCAACTCTTCTCAGCCCACAGTTGCTTGGCTTCCTCCGGAGCGTCTGGGTCAAGGCGTGCATCTGGCCGAGTCAGCATCTCCTTTACCAGTCGGACAGCAGGGTCACTGTCTGGCGTCTCCGCCCAGTTGTAATGAGGTAATGGGTTGAACGTAGCGGATTGCTTACTCCTTACACGGTGGGAATACTGGATAGTCCCATGACGGTGGAACGCGGGGAGTTCAACTTCTTCCAGTTCCTCTGAATCTTCCCCTACGTTCGGTAGGTTCGGCATCCTGGACAGGGCGTCCGCGTTGGTATTGGAGCGTCCTGCCCGGTATTTGATTGTAAACTCATAGTTGGACAAGCGGGCCATCCATCTCTGCTCTAGGGCACCGAGTCTTGCAGTGTCCAGGTGTGTCAACGGGTTGTTATCCGTGTACACGGTGAACCGGGAAGCAGCGAGGTAGTGCTTAAAGCGTTCGGTGACTGCCCACACCACTGCCAGGAACTCTAGCTTAAATGAGCTGTAATTCTCAGGGTTTCTTTCGGTGGGTCGCAGTTTTCGGCTGGCGTAAGCAATTACCCGTTCCTTCCCCTGCTGGATCTGGGACAGTACGGCTCCTAGCCCGATGTTACTGGCGTCGGTGTAGAGGATAAAGGGCTGGCTATAATCAGGGTACGCCAGGATTTCATCCCCCGTGAGGGCCATCTTCAGCTGGCGGAAGGACTCTTCTTCCAGCTTCTCCCATCTGAAGGGTGGCTTCTGGTTCTTGGCCTTCCTGGACTGGCCTATCAGGAGGTCCTGCATAGGAGCTGCCATTTTGGTGAAACCGGGAATGAACCTTCGGTAGTAGCCTACCAACCCGAGGAACTGCCTCACTTCCTTTACGCTGGAGGGGCTTGGCCATTCCTTAATTGCGGTGATCTTATCAGGGTCGGGAGCCACTCCGTCAGCACTCACCACGTGTCCCAGGTACTGCACCTTTGGCTTCAGGAGGTGACACTTGGAGGGTTTCACCTTTAGGCCGTAACTGGCCAGAGCTTCGAACACTTCCGCCAGGTGTTTCAGGTGGTCCTCGTAGGTCTTGGAATAGACGATGACATCGTCCAGGTATAACAGGACCGTCTCAAAGTTTCGGTGTCCCAGACAGCATTCCATCAATCGCTGGAAGGTTCCTGGTGCGTTGCAGAGTCCGAACGGCATGCAGGTAAACTCGCTAAGTCCCATCGGGGTGGTGAATGCGGTCTTCTCCCGGTCCGCCTCTGCTACAGGAACCTGCCAGTACCCGCTAGTGAGATCCAAAGTGGAGAAGAAGTTAGCAGATTTTAAAGCAGCCAAAGACTCCTCTATCCTTGGTAAGGGGTACGCATCTTTGTGTGTGATACGGTTGATTTTCCGGTAATCTACACACATTCTCATGGTGTTGTCCTTCTTTTTAACCAAGACTAGTGGAGCTGCCCAGGGGCTACAGCTATCCCTGATTACCCCAGCCTCCTTCATGTCTCTAAGCATCCCCTTGGCGTGTTGGTAGTGTGCAGGGGGTACGGGTCGGTATCTCTCCTTTATGGGAGGATGGTCTCCCGTGGGGATGTGGTGTTCTACCCCCTTTACTCGCCCGAAGTCTAACGGGTGTTTACTAAACACTCTCTCGTACTCTTGAACCACCCGATAGACTCCTTGTTTCTGGTGTGAGGGAGTGGAGTCAGTACCCAGATGTAGTTGCTGACACCAGTCCTCCATTGGTTTCTTAGAGCCGTTACCTTCCTCTGGTTGGGATGGAGGTAAGGGTTCCACGGCCTGTACAGAATTCTGATTGATGGTATACAATTTGGCTAGCGTAGCATACCGGGGCAGGTACACTTCCCTTTTCCCGATGTTTATTATGCGGACGGGCACCCTCCCATGGCGTACATCAACCACCCCCCGTGCTGTCAAAATGGTGGGCTTACTGTCTGAGTAGACGGGTTCTACCATTGCCTGGTAATCTCTACCTCTCAGACCAATAGCTGCCCGGCACCAAATCATCATTTCACTTTTCGGGGGCATGGCAATAGGGAAAGGGTCACACATTCTCACGCTTCCTATCTCACCACCGGAGAGTTCCACCTGTTGCCGTCGCATCAGTGCCCGGATCTCTTTTTGGAGCACTCGCTGCTGGCCGGAGCTGGCGTTCTTGGCAACCTGCTGTAAAATGAAAATCACCTCTGCAAGACAATTTTCAATCACATTAGTTCCTAGAGTTATCTTTGGGTGACTCTCGCGCTTGTCAATGTCTACAATGATCAGTCCCTGTGCTGCCAGTTCGACTTTACCGATTTTAATGGTCATTTCCTTAAATCCGATCTGTGGCACGGGCTGACCATTACTGGCGATGATACTCAAGTCGTCGTCTGGATAGCGGGTTATATCCGAGTCATTCCAGTACTGCTTGAAGAGCACGTACGGGATGGTGGTGACCTGTGACCCGGTGTCAAGTAGGGCACTCATAGGAATGCCATCCAGTACCACAGGCAAGACTGGACGTCCTCCCACATATTTGTCATGCCAGTTCGATGGGCCTGGTGATCTTATTCCTGGGGGTTGGCCCTCTACCCCAGGTTGTGCCAGTTTAAAGGACAGTACCTTGCCATATGTCCGGGTTGATTGCAGCGGCGGCAGATGGGTTGTCCGTCCTCGTTGTATCGGTCGCTGGGTCTTCCTCTGGCCGGTGGGGTCCTCCTTGGTCGATGCCACGGGATGTCCTCCGGTCCGGATGCCAGCTGGATCTTCCCTGGAGCAGAAACCTGTAAAGACTGCACAGTTCGGGTTAGCGCAGCAACGCTTTTAGCTAGCTCTTGGACCTGATGGTGCAGGTCTGGAGCCGGGTAATTGTTCAAAGCCTGCGCATTAGCTCCCACAGGCCCTGCCGACAAGGGCGCCGCCTCCTGGTGGTAAGCGGTAGTAGGGCGTCTGTGGGTCACCACGCCACCCGGTGCCGGTTCTCGGAGCACCCGGATGGCTCTGTCCTTGAACTGTGCAAAGTCCAGATGAGGATCCTGTAAGGCCATTGCCCGCAACTGGGTTCGGTGGGCATTGCAATATAGTCCCTCTATAAATTGTTCAGTCAACAGCCTGTCCTCGTTTCCCACGCCGTCAGGGTCGGTCTGCTTAATGGCTCTCAGGGCCTCTTGTAGGTTTAGTGCATAGTCCCTTATATTCTCATGTGCTCGCTGTTTGCACCCGTAGAATCTAAGCTTAATCTCGGCTGAGGTGCGGGTATCAAAGGTGTCATTCAGCCGGGTTAATATCCCTGCGACAGTCCTCCTCCCAGGTGGCCAGGACTTTACCTCCCTTTGGGCTGCCCCGGTTAGTTGGGCCACCAGGATGCTCACTTTTTGCTCTTCTGTGAGGGGGTACACCTGGAAGAGGCTATCCAGCTTTTCTCTAAAGTCATTCAGGGTATGTGACTCCCCTGAGTACTGGGGTAGCCAGGCTGCCCCCGGGATATAGGGCATGGTGAAAGGCATGACCGCAGCAGCGGCGGCGCTGGCGGTAGCTGTGGCAGTGAAGCTCTCCTCCGTATCCGACATCCTCCTCCCCCCTAGTGGACCGTGGCCTACCTTGCGATGATCCTCTTCCGTAGGCCGCGGCTCCGCAGTGGATCGTCAGGGTCGAGGACCTTCCGTCGCGCTCCTGTGACGTCGGCGTCTGCTGGGCTCCTTCCAGGACCTTACGCAACGTCCGGACGTGAGGCGGGGCTTCAGTTCTCGCGCGCTTTCGGAGTCCACGCCCCTCTTCTTCCCGCGCGGCGTCTTCAAGATGGCATCCAACGGCGGGAAAACTCCACGGATGGCGGGAAGAAGGCAGAAGATGGCGCTGGATGGCGGGAAAACTTCGCGGATGGCGGGAAGAAGGTAGAAGATGGCGCCGGACGGCGGGAAACCTCCACGGATGGCGGGAATCTTCACCACTGGTAAGTTTGAACAGTCTTTTTCAGGCACGCAGTACCCGGTGGTTGCGGGCACGAAATCCTGCCGACTACGCCAAAAGTTGACGCGCCCCTGGGCCTACTTGGTGTAGCGTTGCACATGCGGGGACTACCCGGAGCCGGGCCTGTTGGGGGTAGTAGTCTCGTGGCGGTGACCCGGTCCGTGCCCAGGGAGTCAAACTGTGTGGCTGAGTATTAGCAGTAGATGTTGGACGACTACGCCACCCGTTGAATGCAGCTATGGAGCTGCCGCTGCAGGGCAGACCGCTGAGGCCGGTGGAAGGATTGGGCAGCGTGGATGGTATAACCCCCAACGGGAGGGGTATGGCCTCAGGGCAGCCGACGTGGATGATGGGGGTAGCAGGAACCACTCAGAGACGATGCGGTGTAGTTCAGGGTCTTTACTGGTAACAAAAATAGACCCTCCCGGAGTACTGGCTAGCGGTCGGGGCCTGGTCAGTCCTTGAACAGATGGGATCTCCCCTGGCCAGGCAGAGTTGTAGGCCTCCCCAACCAGTTGTACTCTACTGGCTACCTTGCTAGAGGCGGGTAAAAGTAGCCCACGTCCCTGAGTGTACCGTGTGGTGCTCACCCGTATGGCCGGTGACTCGGGGCCTTCTAGTGGCAACCGCTCCACGACGGCGGTGCTGGTCCCACGCGTGTGACCGTGCCTTCGGGTTTCTTGGCCAGAGGACCTGAAATCCCCTGCCAGTCGGTTTCTGCTGCTGGGTAAGGATTAGTCCCCACAGCCTCGGACTCCGGGTCCGGTAGTAACTCTTCAATCAGGGCGAGCTCTACAGCTGCCAGCCCCTGATTCCTTTTAGCACGACTTCCCCAGAGCTCCTGATCTTTCTTGTTCCTAAAGCTGCTCCACTACAGACCAGACTGTGTCTCTGTCTGTGTTCTCTGCTCTTTCTCTCTAACCCTGCCTCAGCCCTAGTTTTATATAGGGGAAGTTCTTCCCCTCCCAGGACTGGGCAGGAGGTGTGGCATGCATAGGATTCCTGACCAGGAGACCTCCCACCTGCTCACAGACGTAATATTGCTATTACTGTGGAAACCAGACCCCTGGGGTGCCACATATCTCTCCTCAAACCTGTGGTACTTAACTCTTTTTCCAAGTCTACAGGTACGCCTCCTGCTCCGGTTTCAGCTGAGGACGAGTTTGAGGTAGAGAACATTCTTGCCACCAAAAGGGTAAGAGGAAAGACCTTTTTTCTAGTAGATTGGAGGGGGTTTGGTCCTGAGGAGAGAACGTGGGAGCCCCGGGAGAACATCCATGCCCCTCTTATCCTAGCTAAATTTCTGTCTGGCCTAAAAAAGGGGGGGCCTAAAGGGGGGGGTACTGTAGCGCCGGCGTCCCTGCCCTCTGCTAGGCAGGGACGCTGTTCACCTCACCTCCCTGCTCCGTGCCCGGCGTCCTCCTCCCGCTCTGCTGGCAGCGCGCGCTCCTTCCCGGCCACTGTGCTTAGGGCGCGCGCGCGCGCTCTCCCTCCCTCTTAAAGGGGCCGCGCGCGCCGTCCTAAGGAGTCCCCGGCCAATGGCCGGAGGACTTCACCATATATAAGGCACCTCCTCCAAAATGGAGGTGCCCGAGCAATGTTGTTGCACTGTTTACTACTCTGCTTCAGCCCTCAGGTCCCGTTGCCAGTTACCTGCCAGTTACCTGCCAGTTACCTGCCAGATTCCTGCCTGATTATCTGCTACCTGCCTGCTAGTCTGAGGTCCGACGGTCTGCCTTACTACTCCTGTCAGTCTGTCTAAGGACCAGTCTGCCCGCTCACCTGGGAGCGCACATCAGCCACCTGCCTGCTTGCCCGAGGTCCGACGGTCTGCCTTCCAACTCCTGTCAGTCTGTCTATGGACCAGCTTGCCCGCTCACCTGGGAGCACACACCTGCTACCTGCCTGCTAGTCTACCTGGAGGCTCCGCCGTCACGTGCTGTGACCACCTGCCTGTCCAGTGACTCCTGCTCGCTCACCTGGGAGCGCTCATCTGTTGCCTGTCTGCTAGCCTACCTGGAGGCTCTGCCGTCACGTGCTGTGACCACCCGCCTGTCCAGAGACTTCTGCCCGCTCACCTGGGAGCGCTCATCTGCCGCCTGTCTGTTGGTCTTCCTGGAGGCTCCGCCGTCACATGCTGTGACCACCCGTTGATCCAGAGACTCTCGCCTGCTCACCTGGGAGCCCACGTCTATCATCAGCCGCCACAGGTCGTACCAACCCTTTACCTAGAGACTGCCCCGGTCACTTGCCGTGACCATCTGCCCGTTCATCCAGAGACTGCCCCGGTCACTTGCCGTGACCATCTGCCCGTTCATTCAGAGACTGCCCCGGTCACTTGCCGTGACCATCAGCCCGTTCATCCAGAGACTGCCCCGGTCACTTGCCGTGACCTCCAGCCCGTTCACTCAGAGACTGTCCCGGTCACCTGCTGTGACCTCCTGCCCGTCTTCCCTGGTCGCCACCCGCTCCCTTACAAGGACTGCCCCCTTGTATAGTAGCTCAGAGGTTCCGCCTCCCAGACCCGTTACACAGACATTGTCGTCACAATCTGCATTCCCTATCAGTACGTCTTTGGAGTGGAAGAGGAAACCGGAGGAAATCCACGCAAACATGGGAAGAACACACAAACTCCTTGCAGATGATGTTCTTGGTGGGATTTGAACCCAGGACCCCAGTTCTGCAAGGCTGCAGTGCTAAGTAATCACTGAGAGTTGGCCATATAGATGTTTACGACACACCTTCCTTCCAGTCCATCTTCCAACATCTCGATCCACCCAGTAATGCCCATGATTCACTCATACTTAGGGGCAAAAATTTTATAAACCACCTCTTCTATTCCGGGCAGAAATTTTACAATTTTTTCCTGGGACTGATGGCAGCTGTGATACACGTTGCATGCTGATTCTTACTTTACATGTAGGCTCAGGAGCTCAGCACACTCCATAGACAGCGGGCTGTGCTATACAGTTGCCTCTTGCCAATAACCCCTTAGATGCTGCAGGGGCGACCACGGAACCTAAGCGGTTAAAAACAGGAACTTCTGTCACATCATCCGCACCACTCATCAAAAAGTTTATGGGATGCTGATATGCTGTCATAGTGGCATACTAAATCCCCTGTGTCCACCAACTTTGTCCTCCTATGAAGCTGTTCATATTGTACACTCTCTACTTTACCCAGAAAAATTGTTGTAACTTCTAAAATAGATGATCTATAGTACTGAAATTTGGATTGCACATACTTTGGTTCATGAAAAGTGAGAGCGTAATGAACCTCAGCGATGAGAAACATCCTTGCGCAGAGTGGTCTTGCTGACTTGTCGCACTGCCGGTCATCTCCACTACGAGATAGACTTGTTGCACGTCTTTCTGCGCATTGGTAGTTTATGTGTGCTGCTTGATACCGGTCAGACGCCTCTTACTCATTCAAACCATATTTCACACTTTGCACTGATGAGGGGCAGTACCCCGAAACACAGTGTCTGCAAATTGATATTTTGGTTTTGGCTATTATCCTAAGTCATGTGATAAGGCTCCTTGAAGAGTCAATATTGACTTTTAGGATTGCAACTTCCTATAGGTGGCATTAGAGTTCTAGTCTTCCTCTCTGAAGAGACAGCTTGCATTTCACTCCTGCCAAACTCCTTCATTTGTAAACAATGTACGGAATCAGTTTGGAGGATCTTGGCTCCGTTGTGAAATATTATTGGAAAACTGAGTCCTTAAAGAGGCGCCAACGTGAGATTCCAAAGAATTCTGGAGGTCAAAGTCCGCTGTCCAAACCATGTATTCTGTCAATGGTGAATAAGCTGGAAAGTACAGGAACATTACTGGACAGGCATGATGGAGGACGTCCAAAAATGTTTGCGGAAACAATTTAAGATGTGAAACAATGACTTCTGGCGCTTTCCCAGGAGACAGTCATGTCGTATTCTACATGTCAACAAGTGGCCAAGAAAGGTCGTGTTCGACCATACAGAGTCATTGCTGTTCAGGAATTGAAAGGGCCCAATCCAAAGAAAATAATTCATTATTGCCGGACTTTATGCTATGTGTCCATTTGAAAGGTCGGTTGTACAGTAACAAGCCATGAACATTACAGTCACTCGGAGAGAACATAGAGCGAGAAATTCAGGCTATGACCCCAGACCTCCTGCAGAATACATTCAACAATATGGAACAGAACGTGCAGGGTCGTTGGATGCGAACGGTGGACATTTCAACACCTGCTTTAAAACATCAGTTTTTCATGAACCAAGGTATGTACAGTCCAAATATCGGTGTGATCGACCATCTCTTTTACAAGTAAAGTAGCGAGTGAATCACCCTGTACCTGCAATCAAGCGATCGAAGGTAACAAGTCCATTCCTAAGGGGGAGATAGTATAAAATGTAAAGAAAAACTATGCCCCCCTTGGTAAAGACCTAAAAACTTAGCACTAAATATCAAGCCATTATCACGGCAACCTTATGGTGGATATGAAAAAAAAAAAAAAAAAAGAACGACTTACTCAGGGGAGCAACAGAAATAAAATAAAAGCAAAAACTGGTCACTTATCACCTCGCGAAAAGTCATCTTTAAAATACCTAAAGCATAAAAAAAGAACTGTATGGATTTGGTGGAAAGGGGTTATAAAATCAATGAAAAGAAAGCATAATTTTGATTAGTATGCGAATGTGCCCTTTTCCCCTATAAGAGATATTTCCTTCTCCCATCGACTGAAAACCCCCTTGTGTTTCCCGGAGGTGGTTTTATACATCATTTGCAATTTGTTGATTATATGACATCTATAAATGTTGATGATAAGTTCATCATAGAAGAAACAGAATTTATTGCATCGGCGTGTTTGATTCTAATATCATCATCTGTATGGAAATGCCTTCTATCCGCAGCGTAGTAATGTGCAAGTGCAAGTGACGCGCCCCCTGGGCCAGTGTTGTTGGGGATACCCGGAGCCGGATCAGATGGGGGTTGTAGTCTCCGAGTCGCTGTGACCCGGTCCGTGCCCAGGGTGTCAAGCTCAGTGTGTGGCAGTCCTTATGATGTTACTAGATGTTCTTTTGTGTCGACTACGCCACCCGTTGATTTGCGGTCAATACGGCCGCCGCTGCAGCAGGGTCCGCTGAGGCTGGTGATGTATGTGCAGCTTTAGATAGTATAACCCCCAACGGGAGGGGTATGGCCTCAGGGGGTCAGGTGCAGAGGATGGGGGTTGTGGTGGTGCAGCGTAGATGATAATTAAAGACAGAGTCGGGTTGTGCAGTTCAGGGTGTTTACTTACTGCAGATATTCCGGTCACTCCGGCCTTGAGTGACCACCCGAGCCGTGCTGCGTCCACCAGGTCCTGGATTCAGCCAACCCCCAAGCAAGTCCGGAGCGTGTCCCTGAGCCCTCCTTCTTGTCCTTTCTTCTGGCCGTCCCCACCAGGGATCCACCTAGGTCCAGCTCCCTCGGGCCTTCTGTTGGGAGACCCTTGGCCTTGGGTTCCCTGACCCTACACGTGGTTTGCCTTCAGGGTGGATGTGGTGGGTGGCCGTGGCAGATCCTGCCCACGGCCTCCGGTCTCTGGCTGAGGTGTGCTTTAGCCCCCACCAGTTTGGGATCCGGTACCCTATTGCCAACTCTTCACCCTAGGTTTGTATATGGGTTCTCAGAGTTCCTTTTTGTTTCCCCCTCTGGGTCTTTCTTGCTCCACTCTCACTCTCTCTGGGGCTGCTCTGCTCTCTTCTGCTCTCTTCCTCTCCTCTGCAAAGACTGGCTGACTGACCCTGATCTTAGATGGTGCCCACCTTAAATACTCCCTCTATGTGTGAGCTCAGGTGACCAGCACCCAATGAGCTCCTATCTTTACCCAGGCTGCTCCCCCTATCTGCCCCTACACTACTGGGATGTACCACCCCCCTCCCACTCCAGCCAGGAACAGACTCGGTCGTACCTGCACATTTCTAAGTGGGAGTACCGTTGGTCTGCTCCTCGGAAATGGGATGTGTGTAGTGCATGCAGCTTTCTGAGCTCAGTTCCACACTCCATCCTTACCCGGGAGTGGAATATCACACCTCTGGGTTGAGGTGCAATACCCCTGTAGCAGCCGAATCCTCAGGGTGCTACATTCCCCCCTGGTAAATCACAGCACGTCCTCGGGCTGTAAGATATAAAACAACATCCAAAACATACAATTTTTTTTTCATAAACAACATAATAAAAACATATAAAACATATATTAGCAGCATCATAAAACTTTTTCATAAATAGCATTCTCGTCTTCTGGTTCCTCCTCCTGACACTGTGCAACGTGTGCCCGGGAAAAGTGCAACAGTTTCTCTTAGAAAAATGGTCTTCCTATAAAACCGGTAGGGGGCGCTTTAGGAAGCGCAACTATATACAAAAGGGGTAGTGGCCGCTCTCAGTCCTCGGCCAGGTAATGGGAATAGGGATGACCGCTCTCAGTCCTCGGTCAGTGGGATTAAGGGAAATACGGGTAACAGTTCAATTCGCTGGTCCCAACGGGGACTACATTAGCAACAGTTCACTGTGCCCCGACGGGCAACTATATACAGCCTGTACTCTGCTGTACTTAACGACGACGTCCTCCTGCTCTTTCTTTGTGATTCACTTTAGCTTCAGACCCGTCCGGGTCCTCTTGCTCCTCCTCACACCGCAGCTCCTCCTCCGTCAGGCGATGCACATGGAGGGCGTAGGGTCCTTTGGCACACTTGTGCCGGGTGAAGGTGACCTCGTCCCCTACATACAGGTCACGTCCTCTGTGTCCCTCCGGTAGGTGGGACTCAACGTCTCTTCTTGTCACGAAGACGTCGCCTGGGGTGCGGTGATCTCGGATGAAGCCCCACCCGTGCTGCATATTAAACTTGATCACAGTCCCGGTGGAAGGGGGACCATGAGCTGCACGGGGACTCCTCCTGGCCCGGCTCTTCTGCTCCGCGCTCTTTATTTGGGCTTGTTGTTCCCGGACCCGCCTCTCTCTCCGCTCCCTCTCGAAGACCTCGAGTTGCTGCCGGCAGCACTCTGCACGCTCCGCTGCAGCTGCCCGGGTCTCCTGAGTGAACCCCATGAGGTCTTCTCCGGTGGGGTCCCACTCAAACTGTGCCTCCTCTAGCGGGGGCGAGGTCCTTTTTACGGGCTTTGGAACCGGAATCAGGGGCTCGTCTAGGGGTCTCTCTTTCCGGAGTCGGGGATGGTGAAACTCCGGTGGCCATATAAAGGGCTGCCTATCCGGGCACGTATGTTGGGCGAACAGATCTTCTCCCAGATGCGGCACTCTTGGTTTTATGGGCGCGGTGGTGGTGGCGCCCGGGTTGCCCAGGCCTTGCGGCCAGGCCTGGGGCACCTGGAAAGTGAAGGGCACCGTAAGGACGGCGGCGCCCTGGGCTACTTGGCCCTGCGACCAGGCCGGTGGCTCCGCGGAGGTAGGGGGCGCTGTTGGTATTGCGGCGCCCGGGGGTACTAGGCCTTGCGACCAGGCTGGTGGTACTTCCTGCTTGGTCACGCTCGGGGTCGAGGCGTGTGACGTCACAGGGGTCGCGGCTGCGGCTTCCGGTTGAGGCCTAGTCTGTGGCGGTGACGTTGCGGTTACGGGCACGGCAGGGGGTACTTCGGGCTCTGCGACGGGGAGCTGGGGCAGGTACGCGGTTTCCCGGTTTGGGGTAGAGACGTCCCCTTTACCTGCCTCCTTTCGTTCGGCTCCCTTCTCGGCGCCGTCTCCGGCCTTCAGTCCTCCTGCGCCATCCTCAGAGGCGGTCTGTCTCCTCGTCTCGGGTGGCGTGCTCCGCTGACGGGTTCTTGTCTGCTGGGCCATCTCTCGGCTCCACTCCGCTAACGTCTCTCGCTGCACCCGGGCCATCCTCCGTGCGAGGCCCTCCAGCGCAGTCCGTGCACACTCCCGATCTCGGGGGAGCTGTGCCAGGACCTCCACTAAGCCTAGTGGGGTCGTTGCTTCTAGCAGGCTCCTGACCAACGGGTCGGTGCTGCTCTGCTCTCCTTCCGTTGTCTCCAGCAGGCTCCTGGCCAGCGGGCCGGTGCTGCTCTGCTCTTCTTCCATCTCCGGGTAAGCTTCTTCTGGACTCAGCTCTAGGCTTCTTGTCTCCGGGTGCGCTCTCTCCAGACTGCTCCAGGCGACACCCATCTTTGCTCTCTTGTTCTCAGTCCTCCCACTTCGAGGGCGGTCCCGGGGCCACTTGGTGATTGTCAGCTCCAGGGGCAGTTCTTTCACGCTGACAGACACCTCTAGCATCACAGTCTCTGTTGGTGGGGGCGGTTTCCACTTTTGGCGCCATTTTCGGTCCTGGCCCACGATGGGAGGCGGCCTCTTGCCATCCTCTGGCACGCCCATAATGGCGTCCGCTCTGACAAGGCGGGAAACCTTTGGAAATGGCGGGAATCGTCTCCCAGTGGCGGGAAACTCTGCAGATGGCGGGAAAAAGCTGTTAATGGCGGACAACCGGCGGGAATCGACCTGTGATGGAGTCCGATGGCGGGGACCCTCCGGAACCGGCAGGAGACTTCTTTTTGAGGTAAACTTGTTCTTTTCTTCAGGCACGCAGTACCCGGGTGTTGCGGGCACGTTATCCTGCCGACTACG
Organism: Phyllobates terribilis; assembly: GCF_046119375.1. NCBI lineage: Eukaryota > Metazoa > Chordata > Amphibia > Anura > Dendrobatidae > Phyllobates > Phyllobates terribilis. The sequence goes on from NW_027362762.1 coordinate 949,567,195, forward strand.
CCAAAGTTGACGCGCCCCCTGGGCCAGTGTTGTTGGGGATACCCGGAGCCGGATCAGATGGGGGTTGTAGTCTCCGAGTGGCTGTGACCCGGTCCGTGCCCAGGGTGTCAAGCTCAGTGTGTGGCAGTCCTTATGATGTTACTAGATGTTCTTTTGTGTCGACTACGCCACCCGTTGATTTGCGGTCAATACGGCCGCCGCTGCAGCAGGGTCCGCTGAGGCTGGTGATGTATGTGCAGCTTTAGATAGTATAACCCCCAACGGGAGGGGTATGGCCTCAGGGGGTCAGGTGCAGAGGATGGGGGTTGTGGTGGTGCAGCGTAGATGATAATTAAAGACAGAGTCGGGTTGTGCAGTTCAGGGTGTTTACTTACTGCAGATATTCCGGTCACTCCGGCCTTGAGTGACCACCCGAGCCGTGCTGCGTCCACCAGGTCCTGGATTCAGCCAACCCCCAAGCAAGTCCGGAGCGTGTCCCTGAGCCCTCCTTCTTGTCCTTTCTTCTGGCCGTCCCCACCAGGGATCCACCTAGGTCCAGCTCCCTCGGGCCTTCTGTTGGGAGACCCTTGGCCTTGGGTTCCCTGACCCTACACGTGGTTTGCCTTCAGGGTGGATGTGGTGGGTGGCCGTGGCAGATCCTGCCCACGGCCTCCGGTCTCTGGCTGAGGTGTGCTTTAGCCCCCACCAGTTTGGGATCCGGTACCCTATTGCCAACTCTTCACCCTAGGTTTGTATATGGGTTCTCAGAGTTCCTTTTTGTTTCCCCCTCTGGGTCTTTCTTGCTCCACTCTCACTCTCTCTGGGGCTGCTCTGCTCTCTTCTGCTCTCTTCCTCTCCTCTGCAAAGACTGGCTGACTGACCCTGATCTTAGATGGTGCCCACCTTAAATACTCCCTCTATGTGTGAGCTCAGGTGACCAGCACCCAATGAGCTCCTATCTTTACCCAGGCTGCTCCCCCTATCTGCCCCTACACTACTGGGATGTACCACCCCCCTCCCACTCCAGCCAGGAACAGACTCGGTCGTACCTGCACATTTCTAAGTGGGAGTACCGTTGGTCTGCTCCTCGGAAATGGGATGTGTGTAGTGCATGCAGCTTTCTGAGCTCAGTTCCACACTCCATCCTTACCCGGGAGTGGAATATCACACCTCTGGGTTGAGGTGCAATACCCCTGTAGCAGCCGAATCCTCAGGGTGCTACACAAGAAATTCTGAAAGAGTGGTTTAGAAAAAACATCATACCGCACCAAAAAGGAAAGTTGTGCCAGGGCAAAATAACACAAATAAATTAAGAGTTTAATAAACTTTATTAGGTACAAAATTTAAAAATAGTTAAAAAAAGATAGTTCCAGCAATACAGACAAAGTCTAAAAATTGGTGGGTGGGCTAAAGTATGAATGCCAAATAAGTATAGATCACATAGATGTATACTATGAATATACCAATCCAGTAACATATATGAAGAAGAAGTATTCACTTATGAACAAACAAAAATACATCAATAGGTGTCTATACACTAAATAACAAATAGATGATGCGTGTTTCACTGTTGCTTCTTCAGGGGTTCTGCACTATAATCATTTTCTAACAATGGCTTAAAATATTCACTAGATTAGAAAATCCATTGGATGCTGCACTAAGCTTCTGTCTTGCAAAATAACCTTCCATTATCCCAAATTGCAACATTGCTGCCACCTCCAAAATTCAGCTTTTTCGGGTTTGAGGGCCATATTGGGAGATTGTTTCATCTGACACATCTATGGCTTCTCGATAATTTGTGCCATAAATCTCTGTGGGAGGGGGGGTTCCATGTATCAGGAAAAAAAAGTGCTCCCTAATTCAGTACTTTAGAAAGTGGAACATTTCATAATTCCCATTAACAATTCATCTTTATTTGAATAATATCAGAAAACCCCTTTAACCCCTGTAGACTGGGCTTCTGTTTTATTCTCCCCTTCTTCCAAAAGCTATAACTTTTTTTTATTTTTCTGTCAATATAGCCGTATGAAGGCCTGTGTTTTGCGGGACAATTTGTACTTTTGAATGAATTTCATCAGCGATAACAAATATGTGTACTTTTTTAATTGTTTCATTTTTAAAGGGGAAATTTGAGCTTTTGTGGGGGGGGGGTTCCTTTTTTTTTAATTTTTACTGTACTTAAAAACTGCAATTGTCTGATCACTTGTGCTATATCACAATATCCTCCACTCCAGCTCCATTACACCCACAACTGTTAAAGGCACATGATGGCTGAATAAATCAGCCATCACCTGCCGGGAAAGATGCAAGCTTAGCTTGTGAGCCCGCTTCAATGGCAGGGACAGGACATATGATGTAAATATACGTCATATGTCGGGAAGTGGTTAAGGTGTTACTTGGTCTGAAGTTGATTAGTCACACTGGTCTCAAAGCGGATCTGTCACCAGGTCAAAAGTGGCCTATATTTTGTAATTTTTTTTTCTCTGAGTATTAAGGTGTTTTTTAAAAAAAAAACTGCTATACAGTTCCAGAGACATAGGCCTTTTTATACAGTGATTATTTTTATATTACTTTCCAAGGGGGCGTGGCTCATAGGATTCTCTGGTCAGCTCTGCATAATGAACCTGATAGCACCACTGCTTTGGTAAAGACTAAAGATCATAAAAATAGGTAATAAATAAAAAGGCTCATATCTCTAATCTTGAGTTGGATTTAAAAAAAAAAAAAAAGGGAATATTCAGGGGGGCAACGGTAATAAAAAAAAAAAAAGGACAAAAAACTGTCCACTTTTGACCAGGTGTCAGGTCCTCTTTAAAGTCAGTATTTTGTTCACCCGGGTTGATGATTGCCCTGTGCTACTCAGTCCAGTTAGTCTTCTGACTCAATAAGGGACTTTCCAAAATGTACCATCACTTGGTAGCACACAGTGTTCTTGTACGTCATAGCACTCTTCTGCCTTCACTAGAACATCGGGCTCAGCCCAAATCTTGAAAATAGAAGATGCATTAGAGAACATATTAGTGATGTTAGACATTCTAGGGATCTCTGAACATATTAGGAATATTAATAAGGGGGGGAAGTTATTGCTCCATCTCTAAGAAAAGGGGATTGGAGGAAAAAAATCTTGCAGAAAGAATGTCAGACGATATATACAGTGCCTTGAAAAAGTTTTCATACCCTGTGAATTTTTCCACATTTTTTCATGTTACATATGTGGCACCCCAGGGGTCTGGCAGGATGTTTAGGGTCGTTGTCCTGCTGAAAGGTGAACCTACTCCCCTGTCTCAAGTTTTGTGCAGCCTCTAACAGGTTTTCCTCCAGGATTACCCTGTATTTAGCTCCATCCATCTTTCCATCAACTCTGACCAGATTCCCTGTCTCTGCTGAAGAAAAGCCTCCCCACAGCATGATGCTGCCACCACCATGTGTGACGGTGGGGGATGGTGTTTTCAGGGTGATGTGCAGTGTTAGTTTTCCATCACTCATCACATTGTGCATTTAGCCCATAAAGTTCTCCTTTGGTCTCATCTGACCGGAGCCCCTTCTTCCACATGCTCACTGTGTCCCTACATGGCCTTTTGCAAACTGCAAATGGGACTTCTTATGGCTTGCTTTAAAAAATGACTTTCTTCTTGCCAATCTTACATAAAGGCTAGATTTGTGGAATATATGACTAATAGTTGTCCTGTGAACAGATTCTCCCCCCTGAGCTGTTTGCTATTTTTTTATAAAGCAACCCTGCTTTACTCTTCTCCACAACTTTATCCCTGACCTGTCTGGTGTGTTCTTTGTTTTTCATGATGCTGTTTGATCCCTAACATTCTCAAACAAACCTCTTAGGCCTTCACAGAACAGCTGTAGTTATACTGAGAAGAAATTACACCCAAGTGGACTCAATTTATATATACTTTTAGCTACTACTCTTCTTATATATGTTAGCTCGTAAATAGCCTGTACTGTTATAGTGTGAACAGGTGCACGCTGCAATGACTGCATAACATACAATAAGAAAGCACAGCAGCACACTGCAAGGGCCAATACATATGCAGACACTGAGAACATAAGAGCATTATTGCTAAATAAAATGTACTTACAAAAAATGAAGGCTCTTAGCGCATAAATTGGCCAATTCATGTATGCCCATCAACCACGACAAGGTAGCCTTTACAATAAACTCCTTCCTTGTCACTTTCTGTTCCCCTTATAAGATACAAATTATTATAAAATTATAGTGAACGTCACAGAATTTCAATCGACAATACTAGCAATGATACAAACTTGGACCGTTATACAACTTCCTCCAATGTTAACATTGAGGAAATGGTTTCTATCATCAGACCCCGTTTCTGACTAATGTAAGGATCGCATGATTAAGTAATTCAATATTATTAATAATGGAGTATTAGGAGCAGATTTATTAAAGGGGTAGTCGAACTCTTTACATATGACCTCTGAAGACATATTAGAGGACAGTCCTTCTCCTGGGATCCTCCTATGTGAGCCAGGTGGGAGAGTCACTGCAAAGAGCAAGGTATCAATGGCACCGTGTAATACCACATTTGCCCTGTAGTGGCTATACTGAGCTTAACCCTGCGATAACAAATGATAGGTGGATTTAGATATGTCACACCCCAAACCCATGGGATTAGTTGGACAGTCTGTTTAAAGTAATGTATTAAAGAGATTTGAATAGGATTATAAAAGTAGTAGAAATAGCGCCACACCTAACCATAATTTGCATATGGTATGGCAGTTTAGCTCAATTAAAGGGATTAGGGCTACAATACCACAGGCACTGGGTATGGATGACAGCAGCCAGGTTACAGTTAATCCTGTACAATAGGATCATGCCTTTAAATACATTTATTGTCTTTGTGCAGGATTAGCAGTGGGCACCTAGGAATGTAATTTTACAGAATTTTAGTTCTTAAGTCCTCAGAGCGTTCTCTTCTCCTCTTTCTGTTCTCCATGCTTAGTGTGGCACACACAGACATGCAATGCAAAGATTGAGTCAATTTCTCCCCTTTTTATCTGCTTTCAGGTGTGATCTTCATAATGTGCACACCATGCCAAATCCATCTGGTGAAGCACAGCAAAAATATCCAAAGAAAAAGGAGGGAAATGCCGGCATGACCTTCCAATAAAATCATAAAACCTTTATTTAAAATTCCATAAAAACAGGTGGAACCAGATAGCAATTTAAAAACCTGACGTGTTTCTGGTGCGACAAACGCCCTTAATCATAGGATTTTTAAATTGCTTAGTGGTTCCACCTGTTTTTATGGAATTTTAAATAAAGGTTTTTTGATTGTATTGGATAATCGTGTTGGCATTTATGTTCTTTCCCTTTGGATATATGCAAACATTTACCTTGCCTAAATATGCAACAAAATGAGCTGCTGACAATTCTTAGTGAAGGCAGAATTATATAAATATCATTGTATTAATCAATGTAAATGAGTGTATAACAAAGGAAATTACTAAAAGTGCGAAAGAACACAATTACTGTGAATAGTAGAGAAGAGTGAAGTGATTCGCAGGTCCCTAGTCCAGCGGGACCATATCAGTACTCCGTGGCCACTGGATGGTAGTCCTGCAAACAGCCTTCCATCTGCCGGTATCCCCGGTACCTCCTGTGGTCAGCCGGCCTGGTGCTATGTCATCGTGGTGGCGTGATGAACTTATCATATTGCACCAGGCTAGATAATTAAAAGGAGATTGGGGATGCCGGAGTGTCGGAGGAATTTTGTAGGGAGTACAGATGTGGCCGCTGGACTGGGGTCCTGGGAATCAATCATATCTAGTTAATTAGTTAATATCAATCACTACTGTAGTGTTTTTATTAGTAGATACAAGACATTTTGCTCTTCAACAATCCATAATAAAGGAGGGACCATTCCCTGTTATATTAGGAATCGGGAGTCAATAACAGCAGTAAAATGAGTCCCAAATAGCTCCCTCAGGGGGCAGTTGCAGATTTCTATCACCAAAGCTTGTTCACAAGTTGCGTTTTTGCCACGTTTTTGAAACGCGTTTTGGACACGGAAAAAAAAAACGCATCATTTGTGCCAGCAACGTGAATGAGATTTATGAAACCTCATGCAGAAGCTGCTTTTTTTCTCGCCGATTTGAACCTTCAAAGCATTTTTTTTCACACCTGCAGCGTGTCAAATATGTGAAAGTTTTTGCAGAGTTTTTCACCCATGCAAAAATGCATAAAAGAAACGTATATATTTCATGCAGTGTTTTTCCTCCCGACATTCTGTTGTTTGCAACAAAAAAATCCGGTTGCAAATACTCAAAGTGCGCACATGTCCTAACACTGCCACCATTTTTGTGATTGCCTTTGTCTGGCACAAATCACCCCACTAGGAAACCCCAATTAAAATTCTCTGTACTAGGACAAGTTGAGAAATGCAAAATGTTGTGTAGAATAAATGAACTTCATCGACTGAATCACAAATAAACAAGGAAGACTCATTTTCACTTCTGTTTAGAGCAGTGATTGCCAGTAACTATGAGTAATGCGGACGCACTCGACTCCATATCTCTGACTCATACTGGGCAATCAGAATTTCACTTGTTTTCTTCTCGGGTTTTCATTCTTAAATTTTTATATAACTGTATGCAGTGAGATCCCTCTAGTGGTGGCTGAATTCATCATGTAACTCTAGTGTTATGCAGGGGATATGAAAAACATTTTAGAGGTTGTTCGGTCCAAATCGATAAGTCTGCAGTCACTGTATGTATGCACTGTACATTGCGGGGATTCACTGATTTCTGAGCCAGGACTGCAGGGTATGTATGCGTTATACATACTCCCGACCAGAACCTGTCCAGTGGGCACGGTATCGCTCCATACACTCGTATAGAGCGAGGTCGCACCCTCTAGTCGGCCATGCCCACTGGATGGCCACATCACTAGTCGGGGTGTGGCTTCGCTCCATACAAGTGTATGGAGAGATACCGCACCCACTGGACGGACTCTGGCCAGGAGTATGTACAACTCATCCATACCTCCAGTCTCGACTTAGAAACTGGTGAATCTCTGCAGCGCACAGTACTGGGAGGATTCATAAGTCTGCAGTCACACAGAGTGACTGCAGACTTATCGATTTGGACCGCACAACCCCTTTAAGAAATCTTAAAAAAAAAAATTTGTGTGTGAAACCCCAGCCAACTACAATTATAAAACATTTCAGTTTTATACTGCCTTGAAACGCATGGGTACTTGTAAATCTTGATTTATCCCAAGCTGTTGTTTGAATGGCTCTTTGTAAAGCTATCCATATATATATTAATTACAATCAGCTGACTGACGAGCTCATGTGTATGGAGTCCCCCTGACTGTCCTCCCACTCATACAAAAGGCCAGTGAGTCCTTCTTCCTTCCCTTACTCATAGTGAAAGTCCTATTTCTCCATGCACTTAGATAAAGTTTATAACCCAGTTCACACAAAGTGATAGGTTTTGAAGTATGTGTTTACATACTGTAAGTGTAAAGCTATCATTCATAAAGGCCCCGTCACACATAACGAGATCGCTAGCGAGATCGTTATTGCGTCACGGTTTTGGGATCTCTGGAGAGTCGTCTCGTGATCGCTGGGGAGCCGTCAAACATGCAGAACTTCCCAACGATTTCGGCCGCCCCAGCGATCTAACTAACGATCTCGGCGGTCGTTGGGACGCTTTCACACAGCAGCTATTTCAACGATCCACACCTTGATAGGGACTGTACTGTGTCACAAAGGCGTGCATAAAATCACTTTTCCGCGCCCCCTCATCTCCGATTGGTGGACGCTACTGCGTTCTGATTGGGCGGCCTTGGTTTAACATCGCTACTGCGTCTCCGGTCAGACGGGAACACTGGTGTGTGCATTGTTCCTGTACAGATGTATGGATGTCCATATATTTATATGAATATATATATATATATATATATATATATATATATATATATATATAGAGAGAGAGAGAGAGAGATGTAAATGGCCATTTATGTGTATGCATATCTGTATGTTTGAGAGTATGTATGTGTATATATAGTTATCTGTATACGTATGTGTATACGAGTGTGTGTGTATATATTTATGTACTTGAAAATATGTATGAGTACATGGATGAATCTGTTTACATACGAGTACACGAATGTATATGCATGTATGTATGTATGTATCTGTATACGCATGTGTATACATATGTATATATATGGACTGCTTACTGCGGTGACTACTGCTACTACTGAAAGAATGAGAAACAAAGCTGTTGCATAGTAGAACACACAGTTTATTAGACACATCAGTACAGAAATGTCAGTATTGTAGAAACATGAGTAGTTGCCCACTATAGGTTCTGATGCTGCCAAGGAACAGCACCAGGACCGTTAAAATACTGGCAGTAGTTGTCAGGTCTTCGCATCATGGCTGTTTCTGCCATGTCCCACTGGTTGAAGGCCTGCAATTGCAGGATTGTTTGCACGCCATTCACCGAGCTCCACTTCCCCATTGGCTAGGACCACAGAGTCCACGAAGCCAGGCGGACAGTACGCAATTGCATCACGTCGACGAAGAACGTTGTGAAGCGTGCAACAGGCCAAAACAACAGAGTCTATTGATTTAACCTTCATGTTAATTGGCGTGTGAAAAACTCTGAAGCGGTTGGCCAGGACAGCGTGTCAGAAAACGTGCTGTGTGGGTGTGTGTGCACGAGACCCCTAAAATATCTGCCCATGCAAAAGCATATATATACAGATAGAAGCCAAGCCCTCCCTCCCTGAAGAGCAATGATAGCTGATAATTGGAAGATGTCCTATAAATGAATTAAAAATGGAAACTCATTTGAGACCCCAAACAATACCTACCTCGCTAAAGATGTCTGATTTCTTCAAAGTGGAGTCACAGTCGGAGAACGCTGGTGGGATCCGAAAAACAAGGACGCAGTAGCGACCACCAATCGGGGACGAGGGGCGCGGAAAAGTCCAATTTATGCACGCCTACGTGTCTCAGTTCTGAATCGCTAACGAGGTCGTTGATAAGGTGTCAAATGCAGCGATGCACACTGCCCAGCGGGAGCGCAACGACCCAAGAATGGTCCAGGAAGCTTTGTAACGATCAGCGATCTCACAGCAGGCGTCTGATCGTTGCTACCTGTCAGACATAACGAGATCGCTAGACAACCGAGACGCATCAACAATCTCGCTAGCGATCTCGTTATGTGTGACAGGGCACACAGAACTCTCAGGCTTTCTCTATGAATGGGAGGAGCAGGACTCTCAGGTTTACCCTATAAGTGGGTGGAGCAGGACTTTCAGGCTTTCTCTATGAGTGAGGGGAGCAGGACTCTCAGGCTTTCTCTATGAGGGGGGGGAGCAGGACTCTCAGGCTTTCTCTTTGAGTGGGGGGAGCAGGATTCTCAGGATTTCTCTATGAGTGGGGGAGCATGACTCACAGGCTTTCTCTATGACTTGGAGGAGTAGAACTGTCAGGATTTCTCTATGAGTGGGGGAAGCAGGATGCTCAGGCTTTGTCTATGAGTGTGGGGAGCAGGACTCTCAGGTTTTCTCTATGAGTGGGTGTAGCAGGACTCTCAGGCTTTCTCTATTAGTGGGGGAGCAGCAGGACTCTCAGGCTTTCTCTATGAGTGGGTGGAGCATAATTCTCAGGCTTTCTCTATGAGTGGGTGCAGCAGGACTCTCAAGCATTCTCTATGAGTGGGGGGAGCAGCAGGACTCTCAGGTTCTCTATGAGTGGGTGGAGCAGGACTCTCACCCTTTCTCTATGAGTGGGTGGAGCAGGACTATCAAGCTTTCTCTATGAGTGGGAGTAGTAGAACTATCAGGCGCTCTCTGAGTGGGGGGAGCAGGATTCTCAGGCTTTCTCTATGAGGGAGTGGAGCAGGATTCTCAGGTTCTCTCTATGAGTGGGGGGAGCAGGATTCTCAGGCTTTCTCTATGAGCAGGATGCTCAGGCTTTCTCTATGAGTGTGGGGAGCAGGACTTTCAGGCTTTCTCTATGAGTGGGTGGAGCAGGACTCTCAGGCTTTCTCTATGAGTGGGTGGAGCAGGACTCTCAGGCTTTCTCTATGAGTGGGTGGAGCAGGACTATCAGGCTTTCTCTATGAGTGGGTGGAGCAGGACTCTCAGGCTTTCTCTATGAGTGGGGGGAGCAGGATTCTCAGGCTTTCTCTATGAGTGGGGGGAGCAGGATGCTCAGGCTTTCTCTATTAGTGGGGGGGGACAGGATGCTCAGGCTTTCTCTATGAGTGGGTGGAGCAGAACTTTCAGGCTTTCTCTATGAGTGGGTTTAGCAGGATTCTCAGACTTTATCTATGAGTTGGGGGAGCAGGACTTTCAGGCTTTCTCTATAAGTGGGTGGAGCAGGACTCTCAAGCTTTCTTTATGAGTGGGGGGAGCAGCAGGACTCTCAGGCTTTCTCTATGAGTGGGGGGAGTAGAACTGTCAGGCTTTCTCTATGAGTGGGGGAAGCAGGACTCTCAGGCTTAACTATGAGTGGGAGGAGCAGGACTATCAGGCTTTTTCTATGAGTGGGAGGAGAGTGACTATCAGGCTTTCTTTATGAGTGGAAGGAGCAGAGCTCTCAGACTTTCTTTAAGAGTGGGGGGAGCAGGACTCTCAGGCTTTTTATTTGAGTAGAAAGAACATAACTGCCAGGCTTTCTTGATGAATGGGCAAGGAATCAGGTCTCTAAGGCTTACTCTATGAGTGGGTGGGGGAAGAAGGACTTTCAGGATTTCTCTATGAGTCGGTGGGAGCCGCAGGACTCTCAGGCTTTCTTTTTGAGTGTCTAGGGGACAACAGGGCTCTTAGGCTTCCTCTATGAGTCCTGCCAGCATTTAAAGAGCACCAAAACACTATATCAAATATTAGACCTTGCATTTCTCCTGTATCCAGTGCTGGCCCCAGATTAGACACTTAGGCTTTCTCTATGAGTGGGGGGAGCAGGATTCTCAGGCTCTCTCTATGAGAGGGGGGAGCAGGACTCGCAGTCTTTCTCTATGAGTTGGAGTAGAACTGTCAGGATTTCTCTATGAGTGGGGGGGAGCAGGATGCTCAGGCTTTCTCTATGAGCGTGGGGAGCAGGACTTTCAGTCTTTCTCTATGAATGGATGGAGCAGGATTTTCAGACTCTCTCTATGAATGGGTGGAGCAGAACATTCAAGCTTTCTCTATGAGTGGGGGGAGCAGCAGGACTCTCAGGCTTTCTTTATGAGCGAGTGGAGCAGGAATTCTCAGGCTTTCTCTATGAGCGGGGGGAGCAGGATTCTCAGGCTTTCTTTATGATTGGGTGGAGCAGGACTCTCAGGTTTTCTCTATGAGTCGGAGGAGTAGAACTGTCAGGATTTCTCTATAAGTGGGCGAAGCAGGATTCTCAGGCTTTTTCTCTATGAGTAGAGGGAGCAGGATGCTCAGGCTTTCTCTATGAGTGTGGGGAGCAGGACTTGTAGGCTTTCTCTATGAGTGGGTGGAGCAGGACTCTCAGGTTTTCTCTATGAGTCGGAGGAGTAGAACTGTCAGGCTTTCTCTATGAGTGGGTGGAGCAGGACTCTCAGGCTTTCTCTATGAGTGGGGGGAGTAGAACTGTCAGGCTTTCTCTATGAGTGGGGGGAGCAGGACCCTCAGGCTTTACCTATGAATGGGAGGAGCAGAACTGTCAGGCTTTATCTATGAGTGTGAGGAGAAGGATTCTCAGGCTTTCTCTATGAGTGGGGGGAGCAGGACTCTCAGGCTTTAACTATGAATGGGAGGAGCAGGACTATCAGGCTATCAGGCTTTATCTATGAGTGGGAGGAAAAGGACTCTCAGGCTTTCTCTATGAGCGCAAGGAGCAGAGCTCTCAGACTTTCTTTAAGAGTGGGGGGAGAAGGACTCTCTGGCTTTTATTTGAGTAGAAAGAACAGAACTTCCAGGCTTTCTTTATGAATGGGCAAGAAATCAGGTCTCTAAGGCTATCTCTATGAGTGGGCAGGGGAAGAAGGACTTTCAGGATTTCTCTATGAGCCGGTGGGAGCAGCAGGACTCTCAGGCTTTCTTTTTGAGTGTCTGGGGGAAAACAGGACACTTAGGCTTCCTCTATGAGTCCTGACAGCATTTAAAGAGTACCAAAACACTATATCAAATATTAGACCTTGCATTTCTCCTGTATCCAGTGCTGGCCCCAGATTAGAAACCAGAGTGATCTATTTTAAATGGACAAATTGATATCTTATTTAATAAAATGGTGAGTGGTCATTTTTGTAGGCCTTCGTATTTTCTAACTGAATATATCATATTTTACATCACTGACGCCATGTGTGTTGAATCTTACTCTCTAGTGCAATCCAATGGTCTTGTTTTGTCCTGAGGTGAGCAGATCACCTGAGCATCACATGGTCACAAAATATGTGAACCGGTCATGAGTTTTTATTTTTTTCCCTAAAATTTAAGCTTTTGTTATGTTGATCAGCTGACAGTATAGGTAGACAAGACATTTGTGATAATGAGTGACTTTTCTTGCTAAAGGTGCTTTCCAGAATCCAAACATTGATGGTCTTTCCTTAAAACAGGCCATCAATATCAGATCGTTGGGGGTCTAAAATCTCATTATCCTGTGGATCAGCTGTTGAAGGGACCTCAACAGTGCAGAGTATTGAATCTTATTTACTTTAGTGGGACAACAATGCAATACACAACACAACCGCCACCAAGTGGAGATCGAGCAGGTAGATGGAGGAATGATAACATACTCGGCAGTGATCACCAAGCTCCATGGTTCCTTCAAACACCTGATCACTGTCATTGTGGAGAGTTGAATCCCACAATAGGACCGGATCTGTGCTTTCCTCCCCTCACTACAGTCCGCTGAACTCTGTTGTGCTCCACGTCGGGCTTTGCAGGTGGCCTGGCGTGCTCCTATGTGATCATCTGCCTGAGCCTGTATAAGGCCTACCAAGACACACACCTTTGTATTGGAGCCTGCAGGCTCCAGTTCCTCTACTACCTACTTTCCAGTCTCCTGCCTGACTGCAGCCTCCATTGCTTCGACTACCTGCTTCCTGCGTGCCACCGCTGCCTGCTGCACCAACGCCTGTGGCCCTTGTGTCCTCCCGAAACTTGGGCTTGGAGGATTCACCTCATCAGGTGAGCCAAAACAATTTCGTACAATGGTTGGGCCATCTTTTAGGGCAGAACCCATAAAGCTGTATTGAGTCAATGATAAGTCAGTACTTGTGATTTATGGATTTAAAGTGCGTTATGGTGCGTGGAGCGTGGAGTGTAGTGTTGAATAAAAGTATAAGACTACAAGGTAAAATAGTGACAAAAGCACAGGGGTCAATTTATGTAATATGATAGACCTGCCTAAAAAGATGTGTTTTTAGGAAACACTTATAATTGTGGATCGTAAGTAACGCATTCCAGAGAACTGGTGCAGCATGAGAAAAGTCTTAGTGACAGAAGTTTAGAGGTTCAAAGCTTAGGAGGACCCATTAATAACTTATCATTGGTTAAAGGGATGCTCCAGTACATGTTCCATTAGACCTGATACGACAAAAATTTACATGTGGGATCAATTTTACAACTCGTAAAAGTTGCAGTATGGTCACCAACAGTAAATGTAGTACAAATTTACCCAAGAAATTAACTCCTATTGCAAAGAGAGAACTTACATAATCTATCAACCTACCAGATCAAGAAGGTGTGACATATGTGAGGGTCTTTTTTGCAGCCTCTTTGTTCCCTTAGGTCCTGGGCATCAGTTGCCATAACTTGTGACCACTGCTGGAGACTAGAGGAGTGACCTACAAAAAGACCCTCAAATAATCTCTATATGGAGCCACAAGACTTGGCTTTGGGTTAGAATAGTGCTTTTTATAGTACCATCTGACAATACTCAACCCCCCTATGATGAATTATCATCTACTACACAAATATCTATACCAAAGAGTAAATAAATATTAGCGCCTCGCAATATGAATGAGTTATCTACTTCTATCTTCGTAAGGGGAAGAACCATCGATACCTGCCTAAATTGTGAGTGCAGGTCATCTAAAACCAATCTCTACTGATCAGCAGTTAAATGAGACCTCTGCATTCCAGTATGATACATGGCTTCTATAGGGGAAATGGGTGGTGCCATGAAGTTAGATGAGATCAACCTGCACCCATCAGCTACTTCATTGAGCAAAACCTGTGCCCAAAACTGACTGATGGAGTAAAGTGTATTGATATAACTGAAAAACTTTAATATGTTAAAGAGACATGTCAGAAGTTTTCATTCTCTCGAGTCCAGGACTTACACCATTCATTAGCAACAAATCTGCTAAAAATGATAAAACTTTTCGGGACTGTTCCAACTTTGGTTTTTATACAGGAAAGTGGAACATGAAAAGCGGCAGCTGACTTATATGTCCTAATGTCCATATTGTAGCCAGTAGAACTGCTAGTCCCATTATATGGTAGTGGTCACTTGTGCAATAATTTACATTTGTAAGTCAAAGCAGTACACCAGCACATGATTCCATAAAATAAATGGGGTCTTTATGCAAAATACATTAGTGCATTAAAAAAAGTTCAAACATTGACAAAAGCTGAAGAAAAACACCTAGGACTGACACGTTTCTGCCTGTTATGGTCCTTACTCACAGCCCTTACTAACAAAGAAACTTTTACCAACTTTTTCCAGCTCATTTCTTTGGTTTTGCTGTAGTTTCTTGTACTTTGTAAAACAAAGGTGTGGCCCCCCTATTTTGAGCTAGGCATTTCATTTATATAGCTTCCTATGGCTGGGTGCCTGAACGATTTGGACCCTGTCCTGCTCTGCCCCCATCTACATTGAAGTCGTCTGACACTGGGATAGGTTTTAATTCTAAAGGATAGGACCATCCCGATTGGGTACACCTTGTCGCGGTGGGACGGCTTTTATGCTTTTTTGATCAAAAACAGTGTTTACGGACTACCCTATGTTATTTAGAGGTACTATTACTATTTTCTTACTTACAGCAGGGTATAATCTCATTTTTTTTCTATCTTAGGTTTTTGTCTGTTAAATGTCCACAGTGTGAACATGCTTCTATGGGTTGCATGTATACCAACTTGTACTCCGGCTCATTTCTTTGGTTTTGCTTTAGTTTCTTGTACTTTGTATAAACATGGGCGTGCCATTCCCCCCTTTCTGATCTAGTTATTTCATTTCTACAGCTTCCCATGCCCCCATCTACATTGAGGTCGTCTGACACTAGATTAGGTTTTAATACTAGATGATAGGACTATCCCAATTGGGTACACCTTGTCGTGGTGGGATGGCTTTTATGGGTTTTTTTTGTCAAAAACAGTGTTTACTGATTACCCTATGTTATTTAGATGTACTATTACTATTTTCTTTCTTACTTACAGCAGGGTACATGCTCATTTTGTTTCTATCTTAGGGTTTGTCTGTTAAATGGCCACAGTGTGAACATGCTTCTGTGTGTTGCATGTATACCAACTTATGCTCCGGCTAATTTCTTTTGTTTTGCTACAGTTTTTTGTACTTTGTACAAAGAGGGGTGTGGCCCCATTTTTGAGCTAGGCATTTTATTTATACAGCTTCCCATGGCTGGGTGCCTGAACATTCAGGCCCCGGTCCTGCTCTGCCCCATCTACATTGAAGTCGTCTGACACTAGCTTACTTTTTAATACTAGAGGATAGGACCGTCCCAATTGGGGTACACCTTGTCGTGGTGGGATGGCTTTTACACTTTCCTATCAAAATCATAGTACTCTATGTTATTTATATGCACTATTACTATTTACTGACTTTCTTACAGCAGGGTATATGCTCATTTTGTTTCTATCTTAGGTTTTATCTGTTAAAGAACCATAACGATAAGAAAGAGGTCAGCCCTAGATGTTTTTCTCCAGATTTTGGCTAATTTTGAACATTATTTGAATGCACTAATGTATTTGGAATAAAGATCCCATTTATTTTATCGAACCATGTGCTGGTGTTCTGGTTGGACCTACAAGTGGATGCAAAAGAGTACAAGCTGGATGAGCAGTGGACTTTTCGGTATTTTTTACCAATGGTTTATATACCATAGAAAGCGTTCATGTGGCTGCAATGAGAGGTAGGATCCATTCTAAGTGGGATTCCTCCCCACATTAATAGGTGATGAGAAGCTGCACATGACTGTGGGCTCCACAGTGTTAGTAATGAGGAAGAAGTTCTTAAAAATTGATAAGGTTATGGTGACTAGGTGGCGAGGGCTGCGACAAAGTCACAAGGCTCCTGGATAATGCATTCCCCATTGCATTCCAAAAAAGTTGACCTTTGTCTGTCTTAAAGATTCACCTGGGTGTGGGACTACAAATCACCTGAGGATCACGAGCAAACATCCACATGACTACAAATGTCAAGTTTATAGGACTTTGGAAAAACCCAAGTCATTCACAGATTTCATTCTAGTCTCCCGAAATTCAACTCTGGGTCTGTAAATTACAGAAAAAAGTAATGATCTCTGTATATTAGTGCACATATTATAGGTAAAAAAATCAGAAGGGTAACTTTAAGCTCCTGAGCCCAAAGGAAAATCATAATCATCATTATAATTCTGCAATATCAAAATCCCATAAGGAGGTCTACTATGGGGTTCTCTCGTCAATATACACCACTGTTAGGCTAGGGTCACACGAGCGTAAATTATCTCATCCGAAAATCGGGTTAATTATGCAAATCACACTCTGATCAAACTCTGACGACTGTTTGACCAGAATGTGATCATAGTGTCATCCAATTTTCTTGTATGAGAAGATGGAGAAAAAAATGTCTCCATCTTCTCCATTGTTTGTCCGTGGAAATCATCCAAGTGCACTCCAATGGTTTCCACATACTCATTAACTTGCATGGCTGAGTGCGATCCAAATATCAAATCAAACTCGGGCATGCTGCGCTTTTTTTCCTCGGACCGGCTAGGTACGAGGAAAGAATCAGACATGTGCACAGCCCCACATGGGGACGAGTGGTATCCATCAAAACGGCAGGTAGCACTTGTCCATTTGGTCAAAAGCAGAAGCGTGTCCTGCTATGATGTGACCAAGAGAGGGTCTGAGTATTGTAGGAGAATTAGAGACTGTAAAATGTTAACTGTGTCTATAGCCCAAGTGCCCAGTGGCGTAACTAGAGTCTGATAGGCCCCAATGCAAAATTTAGACCTTGGCCCCCACCTGCATGTTGGTCAGATGTATGGATCTTTGTAATGTTCTAAATCTCATAAACACATACGTGTTTCCCCACCCACCCATAATTTAATAATGTCCCACATCCTGTACTAATGTCACCCATCCTGGGCCCCTTCCTGGTATAATATCCTCCATCCAGGGACCCTTCTGGTAATAATGTCTCCCATCCTGGGCCCTTTCTTGGTATAATATCCTCCATCCAGGGACCCTTCTGGTAATAATTTCTCCCATCCTGGGCCCCTTCCTGGTATAATATCCTCCATCCGGGGCCCTTTTGGTAACAATGCTTCCCATCCTGGGCCCCTTCCTGGTATAATATCCTCCATCCGGGGCCCTTTTAGTAACAATGTTTCCCTTCCTGGGCCCCTTCCTGGTATAATATCCTTCATCTGGGGACCCTTCTGGTAATAATTTCTCTCATCCTGGGCCCCTTCCTGGTATACTATTCTCCATCCGGGGCCCATTTGGTAACAATGTTTCCCATCCTGGGCCCCTTGCAGAAATGAAGCCCAACATCCTGTGCACTTAGTACCTTCATTTTTTTAACATGTTTTCTACAGTTCCAATTTCATATTTTCAATGTTCACATATTTTAGCGTTTCAGAGTGTAGCTTTAATTTGTTAGTTATATAGAGTGGCTTTCTTAGCGTGCACCTGTTCACACTTGTCTTTTTCTGTTTGGATGTGCCGGTCAGTTTTTTTTTAGATTTTCTTACATAGTGTAGTCCTTGTGTGATGGAGCGTTCTGTATTGATTGTGGTTAGTAATCATTGTTATGGTCTATCAAGATAACCGGCCTGACAAGTCATTGGATGAGTCAGAGAAGAGAACAGTCAAAAGTGAAATCGGATAAAGGAAGTGGTGACGGTCTAGTCAGTGACGAGATAATCACTGTTTAACCTTTTCACCTAGTTAACTAGCCTGAAAACATAACCAGGCGTTTTGCTCAATTGACAGGTGATCGCAGTCTGATTGGACCACTCAATTAGCATGAAACGAGCGATCTTAGGAACAGTAATCATGCAGCATATATGCGCCAGTGCAACATATGGAAACCATACATGTCTTCATGGAGCTTGGTACAAGGAGCAACCAGACAGGATATCTAGCTGGATTCACCTCCGACCTAACCTGACCTTCATCATGTCTGATTGCTCCCAAAGTCATATGTGATAAAGCCATGATTTGCCTATGCTTCATTGATGAATACATTGCATATATAGGAGGCATTAAAAGTTATTACTTAAAGGGACTGTCCCATTATAACAACCTCTTTGTCATGTGTCACCTGGTGAGGTGGACCTTTGAAGTCTTTGGTCCAAGTTCCTATGCAGCACGGACAGGTGGTGTTGGTGCAGCGGCCTGATAAGCAGAAACATTGGTGGAATCTGGTACAGCAGAGTCGGAACCATAGAAATTGGTGCAGCAGAGTAGACACAGACGTGAATCAGATCTAACTCCGCAATCCATTGCACAAGAGGTTTGATGTAGTTCTGCTGGAACCGTGATTCAGCAGTGTTGTCTCAAGGGATGTAGCAAAGCTGAGTTTACAGATTTCAGTATGGCAGAGCTGGCACAGCAATATGGCCTCTCTCAGCAGCATAGAGGAAACCAACTGAATACTCACATGGCTTTCTGTCGCCTCAGTTATATGGTTTCAGAGTGACATCATAGAAATGCATGGGTTGCCAAGGCATCCTGATGCACTGAAGAGCCGAGGGATGGGTCAGGTTTGCCAAAGTGAGAGCTTCTACGTTTAGCAGCTCTCTGCTCAGGTTAAATAAGGTGGAACGTTATATAGTGACAGGTTGTTAACATAATATATCTGTTGTGCAGCCTCAGGCTTTGGGCCTGTGCCTTCAATTCATCATAACTCAGTATCGAAAGTATTGAAAACATTTCTTTTAGATATTTTATCATTGTTTTTCTCGGTGGTCATGTTCCTAAGTGCAAAAACACAGATTTTTTTCCACTAAAATATGCAATAGAAGTCTGCTCTGATTATTGCAATTTGATGCAGTTTTAATGCAAATTTGAAACAGCAGAAACACTGGGATTCTGCAATTACAAACACAACTGTATTTTTTAAGTGCATTTTTTTCAGGCTCCCGGCAGAAGCATATAGGAAAAAAGCACCCCAAAATGGACAGTTCAACAGCATCTTTATATGCCATATGGGCACAAATTTTCATGAAATCACATTGCTTGAGTTGTTAACAGCAGATTTTCTGCACCAAAAATGTCACCAGAAAAAAATGCAGCATTTACCCTATGTGGGAAGGTGGACCTCAATTTAGGTTGTGCGTTCAAACACTGCAGCTTACAATACTGTGTGGCTTATATGACCAGACCCAAGTGAAGAATGAGAGACTAGACCCAAGTGAAGAATTGAGTGACCAGACCTGGGTGAAGAATCGAGTGACCAGACCTGAGTGAAAATTGGAGTGACCAGACCCAAGAGAAGATTGGAGTGACCAGACCCAAGAGAAGATTGGAGTGACCAGACCCAAGAGAAGATTGGAGTGACCAGACCCAAGAGAAGATTGGAGTGACCAGGCCTGAGTGAAGAATCGAGCAACTAGACCTGAGTGAAGAATCGAGTGACCAGACCTGGGTGAAAAACCGAGTGACCAGACCTGAGTGAAAATTGGAGTGACCAGACCCAAGAGAAGATTGGAGTGACCAGACCTGAATGAAGAGTCGAGCAACTAGACCTGAGTGAAGAATCGAGTGACCAGACCCAAGTGAAAAACCGAGTGACAAGACCTGAATGAAGATTGGAGTGACCAGACCTGAGTGAAAAACCGAGAGACAAGACCCGAGTGAAGAACCGAGTGACCAGACCTGAGTGAAGAATCAAGTGACCAGACCCAAGTGAAAAACCGAGTGACAAGACCAGAATGAAGATTGAAGTGACCAGACCAAAGAGAAGAATTGAGTAATCTAGCCCGATTGAAGGATTGAGTGACCTGCCCCGAGTGAAGAATTGAGTAACCAGGATCGGGGTTGACCAGAGTTGGGTATCTGGAACTGTAGATGAGTGACCAGAGCTAAGAGATCTGAGCTGAGGGATTAGAGCCAGAGCTGAGAGAGACGACCAAGCCACTGATAAGGGACATTCGTGTTAGCTGTGAATTCCAATGTAGACGTACGGCACACGGGGGGCAAGGGCCATGCTCCAGGTTACAAAGGTGGCCAGCATAACGGGTGTGCAAAGTGACTGATTGAGAAGGGACTTGCGGCCTAACAGCATGGTATAATAGGCCCCCATTAGGGCCTGTATTACGGCTTGTATTGTCAAGAGAGTGACAGAGAGATGGCGGTAACTGGCCCGATAGTGACAATGACGCATCTCAGGTTAAGGTATTAGGACCAACACATCCCTGACAATAATATTTGTTTATTTGTAATAATAGAAGAATAGTGTGTGATTAGAATCCTGTTGATATTCTGTATAGGCGAATTGCTGTGTTCTACTGTACAATAATTTACGGTCCTTCCATCATTTCCTTTACGCTTTATATTGTGCCTTAGGCATCACTTATACTTGTGTTAATCAAATAAATATTTATTAGTTAAGCCACCACTGTGTCCTTATCTTCTGCGCTGTTGCATCTGCGTACCTGTTTACACATAAGAGGCAACATCTGACCTATGCCACCACGTAATCCTCCTCTGATCTCCCAGGATGCACTTGACGCGCCCAGGGAATGGGGACGACTCGGCACCCGGGCCTTGTTGTTGGTTTTGGGGATGCCGCGGTGACCGGCTCCCGGGCCCGTACCCTGGGGTCGCTCTTAAAAAGAAGGGGGGAAGTTATATGGGATAGGGAATGTGCGTGACGCCACCCGTGGTGTCTGGTGAGGATCACCAGCGCTGCGACAGTCCTCTGAGGCCGGTGTTCAGGCTGCTTAGTTGGTGCGGCTCCCCACAGGTGGAGCGGGGCCTCAGGGCAGCGTAGGAAAAGGGATGCAGGACAGAGGGGACCCAGCCGGGTCAGAGGAAGGATAGAAGTATAGGCACGCACACCGGAGTTCACTTCAGTACCTTTACTGATGGTGTTTTCAGGCACGATCCAGGGCACTGTAGGGTGAAGGGTGCATATCAGGACTCTCCCCAGTGAGCGGGTGTGGGGCCTCCTGTTTCTTGCCTTTTCCTGATAAGTTTCTGACCTGCCTGGAGCTAGGCCTAACTTGGTCTCTGTCTTGCACCTGCTGACCAGGTGGTAGGGCCTTCTGTTGGAGATCACACTCCCCGGTCTCTTGGGCCTCCGTGACTCCTGACCCTGGTATAACAGTTGCCTATAAACATTATAAATAATAAATAGATATGTACAATTCAGTAAGCAACCCCAGAATTCAAGTCTCTTCCGGTAAGGTTCCCCGACAGGATGTCCATCTCACAGGGTAGAGTACCTGGCAGCTTGAGGGACCTGTCCAAAGCAAACCCTCCACGTAGGCCCTGGGGTGGCTGCAGGGCATGGCGATCCTGAGTTGGACCTCCGCTTGTGCCACACCAGACAGGTTTTTGTTCTGAGGTCACCTAAAGGGGGCACTCCAGGGAGTGCAATTATTTACAAGAAGCAGTTTTTGGGCTGCACACAGTCCTCAGCCACAAAGTTCTTTATGTACCCTGACGGGTAACAAGAGGCAACAAGGGAAAGTGTCCATTTCACTTAAATTGTCTATTAGCAAGTCAAAACACAAGTTAATAAAAACACATACATGAAAATACACAATATAATGCCCCAGGAGCAACTATTTACACTGTCAGAGTTTCCTTCTCTATTCTCTGTATCTGACAGGGGTCTGACCTCGTGTGCTACGTATCGACCTACGTGGTACTGGGATGCGTGAGGCACTAGTATTTGCACTACCTCCCATTCTGTCAGTTCTAAGTGTTAGGGGACTGCAGGGTTGCCTTAACCTCTCTACTGGACTGGCAAGTATACCATTGGCTGGGCCTTCTTGCTCTGCTCCAACCGGGGATTCTTCTTGAGCGGGCTCTTCTGAAGCACTTACAGGTTCTACTTGCTGTGGAGGGTCTTCTGGCTGTTGAAAGAAGTGGATCACAGGTATTATTACTGCTCCTCCTAGTTGAGGCCAATCTGCCGGGAAATCTCCTAAGTCAGTATGGAGTACTGCTTCTTTAGGCTCCTCCGGTACGGTCAGAGGCACTTCTTCTTGGGGCTTTAGCAGGTCTGGACACAACTTTAGATGGTCTCTTTATACCGTTGCAGTCATTATTCCTCCGTCTTTGCTACTCAAACAGGTCTTCTTGTTATCAAATCTTGAATTTAACACAGTGTAGGGTTCTCTCTCCCACTGGTCATCAAGTTTGTGGTTTCTCCTTTTCCTCTTTAACACCACTTCTTCTGGTGTGAAGGGTTGCGGGTGCACTTTTATTGTAGTGGGCTTCCTGCTTGTCCCTTACCCGAGTGAGACTGTCTTCGACACAGGCCTGTACTCTTCTGTACTGCTCCTGTCTGGTCATGTCCCAGTCCTCAGTGGACATATCTGCTTCTGGTTCTACTACACCAAGCTCCAGGTCCATGGGCAACTTCCCGGGTCTTGCTCGCATGAGATAGGCTGGAGTACAATTGGTGGAACTCACAGGTATGTGGTTGTACAGATCTACCAGGTCAGGTAGTAGGTCTGGCCACTGATTTCTCTCCTCTAGTGGTAAGGTCTTCAGCAGGTCAATGACGATGCTATTCATCTTTTCACAGAGACCGTTGGCTTGGGGGTGGTACGGTGTAGTCCGGATCTTTTTACACCCGTACAGATGACAGAACTCCTGGAACAGTTCGGCTTCAAAGGCTGCGCCTTGATCCGTCAGCACCTGCTCCGGGTATCCATGGGGCCTGCAGAAGTATGCCTGAAACATCCTCGCTGCTGTCTCTGCCGTCAGATCCTTGACGGGGGCGACCACCAGGAACTGGGAGTAGTGATCCACCATGGTCAGGGCATAGGAATATCCTGACCTGCTGGGTGACAGCTTGACATGATCCAGGGCCACGATCTCCAAGGGACGAGTCGTCTTGATGGGTTGCAGGGGTGCCTTCTGGCTGCTGTAGTCTTTTCTTCTGAGGCTACAGGGTCCACAATTCCGGCACCACCTCTCAATGGAACTGCGCATTCTCATTCCACAGCTGCTTTGCTTGTAGAGATGCGTCCTTCTCCAGGGAGGAACCTTCTTGGGTTATCAGCTCTTTGATACGGCTGACAACCGGGTCGCTGTCCTGGGTCTCCTTCCAGCTGTGGTGAGGCAGGGGGTTTAACGTCTTACCGCGATGCCTCCTGGAGGCTCGTTGCTCGTGGACCATTCCATTCCGATGAAAGGCAGGTAGTTCAATCTCCTCCAGGTCATCCACTTCTTCTTTCGTGTCCGACTGGTGAGGCATCCTGGACAGGGCATCGGCGTTGGCGTTCTTGCGGCCTGCCCGGTACTTAATAGTGAATTGGTAGTTTGACAGCCGAGCCATCCATCGTTGTTCCATGGCTCCTAACTTGGATTTTTCTAGATGAGTCAAGGAGTTATTATCAGTGAAGGCAGTGAACTTACTGGAGGCTAGGTAGTGCTTGAACCGCTCTATGATGGCCCAGACCAGGGCCAGGAACTCCAACTTGAAGCTGCTATAGTTCTCTGGGTTCCTCTCGGTCGGGCAGAGCTTCCTGCTTGCATAGGCGATCACCTTCTCTCGGCCATCCTGCTTCTGACTCAGTACAGCTCCTAATCCTTCGTTGCTGGTGTGGCGCCCCTGAGGGTTCGACCGCCACAGGGATGCTGCACTTCTCTGATCGAGTGTAGTGTTCCTCCTCTGAGGTAAGGACAGTGTGATAGTCGTGACCCAACCTTTGCATCCAACACCACATTTCTCCACCAGAGGGAGCTAGTATGCACTAGGTGCTGCTCCCCGGGTTACAGGGAGACTGGGGAACACAAAAGTGGTAGGAACCAGTTAGTGGGTAAGGGTGGAGGACTTACAAGTTAGTTACACTTAAAGTTTAATATTTAATAGAGAGCCATCTTGGTTCTTGGTCCTTGTGCTGTTCCATGTTAGTCAAGTACACTGGCTGACATGTACTGTGGTCTCCTACCCTGAAAGTGGATCCTGTGTGGGCCTGCAGGGGATAGAGACACAGCCCTAGTCCCTAGGCCTTGGGATGATGGGCAGGCGGGAGATAAGGAATATCTCAGCCCGGTCGAGGACCATGAGCAAGAAGGCCCGGTAGTTCTAGAGTGTGGCTCCCCAGCAAATGGGTCCCGGGGAGGATGCAGATGGAGCAGAGTACGCCACCTGTCCTCGCCTACCTGATCTATTCAGAGGGATTCTGGCTGCAAGAGGGGTACCGGCCCCCGACACCCGACCTTGCTACTCCAAGTCCTGGTCGGGAAAGCCCGGTAGGCCCTGAGGATCCCACCGGGCATCGGACGGAGCGGAGCTGCTACCCGTGCCCTTGTTCTGAGAGGAGCTCAGAGGGAGACCCGGCCTATCCACACACGCACAGACGGGAAAGGATGAGGTCTGTAGTTCAGGAACACTCTGGTGAGGGGTCACAACTGAATGCTGGACTTTCTCGGAGGTAGTCGGACCCCCCGTCCCTGGTAGCCGCAGGACTCTGCGGGGAGCAGGGAGTCGCCTTCCCGCTGTCATCTCTAAGTGAGTAAAGCCTTGGAAGTCCACCCCTATGGCCTCCGGACTGTTCATTCTGCGCCATACCAAGCGACGCGGTGCCCGTACTCCCCTACTACTACCCCCTCCATCCTGTCTGCCTGCCCTGAGGCCTTGCTCCGCCTGTGGGGAGCAGTGAGAACTTTGGCCGCCATGACAACAGGCCTCGGCGGACTGCGGCGGCGCAGGTGGCTCTTCACCAGGCACCACAGGTGGCGTAGTCATTAAATAAGCCTCTCAACCCGGACGAGCCCACAACATCTTCTTTTTATGTGACGGCCCTGAGCACGGGTCGGGTCCGGGCCACGGCTGCACCCCATCTCTTCATCACAGGACCCAACACCGAGTCCCCCATCACCCAGGGTAAACTCAAATTAAAGGGGCTCTTTCGAGAATGAGGCGTCACAACCTGGCGTAGTCGGCAGGATCGCGTGCCCGCAGCAAAGGAAGAAGTACCCATTGCTACCGGGTACTGTGTGCCTTACACCTTGAACTGTTGTTTTACACTTAAGATGGCGCCCACCCAAGAAGAACAGGCGCCATAATGTTGTGAAAAGACTGTCTTTGAATCCCTCCCATCGTGGGCTGGGCTCCCTCTTGGCGCCAAAAATGTGGACTGCCCCTTCCATCAGAGACTGTCTGCGGGGTAATGCCCGTCAAACTGAATGGGCTGAACGAAGGCGAGCCTGTCAGCATTCCGCCCAGGAACCGCCCCGAAAGAGGAGGAAGGAGAAAAGCAACAAGGTGCGGCCGTTGCAGTCGGAATTCGGAAGTCAACAGAGGCAGACATGGACGCCTCTGGTGCGCAACTTTCTGAACCAACTGAACCCGGTTCAGGCCCTTCACCCGGCAGAGAGCAAGGCGGCAGCGTGTTAACCTTGGGAGATTTTGAGTTTCTCTGGCAGGAAGCTCCGGGACCCTTAAGAAGGCAGAGAGAGGCCCAGGAGGCGGCGACAGCTGCGTGGCGGGAAGAGATGCTGCTGCGTATCCGGGACCGCCGCCAAGGAGTTGAGGTCCCAGGACAAGGCGACGAGGTGACAGAGGTCGAGGGCGGCCCAGCGGCGGGTGAGTGTGCAATCCCTGCCCCGGCTGCAGAGCCTACCGTGACTATCCTGGACCTCATGACGGAGTATTTAATTCCCCACGCGGCCACCTGGGAGCAAGCATTGGCTCCAGAGCTGCAAGCGGCAGCTATGAGTGGGGACCTGCGATGCCACCCAAACCCTGACTCGGAGGTGCCTGAAACAGCGGAAGAGATTACCGGCTTCAACCCGGACTGGTCCACGCCTGTAGAGGACCCGCAGCAACCTGTCTTGACCCCGCTACCCGCACCAGCAGTAACCTGGCCCGAGGCTGAGGAGTGGGCCTGGGAAAACCAGGGGGGTGACCTGATGGGCTTCCCCTGGGAGACCCGGGCTGAAGCGCGGAGGAGGAGCCAGTGGTGCAGCGACCAGATTTTCCAGCTCGCTCGAGAGCAGCTTCAACGGGAGCAGCGCTGCGAGCGCCTAGAGGTACGAGCCAAAGCTGCCAAATCCCGGGCTCGACAGGATGAGGCCACCCGTCCCAGTCCCCGAATGGAAGGCCAAGTCGTCCGTTTCCACCATGAGGCGGGGTGGGGGTTTATCCGGTGTCCCCAGTACCAGGACGATGTGATCGTCAGCCGGCGGGACGTCGAGCCATGCCTAAAGAAGGGACACCTTGGCCGGAACCTCTTCCCGGGCGATACAGTGACTTTCTCTCGCCACCAGGGGGTGCGAGGGTGGTACGCCCGGGACGTGCACAAAGTGTCCGGGAGCGACGCCACCCCGCGCTCAGCCTCAGGGGACCGGCTAGCCTCCGTCGGGAGGAATGAGCCCTTTCCAAGGAGAGAGTCCGAGGCCTAAAGCAGCCCCCGGCTGTTACAGTTTGTTTACAAGTTTTAATGTGTTGACTTTTCTACTTTGCTTACTTTCTATCCTGGTGTTCTAGAGACAGATGTCCCTGCGGACTGGCAGCAGACAGACTCTTTTCTATTGTATATAGTTTGCATCTCTTCAGGTGCTCCATATTGGTTTTATACAAAACCGCAGACATTTCTACCTCAACTGACTCTGCGTCTTTGCACCTTAACCTGTCTTTTTGCACTAATGTCTCTGGAAAAATGCTAGCACTTTTATAATTTTATACTTTTGTACTTTTATACTGTATACCTTGTTATGCAACGTTTAAGATGATGTGCCTCCCATAAAGGGAAGATAGTTTATATAAAAAGAAAATTTCCTGGGTGTTACTTCTTTTACAGCCCGCGGACGTGCTGTGTTTTACCAGGAGGGAATGTGGCGCCCCTGAGGGTTCGACCGCCACAGGGATGCTGCACTTCTCTGATGGAGTGTAGTGTTCCTCCTCTAAGGTAAGGACAGTGTGATAGTCTTGACCCAACCTTTGCATCCAACACCATATTTCTCCACCAGAGGGAGCTAGTATGTACTAGGTGCTGCTCCCCTGGTTACAGGGAGACTGGGGAACACAAAAGTGGTAGGAACCAGTTAGTGGCTAAGGGTGGAGGACTTACAAGATAGTTACACTTAAAATTTAATATTTAATAGAGAGCCATCTTGGTTCTTGGTCCTTGTGCTGTTCCTTGTTAGTCAAGTACACTGGCTGACATGTACTGTGGTCTCCTACCCTGAAAGTGGATCCTGTGTGGGCCTGCAGGGGATGGAGACACGGCCCTAGTCCCTAGGCCTTGGAATGATGGGCAGGCGGAAGATAAGGAATATCTCAGCCTGGTCGAGGACCATGAGCAAGAAGGCCCGGTAGCTCTAGAGTGTGGCTCCCCAGCAAATGGGTCCCGGGGAGGATGCAGACGGAGCGGAGTACGCCACCTGTCCTCGCCTACCTGATCTATTCAGAGGGATTCCGGCTGCAAGAGGGGTACCGGCCCCTGACACCCGACCTTGCTACTCCAAGTCCTGGTCGGGAAAGCCCGGTAGGCCCTGAGGATCCCACCGGGCATCGGACGGAGCGGAGCTGCTACCCGTGCCCTTGTTCTGAGAGGAGCTCAGAGGGAGACCCGGCCTATCCACACACGCACAGACGGGAAAGGATGAGGTCTGTAGTTCAGGAACACTCTGGTGAGGGGTCACAACTGAATGCTGGACTTTCTCAGAGACAGTCGGACCCCCCCGTCCCTGGTAGCCGCAGGACTCCACGGGGAGCAGGGAGTCGCCTTCCCGCTGTCATCTCTAAGTGAGTAAAGCCTTGGAAGTCCACCCCTATGGCCTCCGGACTGTTCATTCTGCACCATACCACGCGACGCGGTGCCCGTACTCCCCTACTACTACCCCCTCCATCCTGTCTGCCTGTCCTGAGGCCTTGCTCCGCCTGTGGGGAGCAGTGAGAACTTTGACCGCCATGACAACAGGCCTCGGCGGACTGCGGCGGCGCTGGTGGCTCTTCACCAGGCACCACAGGTGGCATAGTCGTTAAATAAGCCACTCAACCCGGATGAGCCCACAACATCTTCTTTTTATGTGACGGCCCTGAACACGGGTCGGGTCCGGGCCACGGCTGCACCCCATCTCTTCATCACAGGACCCGACACCGAGTCCCCCATCACCCAGGGTAAACTCAAATTAAAGGGGCTCTTTCAAGAATGAGGCGTCACACTGGCATCAGTGTACAGCAGGAGCGGTTGGCTGTAGTCAGGGTAGGCTAGGATCTCTTCGCCGGTCAGGATCTCCTTCATCACCTTAAAGGATTCAGCTTGCTCCTTACCCCACTGGAATAGGGGATTTCTGCCTCTGGGGGACTGTCCTACCAGGAGGTCTTGCAGAGGCGCCGCTTTCTTGGTATAGTCCTTCACAAACCTCCGGTAATACCCGACTAGTCCAAGGAACTGACGTACCTCCTTGAGGCTCTTCGGTTCTGGCCATTTCTGGATGGCAGTGACCTTCTCCGGGTCTGTTGCTACTCCCTCTGGACTAACGATGTGCCCCAGGTACTGTACCTTTCGCTTGAGCAGGTGGCACTTTGAGGGCTTCAGCTTCATCCCATACCGGGACAGCGACTCAAATACCTCCGCCAGGTGCTTCAAGTGGTCCTCATACGTTTTGGAGTACACTATCACGTCGTCCAGGTATAGTAGTACAGTCTCGAAGTTGCGGTGTCCCAGGCAGCACTCCATCAATCTCTGGAACGTTCCGGGGGCATTGCAGAGTCCAAATGGCATACTGTTGAACTCGCAGAGTCCCATCGGGGTAGTGAAGGCCGTCTTCTCCTGATCCTCCTCAGCAACAGCTACTTGCCAGTACCCACTAGTGAGGTCAAGGGTGGAGAAGTAATTTGCAGACTTTAAGGCAGCCAGGGATTCCTCTATACATGGTAAAGGGTATGCATCTTTATGTGTAATGCGATTTACTTGTCTGTAATCTACACACATTCTCATACTTCCGTCCTTTTTCCTGACTAATACTAGGGGAGCTGCCCAGGGACAACAACTATCCCTTACTACCCCTGCCTTCTTCATGTCGTGCAACATCTCCTTCGCCTTCTGGTAGTGTGCTGGTGGTATAGGCCGGTAACGTTCTTTGATGGGTGGATGGTCACCTGTGGGGATATGGTGTTGAACCCCCTTAATCCTCCCAAAGTCAAGTGGGTGTTTACTGAATACCTGCTCGTATTCCTGAACCACCCAGTGTACACCCTGCTTCTGATGGGCAGGAGTGGTGTCTGTCCCAACATGGAGCTGTTGACACCAATCCTCCACCTGGGTTGCCGGGTCATTATCCTCCACTTCGCCTGGTGAGGTTAAGGACTCCGCCGTGTGTATGGAGTTGTTATTTACTGTGTACAGTTTGGCAACAGTGGCATAGCGTGGTAATCTAACCTCGTCCTCCCCATAGTTTAGGAGGCGTACGGGCACTCTCCCATTGCGTACATCCACTTCCCCTCTGGCAGTCAAGAGTGTAGGTCTATGTTCCGAGCTAAGGGGCTCTACTACCGCCTGGTCGCTCCGTCCTTTGAGACCTATTGCTGCTCTACATCAAATCAGCATTTCACTCATCGGGGGAATCACAATGGGTACCGGGTCTGTCACCCGTACATTACCAATTTCACCACCTGTTAGCTTTACCTGTTGCTGGTACATAAGGGCTCGGATCTCTTTCTGCAGCGCCCTTCTCTGCCCTGGTCTGGCAGTGTCAGCCATCTGTCGGAGCAAGAACAACACTTCTCCCAAACAGTTACTAACAACATTTGTGCCAAGTACCATATACAAGTCTGTATCATCAGGATTAGTCTCTACTACAATTAGTCCCTGGTCCTTCAGTTCCACTCCTCCCACCTTTACTGCCACATCCTTAACCCCGACTAGGTTAAGGGGGAGGCCGTTTGAGGCATACACGGAAAGATTTGGATCTGGTGGGTGAAGTTCGTCTATGGACCAGAACCTTTTGTAGATGACATCAGGCATGATGGTTACTTGAGATCCTATGTCCAGCAGATCGGGTGTCGCGATGCCATCCAGCACGATGGACAGGAAAGGTCTTCCTCCCACGAACCTGCGGTACCAGTTTGATGGGCCTGAGGGATCTACTCCTGGGTGTCGGCCCTCGGCCCCAGGGTTTGCTCATTTAAAGGACAGCTCCGGACGGCGTGACCTGTCTTGTGGCAGCGGGGGCAGACAGGGTCCATCGGCGGGCGGCGTTGATCGCTGGTCCTCCCAGGGGGTGGCGTTGTCCTCCTCCTCTTTCTCATCCAGGGGACATCCTCAGGGCAGTCGGCTAGCAGGATCCTTCCTTCCTCCTCATGCTCCATCCGCAGCTGCAGGGCACTCAGCACAGTGGTCAGGGTTTTGCTCAATTGAGGCACTTCAGAGCGCAGGCTGTCGTGCTCACTAGGGGACGTTGCTGGAACCTTGGCTTCAGCAGCCACCGGGGAAAAGGTGGACGCTGCAGGCACTGGGGTGGCCCCACCCTGGTAACATTGGATAGCAGTTGTTTCCAGGGGCTGCAGTCCTTTTATAGCCATGTCCTTAAGGGTGTCAAAGGTGGCATCTGGATGATCCAGGGACCACCAACGCACAGTCCTGCTCTCCTCTTGAGACCTCAGTCCCCGGATAAACTGTTCCTTCAGCATTTTATTTTCATCATTGATGCTGGTTGGACTAACCTGTTTCAGAGCTCGCAGCGCCCCTTGTAAACGCCAGGCATAGTCCCGAACACTGTCCTCCGGTTGTTGAGAGCAGTTGTAGAACCTCATCCGGAGGTCTGTCTCAGTACGATTCTCAAAGACAGTCTGTAACTTTTTAAAGATTGCGGACACTGACTTCTGGTCTGCGGCCGACCAGGTTTCTACTTCTCGCTCCGCAGCACCAGTCAATTGTCCCAATACAACAGCGGCTCTTTGCTTGCCTGTCATAGAGTACATGTCCAGGATACCTCATATTTTCCTTTTGAATCCAGACAGGGTATCTGGTTTTCCGCTGTACTGGGGGAGCCACTTCGCTCCAGGGATGTACGGTAGGGCCATGGGTATGACAGGGGTTACAAGCCCTGCTGGTGGAGCGGCTGCTCTGGCCTGCTCGGCGCCGAGCGCGAGTTGAACATCAGGGTGGTTAACCGGTACTCCGGCGTTGTGCTGTTCTTCGGACATTCTGGCGCCCCCCTAACGAACCGTGGCCTACCTTCTTTTCTTTTCTTCCGGTAGGTCACAGCTCCACTGATGACGGTCTTCCTTCAGGACCTGCGTCGCTTGCATCCTACGTCAGAGCGCTCAACGGGGCTCCTTCCAGGACCTGGCGCTTCCTGGTTTGACGTTGAGGCATGGGGCGTGTCGGGGCTTCGCGCGCTTCAGCAGGTACGCCTCTCAGTTTCCCGCGGTTACGCCCTTCTTCCCGCTCGGCGGCACAACAATGGCGGCGATCTTCCCCACAGTTAAATACACAGTTTTTGATTAAAGGCGCACAGTACCCGGTGGCAACGGGCACAACACTCTGTCATTGCAGCGGGCACGGAATCCTGTTCGTGACGCCAGGAAGAGATGACGCGCCCAGGGGATGGGGACGACTCGGCGTCCAGGCCTTGTTGTTGGTTTTGGGGATGCCGTGGTGGCCGGCTCTCAGGCCCGTACCCTGGGGTCGCTCTTAAAAAGAAGGGGGGAAGTTATATGGGATAGGGAATGTGCGTGACACCACCCGTGGTGTCTGGTGAGGATCACCAGAGCTGCGACAGTCCTCTGAGGCCGGTGTTCAGGCAGCTTAGTTGGTGCGGCTCCCCACAGGTGGAGCGGGGCCTCAGGGCAGCGTAGGAAAAGGGATGCAGGACAGAGGGGACCCAGCAGGGTCAGAGGAAGGATAGAAGAATAGGCACGCACACCGGAGTTCACTTCAGTACCTTTACTGGTGGTGTTTTCAGGCACGATCCAGGCACTGTAGGGTGCATATCAGGACTCTCCCCAGTGAGCGGGTGTGGGGCCTCCTGTTTCTTGCCTTTTCCTGATAGGTTTCTGACCTGCCTGGAGCTAGGCCTAACTTGGCCTCTGTCTTGCACCTGCTGACCAGGTGGTAGGGCCTTCTGTTGGAGATCACACTCCCCGGTCTCTTGGGCCTCCGTGACTCCTGACCCTGGTATAACAGTCAGCTTTTGGAGTTCCTGGGACATATAGTTCTCCAGGGGTTCCGGTTATTCCTGCTGGGGATATAGGCCCCTGTAGGCACGAACCCGGTTTCAGGTAAATGGTTGTGGGGTGAGCTGGTTAAGCTCCTCTGCCCCCTATGTAGCTCGCTTACTCCACTTGCCTTCGGCCATGCTCGGGGCCCTCACTAGGCTTCACACTGGCAGTAGGCCTCGCTACTCTTCACCGCTCTTATGGCGTCGGCATGCCTTAGGCTCACTAACCTGAGCTCCCCGAGTCTGGACTGACCTGACAACCTCTCTGGCTGCAGCAGACTGTAGACTGCATACTCCAGGCTGTAGATTCCAGACTGAACTGCCTAGCTCCACCTTCCCTTTATATATCCCTAACGGGCTCCCTCTGGTGGTCTGAGGTGGAAGGTGGAGGTGTGTGAATGCTATGAGGGCCTCTTGTGGAGGAATCTGTCCATTCACCCCTCTGGGATCTGTGGCACCAATGCGCAGCAGGGCGCCACACATTTCTGGTCAAAGGTGGTATTTGTAAAAAGTTGGTTTATAAACTGCAGATCGCAGTAATGATCATGGTACTTCAAGGGTTAATTCTCAGCGCTGCGACAACTCTTGTTTGTTTGGTCACTTTCTTAAATTGGGAAACCGCACCGCTATCACAAGAAGGAACAGATAATCCCACAGTCAGGGAGGAGGGCACGCTATCATTGTAAAAGCATTGACACAACTAATAATACCGCCAGATACCAGGAGTCAGACCATACAGGAGATTGGCAGCACATTACAAGCCGGACACTATAGAAAGGATCCAGCAAAACCGTGCAAGTTATCATAGCATCAGCCAGAGAAGAAGAAAATGCAGGATGTGGACATGGGAGATGAGACCAGAGGCCCAAATTCAGCCTGCAAGCTCCGAAATAAAATCTGACCCCAAATTAGACCCCAGAATTATTCAAGACATGACCCAAAATTAGTCTGCAAGAAGCCCCAAAATTAATTCAAACTGGAAGCTCCAAAATAAAATCTGACCCCAAACCAGACTGCTACAGTAGTGTTCAAAATAATAGCAGTCCAATATGACTAACCAGATTAATCGCTGTTTTTGGTATCTATACAATGCGTGTCTCTGTCTGAAGCCTTTATAGACTGCGTGACGCGCAGTCTGGCTCCAGACAGAATCACGCATGGAGCCGTTACAGGTAAGAGGAGTATATGGCGCCGGAGATCACGGTATGTGTAGACATCGAACGCATACCGCTATCTCCGGTGCCATACTTTTTTGCTTTTTTTTATCAAAAACAGTGTTTACTAAGTCCCCTATGTTATTTATATGCACATTTGCTTTTTACTTAGTTACAGCAGGGTATGTGGTCATTTTATTTCCTTCTTAGGTTTCCACTGAGGGACCTAGAAGTATCCTAGCCTTCCCTATATAGGGATGAAGACTTTCAAACCATTAAGTTGCAGCCAACCGCAGCTCTCACTTCCTCTTGATTACGTAGAGGTCCGAAGGTGGGGACAGTGACACCAGCGCTGAATCGGTACAGGGCTCACTTGTCATAACAACCACACTTGAGCCCCGGGAGAGCGAGTGCAGACACCACTGGAACGACGCCGGCACGGGAGGTGAGTATAAGTGTTTATATTTTCACAGATGCAAACATTCAGATTGAGAATATGACCTAGTAGGTGACAACTCGTTTAAAGGGAAATTTTCAGTGGATTATGTAATGTAATCTGAGTAACTCCTCCAATTGCCGCTTCTCCACTGATTCTGGAACAGTTTTTCTTTTCCTTCTGTGTCCCTCCTTTTCAAAGTTATGCCCCCCGGTAATAATGGTGCAAATTTTACCTTCAGTGAACTGGGCGTGTACTACAGAACTACTTTGTGGGTGTGGCTGTGTTTTGATTGGCCAGCGTCACAGGAGATAAAGTAAACGCCCACCAACAAGTTCTATGATACACGCCCAGTTGTTTGAAAGGAAAATGTGCACTATAAATACCAAGTGGCATAACTTGGGAACAGTGTGGCACAGAAGAAAAAGAAAAACCCTTCCAGAATCAGTAGAACAGCAGCAATTGGAGGACGTAATTGGATTGCATTTTTTGTCTAGTGAAAGGTCCCCTTTAAGGCATTTGCCAGAATTGCTAGATGGCCAGTCCGGCCCTGCTAGCAAGTACACTACAAAGAAACTGAAAAGGTGTCACAACTTGTCCAACAATGTCGGTATCATCACCTCCTGCTTTACCAGTGCCACCTTCTCCCGCTGGAGCAGAAGAAAGATCAGTATACATACTGCATAATGAAGGTTTTAGAAAGTTCTGATACCTTCGGATCATGTAGAGTGAAATGTCCCCACAACAGCCTCAGGAAACCACATGTGAGACGCGCAGGTTTTCCTGTGGTTGTCAGACACCGCACTGTTACTCTAGACTTCCTGTGAGTAATCCTGCTCATATAATCCATTCATCGCTTCATTTCTGTCTAAAACTGTCCAGTTTTTGTGCCGATTCATCGGAGAATACATCTGTATAAGGATTGCAGCAACGTTTCACTGCATAGAAATAGAATTACATGATAAAATACTGCGATATTGCAGTACAGATGATCCCAGCGTCAAGTCCCCAAAAAAAACTAAAAACTAAAAAAAAGTTGAAAAAAATATATATAAAAAATGTAAAAAAGTATAAATATTCAAATCGCATCCCCTAGGGGGCATTGTCCATTCTTTCCCCTTTCCTTAATCAGACAGTGACCTTCCCAAGAGGAATCGCCGGATTAACAAACCTTGCACCATGACCAGGAGAGAAGCCAAGCGGACAGCCATCTACAGACAGCTGGATCGGGGTGCCGGCCCCTCATTAGTACAGAGCAGGGTCATGTTTCCAGGCTTGTTAGGGTCCAGCATTGACTTTCAGAATAATTTCCACTAGTCGGTGGCACCAGCGAATTTCCATCCTGATCCCACCAGTCATAAGCGGCCTGCGGGAAGGGTCCACATATCTGAGCCTTGTGCACTATCTGTACGTGTAATTAATGTGGAAGTGACAGGAGGTAGAAGAGGAGGACGACAGAGGGTGCGAGGTACAGGAACTGAACACCATATTTATGGAGCTCCCGCACCGGACGCCTGCTACGTCCCGGGGGGCATCGACCTGATGTGGGTCAGTAGCCGCATGATATTTCTCAACAGAGGTGTAATATGGCAAAGACTACATTATAGCAGGACCCCTCTGTAACAGATGAGCAGTTATAACGGGTAATGGGGTTATTTAGGATTATAAGATCCAACTGCTAATGGAAAAAAGCCTGCAGACCTATGAGACCAGACCCCTAAACTAATGTAGACCCCAGACCAGACCCCTAAATATATACAGACCCCAGACCAGACCCCTAAATACATACAAACCCCAGACCAGACCCTAAACTAATGCAAACCCAAGTCCAGACGCCTAAATACATTCAAACACCAGACCAGACCCTAAACTAATGCAGACCCCAGACCAGACGCCTAAATACATACAGACCCCAGACCAGACCCTAAACTAATACAGACCCCAGAACAGACCTTAAACTAATGTAGACCCCAGAACAGACCCCTACATATATACAAATCCCAGACCAGATGCCTAAATACATACAGACCCCAGACCAGACCCTAAACTAATACAGACCCCAGAACAGACCTTAAACTAATGTAGACCCCAGAACAGACCCCTACATATATACAAATCCCAGACCAGATGCCTAAATACATACAAACACCAGACTAGACCCTAAACTAATACAGACCCCAGGCGAGACCCTAAACTAATGTAGACCCCAGACCCCTAAATATATACAGACCCCAGACCAGACCCCTAAATGTATATAGACCCCAGACCAGACCCCTAAATACATACAAACCCCAGACCAGACCCCTAAACTAATGCAAACCCAAGTCCAGACCCCTAAATGCATACAAACCTCAGACCAGACCCTAAACTAATGCAGACCCCAGACCAGACCCTAAACTAATACAGACCCCAGACGAGACCCTAAACTAATACAGACCCCAGAACAGACCCCTACATATATACAGATCCCAGACCAGACCCTAAACTAATGCAGACCCCACACCAGATGCCTAAATGCATACAAACCCCAGACCAGACCCTAAAGTAATACAGACCCCAGACGAGACCCTAAACTAATGTAGACCCCAGACCAGACCCCTACATATATACAGATCCCAGACCAGACCCTAAACTAATGCAGACCCCACACCAGATGCCTAAATGCATACAAACCCCAGACCAGACCCTAAAGTAATACAGACCCCAGACGAGACCCTAAACTAATGTAGACCCCAGACCAGACCCCTACATATATACAGATCCCAGACCAGACCCTAAACTAATGCAGACCCCACACCAGATGCCTAAATGCATACAAACCCCAGACCAGACCCTAAAGTAATACAGACCCCAGACGAGACCCTAAACTAATGTAGACCCCAGAACAGACCCCTACATATATACAAATCCCAGACCAGATGCCTAAATACATACAAACACCAGACTAGACCCTAAACTAATACAGACCCCAGGCGAGACCCTAAACTAATGTAGACCCCAGACCCCTAAATATATACAGACCCCAGACCAGACCCCTAAATGTATATAGACCCCAGACCAGACCCCTAAATACATACAAACCCCAGAACAGACCCCTAAACTAATGCAAACCCAAGTCCAGACCCCTAAATACATACAAACCTCAGACCAGACCCTAAACTAATGCAGACCCCAGACCAGACCCTAAACTAATACAGACCCCAGACGAGACCCTAAACTAATACAGACCCCAGACCAGACCCCTACATATATACAGATCCCAGACCAGACCCTAAACTAATGCAGACCCCACACCAGATGCCTAAATGCATACAAACCCCAGACCAGACCCTAAAGTAATACAGACCCCAGACGAGACCCTAAACTAATGTAGACCCCAGAACAGACCCCTACATATATACAGATCCCAGACCAGACCCCTAAACTAATACAGATCCCAGACCAGATGCCTAAATACATACAAACACCAGACTAGACCCTAAACTAATACAGACACCAGACGAGACCCTAAACTAATGTAGACCCCAGTCCAGACCCCTAAATACATACAAACCTCAGACCAGACCCTAAATGAATGCAAACCCAGACCAGACCCTAAACTAATGCAGACTCCACACCAGATGCCTAAATGCATACAAACCCCAGACCAGACCCTAAAGTAATACAGACCCCAGACCAGACCCTAAACTAATGCAGACCCCACACCAGATGCCTAAATGCATACAAACCCCAGACCAGACCCCTAAATATATACAGACCCCAGACCAGACCCCTAAATGTATATAGACCCCTAAATACATACAAACCTCAGACCAGACCCTAAACTAACACAGACCCCAGACCAGACTCTAAACTAATGCAGACCCCAGACCAGATGCCTAAATACATACAAACACCAGACCAGACCTTAAATTAATACAAACCCCAGAGCAGACCCTTAAATACATACAGACCGCAGACCAAACCCTAAACTAATAAAGACCCCAAGCCAGGCTCCAAAATATATATATATATAGATACCAGACCAGACCCTAAACTAATGCAGACCCCAGAGCAGACACCTACATATATACAGACCTCAGAGTAGACCCCTAAACTAATGCAGACCCCAGACCAGACCCCTAAATACATACAGACCCCAGACTAGACCCTAAACTAATGCAGACCCCAGACCAGACCCCTAAATACATACAGACCCCAGACCAGAGCCAAAACTAGTACAGACCCCAGACCAGGCCCCAAAATACATATAGACACCAGACCAGACCCTAAACTAATGCAGATCCTAGAGCAGACACCTACATATATACAGACTGCAGAAAAGACCTCTAAACTAATGCAGACACCAGACCAGACCCCTAAATACATACAGACCCCAGACCAGACCCTAAACTAGTACAGAACCCAGACCAGGCCCCGAAATACACGTAGACCCCAGACCAGACCCTAAACTAATGCAGACCCTGAGCAGATGACCAAATACATACAGACCCCAGAGCAGACGCCTAGACTAATGCAGACCCCAGACCACACCCCTAAATACATACAGACCCCAGACCAGACTCCCTAATTATATACAAACCCCAGAGCAGTCCCCTAAACTAATAGACCCCAGATCAGACTCTTTAATTATATACAGACTCATGAGCAGACCCCTAAACTAATACAGACCACAGACCAGACCCTTAAATGTATACAGACCCCAAACTAATAGAGAACAGACCCCAAAATACATACAGTTGCCAGAATAGACCCCTAAAAAAAATTCACACCATACCATAAACTCCTATACAGCCCCCAAACCAGACCCCTAAGTACAGCCCCCCAGACCAGACGTCCTAAATCTAGACCTCCGTAAATCAGACCTGAGCAAATTGCGGCCCACTGACATGCACAGCCAAAAGGCCAGAAAGGGGCTGATCTGAGGGCCAATGTGCGGCTGTGCGCTCACGATGAGGGTCTGCGGAGTTTTTGATGCTGTGTGTCATGGAGATCTCCTGTGCTTCGGTTTTATTTATCTTTTATACAACATGTCAATTTCTCGTGCGGCTACGCTGAGTTTTATCTGCACATGTGAAAAGTGCATGTAATCCAGACATGACTGTATCAATAAAGTTTGTCAAAGCCAAATACCAGGAAGTATCAAAAACAAAGCAACTTTATTTAAAACAGAACACTCCTTAAAGAGGAAGTGAAGCGAAGTGAGAGTGAAGTGACTGCTGATTGGCTGCAGCGCTCGTGTGGCACCGACAACGGAGGTGAGTGCCGGCTGCTTTGATTTTACACAGGGGAATATAGTAATTGAGAAGGGCAGAGGACAGTAATGTACAACCCCTTTAAGTTCAGCTGATTGTTTCAGTCCTCCTCAACAGTCCTAGTTTCTCATGAGGACCCTCGAAAAAATGAGTTGCCCACCCCTGCTCCAAAAAAAATGCAGACCCCAAACCAGGGCCATAAAGTAATAGAGACCCTGAATAAATAGACACCTCAGATGTCCCAAAGTAAGACAGACCTCCCCCCAGAGGAGCAGATTTTCATTCTTCCTCATTCCTGACCGCTGCCGCAGATTCCTATGGATGCCATATTGCAGCTCTGTAGATGGCGCTGCTGATAGAGAATAAATCTATCCAATTATACAGAACACAACCACAAGATGGCGCTGCTGAAAGAATAAATATATCCAACTATACAGAACACAACCACAAGATGGCGCTGCTGAAAGAATAAATATATCCAACTATACAGAACACAACCACAAGATGGCGCTGCTGAAAGAGAATAAATATATCCAATTATACATAACACAACCACAAGATGGCGCTGCTGAAAGAGAATAAATATATCCAATTATACATAACACAACCACAAGATGGCGCTGCTGAGAGAGAATAAATATATCCAATTATACAGAACACAACCACAAGATGGCGCTGCTGAAAGAGAATAAATATATCCAATTATACAGAACACAACCACAAGATGGCGCTGCTGATAGAGAATAAATATATCCAATTATACAGAACACAACCACAAGATGGCGCTGCTGAGAGAGAATAAATATATCCAATTATACAGAACCCAACCACAAGATGGCGCTGCTGATAGAGAATAAATATATCCAATTATACAGAACACAACCACAAGATGGCGCTGCTGAGAGAGAATAAATATATCCAATTATACAGAAAACAACCACAAGATGGCGCTGCTGATAAAGAATAAATATATCCAATTATACATAACACAACCACAAGATGGCGCTGCTGAAAGAGAATAAATATATCCAATTATACAGAAAACAACCACAAGATGGCGCTGCTGATAAAGAATAAATATATCCAATTATACATAACACAACCACAAGATGGCGCTGCTGAAAGAGAATAAATATATCCAATTATACAGAAGACGACCACAAGATGGCGCTGCTGAAAGAGAATAAATATATCCAATTATACAGAAAACAACCACAAGATGGCGCTGCTGATAAAGAATAAATATATCCAATTATACATAACACAACCACAAGATGGCGCTGCTGAAAGAGAATAAATATATCCAATTATACAGAAGACGACCACAAGATGGCGCTGCTGAAAGAGAATAAATATATCCAATTATACAGAAAACAACCACAAGATGGCGCTGCTGATAAAGAATAAATATATCCAATTATACAGAACACAACCACAAGATGGCGCTGCTGAGAGAGAATAAATATATCCAATTATACATAACACAACCACAAGATGGCGCTGCTGAAAGAGAATAAATATCCAACTATACATAACACAACCACAAGATGGCGCTGCTGATAGAGAATAAATATATCCAATTATACAGAACACAACCACAAGATGGCGATGCTGATAGAGAATAAATATATCCAATTATACAGAACACAACCACAAGATGGCGCTGCTGAGAGAGAATAAATATATCCAATTATACAGAACACAACCACAAGATGGCGCTGCTGAAAGAGAATAAATATATCCAACTATACATAACACAACCACAAGATGGCGCTGCTGATAGAGAATAAATATATCCAATTATACAGAACACAACCACAAGATGACGCTGCTGAGAGAGAATAAATATATCCAATTATACAGAACACAACCACAAGATGGCGCTGCTGATAAAGAATAAATATATCCAATTATACATAACACAACCACAAGATGGCGCTGCTGAAAGAGAATAAATATATCCAATTATACAGAAGACGACCACAAGATGGCGCTGCTGAAAGAGAATAAATATATCCAATTATACAGAAAACAACCACAAGATGGCGCTGCTGATAGAGAATAAATATATCCAATTATACAGAACACAACCACAAGATGGCGCTGCTGAAAGAATAAATATATCCAATTATACATAACACAACCACAAGATGGCGCTGCTGAAAGAGAATAAATATATCCAATTATACAGAACACAACCACAAGATGGCGCTGCTGATAGAGAATAAATATATCCAATTATACAGAACACAACCACAAGATGGCGCTGCTGAAAGAGAATAAATATATCCAATTATACAGAACACAACCACAAGATGGCGCTGCTGATAGAGAATAAATATATCCAATTATACAGAACACAACCACAAGATGGCGCTGCTGATAGAGAATAAATCTATCCAATTATACATAACACAACCACAAGATGGCGCTGCTGAGAGAGAATAAATATATCCAATTATACAGAACACAACCACAAGATGGCGCTGCTGAAAGAGAATAAATATATCCAATTATACATAACACAACCACAAGATGGCGATGCTGAGAGAGAATAAATATATCCAATTATACAGAACACAACCACAAGATGGCGCTGCTGAAAGAGAATAAATATATCCAATTATACAGAACACAACCACAAGATGGCGCTGCTGATAGAGAATAAATATATCCAATTATACAGAACACAACCACAAGATGGCGCTGCTGAGAGAGAATAAATATATCCAATTATACAGAACACAACCACAAGATGGCGCTGCTGATAGAGAATAAATATATCCAATTATACAGAACACAACCACAAGATGGCGCTGCTGAGAGAGAATAAATATATCCAATTATACAGAAAACAACCACAAGATGGCGCTGCTGATAAAGAATAAATATATCCAATTATACATAACACAACCACAAGATGGCGCTGCTGAAAGAGAATAAATATATCCAATTATACAGAAAACAACCACAAGATGGCGCTGCTGATAAAGAATAAATATATCCAATTATACATAACACAACCACAAGATGGCGCTGCTGAAAGAGAATAAATATATCCAATTATACAGAAGACGACCACAAGATGGCGCTGCTGAAAGAGAATAAATATATCCAATTATACAGAAAACAACCACAAGATGGCGCTGCTGAAAGAGAATAAATATATCCAATTATACAGAAAACAACCACAAGATGGCGCTGCTGATAAAGAATAAATATATCCAATTATACAGAACACAACCACAAGATGGCGCTGCTGATAGAGAATAAATATATCCAATTATACATAACACAACCACAAGATGGCGCTGCTGAGAGAGAATAAATATATCCAATTATACAGAACACAACCACAAGATGGCGCTGCTGAAAGAGAATAAATATATCCAACTATACATAACACAACCACAAGATGGCGCTGCTGATAGAGAATAAATATATCCAATTATACAGAACACAACCACAAGATGGCGCTGCAGATAGAGAATAAATATATCCAATTATACATAACACAACCACAAGATGGCGCTGCTGATAGAGAATAAATATATCCAATTATACAGAAAACAACCACAAGATGGCGCTGCTGATAGAGAATAAATATATCCAATTATACAGAACACAACCACAAGATGGCGCTGCTGATAGAGAATAAATATATCCAATTATACATAACACAACCACAAGATAACGCTGCTGAGAGAGAATAAATATATCCAATTATACAGAAAACAACCACAAGATGGCGCTGCTGAAAGAGAATAAATATATCCAATTATACAGAACACAACCACAAGATGGCGCTGCTGATAGAGAATAAATATATCCAATTATACAGAACACAACCACAAGATGACGCTGCTGAGAGAGAATAAATATATCCAATTATACAGAACACAACCACAAGATGGCGCTGCTGATAAAGAATAAATATATCCAATTATACATAACACAACCACAAGATGGCGCTGCTGAAAGAGAATAAATATATCCAATTATACAGAAGACGACCACAAGATGGCGCTGCTGAAAGAGAATAAATATATCCAATTATACAGAAAACAACCACAAGATGGCGCTGCTGATAGAGAATAAATATATCCAATTATACAGAACA
Organism: Phyllobates terribilis; assembly: GCF_046119375.1. NCBI lineage: Eukaryota > Metazoa > Chordata > Amphibia > Anura > Dendrobatidae > Phyllobates > Phyllobates terribilis. Next base: position 949,610,675 of record NW_027362762.1, read on the forward strand.
CAACCACAAGATGGCGCTGCTGAAAGAATAAATATATCCAATTATACATAACACAACCACAAGATGGCGCTGCTGAAAGAGAATAAATATATCCAATTATACAGAACACAACCACAAGATGGCGCTGCTGATAGAGAATAAATATATCCAATTATACAGAACACAACCACAAGATGGCGCTGCTGAAAGAGAATAAATATATCCAATTATACATAACACAACCACAAGATGGCGCTGCTGATAGAGAATAAATCTATCCAATTATACAGAACACAACCACAAGATGGCGCTGCTGAAAGAGAATAAATCTATCCAATTATACAGAAAACAACCACAAGATGGCGCTGCTGAAAGAGACTAAATATATCCAATTATACAGAACACAACCACAAGATGGCGCTGCTGATAGAGAATAAATATATCCAATTATACATAACACAACCACAAGATGGCGCTGCTGAAAGAATAAATATATCCTATTATACAGAAGATGACCACAAGATGGCGCTGCTGAAAGAGAATAAATATATCCAATTATACATAACACAACCACAAGATGGCGATGCTGATAAAGAATAAATATACCCAATTATACAGAACACAACCACAAGATGGCGCTGCTGATAGAATTAATATATCCAATTATACAGAACACAACCACAAGATGGCGCTGCTGATAGAATAAATATATCCAATTATACAGAACACAACCACAAGATGGCGCTGCTGAGAGAGAATAAATATATCCAATTATACATAACACAACCACAAGATGGCGCTGCTGAGAGAGAATAAATATATCCAATTATACAGAACACAACCACAAGATGGCGCTGCTGAAAGAGAATAAATATATCCAATTATACAGAACACAAGCACAAGATGGCGCTGCTGAGAGAGAATAAATATATCCAATTATACAGAAAACAACCACAAGATGGCGCTGCTGAAAGAGAATAAATATATCCAATTATACATAACACAACCACAAGATGACGCTGCTGATAGAGAATAAATATATCCAATTATACATAACACAACCACAAGATGGCGCTGCTGATAGAGAATAAATATATCCAATTATACAGAACACAACCACAAGATGGCGCTGCTGAAAGAGACTAAATATATCCAATTATACATAACACAACCACAAGATGGCGCTGCTGATAGAGAATAAATATATCCAATTATACAGAACACAACCACAAGATGGCGCTGCTGAAAGAGACTAAATATATCCAATTATACATAACACAACCACAAGATGGCGCTGCTGATAGAGAATAAATATATCCAATCATACAGAACACAACCACAAGATGGCGCTGCTGATAGAGAATAAATATATCCAATTATACAGAACACAACCACAAGATGGCGCTGCTGAAAGAGAATAAATATATCCAATTATACAGAACACAACCACAAGATGGCGCTGCTGAAAGAGAATAAATATATCCAATTATACAGAACACAACCACAAGATGGCGCTGCTGAAAGAGAATAAATATATCCAATTATACAGAACACAACCACAAGATGGCGCTGCTGAGAGAGAATAAATAAATCCAATTATACAGAAAACAACCACAAGATGGCGCTGCTGAGAGAGAATAAATATATCCAATTATACAGAAAACAACCACAAGATGGCGCTGCAGATAGAGAATAAATCTATCCAATTATACATAACACAACCACAAGATGGCGCTGCTGAAAGAGAATAAATATATCCAATTATACAGAAAACAACCACAAGATGGCGCTGCTGAAAGAGAATAAATATATCCAATTATACAGAACACAACCACAAGATGGCGCTGCTGAAAGAGAATAAATATATCAAATTATACAGAACACAACCACAAGATGGCGCTGCTGAAAGAATAAATATATCCTATTATACAGAAGATGACCACAAGATGGCGCTGCTGAAAGAGAATAAATATATCCAATTATACATAACACAACCACAAGATGGCGCTGCTGATAAAGAATAAATATACCCAATTATACAGAACACAACCACAAGATGGCGCTGCTGATAGAATAAATATATCCAATTATACAGAACACAACCACAAGATGGCGCTGCTGATAGAATAAATATATCCAATTATACAGAACACAACCACAAGATGGCGCTGCTGAGAGAGAATAAATATATCCAATTATACATAACATAAACCACAAGATGGCGCTGCTGAGAGAGAATAAATATATCCAATTATACAGAACACAACCACAAGATGGCGCTGCTGAAAGAGAATAAATATATCCAATTATACAGAACACAAGCACAAGATGGCGCTGCTGAGAGAGAATAAATATATCCAATTATACAGAAAACAACCACAAGATGGCGCTGCTGATAAAGAATAAATATATCCAATTATACAGAACACAACCACAAGATGGCGCTGCTGATAGAGAATAAATATATCCAATTATACATAACACAACCACAAGATGGCGCTGCTGAAAGAGAATAAATATATCCAATTATACAGAACACAACCACAAGATGGCGCTGCTGATAGAGAATAAATATATCCAATTATACAGAACACAACCACAAGATGGCGCTGCTGAAAGAGAATAAATATATCCAATTATACATAACACAACCACAAGATGGCGCTGCTGATAGAGAATAAATCTATCCAATTATACATAACACAACCACAAGATGGCGCTGCTGAAAGAGAATAAATATATCCAATTATACAGAACACAACCACAAGATGGCGCTGCTGAAAGAGAATAAATATATCCAATTATACAGAACACAACCACAAGATGGCGCTGCTGATAGAGAATAAATATATCCAATTATACATAACATAAACCACAAGATGGCGCTGCTGAGAGAGAATAAATATATCCAATTATACAGAACACAACCACAAGATGGCGCTGCTGAAAGAGAATAAATATATCCAATTATACAGAACACAACCACAAGATGGCGCTGCTGAAAGAGAATAAATATATCCAATTATACAGAACACAACCACAAGATGGCGCTGCTGATAGAGAATAAATATATCCAATTATACAGAACACAACCACAAGATGGCGCTGCTGAGAGAGAATAAATATATCCAATTATACAGAACACAACCACAAGATGGCGCTGCTGATAGAGAATAAATATATCCAATTATACAGAACACAACCACAAGATGGCGCTGCTGAGAGAGAATAAATATATCCAATTATACAGAAAACAACCACAAGATGGCGCTGCTGATAAAGAATAAATATATCCAATTATACATAACACAACCACAAGATGGCGCTGCTGAAAGAGAATAAATATATCCAATTATACAGAAAACAACCACAAGATGGCGCTGCTGATAAAGAATAAATATATCCAATTATACATAACACAACCACAAGATGGCGCTGCTGAAAGAGAATAAATATATCCAATTATACAGAAGACGACCACAAGATGGCGCTGCTGAAAGAGAATAAATATATCCAATTATACAGAAAACAACCACAAGATGGCGCTGCTGATAAAGAATAAATATATCCAATTATACAGAACACAACCACAAGATGGCGCTGCTGATAGAGAATAAATATATCCAATTATACATAACACAACCACAAGATGGCGCTGCTGAGAGAGAATAAATATATCCAATTATACAGAACACAACCACAAGATGGCGCTGCTGAAAGAGAATAAATATATCCAATTATACAGAACACAACCACAAGATGGCGCTGCTGAAAGAGAATAAATATATCCAATTATACAGAACACAACCGCAAGATGGCGCTGCTGATAGAGAATAAATATATCCAATTATACAGAACACAACCACAAGATGGCGCTGCTGAGAGAGAATAATTATATCCAATTATACAGAACACAACCACAAGATGGCGCTGCTGATAGAGAATAAATATATCCAATTATACAGAACACAACCACAAGATGGCGCTGCTGAGAGAGAATAAATATATCCAATTATACAGAAAACAACCACAAGATGGCGCTGCTGATAGAATAAATATATCCAATTATACAGAACACAACCACAAGATGGCGCTGCTGAGAGAGAATAAATATATCCAATTATACATAACATAAACCACAAGATGGCGCTGCTGAGAGAGAATAAATATATCCAATTATACAGAACACAACCACAAGATGGCGCTGCTGAAAGAGAATAAATATATCCAATTATACAGAACACAAGCACAAGATGGCGCTGCTGAGAGAGAATAAATATATCCAATTATACAGAAAACAACCACAAGATGGCGCTGCTGATAAAGAATAAATATATCCAATTATACAGAACACAACCACAAGATGGCGCTGCTGATAGAGAATAAATATATCCAATTATACATAACACAACCACAAGATGGCGCTGCTGAAAGAGAATAAATATATCCAATTATACAGAACACAACCACAAGATGGCGCTGCTGATAGAGAATAAATATATCCAATTATACAGAACACAACCACAAGATGGCGCTGCTGAAAGAGAATAAATATATCCAATTATACATAACACAACCACAAGATGGCGCTGCTGATAGAGAATAAATCTATCCAATTATACATAACACAACCACAAGATGGCGCTGCTGAAAGAGAATAAATATATCCAATTATACAGAACACAACCACAAGATGGCGCTGCTGAAAGAGAATAAATATATCCAATTATACAGAACACAACCACAAGATGGCGCTGCTGATAGAGAATAAATATATCCAATTATACATAACATAAACCACAAGATGGCGCTGCTGAGAGAGAATAAATATATCCAATTATACAGAACACAACCACAAGATGGCGCTGCTGAAAGAGAATAAATATATCCAATTATACAGAACACAACCACAAGATGGCGCTGCTGAAAGAGAATAAATATATCCAATTATACAGAACACAACCACAAGATGGCGCTGCTGATAGAGAATAAATATATCCAATTATACAGAACACAACCACAAGATGGCGCTGCTGAGAGAGAATAAATATATCCAATTATACAGAACACAACCACAAGATGGCGCTGCTGATAGAGAATAAATATATCCAATTATACAGAACACAACCACAAGATGGCGCTGCTGAGAGAGAATAAATATATCCAATTATACAGAAAACAACCACAAGATGGCGCTGCTGATAAAGAATAAATATATCCAATTATACATAACACAACCACAAGATGGCGCTGCTGAAAGAGAATAAATATATCCAATTATACAGAAAACAACCACAAGATGGCGCTGCTGATAAAGAATAAATATATCCAATTATACATAACACAACCACAAGATGGCGCTGCTGAAAGAGAATAAATATATCCAATTATACAGAAGACGACCACAAGATGGCGCTGCTGAAAGAGAATAAATATATCCAATTATACAGAAAACAACCACAAGATGGCGCTGCTGATAAAGAATAAATATATCCAATTATACAGAACACAACCACAAGATGGCGCTGCTGATAGAGAATAAATATATCCAATTATACATAACACAACCACAAGATGGCGCTGCTGAGAGAGAATAAATATATCCAATTATACAGAACACAACCACAAGATGGCGCTGCTGAAAGAGAATAAATATATCCAATTATACAGAACACAACCACAAGATGGCGCTGCTGAAAGAGAATAAATATATCCAATTATACAGAACACAACCGCAAGATGGCGCTGCTGATAGAGAATAAATATATCCAATTATACAGAACACAACCACAAGATGGCGCTGCTGAGAGAGAATAAATATATCCAATTATACAGAACACAACCACAAGATGGCGCTGCTGATAGAGAATAAATATATCCAATTATACAGAACACAACCACAAGATGGCGCTGCTGAGAGAGAATAAATATATCCAATTATACAGAAAACAACCACAAGATGGCGCTGCTGATAAAGAATAAATATATCCAATTATACATAACACAACCACAAGATGGCGCTGCTGAAAGAGAATAAATATATCCAATTATACAGAAGACGACCACAAGATGGCGCTGCTGAAAGAGAATAAATATATCCAATTATACAGAAAACAACCACAAGATGGCGCTGCTGATAAAGAATAAATATATCCAATTATACAGAACACAACCACAAGATGGCGCTGCTGATAGAGAATAAATATATCCAATTATACATAACACAACCACAAGATGGCGCTGCTGAGAGAGAATAAATATATCCAATTATACAGAACACAACCACAAGATGGCGCTGCTGAAAGAGAATAAATATATCCAACTATACATAACACAACCACAAGATGGCGCTGCTGATAGAGAATAAATATATCCAATTATACAGAACACAACCACAAGATGGCGCTGCAGATAGAGAATAAATATATCCAATTATACATAACACAACCACAAGATGGCGCTGCTGATAGAGAATAAATATATCCAATTATACAGAAAACAACCACAAGATGGCGCTGCTGATAGAGAATAAATATATCCAATTATACAGAACACAACCACAAGATGGCGCTGCTGATAGAGAATAAATATATCCAATTATACATAACACAACCACAAGATGACGCTGCTGAGAGAGAATAAATATATCCAATTATACAGAAAACAACCACAAGATGGCGCTGCTGAAAGAGAATAAATATATCCAATTATACAGAACACAACCACAAGATGGCGCTGCTGATAGAGAATAAATATATCCAATTATACAGAACACAACCACAAGATGACGCTGCTGAGAGAGAATAAATATATCCTATTATACAGAAGATGACCACAAGATGGCGCTGCTGATAAAGAATAAATATATCCAATTATACAGAACACAACCACAAGATGGCGCTGCTGATACAGAATAAATATATCCAATTATACATAACACAACCACAAGATGGCGCTGCTGAGAGAGAATAAATATATCCAATTATACAGAACACAACCACAAGATGGCGCTGCTGAAAGAGAATAAATATATCCAACTATACATAACACAACCACAAGATGGCGCTGCTGATAGAGAATAAATATATCCAATTATACAGAACACAACCACAAGATGGCGCTGCAGATAGAGAATAAATATATCCAATTATACATAACACAACCACAAGATGGCGCTGCTGATAGAGAATAAATATATCCAATTATACAGAAAACAACCACAAGATGGCGCTGCTGATAGAGAATAAATATATCCAATTATACAGAACACAACCACAAGATGGCGCTGCTGATAGAGAATAAATATATCCAATTATACATAACACAACCACAAGATGACGCTGCTGAGAGAGAATAAATATATCCAATTATACAGAAAACAACCACAAGATGGCGCTGCTGAAAGAGAATAAATATATCCAATTATACAGAACACAACCACAAGATGGCGCTGCTGATAGAGAATAAATATATCCAATTATACAGAACACAACCACAAGATGACGCTGCTGAGAGAGAATAAATATATCCTATTATACAGAAGATGACCACAAGATGGCGCTGCTGAGAGAGAATAAATATATCCAATTATACAGAACACAACCACAAGATGGCGCTGCTGAGAGAGAATAAATATATCCAATTATACAGAACACAACCACAAGATGGCGCTGCTGATAAAGAATAAATATATCCAATTATACATAACACAACCACAAGATGGCGCTGCTGAAAGAGAATAAATATATCCAATTATACAGAAGACGACCTCAAGATGGAGCTGCTGAAAGAGAATAAATATATCCAATTATACAGAAAACAACCACAAGATGGCGCTGCTGATAGAGAATAAATATATGCAATTATACAGAACACAACCACAAGATGGCGCTGCTGAAAGAATAAATATATCCAATTATACATAACACAACCACAAGATGGCGCTGCTGAAAGAGAATAAATATATCCAATTATACAGAACACAACCACAAGATGGCGCTGCTGATAGAGAATAAATATATCCAATTATACAGAACACAACCACAAGATGACGCTGCTGAGAGAGAATAAATATATCCTATTATACAGAAGATGACCACAAGATGGCGCTGCTGAGAGAGAATAAATATATCCAATTATACAGAACACAACCACAAGATGGCGCTGCTGAGAGAGAATAAATATATCCAATTATACAGAACACAACCACAAGATGGCGCTGCTGATAAAGAATAAATATATCCAATTATACATAACACAACCACAAGATGGCGCTGCTGAAAGAGAATAAATATATCCAATTATACAGAAGACGACCACAAGATGGCGCTGCTGAAAGAGAATAAATATATCCAATTATACAGAAAACAACCACAAGATGGCGCTGCTGATAGAGAATAAATATATGCAATTATACAGAACACAACCACAAGATGGCGCTGCTGAAAGAATAAATATATCCAATTATACATAACACAACCACAAGATGGCGCTGCTGAAAGAGAATAAATATATCCAATTATACAGAACACAACCACAAGATGGCGCTGCTGATAGAGAATAAATATATCCAATTATACAGAACACAACCACAAGATGGCGCTGCTGAAAGAGAATAAATATATCCAATTATACATAACACAACCACAAGATGGCGCTGCTGATAGAGAATAAATCTATCCAATTATACAGAACACAACCACAAGATGGCGCTGCTGAAAGAGAATAAATCTATCCAATTATACAGAACACAACCACAAGATGGTGCTGCTGAAAGAATAAATATATCCTATTATACAGAAGATGACCACAAGATGGCGCTGCTGAAAGAGAATAAATATATCCAATTATACATAACACAACCACAAGATGGCGATGCTGATAAAGAATAAATATACCCAATTATACAGAACACAACCACAAGATGGCGCTGCTGATAGAATAAATATATCCAATTATACAGAACACAACCACAAGATGGCGCTGCTGATAGAATAAATATATCCAATTATACAGAACACAACCACAAGATGGCGCTGCAGATAGAGAATAAATATATCCAATTATACAGAACACAACCACAAGATGGCGCTGCTGAAAGAGAATAAATATATCCAATTATACAGAACACAAGCACAAGATGGCGCTGCTGAGAGAGAATAAATATATCCAATTATACAGAAAACAACCACAAGATGGCGCTGCTGATAAAGAATAAATATATCCAATTATACAGAACACAACCACAAGATGGCGCTGCTGAAAGAGACTAAATATATCCAATTATACATAACACAACCACAAGATGGCGCTGCTGATAGAGAATAAATATATCCAATTATACAGAACACAACCACAAGATGGCGCTGCTGATAGAGAATAAATATATCCAATTATACAGAACACAACCACAAGATGGCGCTGCTGAAAGAGAATAAATATATCCAATTATACAGAACACAACCACAAGATGGCGCTGCTGAAAGAGAATAAATATATCCAATTATACAGAACACAACCACAAGATGGCGCTGCTGAAAGAGAATAAATATATCCAATTATACAGAACACAACCACAAGATGGCGCTGCTGAGAGAGAATAAATAAATCCAATTATACAGAAAACAACCACAAGATGGCGCTGCAGATAGAGAATAAATCTATCCAATTATACATAACACAACCACAAGATGGCGCTGCTGAAAGAGAATAAATATATCCAATTATACAGAAAACAACCACAAGATGGCGCTGCTGAAAGAGAATAAATATATCCAATTATACAGAACACAACCACAAGATGGCGCTGCTGAAAGAGAATAAATATATCCAATTATACAGAACACAACCACAAGATGGCGCTGCTGAAAGAATAAATATATCCAATTATACAGAACACAACCACAAGATGGCGCTGCTGAGAGAGAATAAATATATCCAATTATACATAACATTAACCACAAGATGGCGCTGCTGAGAGAGAATAAATATATCCAGTTATACAGAACACAACCACAAGATGGCGCTGCTGATAAAGAATAAATATACCCAATTATACAGAACACAACCACAAGATGGCGCTGCTGATAGAATAAATATATCCAATTATACAGAACACAACCACAAGATGGCGCTGCTGATAGAATAAATATATCCAATTATACAGAACACAACCACAAGATGGCGCTGCTGAGAGAGAATAAATATATCCAATTATACATAACATTAACCACAAGATGGCGCTGCTGAGAGAGAATAAATATATCCAATTATACAGAACACAACCACAAGATGGCGCTGCTGAAAGAGAATAAATATATCCAATTATACAGAACACAAGCACAAGATGGCGCTGCTGATAAAGAATAAATATATCCAATTATACAGAAAACAACCACAAGATGGCGCTGCTGATAAAGAATAAATATATCCAATTATACAGAACACAACCACAAGATGGCGCTGCTGAAAGAGACTAAATATATCCAATTATACATAACACAACCACAAGATGGCGCTGCTGATAGAGAATAAATATATCCAATTATACAGAACACAACCACAAGATGGCGCTGCTGAAAGAGAATAAATATATCCAATTATACAGAACACAACCACAAGATGGCGCTGCTGAAAAAGAATAAATATATCCAATTATACAGAACACAACCACAAGATGGCGCTGCTGAAAGAGAATAAATATATCCAATTATACAGAACACAACCACAAGATGGCGCTGCTGAAAGAGAATAAATATATCCAATTATACAGAACACAACCACAAGATGGCGCTGCAGATAGAGAATAAATCTATCCAATTATACATAACACAACCACAAGATGGCGCTGCTGAAAGAGAATAAATATATCCAATTATACAGAAAACAACCACAAGATGGCGCTGCTGAAAGAGAATAAATATATCCAATTATACAGAACACAACCACAAGATGGCGCTGCTGATAGAATAAATATATCCAATTATACAGAACACAACCACAAGATGGCGCTGCTGATAGAATAAATATATCCAATTATACAGAACACAACCACAAGATGGCGCTGCTGAGAGAGAATAAATATATCCAATTATACATAACATTAACCATAAGATGGCGCTGCTGAGAGAGAATAAATATATCCAATTATACAGAACACAACCACAAGATGGCGCTGCTGAAAGAGAATAAATATATCCAATTATACAGAACACAAGCACAAGATGGCGCTGCTGATAAAGAATAAATATATCCAATTATACAGAAAACAACCACAAGATGGCGCTGCTGATAAAGAATAAATATATCCAATTATACAGAACACAACCACAAGATGGCGCTGCTGAAAGAGACTAAATATATCCAATTATACATAACACAACCACAAGATGGCGCTGCTGATAGAGAATAAATATATCCAATTATACAGAACACAACCACAAGATGGCGCTGCTGAAAGAGAATAAATATATCCAATTATACAGAACACAACCACAAGATGGCGCTGCTGAAAAAGAATAAATATATCCAATTATACAGAACACAACCACAAGATGGCGCTGCTGAAAGAGAATAAATATATCCAATTATACAGAACACAACCACAAGATGGCGCTGCTGAAAGAGAATAAATATATCCAATTATACAGAACACAACCACAAGATGGCGCTGCAGATAGAGAATAAATCTATCCAATTATACATAACACAACCACAAGATGGCGCTGCTGAAAGAGAATAAATATATCCAATTATACAGAAAACAACCACAAGATGGCGCTGCTGAAAGAGAATAAATATATCCAATTATACAGAACACAACCACAAGATGGCGCTGCTGAAAGAGAATAAATATATCCAATTATACAGAACACAACCACAAGATGGCGCTGCTGAAAGAGAATAAATATATCCAATTATACATAACACAACCACAAGATGGTGCTGCTGATAGAATAAATATATCCAATTATACATAACACAACCACAAGATGGCGCTGCTGAAAGAGAATAAATATATCCAATTATACAGAACACAACCACAAGATGGCGCTGCTGATAGAATAAATATATCCAATTATACAGAACACAACCACAAGATGGCGCTGCTGATAGAATAAATATATCCAATTATACAGAACACAACCACAAGATGGCGCTGCTGAGAGAGAATAAATATATCCAATTATACATAACATTAACCACAAGATGGCGCTGCTGAGAGAGAATAAATATATCCAATTATACAGAACACAACCACAAGATGGCGCTGCTGAAAGAGAATAAATATATCCAATTATACAGAACACAAGCACAAGATGGCGCTGCTGATAAAGAATAAATATATCCAATTATACAGAAAACAACCACAAGATGGCGCTGCTGATAAAGAATAAATATATCCAATTATACAGAACACAACCACAAGATGGCGCTGCTGAAAGAGACTAAATATATCCAATTATACATAACACAACCACAAGATGGCGCTGCTGATAGAGAATAAATATATCCAATTATACAGAACACAACCACAAGATGGCGCTGCTGAAAGAGAATAAATATATCCAATTATACAGAACACAACCACAAGATGGCGCTGCTGAAAAAGAATAAATATATCCAATTATACAGAACACAACCACAAGATGGCGCTGCTGAAAGAGAATAAATATATCCAATTATACAGAACACAACCACAAGATGGCGCTGCTGAAAGAGAATAAATATATCCAATTATACAGAACACAACCACAAGATGGCGCTGCAGATAGAGAATAAATCTATCCAATTATACATAACACAACCACAAGATGGCGCTGCTGAAAGAGAATAAATATATCCAATTATACAGAAAACAACCACAAGATGGCGCTGCTGAAAGAGAATAAATATATCCAATTATACAGAACACAACCACAAGATGGCGCTGCTGATAGAATAAATATATCCAATTATACAGAACACAACCACAAGATGGCGCTGCTGATAGAATAAATATATCCAATTATACAGAACACAACCACAAGATGGCGCTGCTGAGAGAGAATAAATATATCCAATTATACATAACATTAACCATAAGATGGCGCTGCTGAGAGAGAATAAATATATCCAATTATACAGAACACAACCACAAGATGGCGCTGCTGAAAGAGAATAAATATATCCAATTATACAGAACACAAGCACAAGATGGCGCTGCTGATAAAGAATAAATATATCCAATTATACAGAAAACAACCACAAGATGGCGCTGCTGATAAAGAATAAATATATCCAATTATACAGAACACAACCACAAGATGGCGCTGCTGAAAGAGACTAAATATATCCAATTATACATAACACAACCACAAGATGGCGCTGCTGATAGAGAATAAATATATCCAATTATACAGAACACAACCACAAGATGGCGCTGCTGAAAGAGAATAAATATATCCAATTATACAGAACACAACCACAAGATGGCGCTGCTGAAAAAGAATAAATATATCCAATTATACAGAACACAACCACAAGATGGCGCTGCTGAAAGAGAATAAATATATCCAATTATACAGAACACAACCACAAGATGGCGCTGCAGATAGAGAATAAATCTATCCAATTATACATAACACAACCACAAGATGGCGCTGCTGAAAGAGAATAAATATATCCAATTATACAGAAAACAACCACAAGATGGCGCTGCTGAAAGAGAATAAATATATCCAATTATACAGAACACAACCACAAGATGGCGCTGCTGATAGAATAAATATATCCAATTATACAGAACACAACCACAAGATGGCGCTGCTGAAAGAGAATAAATATATCCAATTATACAGAACACAACCACAAGATGGCGCTGCTGAAAGAGAATAAATATATCCAATTATACATAACACAACCACAAGATGGTGCTGCTGATAGAATAAATATATCCAATTATACATAACACAACCACAAGATGGCGCTGCTGAAAGAGAATAAATATATCCAATTATACAGAACACAACCACAAGATGGCGCTGCAGATAGAGAATAAATCTATCCAATTATACAGAACACAACCACAAGATGGCGCTGCTGAAAGAGAATAAATATATCCAATTATACAGAAAACAACCACAAGATGGCGCTGCTGAGAGAGAATAAATATATCCAATTATACAGAAAACAACCACAAGATGGCGCTGCAGATAGAGAATAAATCTATCCAATTATACATAACACAACCACAAGATGGCGCTGCTGAAAGAGAATAAATATATCCAATTATACAGAAAACAACCACAAGATGGCGCTGCTGAAAGAGAATAAATATATCCAATTATACAGAACACAACCACAAGATGGCGCTGCTGAAAGAGAATAAATATATCCAATTATACAGAACACAACCACAAGATGGCGCTGCTGAAAGAGAATAAATATATCCAATTATACATAACACAACCACAAGATGGTGCTGCTGATAGAATAAATATATCCAATTATACATAACACAACCACAAGATGGCGCTGCTGAAAGAGAATAAATATATCCAATTATACAGAACACAACCACAAGATGGCGCTGCTGAAAGAGAATAAATATATCCAATTATACATAACACAACCACAAGATGGCGCTGCTGAAAGAGAATAAATATATCCAATTATACAGAACACAACCACAAGATGGCGCTGCTGATAGAGAATAAATATATCCAATTATACAGAACACAACCACAAGATGGCACTGCTGAAAGAGAATAAATATATCCAATTATACAGAACACAACCACAAGATGGCGCTGCTGAGAGAGAATAAATATATCCAATTATACATAACACAACCACAAGATGGCGCTGCTGATAGAGAATAAATATATCCAATTATACATAACACAACCACAAGATGGCGCTGCTGATAGAGAATAAATATATCCAATTATACTGAACACAGCCACAAGATGGCGCTGCTGAGAGAATAAATATATCCAACTATACATAACACAACCACAAGATGGCGCTGCTGAAAGAGAATAAATATATCCAATTATACAGAAGATGACCACAAGATGGCGCTGCTGATAAAGAATAAATATATCCTATTATACAGAACACTACCACAAGATGACGCTGCTGAGAGAATAAATATATCCAATTATACATAACACAACCACAAGATGGCGCTGCTGAAAGAGAATAAATATATCCAATTATACAGAAGATGACCACAAGATGGCGCTGCTGATAAAGAATAAATATATCCAATTATACATAACACAACCACAAGATGGCGCTGCTGAAAGAATAAATATATCCAATTATACAGAAGACGACCACAAGATGGCGCTGCTGATAGAGAATAAATATATCCAATTATACAGAACACAACCACAAGATGGCGCTGCTGAAAGAGAATAAATATATCCAATTATACAGAACACAACCACAAGATGGCGCTGCTGAAAGAGAATAAATATATCCAATTATACAGAACACAACCACAAGATGGCGCTGCTGAAAGAGAATAAATCTATCCAAGTATACAGAACACAACCACAAGATGGCGCTGCTGAAAGAGACTAAATATATCCAATTATACATAACACAACCACAAGATGGCGCTGCTGAAAGAGAATAAATATATCCAATTATACATAACACAACCACAAGATGGCGCTGCTGAAAGAGAATAAATATATCCAATTATACAGAACACAACCACAAGATGGCGCTGCTGAGAGAGAATAAATATATCCAATTATACAGAACACAACCACAAGATGGCGCTGCTGAAAGAATAAATATATCCTATTATACAGAAGATGACCACAAGATGGCGCTGCTGAAAGAGAATAAATATATCCAATTATACATAACACAACCACAAGATGGCGCTGCTGAGAGAGAATAAATCTATCCAATTATACAGAACACAACCACAAGATGGCGCTGCTGAAAGAATAAATATATCCAATTATACAGAACACAACCACAAGATGGCGCTGCTGAAAGAGAATAAATATATCCAATTATACAGAACACAACCACAAGATGGCGCTGCTGAAAGAGAATAAATATATCCAATTATACAGAACACAACCACAAGATGGCGCTGCTGATAGAGAATAAATATATCCAATTATACAGAACACAACCACAAGATGGCACTGCTGAAAGAGAATAAATATATCCAATTATACAGAACACAACCACAAGATGGCGCTGCTGAGAGAGAATAAATATATCCAATTATACATAACACAACCACAAGATGGCGCTGCTGATAGAGAATAAATATATCCAATTATACATAACACAACCACAAGATGGCGCTGCTGATAGAGAATAAATATATCCAATTATACTGAACACAGCCACAAGATGGCGCTGCTGAGAGAATAAATATATCCAACTATACATAACACAACCACAAGATGGCGCTGCTGAAAGAGAATAAATATATCCAATTATACAGAAGATGACCACAAGATGGCGCTGCTGATAAAGAATAAATATATCCTATTATACAGAACACTACCACAAGATGACGCTGCTGAGAGAATAAATATATCCAATTATACATAATACAACCACAAGATGGCGCTGCTGAAAGAGAATAAATATATCCAATTATACAGAAGATGACCACAAGATGGCGCTGCTGATAAAGAATAAATATATCCAATTATACATAACACAACCACAAGATGGCGCTGCTGAAAGAATAAATATATCCAATTATACAGAAGACGACCACAAGATGGCGCTGCTGATAGAGAATAAATATATCCAATTATACAGAACACAACCACAAGATGGCGCTGCTGAAAGAGAATAAATATATCCAATTATACATAACACAACCACAAGATGGCGCTGCTGAAAGAGAATAAATATATCCAATTATACAGAACACAACCACAAGATGGCGCTGCTGAAAGAGAATAAATCTATCCAATTATACAGAACACAACCACAAGATGGCGCTGCTGAAAGAGACTAAATATATCCAATTATACATAACACAACCACAAGATGGCGCTGCTGAAAGAGAATAAATATATCCAATTATACATAACACAACCACAAGATGGCGCTGCTGAAAGAGAATAAATATATCCAATTATACATAACACAACCACAAGATGGCGCTGCTGAATGAATAAATATATCCTATTATACAGAAGATGACCACAAGATGGCGCTGCTGAAAGAGAATAAATATATCCAATTATACATAACACAACCACAAGATGGCGCTGCTGAGAGAGAATAAATATATCCAATTATACATAACACAACCACAAGATGGCGCTGCTGAGAGAGAATAAATATATCCAATTATACAGAACACAACCACAAGATGGCGCTGCTGAAAGAGAATAAATATATCCAATTATACAGAACACAACCACAAGATGGCGCTGCTGAAAGAATAAATATATCCAATTATACAGAACACAACCACAAGATGGCGCTGCTGAAAGAGAATAAATATATCCAATTATACAGAACACAACCACAAGATGGCGCTGCTGAAAGAGAATAAATATATCCAATTATACAGAAGATGACCACAAGATGGCGCTGCTGATAGAGAATAAATATATCCTATTATACAGAACACAACCACAAGATGGCGCTGCTGATAGAGAATAAATATATCCAATTATACAGAACACAACCACAAGATGGCGCTGCTGATAGAGAATAAATATATCCAATTATACAGAACACAACCACAAGATGGCGCTGCTGAAAGAATAAATATATCCAATTATACAGAACACAACCACAAGATGGCGCTGCTGAAAGAGAATAAATATATCCAATTATACAGAACACAACCACAAGATGGCGCTGCTGAAAGAGAATAAATATATCCAATTATACATAACACAACCACAAGATGGCGCTGCTGAAAGAGAATAAATATATCCAATTATACATAACACAACCACAAGATGGCGCTGCTGATAGAGAATAAATATATCCAATTATACAGAACACAACCACAAGATGGCGCTGCTGAAAGAGAATAAATATATCCAATTATACATAACACAACCACAAGATGGCGCTGCTAACAGAGAATAAATATATCCAATTATACATAACACAACCACAAGATGGCGCTGCTGATAGAGAATAAATATATCCAATTATACTGAACACAGCCACAAGATGGCGCTGCTGAGAGAATAAATATATCCAACTATACATAACACAACCACAAGATGGCGCTGCTGAGAGAGAATAAATATATCCAATTATACAGAACACAACCACAAGATGGCGCTGCTGAAAGAGAATAAATATATCCAATTATACAGAAGATGACCACAAGATGGCGCTGCTGATAAAGAATAAATATATCCAATTATACATAACACAACCACAAGATGGCGCTGCTGAAAGAATAAATATATCCAATTATACAGAAGACGACCACAAGATGGCGCTGCTGATAGAGAATAAATATATCCAATTATACAGAACACAACCACAAGATGGCGCTGCTGATAGAGAATAAATATATCCAAGTATACATAACACAACCACAAGATGGCGCTGCTGAAAGAGAATAAATCTATCCAATTATACAGAACACAACCGCAAGATGGCGCTGCTGAAAGAGACTAAATATATCCAATTATACATAACACAACCACAAGATGGCGCTGCTGAAAGAGAATAAATATATCCAATTATACATAACACAACCACAAGATGGCGCTGCTGAGAGAATAAATATATCCAACTATACATAACACAACCACAAGATGGCGCTGCTGATAGAGAATAAATATATAGAATTATACAGAACACAACCACAAGATGGCGCTGCTGATAGAGAATAAATATATAGAATTATACAGAACACAACCACAAGATGGCGCTGCTGAAAGAGAATAAATCTATCCAATTATACATAACACAACCACAAGATGGCGCTGCTGAAAGAATAAATATATCCTATTATACAGAAGATGACCACAAGATGGCGCTGCTGAAAGAGACTAAATATATCCAATTATACATAACACAACCACAAGATGGCGCTGCTGATAGAGAATAAATATACCCAATTATACAGAACACAACCACAAGATGGCGCTGCTGAAAGAGAATAAATATATCCAGTTATACATAACACAACCACAAGATGGCGCTGCTGAGAGAGAATAAATATATCCAATTATACATAACACAACCACAAGATGGCGCTGCTGAGAGAGAATAAATATATCCAATTATACAGAACACAACCACAAGATGGGGCTGCTGAAAGAGAATAAATATATCCAATTATACAGAACACAACCACAAGATGGCGCTGCTGATAAAGAATAAATATATCCAATTATACAGAACACAACCACAAGATGGCGCTGCTGAAAGAGAATACATATATCCAATTATACAGAACACAACCTCAAGATGGCGCTGCTGAGAGAGAATAAATATATCCAATTATACAGAAAACAACCACAAGATGGCGCTGCTGAAAGAGAATAAATATATCCAATTATACAGAACACAACCACAAGATGGCGCTGCTGATAGAGAATAAATATATCCAATTATACAGAACACAACCACAAGATGACGCTGCTGAGAGAGAATAAATATATCCAATTATACAGAACACAACCACAAGATGGCGCTGCTGATAAAGAATAAATATTTCCAATTATACATAACACAACCACAAGATGGCGCTGCTGAAAGAGAATAAATATATCCAATTATACAGTAGACGACCACAAGATGGCGCTGCTGAAAGAGAATAAATATATCCAATTATACAGAAAACAACCACAAGATGGCGCTGCTGATAGAGAATAAATATATCCAATTATACAGAACACAACCACAAGATGGCGCTGCTGAAAGAATAAATATATCCAATTATACATAACACAACCACAAGATGGCGCTGCTGAAAGAGAATAAATATATCCAATTATACAGAACACAACCACAAGATGGCGCTGCTGATAGAGAATAAATATATCCAATTATACAGAACACAACCACAAGATGGCGCTGCTGAAAGTGAATAAATATATCCAATTATACATAACACAACCACAAGATGGCGCTGCTGATAGAGAATAAATCTATCCAATTATACAGAACACAACCACAAGATGGCGCTGCTGAAAGAGAATAAATCTATCCAATTATACAGAAAACAACCACAAGATGGCGCTGCTGAAAGAGACTAAATATATCCAATTATACAGAACACAACCACAAGATGGCGCTGCTGAAAGAGAATAAATATATCCAATTATACATAACACAACCACAAGATGGCGCTGCTGAAAGAATAAATATATCCTATTATACAGAAGATGACCACAAGATGGCGCTGCTGAAAGAGAATAAATATATCCAATTATACATAACACAACCACAAGATGGCGCTGCTGATAAAGAATAAATATACCCAATTATACAGAACACAACCACAAGATGGCGCTGCTGATAGAATAAATATATCCAATTATACAGAACACAACCACAAGATGGCGCTGCTGAAAGAGAATAAATATATCCAATTATACAGAACACAACCACAAGATGGCGCTGCTGAGAGAGAATAAATATATCCAATTATACATAACACAACCACAAGATGGCGCTGCTGAGAGAGAATAAATATATCCAATTATACAGAACACAAGCACAAGATGGCGCTGCTGAGAGAGAATAAATATATCCAATTATACAGAAAACAACCACAAGATGGCGCTGCTGATAAAGAATAAATATATCCAATTATACAGAACACAACCACAAGATGGCGCTGCTGAAAGAGACTAAATATATCCAATTATACATAACACAACCACAAGATGGCGCTGCTGATAGAGAATAAATATATCCAATTATACAGAACACAACCACAAGATGGCGCTGCTGATAGAGAATAAATATATCCAATTATACAGAACACAACCACAAGATGGCGCTGCTGAAAGAGAATAAATATATCCAATTATACAGAACACAACCACAAGATGGCGCTGCTGAAAGAGAATAAATATATCCAATTATACAGAACACAACCACAAGATGGCGCTGCTGAAAGAGAATAAATATATCCAATTATACAGAACACAACCACAAGATGGCGCTGCTGAGAGAGAATAAATAAATCCAATTATACAGAAAACAACCACAAGATGGCGCTGCTGAGAGAGAATAAATATATCCAATTATACAGAAAACAACCACAAGATGGCGCTGCAGATAGAGAATAAATCTATCCAATTATACATAACACAACCACAAGATGGCGCTGCTGAAAGAGAATAAATATATCCAATTATACAGAAAACAACCACAAGATGGCGCTGCTGAAAGAGAATAAATATATCCAATTATACAGAACACAACCACAAGATGGCGCTGCTGAAAGAGAATAAATATATCCAATTATACAGAACACAACCACAAGATGGCGCTGCTGAAAGAATAAATATATCCTATTATACAGAAGATGACCACAAGATGGCGCTGCTGAAAGAGAATAAATATATCCAATTATACATAACACAACCACAAGATGGCGCTGCTGATAAAGAATAAATATACCCAATTATACAGAACACAACCACAAGATGGCGCTGCTGAGAGAGAATAAATATATCCAATTATACAGAAAACAACCACAAGATGGCGCTGCTGATAAAGAATAAATATATCCAATTATACAGAACACAACCACAAGATGGCGCTGCTGAAAGAGACTAAATATATCCAATTATACATAACACAACCACAAGATGGCGCTGCTGATAGAGAATAAATATATCCAATTATACAGAACACAACCACAAGATGGCGCTGCTGAAAGAGAATAAATATATCCAATTATACAGAACACAACCACAAGATGGCGCTGCTGAAAGAGAATAAATATATCCAATTATACAGAACACAACCACAAGATGGCGCTGCTGAAAGAGAATAAATATATCCAATTATACAGAACACAACCACAAGATGGCGCTGCTGAGAGAGAATAAATAAATCCAATTATACAGAAAACAACCACAAGATGGCGCTGCTGAGAGAGAATAAATATATCCAATTATACAGAAAACAACCACAAGATGGCGCTGCAGATAGAGAATAAATCTATCCAATTATACATAACACAACCACAAGATGGCGCTGCTGAAAGAGAATAAATATATCCAATTATACAGAAAACAACCACAAGATGGCGCTGCTGAAAGAGAATAAATATATCCAATTATACAGAACACAACCACAAGATGGCGCTGCTGAAAGAGAATAAATATATGCAATTATACAGAACACAACCACAAGATGGCGCTGCTGAAAGAGAATAAATATATCCAATTATACATAACACAACCACAAGATGGCGCTGCTGATAGAATAAATATATCCAATTATACATAACACAACCACAAGATGGCGCTGCTGATATAGAATAAATATATCCAATTATACAGAACACAACCACAAGATGGCGCTTCTGATAGAGAATAAATATATCCAATTATACAGAACACAACCACAAGATGGCGCTGCTGATAGAGAATAAATATATCCAATTATACAGAACACAACCACAAGATGGCGCTGCTGATAGAGAATAAATATATCCAACTATACATAACACAACCACAAGATGGCGCTGCTGAAAGAATAAATATATCCAATTATACAGAACACAACCACAAGATGGCGCTGCTGAAAGAGAATAAATATATCCAGTTATACAGAACACAACCACAAGATGGCGCTGCTGATAGAGAATAAATATATCCAATTATACAGAAGATGACCACAAGATGGCGCTGCTGATAGAGAATAAATATATCCAATTATACAGAACACAACCACAAGATGGCACTGCTGATAAAGAATAAATATTTCCAATTATACATAACACAACCACAAGATGGCGCTGCTGAAAGAGAATAAATATATCCAATTATACAGTAGACGACCACAAGATGGCGCTGCTGAAAGAGAATAAATATATCCAATTATACAGAAAACAACCACAAGATGGCGCTGCTGATAGAGAATAAATATATCCAATTATACAGAACACAACCACAAGATGGCGCTGCTGAAAGAATAAATATATCCAATTATACATAACACAACCACAAGATGGCGCTGCTGAAAGAGAATAAATATATCCAATTATACAGAACACAACCACAAGATGGCGCTGCTGATAGAGAATAAATATATCCAATTATACAGAACACAACCACAAGATGGCGCTGCTGAAAGTGAATAAATATATCCAATTATACATAACACAACCACAAGATGGCGCTGCTGATAGAGAATAAATCTATCCAATTATACAGAACACAACCACAAGATGGCGCTGCTGAAAGAGAATAAATCTATCCAATTATACAGAAAACAACCACAAGATGGCGCTGCTGAAAGAGACTAAATATATCCAATTATACAGAACACAACCACAAGATGGCGCTGCTGATAGAGAATAAATATATCCAATTATACATAACACAACCACAAGATGGCGCTGCTGAAAGAATAAATATATCCTATTATACAGAAGATGACCACAAGATGGCGCTGCTGAAAGAGAATAAATATATCCAATTATACATAACACAACCACAAGATGGCGCTGCTGATAAAGAATAAATATACCCAATTATACAGAACACAACCACAAGATGGCGCTGCTGATAGAATAAATATATCCAATTATACAGAACACAACCACAAGATGGCGCTGCTGAAAGAGAATAAATATATCCAATTATACAGAACACAACCACAAGATGGCGCTGCTGAGAGAGAATAAATATATCCAATTATACATAACACAACCACAAGATGGCGCTGCTGAGAGAGAATAAATATATCCAATTATACAGAACACAACCACAAGATGGCGCTGCTGAAAGAGAATAAATATATCCAATTATACAGAACACAAGCACAAGATGGCGCTGCTGAGAGAGAATAAATATATCCAATTATACAGAAAACAACCACAAGATGGCGCTGCTGATAAAGAATAAATATATCCAATTATACAGAACACAACCACAAGATGGCGCTGCTGAAAGAGACTAAATATATCCAATTATACATAACACAACCACAAGATGGCGCTGCTGATAGAGAATAAATATATCCAATTATACAGAACACAACCACAAGATGGCGCTGCTGATAGAGAATAAATATATCCAATTATACAGAACACAACCACAAGATGGCGCTGCTGAAAGAGAATAAATATATCCAATTATACAGAACACAACCACAAGATGGCGCTGCTGAAAGAGAATAAATATATCCAATTATACAGAACACAACCACAAGATGGCGCTGCTGAAAGAGAATAAATATATCCAATTATACAGAACACAACCACAAGATGGCGCTGCTGAGAGAGAATAAATAAATCCAATTATACAGAAAACAACCACAAGATGGCGCTGCTGAGAGAGAATAAATATATCCAATTATACAGAAAACAACCACAAGATGGCGCTGCAGATAGAGAATAAATCTATCCAATTATACATAACACAACCACAAGATGGCGCTGCTGAAAGAGAATAAATATATCCAATTATACAGAAAACAACCACAAGATGGCGCTGCTGAAAGAGAATAAATATATCCAATTATACAGAACACAACCACAAGATGGCGCTGCTGAAAGAGAATAAATATATCCAATTATACAGAACACAACCACAAGATGGCGCTGCTGAAAGAGAATAAATATATCCAATTATACATAACACAACCACAAGATGGCGCTGCTGATAAAGAATAAATATACCCAATTATACAGAACACAACCACAAGATGGCGCTGCTGAGAGAGAATAAATATATCCAATTATACAGAAAACAACCACAAGATGGCGCTGCTGATAAAGAATAAATATATCCAATTATACAGAACACAACCACAAGATGGCGCTGCTGAAAGAGAATAAATATATCCAATTATACATAACACAACCACAAGATGGCGCTGCTGATAGAGAATAAATATATCCAATTATACAGAACACAACCACAAGATGGCGCTGCTGAAAGAGAATAAATATATCCAATTATACAGAACACAACCACAAGATGGCGCTGCTGAAAGAGAATAAATATATCCAATTATACAGAACACAACCACAAGATGGCGCTGCTGAAAGAGAATAAATATATCCAATTATACAGAACACAACCACAAGATGGCGCTGCTGAGAGAGAATAAATAAATCCAATTATACAGAAAACAACCACAAGATGGCGCTGCTGAGAGAGAATAAATATATCCAATTATACAGAAAACAACCACAAGATGGCGCTGCAGATAGAGAATAAATCTATCCAATTATACATAACACAACCACAAGATGGCGCTGCTGAAAGAGAATAAATATATCCAATTATACAGAAAACAACCACAAGATGGCGCTGCTGAAAGAGAATAAATATATCCAATTATACAGAACACAACCACAAGATGGCGCTGCTGAAAGAGAATAAATATATGCAATTATACAGAACACAACCACAAGATGGCGCTGCTGAAAGAGAATAAATATATCCAATTATACATAACACAACCACAAGATGGCGCTGCTGATAGAATAAATATATCCAATTATACATAACACAACCACAAGATGGCGCTGCTGATATAGAATAAATATATCCAATTATACAGAACACAACCACAAGATGGCGCTTCTGATAGAGAATAAATATATCCAATTATACAGAACACAACCACAAGATGGCGCTGCTGATAGAGAATAAATATATCCAATTATACAGAACACAACCACAAGATGGCGCTGCTGATAGAGAATAAATATATCCAACTATACATAACACAACCACAAGATGGCGCTGCTGAAAGAATAAATATATCCAATTATACAGAACACAACCACAAGATGGCGCTGCTGAAAGAGAATAAATATATCCAGTTATACAGAACACAACCACAAGATGGCGCTGCTGATAGAGAATAAATATATCCAATTATACAGAAGATGACCACAAGATGGCGCTGCTGATAGAGAATAAATATATCCTATTATACAGAACACAACCACAAGATGGCGCTGCTGATAGAGAATAAATATATCCAATTATACAGAACACAACCACAAGATGGCGCTGCTGATAGAGAATAAATATATCCAATTATACAGAACACAACCACAAGATGGCGCTGCTGAAAGAATAAATATATCCAATTATACAGAACACAACCACAAGATGGCGCTGCTGAAAGAGAATAAATATATCCAATTATACAGAACACAACCACAAGATGGCGCTGCTGAAAGAGAATAAATATATCCAATTATACATAACACAACCACAAGATGGCGCTGCTGAAAGAGAATAAATATATCCAATTATACAGAACACAACCACAAGATGGCGCTGCTGAGAGAGACTAAATATATCCAATTATACATAACACAACCACAAGATGGCGCTGCTGAAAGAGAATAAATATATCCAATTATACATAACACAACCACAAGATGGCGCTGCTGATAGAGAATAAATATATCCAATTATACAGAACACAACCACAAGATGGCGCTGCTGATAGAGAATAAATATATCCAATTATACAGAACACAACCACAAGATGGCACTGCTGAAAGAGAATAAATATATCCAATTATACAGAACACAACCACAAGATGGCGCTGCTGAGAGAGAATAAATATATCCAATTATACAGAACACAACCACAAGATGGCGCTGCTGAGAGAGACTAAATATATCCAATTATACATAACACAACCACAAGATGGCGCTGCTGAAAGAGAATAAATATATCCAATTATACATAACACAACCACAAGATGGCGCTGCTGAAAGAGAATAAATATATCCAATTATACATAACACAACCACAAGATGGCGCTGCTGATAGAGAATAAATATATCCAATTATACAGAACACAACCACAAGATGGCACTGCTGAAAGAGAATAAATATATCCAATTATACAGAACACAACCACAAGATGGCGCTGCTGAGAGAGAATAAATATATCCAATTATACATAACACAACCACAAGATGGCGCTGCTGATAGAGAATAAATATATCCAATTATACATAACACAACCACAAGATGGCGCTGCTGATAGAGAATAAATATATCCAATTATACTGAACACAGCCACAAGATGGCGCTGCTGAGAGAATAAATATATCCAACTATACATAACACAACCACAAGATGGCGCTGCTGAAAGAGAATAAATATATCCAATTATACAGAAGATGACCACAAGATGGCGCTGCTGATAAAGAATAAATATATCCTATTATACAGAACACTACCACAAGATGACGCTGCTGAGAGAATAAATATATCCAATTATACAGAAAACAACCACAAGATGGCGCTGCTGAAAGAGAATAAATATATCCAATTATACAGAAGATGACCACAAGATGGCGCTGCTGAAAGAGAATAAATATATCCAATTATACATAACACAACCACAAGATGGCGCTGCTGAAAGAATAAATATATCCAATTATACAGAAGACGACCACAAGATGGCGCTGCTGATAGAGAATAAATATATCCAATTATACAGAACACAACCACAAGATGGCGCTGCTGATAGAGAATAAATATATCCAATTATACAGAACACAACCACAAGATGGCGCTGCTGAAAGAGAATAAATATATCCAATTACACAGAACACAACCACAAGATGGCGCTGCTGAAAGAGAATAAATATATCCAATTATACAGAACACAACCACAAGATGGCGCTGCTGAAAGAGAATAAATATATCCAATTATACAGAACACAACCACAAGATGGCGCTGCTGAAAGAGAATAAATATATCCAATTATACAGAACACAACCACAAGATGGCGCTGCTGAGAGAGAATAAATATATCCAATTATACAGAACACAACCACAAGATGGCGCTGCTGAGAGAGAATAAATATATCCAATTATACATAACACAAGCACAAGATGGCGCTGCTGAAAGAGAATAAATATATCCAATTATACATAACACAACCACAAGATGGCGCTGCTGAAAGAATAAATATATCCTATTATACAGAAGACGACCACAAGATGGCGCTGCTGAAAGAGAATAAATATATCCAATTATACAGAACACAACCACAAGATGGCGCTGCTGAAAGAGACTAAATATATCCAATTATACATAACACAACCACAAGATGGCGCTGCTGATAGAGAATAAATATACCCAATTATACAGAACACAACCACAAGATGGCGCTGCTGAAAGAGAATAAATATATCCAATTATACATAACACAACCACAAGATGGCGCTGCTGAGAGAGAATAAATATATCCAATTATACATAACACAACCACAAGATGGCGCTGCTGAGAGAGAATAAATATATCCAATTATACAGAACACAACCACAAGATGGCGCTGCTGAAAGAGAATAAATATATCCAATTATACAGAACACAACCACAAGATGGCGCTGCTGAAAGAGAATAAATATATCCAATTATACAGAACACAACCACAAGATGGCGCTGCTGAGAGAGAATAAATATATCCAATTATACAGAACACAACCACAAGATGGCGCTGCTGAAAGAGAATAAATATATCCAATTATACAGAACACAACCACAAGATGGCGCTGCTGAAAGAATAAATATATCCAATTATACAGAACACAACCACAAGATGGCGCTGCTGAAAGAGAATAAATATATCCAATTATACAGAACACAACCACAAGATGACGCTGCTGAAAGAGAATAAATATATCCAATTATACATAACACAACCACAAGATGGCGCTGCTGATAGAGAATAAATATATCCAATTATACTGAACACAGCCACAAGATGGCGCTGCTGAGAGAGAATAAATATATCCAATTATACATAACACAACCACAAGATGGCGCTGCTGAGAGAGAATAAATATATCCAATTATACAGAACACAACCACAAGATGGCGCTGCTGAGAGAGAATAAATATATCCAATTATACATAACACAACCACAAGATGGCGCTGCTAACAGAGAATAAATATATCCAATTATACATAACACAACCACAAGATGGCGCTGCTGATAGAGAATAAATATATCCAATTATACTGAACACAGCCACAAGATGGCGCTGCTGAGAGAATAAATATATCCAACTATACATAACACAACCACAAGATGGCGCTGCTGAGAGAATAAATATATCCAACTATACATAACACAACCACAAGATGGCGCTGCTGATAGAGAATAAATATATCCAATTATACAGAACACAACCACAAGATGGCGCTGCTGATAGAGAATAAATATATAGAATTATACAGAACACAACCACAAGATGGCGCTGCTGATAGAGAATAAATATATAGAATTATACAGAACACAACCACAAGATGGCGCTGCTGAAAGAGAATAAATCTATCCAATTATACATAACACAACCACAAGATGGCGCTGCTGAAAGAGAATAAATATATCCAATTATACATAACACAACCACAAGATGGCGCTGCTGAAAGAATAAATATATCCTATTATACAGAAGATGACCACAAGATGGCGCTGCTGAAAGAGACTAAATATATCCAATTATACATAACACAACCACAAGATGGCGCTGCTGATAGAGAATAAATATACCCAATTATACAGAACACAACCACAAGATGGCGCTGCTGAAAGAGAATAAATATATCCAATTATACATAACACAACCACAAGATGGCGCTGCTGAGAGAGAATAAATATATCCAATTATACATAACACAACCACAAGATGGCGCTGCTGAGAGAGAATAAATATATCCAATTATACAGAACACAACCACAAGATGGCGCTGCTGAAAGAGAATAAATATATCCAATTATACAGAACACAACCACAAGATGGCGCTGCTGATAAAGAATAAATATATCCAATTATACAGAACACAACCACAAGATGGCGCTGCTGAAAGAGAATACATATATCCAATTATACAGAACACAACCTCAAGATGGCGCTGCTGAGAGAGAATAAATATATCCAATTATACAGAAAACAACCACAAGATGGCGCTGCTGATAAGGAATAAAAATATCCAATTATACAGAAAACAACCACAAGATGGCGCTGCTGATAGAGAATAAATATATCCAATTATACAGAACACAACCACAAGATGGCGCTGCAGATAGAGAATAAATATATGCTATTATACAGAACACAACCACAAGATGGCGCTGCTGATAGAGAATAAATATATCCAATTATACAGAACACAACCACAAGATGGCGCTGCTGAAAGAATAAATATATCCTATTATACAGAAGATGACCACAAGATGGCGCTGCTGAAAGAGACTAAATATATCCAATTATACATAACACAACCACAAGATGGCGCTGCTGATAGAGAATAAATATACCCAATTATACAGAACACAACCACAAGATGGCGCTGCTGAAAGAGAATAAATATATCCAATTATACAGAAAACAACCACAAGATGGCACTGCTGAAAGAGAATAAATATATCCAATTATACAGAAAACAACCACAAGATGGCACTGCTGAAAGAGAATAAATATATCCAATTATACAGAACACAACCACAAGATGGCGCTGCTGAAAGAGAATAAATATATCCAATTATACAAAACACAACCACAAGATGGCGCTGCTGAAAGAGAATAAATATATCCAATTATACATAACACAACCACAAGATGGCGCTGCTGAAAGAGAATAAATATATCCAATTATACATAACACAACCACAAGATGGCGCTGCTGAGAGAGAATAAATATATCCAATTATACATAACACAACCACAAGATGGCGCTGCTGATAGAGAATATATAGAATTATACAGAACACAACCACAAGATGGCGCTGCTGAAAGAATAAATATATCCAATTATACAGAACACAACCACAAGATGGCGCTGCTGAAAGAGAATAAATCTATCCAATTATACAGAACACAACCACAAGATGGCGCTGCTGAAAGAGAATAAATATATCCAATTATACATAACACAACCACAAGATGGCGCTACACTCTAACAAAATGTAAGGCGCCAGCGCAGCTGTAAGGCTGCGTGCCCACGTTGCGGATTACAAGCGTTTTTGATGCGGAATTTCCGCAGCAGAAACGCTTGTGAAACGCTAGGTAATCCGCTCCCCATGGTCCCCAATGGGATTCCACAAGTTCTATGCCCACGCATTTTCTGCAGCGTTTATGCAGCATGTCCATTAATTTTGCGTTTCCGCAAGCGGAATTGCCTTTGTCCAATGCATAAAAAACGCAAGGCAATTCCGCATGTGGAAAACGTGCGATAAGTGCGAGAAAAACGCGCGATAAACGCGTGCGGAATTCCGCATGCGTTTTTCCAGTAGAGGACTTGCAGAAATGAAGCAGAAATTTTCTGCTTCATTTCTGCAACGTGGGCACATAGCCTAAGAGTCTCTCGCTGCTGGTTCACAGTGGAGGTGGCAGGACTATTCAGAGCCTTGTACAGGGCTTTAAAATGAGGGTTAACAGCTAAGCACTAGCAGCGCTTAGTCGTGGGCTCTGACCCCGTGCTGTTTTGCTGTATATACACCCTCAGGAGCGAGATACATGTACACACTATACACATATGCACACAACACAAGTGAAGTTTTTGTGATGGGTAAAAGAATTTTTCATTTTCTCTCTCTCCAACATATACGTCAACCACAATTTTTTTTTTTCTTTTTACGGGTGCTCTGAAGTCCCTCCTGTCAAACTGGAGTTCCCGGACCTGCTTGACCCTCACGGTGACTAAGATGAGGCTTTGGCAACTGAACTATAAAAGCCAGAAGCCTCCGGTTTTTCCAGCCGAGACCTGGAGTAACACGGCTGGTCCAGGGGCCGGTCCCCTTCTTGCGGCCTGATCCCTCTGTCTTCTGACAGATTCGGGGCATACGGGTGCTGTCCTACACTCGCCGTACCCCCTAGGATCCCTTCAATAGAACGGAGCCTTCCTCCTCTGCTCCCCTCCTGGGCCTCTAGCACTAGGCCCCACTTGCGGGGCAGAGCTCCTAAGGAGACTCTGCTCCCAGACTGTCTTCTCTAACTGACCTACTGAACTCAACTCCCACTCTAAGATGGCTTCCCATTATATATCTCCTACAATGGTGCTCCCCTAAACTGCTTCCTCCACCCACACCCACTACTGGTTCCCCCTACCTTTGGGTTCCCCCCACTCCAGCCAGGGACAGGGCTCAGCAGGAAACACATTGCATCTTGCCCCTCCAGCCGGCCTGGAGCAGTGTAGTGTTGGATGCAGGTGTTGGGGTTCCGGGCAGCACTCCCTCCTTACCTGAGAGGAGGAGACACCACACCTCTGGGTGAGGTGCAGCACCTCTGTGGCGACTGAACCCTCAGGGGCGCCACATATCCTGCTGCTCTCTACTGATCGGTCTCCCTCTAACCAACCTTGGCACTACAGAAATAAAAATATATATTTTTTAAGCACCATTGATTCCATGGTGCTGCACATGAGGAGGGCTTACATACAGGATACAGATATAAAATACAGTGAGCAAACTAATAATGACAGAGAGAGGGAGGGATGAGGAAGTAGAGTGGGAGACACTAAATGTGCAGTTAGGAAGGTATGAGGAGATCCAGGATAGGGCAAGGTCTTTAACGCCAAAGAAAGATAGGATTTGTAGTAGGAGGGAGTGGTTGACTGTGTCGAAGGCAGAGGACAGGTCTAGAAGGAGGAGTGTAGAGAATTGTCTGTCAGCTTTGGCTTTAAGTTCTTAATAATTTTGGTCAGGGCAGTTTCAGTGGAATGGTGGGGACAGAACCCAATTTGTTCAATGTTGGCGTGTTGTTTGAGTTTGGGGACGAACGGCAGCAGCAACATGGGGCGATATCTGGTCGCAGAGGTTAGAACCATTGACAGTTTCTTCAGGATAGGTGTGATTGTGGCATGTTTGAAAGTAGAGGGGAAGGTACCATAAGTTTTGTGATGGGTTAGAGCTGGGATAAGAGTGGTAATGAGGTTGGGGAGGAGGTGGGATTGGATTGAAGGTGCAGCTGTTAGAAAGGTAAATACTCACTCTACCACCATGTCTATTGCGAGGATGAGGAATGTGGATGAATTGAAGGCCACCGTATCACTGCATAGCAGGAAAAGCCATGTCGAAGGTCATCATCCATGTTTTGGTGACCCAGGAAGGATAGATTGTAAGAGGTAAAGAAGTCATGGATGATGTGGAACTTACTGCAGATGGAACGGGAGTTCCAAACAACTCCAGGGAGAGGGAGCGGTGGAGTGGGGGTCAAAGAAATGGGTTTTATGTTGTAGAGATTATGGTGAGGAGGGATAGGAGGGAGAATTAATGGAGGATATAAGCTGTGAGGGTCCAGGATTGGGAGGTATATCTCCAGTAGTGAGGAGAACCAGGGAGAGAGGGAGAGGGGGAGAGGGGGAGAGGGGGGGGAGTAGACGACTTGTAGTGTTTTTTAGTAGGAGGGATGTGATGTTGAGGAGCAGGTCTGCAGATGAGGTCATGTGAAGAGGTCAGACATAAGGTGAGATAAATATTTGTTTGGAGAGTGTTGGGTTAGGGGATAGCGAAGGAAAGTAAGGAGCAAAAACTGTAAAGGCATAAGTAAGCATGGGGAGAGAGTAAGTGTGGGAAGATAAAGAGGTAAGTAAGCCCAGTTAATAAATAGTGGTTGCACTTACCTTCTGGTATATTTCTAATGTTCACTTAAAAGCTGCACTTGAAAATGTTGCACTCAGAGACCACTAGCATGGAAATTAAATCATATGACAAATATGTATTGTGGTAAGATGACTAGCTCGGCCGCTTCCGGAAGTAGACTCAGAAACCCGGGGTCTCTCTGCAGGCTTTATTATACAGCATAAAGCCCTGCACTCCAGCAAAATAAACACACCCTTACTGGCAAAGCGACAAAACAAAAGATAAACGATAGCACAGTTCATAGTAGTGTGGGGTTCTCCCACACACAGGTTGTAGTCCCAGCTTTCAGCTCCTCTCTGAGCTGTGGCCTCCCAGTCTGGAGTCTTTGCCACTCCAAGCTCAAGAATAGAGATGAGCGTTGTTCTACTCGAACTGTTCGCCAATCTCAAATTCGAGCTGTTTTGGGCAGTGTTCGAGCCGGTCGGCGAACACGAACAATTTGAGAAAAATTCGGCTGTTCGAGGTTATGTTCGATAACTGTTCGTGCACCAAAATCATAACTGGATTTTTTCTCAGTAATGATGAAAATGAATGTTAATACGCAGTTTGAGTGTACAGCGGGGCGGGGGGAGGGGCAGGGGATGGATCTCTGCAGGAACAATGAAGATCTCCATTTTTTTTTCTCTTTCCCGCATTAACAGTGGGGAGGTGCAATCTGTCAGCCTATCAGCAGCGCACACACGGAGCGAAGTGCTTTTTTTCACACAAGCAAGGGCATGTGTCATTGGCAGTGTATGTCACATGTCCTTGCCCTATAAGACCAAGCCATTTTCCCCGTCGCCACCATTTTCTCACTGCTGCAGCTGCGTGTTAGACGGCACCGCTGTTGCTGTGTGCGCTATACCTT
Source organism: Phyllobates terribilis (assembly GCF_046119375.1). NCBI lineage: Eukaryota > Metazoa > Chordata > Amphibia > Anura > Dendrobatidae > Phyllobates > Phyllobates terribilis. The sequence continues at coordinate 949,645,292 of NW_027362762.1, forward strand.
GTTAATTTCAAGCCAATTTTCGCACAAATATACAGATAGCTTGGGAGTAGGGAATAGTTGTGATTGCAGTCCTTTTAAGGACTAGGTTACAGCATTTCCTACGACTTTTATCAGGCAGGTCTGTGCTCTTAAATAGATAGATTGTGGGAGTAAAGACTAATTGTAATTGGAGTCCTTTTCAGGACTAGGTTACATCAGTTCCTATCAGTTTTTGCCAGGCAGGTCTGTGCCAGTGCTGTGCAAGTTTTTTTCACAGCATTTGGCTGAATCTAGCAAAGCTAATCCTTTTTGGCCTATTGCAGAGTGTGTTAGTCAGTGGAGTAGCCTATCTGTGTTGCAAGATATACCACCTGTGTATAGAATACCAATTTTTTTACTGCACCTAGTGAAGTAAAATCTTTTGGGCATAGCATCATTCTATTAGTCCATCTATACTGACCTCCATCAGGTTGCAAACTGAATATAATTTTTTTCTGCATGTAGCTCTGAAAAAATATTTGGGCTTCTAGCGGTGTGTGGGACTTGGTCTATTAGTCCTTCTATACTGACCTCCAGCAGGTTGCAAATTGAATATAATTTTTTTCTGCATCTAGCTCTGAAAAAATATTTGGGCTTCTAGCGGTGTGTGGGACTTGGTCTATTAGTCCATCTATACTGACCTCCATCAGGTTGCAAATTAAAAATAATTTTTTTCTGCATCTAGCTCTGAAAAAATATTTGGGCTTCTAGCAGTGTGTGGGACTTGGTCTATTAGTCCATCTATACTGACCTCCATCAGGTTGCAAATTGAATAAAAAAAATTTCTGCATCTAGCTCTGAAAAAATATTTGAGCTTCTAGCGGTGTGTGGGACTTGGTCTATTAGTCCATCTATACTGACCTCCATCAGGTTGCAAATTAAAAATAATTTTTTTCTGCATCTAACCCAGCCAATAGTTTTGGCCTAATACCACAGTTTGGCCACTCAGCTCTGCTCGGTTACCATCCATTGTTTTTTTGTGCAAACAACTCCAGAGTTGTGAATTAGTTAACCACCAAAATGAGTGGAAAAAGGCCTGCTGCTGGTGGAAAGGGGAATAGGCGTGTTGGGAAGGGGAAAAAAGGTTGTGTCCGTGGGGTAGGTGCAGAAGAAAGACCATCTTCCAGCCAAACTAAAATGTCTACTTCTTTTAGCGGACAATGTGATAAGATCCCTTTCTTACGGCCACGCCAATCGCTACAAATTCCAGATGAGGCACAAAAACAGCAGGTGCTTCAACGGATATCAAGTGCTCCTTTAAGTGGGCTCTCCTCCACATCAACTTCAACATCACAAATACTCCAGTCCTCAAAGGTGTCACCCAAATCGCACTTGCTTCCTCACAGCTCCCAAATCTCCAGCTGGCCGTCTGAGTATGAGGTAGAACAGATGGTTGAGTCTGCAGAGCTGTTTTCTCATACTATAGCCTGGGAATCAGAGGTCGACTCCAGCGCTTCTGTGAATCCAGACGAGGAAATGATCTGCACTGATGCCCAGAATCTTTATGAGTCGGATCCAGGACCAGACGCAGAAGGTTCTGACCATAATGTAGACCCTCATTCCCAAACTGTAACTCCTGTTGGTGGAGACAATGAGGAAGACGATGATAAGACTCAAATACCTGATTGGAGCGACAACTTTAGTTTTTTGTCAGGGCAGGAACAGGTTGGCTCTGAGGACGACGGGTGTGATAACGCACAGGGTGATGATGATGAGGTCGGAGATCCCACTTACTGTCAACCCACAGTCAGCCAAGAGATGAGGTCAGCAGAGGAGGTGGAGGAAGATGCTAGTGACGACGAGGTCAGGTTGCGCCTTCCTGGACAGAGACGTAGTACTGGAAGCACGTCAACAACTGCATCCTCAAACACAACTCTGCCTCTCACCACAAGTCGTGGTGGCTCTTCAGGTCGCATGGGTGCTAAGCCTTGCATAGCCTGGGCATTTTTTCAGATCGATAAAGATGACCCAACTCGTGTTATCTGTAACATTTGTCAGCAAAAGCTAAGTAGAGGCCAAAAAATACATAGTTTGAGTACTTCATGCATGAACCGGCACATGGACATGAAGCATAAGTTGCAGTGGGAAGCTCAGTGTGCTACAATGCGGTCTAGCCGGCCGGGCCAACCACCGTCTGCCATATCTTGTGCATCCGCGGCCTCTTCATCCTCTGTGACTGGGGGGACAGCAGTCACACCTGTTTTGGGGCGCAGACCTGCCACCTCTTTACCCGCAACAGCCAGCGTGATTGGCAGGTCATCATTTTCTTTGGAGGTGGTAACACCAGCTGGTCTTGAGCGCTGTCCGACATCGATAGCACCACCTTTGGATCAAGGCAACCTAACATGTCCGCCTGCATCTTCCTCACAGACCGGCAGTTTGCCGGGGACACCCTTATCAACCCCGTCTAAGCACAATAGCCAGCCCTCGGTCCCTCAGATGTGGACAAGTAAAAGACCATTTCCTCCTAGCCATGAGAAAGCTAAGAGGTTGAATTTCACCATCTGCAAGCTCTTGGCTACAGAAATGCTGCCTTTCCGCCTGGTGGACACAGAGGATTTTCGAGACCTTATGTCCGTCGCAGTGCCCCAGTACCAGATGCCCAGTCGGCACTACTTCTCAAAGAAAGGTGTGCCTGCGCTCCACCAGCATGTCGCACACAACATCACCGCTTCTTTGAGAAACTCTGTGTGTGACAGGGTGCATTTCACCACAGACACTTGGACGAGTAGGCATGGACAGGGGCGTTACATGTCGCTGACTGGGCACTGGGTAACTATGGTGACAGCAGGACAAGGGGCTGCTGTCCAAGTCTTGCCGTCCCCACGAGTTGTGCGTCAATCCTCTTTATGTCAAAGTTCCACCACTGCTTCTGCCTCCTCAACCTCCTCTCGGTCTTCCACCTGCACCCAAAGCCTGTCTGGTCATGCCACAAGCTTTCTAACTGCGCAGAAGGGATCCTGCACACCTCCTTACTATGCTGGCAGTAGGGCTCAACGTCATCAGGCGGTTTTTACATTGAAATGTCTGGGAAATGTGAGTCACACAGCTGAGGAGTTGTGGTCAGCTCTGGAGAACCAATTTCATGAATGGTTGTCTCCACTGGACCTGAAACCAGGGAAGGCCGTGTGCGACAATGCTGCAAACCTGGGTGCGGCCCTTCGCCGGGGCAATGTCACACACGTGCCTTGTATGGCTCACGTGTTGAACCTGGTTGTCCAGCAATTTTTAGCCCACTATCCCAGACTAGATGGCCTTCTGCAGAGGGCACGGTCGCTGTGTGCTCACTTCCGCCGTTCGCATCCCGCAGCTCAGCGACTTACATCTCTACAGAAGTCGTTGGGCCTGCCACTTCACCGGCTAAAATGCGATGTGCCTACCCGGTGGAATTCAACTCTGCACATGTTGCAGCGACTGTGGCAGCACCGACAAGCCCTGGTGCAATACGTTCTGACGTATAGCCTGGGCCAACGAGATTCAGAGGTGGGGCAAATCACGCTGGAGGAGTGGTCTCAGATCAGGGACCTATGCACCCTTCTGCACAGTTTTGAAATGGCGACGAAGATGTTTAGTGCTGACGATGCCATTATCAGCATGACTATTCCGGTGATTTACATGCTGGAGCACATGTTAAACAGAATTCGGAGTCAGGTGGTGGCACAAGAGGAGGTGGAGGAAGTAGAGGAGGAGGAGTTGTATGCGGAAGGGCTAACATCTGCAAGGTCCAGACGGTCGGCAGCACCAAGGCGGCAGGCATGTGAGGGTGGGGGAGATGGTTTTACCAGGGCGCATGGTAGCAGCCAAACTAGTGAGGAAGGTGCAGGAGCCCAGGAAGAAGTGGAGGACGAACTGATGGAAGACTCATCAGATGAGGGAGACCTTGATCACATTTCTGTTGTGCGAGGTTGGGGGGAGAGGACAGAGGAAGGAAGCATGATTGTTACCTCGCCACCAACACAACAGGGACTTGGTGCTCCTGGATGCGCAACACACATGAGTGCCTTCTTGCTGCACTACCTGCAACATGACCCTCGAATTGTGAGAATTAGAAATAATCCTGACTACTGGGTTGCCACACTGTTAGATCCCCGGTGCAAAAGTAAATTTGCAGAAATTATTCCTGCCATAGAAAGGGATGCACGCATGCAGGAGTATCAGCAGAGACTGTTGCAGAATCTTACATGTGCTTTTCCACAAAATACCAGTGGTGCACGTAGTGAATCTCACAGTTCCAACTTGCCAACCGTGGGACCGTCAAGTGTTCAGCACTCAAACCGTGACAGAACCACAGTATCTGCTGGTAACATCAAATTTGCGGAATCATTTCACCACTTTTTTAGCCCATCCTTTGCAAGGCCACAGGAGACAAGAAGTCTGACACATAGTCAACGCCTAGAGACGATGGTACAGGAGTATCTCCAAGTAAACATTGAAGCCACGACTGTGTCACTGGACCCTTGCTCTTTTTGGGCTTCCAATCTGGATAAATGGCCGGAGCTAGCCACTTACGCCTTGGAGATCTTGTCATGCCCCGCAGCCAGCGTTCTGTCTGAACGTGTGTTCAGCGCTGCTGGTGGTGTGCTGACAGATAAGCGCACGCGGCTCTCCACTGATAATGTAGACAGACTCACGTTCATAAAGATGAACAAATCATGGATCCGAAACGACTTTTCTACCCCTGTGTCATCCTGGGGAGAGTAAAAGCTTGATGATTGGTTAAAATCACCCTACCAACCGTTTTATGCTTTCAAATTACTAATCATGTTTATCTGTATCTTGACTGGAAAATAATTTGGGCTTTGTAGCAGTGTGCAGCACTGATCCTATTAGGCCATCTATACTAAAGCTTCACCAGATTTAAAATTAAAAATAATTTTTAGCTGCATCTAGCCCGGAAAATAATTTTGGGGCTCCGAGATGTGCAAGGCACATAAGTGCCTTCTTGCTGCACTACCTGCAGCATGACCCTCATATTGTCAGAATTCGAAGTAATCATGACTACTGGGTTGCCACACTCTTAGATCCCCCAAACTTTTCGATCAACCTTTTCATTTTAATAAAGACCAAAAAAATGGTCATTTTTGAAATTATAAGCATTAGCAGGTTGTTAGAAACTGAAATCAAACAGTTTTCAACTCAAAACTTTATTCTAGGTGATGTTACATTTTCACATAGGACCCCTTGTTCGAAAGGAGCTTCTGAACTCTCTCGTCCATTGAATTTGTCAGGTTTTGGATGGTTTCTGCTTCAATTGTTTTGCATGAGGACAGAATACCCTCCCAGAGCTGTTGCTTAGATGTGAACTGCCTCCCGCCATCATAGACACTCCTTTTAATGATGCTCCAAAGGTTCTGAATGGGGTAGAGGTCAGGGGAGCATGGGGGTCACACCATAAGTTTGTCCCCTTTTATGCCCATATCAGCCAGAGATGCAGATGTTTTATGTGCAGCATGAGATGGTGCATTATCATGCAGAAAAATGATCTTGCTGTGAAATACACGGTTCTTCTTCTTGAACCATGGCAGGAAGTGCTGTTTGAGAAAATCCACATACATTATGGAGTTCATCTTTAGCGCCTTCAGGGATCCTAAAGGGGCCGACAATCTCTCTCCCCATGATTCCAGCCCAAAACATTACTCCACCTCCTCCTTGTTGGCGCTGTAGCCGTGTTTGCGTGGGGTGTCCATCAACCAGCCATCCTCCACTCCATCCATCTGGACCATCGAGCGCTGCACGGCACTCATCCGTGAACAAAACAGTTTTGAAATCAGTCTTCATGTAATGTTTGGCCCACTGGAGCCGTTTCTGCTTGTGTGAAGTGGATAGAGGAGGTCGACAGGATGGCGCATGCACAGCTGCAAACCTCTGAAGGACCCTGCATCTTGTTGTTCGGGGGACGTTGGAGGCAGAAGCAGCTTCAAAAACTTGTCTGCTGCTATGACAAGGCTTTTTTGCCGCTGCTCTTTCAACCTGACGTAATTGCCTGTAGGAAAGAGTCCTCAATTTGCCCTTATCAGCACGCACACGTGTGTACTGTGAATCAGCTACATACTTCTTGATTGCCAAGACACTTCATCCTGATCATCGCACAATGTTGATTGTAGTCATGCCTTGACCTAAACACTCCACAATTTGTTGCTTCTCAGCAGCCGACACATCCTTTTTCTTTCCCATTTTGGCAGAAAATGTAGGCTGCTTAATAATGTGAGAGAGCCTTCTTAAGTAGTCTTGCCTTTCATTGGACACACCTGCCAAACTAATTAGCACAGGTGTCTGCAATTGCTTACAGTGATATAAAGAGCCCTGACACACATCACCATCAATGAGTTTAACTGACAAACAAACAAATTCTTCCCTTATCACTCCTAAACACTTTTTGTATAATAATTTGGAACGCAGTGTACATGTGCTTTTCCACAAAACACCAGTGGTTCACGTAGTGAATCTTACAGTTCTAACTTGCCAACCGTGGTCTGTATGGAGTTGTTCAATAAAGGGCCCAAAATTAAGATAACATAGATGGGAGAGGTCTCTATGAATAGGAATTCCTAAGTATTTGATACCCTGTGAGGGCCAGGCAAAGGGAAAGTTGGACTGGATGGAATCCTATATGGATTTGGGGAGGGAGACATCGAGGGCCTCAGACTTCGCTGCATTGATTTTAAAATTTTACCATGTAACAAAGTGATCTATTTCAGCCATAACAGCAGGGATGGATATATGTGATTGAGTGATATATACTAGGACATCATCAGCAAATAGAGAGCACTTGTACTCGGTGCCTCCCACCTCAATCCACCTAATATTGGGGTTATGGCGAATTGATGAGAGCAGGTGCTCCGTCACTAGGATGTATAAGAGAGGGGACAGAGGACATCACTGCCTTGTCCCATTGGTGATTGTGAAAGGTGATGAAAATGTTCTGACGCACCCCCTGGGCCTTGGGACACCCGGAGCCGGACCCTTTTTGGTGGATGCTGGTGGTTGTAGTCTTCGTGGCGGCGACCCAGTTCCGTGGCTCAGGGCGGTCAAACCAGTGGCGGAACTATTTATGTGGTTTTCATGTTTAAATGTCCGACTACGCCACCCGTGGATTGCGGTCAGAGTGAACCGCCGCTACAGGGCAGACCACTGAGGCTGGTGTTGTGGGTGCAGCAGAGCGTAGCATAACTCCCCACGGGAGGAGTATAGCCTCAGGGCAGTGTATGCGGAGGATGGGGGTGATGGTGCAGGGCAGCAGCAGTAACGACACGGAGTCAGTGATGCAGTTCAGGGCCTTTACTCACAGTTCTTATTATCCAGACCACGTCTGCAGGTAACGGCTGCCCACGTCGTACTGTGCTCACCAGGTGAGGGGCTCAGACAACTCCCAGATAACTTTGGAGCACTTCACAGGACCCCCTTTGTGTGTCCTTTGTCTGGCCTTTCTTACCAACACTTCTGTCCGGCTGCCTCGGGCCTCCTCTTGGTAAACTTGGCGCCAGTTTCCCTGACCCTATGTGGTGCCTTCCTAGCGGGTGTAGCGAGGGGCTGCGCCACATAAAATGTCAGAGCCTCCGGTTTCTAGCTGAGGGTCGTTTCCTGCCTCCACTAGTTCGGGGACCGGTCTCCCCCTTTGGCCTGACCCCTCCACGCAGGTGGATTCGGGCGTGCGGTGGCGACTCGCCCGTCCGCACCCCTGGGATCCCTTCATTCCTCGTTCCTGGAGCCTTCTCCGCTCTTCTTCCTTCCTTCTCCCTCTTCCAGGCCTGGGCCTCTGTTACTAGGCCCGCCTCCGGAGCAGAGCTCATGCAGAGCCCCTGCTCCCTGCCACTTCTGCTCAGACTTCTCTGCACTGAACTAAGATGGTGCCCACCTTTTATACTCCCTTCTCAATGCACCCAGGAACTGCTTCCTCCCTGCTCCTGCACTACAGGGTTCCCCTTCCTCAGTGTTCCCTCCCCCCACTCCAGCCAGGGACAGGGACTGTCGTGCCCATCTCAGGGGCATATTGGTCGCCCTGCCCCACGGCAATGTGGTGTAATGCATGCAGGTGTCGGGTCCTGATCCACACTCCATCCTTACCTGAGAGTGAGATATCACACCTCTGGGTGAGGTGCAATACGTCTTTAGCAACCGAGCCCTCAGGGTGCTACAGTTCCATTTATCTTCAGCCTAGGTGACGTATTGCGAGACAGGGCCGTGATTTTGGCTATAAAAGGGTCCCCTAGACCCCTACCCCAAGCTTTTTAAGAGAATCATATATGGCGTGCCAGGAGACTCTATGGAATGCTTTCTCAGCATCCAACGAGAGTATCTAATTACAAATTTTTAACTGCATCTAGCCCAGGAAATACTTTGTGCCTAGTAGCAGTGTCTGCTAGTAAGCGGATTATCCCGGCTGTTAAGCAAGCTGCACCACCTGTAGTTTAGACACTTAATTTTTTCAAAGGAAATGCTTCGGGACCATGGGATACTTAGTGAAGAGCATCAGGAGGCACCCCAAGGCATAGGGGCTGGGACTGGCAGTAGGATGCCTTGCGGTGGACAGCCGAGCTCGATCCTTATAAAAGCTTTTTAACTGCAGCAGCTTTAGTGGACGCTGCTGGAGCTGGAATTACCGCGGCTGCTGGCATGAGACTTGCCCTCCAATAGATCCTTGTAAATGGATTTAAAGTGTATTCATTCAAATTAGAGAGACAATTTAAATTAAAAAGCTTAGAGCTGCCTCCACCACAGGGGCGCTCGCTCGACCCACCAGCGGACAGGCACCAGTATTGGGAGAGGGGGGCTGGCCGTCAGGGTTCACCGCGGCTCTGGCACAAACCCGGCGACACGGAGGTGGCACGGGCAGGAGCGGACTGGCCGTGTCGGCTTCTCACTTTTTGGATTTTAGAAGGGCATGACATGCCTATATCTGTGTCTCCCCCTCCTTTTACTCCTCCACCTCTTTTATTTTCGCATGACTATATGTACTTGTCACTTTTCCATGTGTTAGTTATGTCTTCTGAGCAGTTTGTCAGCTTTTGGACACCTTTGAAGGTGTTTTCTATGTGTTTCTATGTGTTTTTGTTTGCCTGCCATTGGTTTTAACGGTGTTCGAAGGTGTTCGACGAACAGTTCGACGAACAGTTCGGCGAACACACGGGTGTTCGACGAACCGAACCGAACTCGAACACTACGGGGGTGGCTCAACACTACTCAAGAACCAAAAAAAAAAAATGGTGAATGAGCATTTAAACCTTGCTCAGCCACACCCTGAGGGGAGGTAGGGGGAATGGCCTCCCACACTCTGCAATTCGCATAAAACCGCACCTTTTAAGTGAGTTAACTCCCAGCATATAACACGCTGGCAGAAAGTTTATAGGTTTCAATTCACACAGGCTAGCAACCTGCGTGACATATATCTCCCCTCATATATCATACCAGTGACTCTCTCAGAGTACAGTCATGGCCAAAAGTTTTGAGAATGACACCAAAATTATATTTTCACATGATCTGCTGGCCTCTGGTTTTTATTAGTGTTTGTCTGATGTTTATATCACATACAGAAATATAATTGCAATCATATTATGAGCACCAATAGGTTATATTGACAGTTAGAATGAGTTAATGCAGCAAGTCAATATTTGCAGTGTTGCCCCTTCTTCTTCAAGACCTCTGTAATTCTCCCTGGCATGCTCTCAATCAACTTTTGGACCAAATCCTGACTGATAGCAGTCCATTTTTGCATAATCAATGCTTGTATTTTGCCAGAATTTGTTGGTTTTTGTTTGTCCACCCGTCTCTTGATGATTGACCACAAGTTCTCAATGGGATTAAGATCTGGGGAGTTTCCAGGCCATGGACCCAAAATCTCTATGTTTTGTTCCATGAGCCATTTTGTTATCACCTTTGCTTTATGGCAAGGTGCTCCATCATGCTGGAAAAGGCATTTTTGGGCGCCAAACTGCTCTTGGACGGTTGGGAGGAGTTGCTCTTGGAGGACATTCTGGTACCATTCTTTATTCATGGCTGTGTTTTTAGGCAAGACTGTGAGTGAGCCGATTCCCTTGGCTGAGAAGCAACCCCACACATGAATGGTTTCAGGATGCTTTACAGTTGGCATGAGACAAGACTGGTGGTAGCGCTCACCTCTTCTTCTCCGAATAAGCTGTTTTCCAGATGTCCCAAACAATCGAAAAGGGGATTCATCAGAGAAAATGACTTTGCCCCAGTCCTCAGCAGTCCACTCCCTGTACCTTTTGCAGAATATCAGTCGGTCCCTGATGTTTTTTCTGGAGAGAAGTGGCTTCTTTGCTGCCCTCCTTGAAACCAGCCCTTGCTCAAAGAGTCTCCGCCTCACAGTGCGTGCAGAAGCACTCACACCAGCCTGCTGCCATTCCTGAGCAAGCTCGGCACTGCTGGTAGTCCGATCCCGCAGCTGAAACAGTTTTAAGATACGGTCCTGGCGCTTGCTGGTCTTTCTTGGGCGCCCTGGAGCCTTTTTGACAACAATGGAAGCTCTCTCCTTGAAGTTCTTGATGATGCGATAGATTGTTGACTGAGGTGCAATCTTTGTAGCTGCGATACTCTTCCCTGTTAGGCCATTTTTGTGCAGTCAATGATGGCTGCACGTGTTTCTTTAGAGATAACCATGGTTAACTGAAGAGAAACAATGATACCACGAACCAGCCTCCTTTTAAAGTGTCCAGTGATGTCATTCTTACTTAATCATGACTGATTGATCGCCAGCCCTGTCCTCATCAACACCCACACCTGTGTTAATGGATCAATCACTAAAACGATGTTAGCTGCTCCTTTTAAGGCAGGACTGCAATGATGTTGAAATGTGTTTTGGGGGTTAAAGTTCATTTTCTGGGCAAATATTGACTTTGCAAGTACAGTAATTGCTGTTAAGCTGATCACTCTTTGACATTCAGGAGTATATGCAAATTGCCATTACAAAAAATGAAGCAGTACACTTTGGAAAAATTACTATTTGTCTCATTCTCAATACTTTTGGCCATGACTGTATATATAGAATCACATAGATCTGGATCATTACTTAGTCACATTTCCCTCTCTTCTACTGTCATACCCACATAATTGTGTTTAACAACTAAACTCAATATTTCCTTCTCCAGAAATATCCAACGATCGATGAAGGAAACCATCAGCAAGTATGTAAGAGGATGGTTAGATTTCTCCGTATGTTGCGTTATATGCGTATGTTGCATTATAATTAAAGGGAACCTGTCAGCAGGATTTTGCGAAGTGAACTACAGACATTGTCATGTTGGGGCTGTTGCACTGATTAAAATGATACCTGAGGTGAAGAAATCCGTCTTGCGGTTCTCAGTGTTTGCAGTTTTTAGTTAATGATATGCCTGTGCTTCGGGGCGGGACTGTAGACAGGGTCTTATCCTGGTGCTCTAGGCCGGAGAAACCAAGAAAAGACCTGTCCACAGGCCGCCCCGAAGCACAAGGATGTTCCTCATCATAGAGACAGACAGAGAGAGCCTGTAGTTTACTTAGCAAATTCCTGCTGACAGGTTCCCTTTAAGGATGATCTAATCAGTTCTAAAGTGATCAAATTCCTTTATAGTTTCCGAAAAGTTTGCAAATACTAATGAATCAGAATTTTTGCGCAGATACAGCAAAGTAGTGACTAACCGAACTTCATCTGAAATCCAATTTTATATTTTTTAAATAATTAGAAAACCCTGTATCATTTCCTTTACACTTCACAAATACTTTCTACTTTCTGTTGATAAATCCTAATAAAATACATTTACGTTTGTGGGTGTAAAGTGAAAATATATGCAAAAATTCATGGGGTTTGAATAATTTTTTCAAGGCACTGTAAGTGGGATTTTAATACCACAGCAGGAAAAATGTCAATTCAAAAAATGAACACATGATGGCGTCGCTGCAAGAACATCAGCGCTACATTCCAAGAGCAGAGCTATTATTTTTTATTACATTTTTTAAAAATCATTATATAATATGTGATGTGTGTGATTCTGCCAGACAGAATCACTGGATCTTATAGGACAATTATATAATATAATGCAAAAGTAATCTACACTTATGCTTACAGTGACCTTCTTGTTAGGTCAGGAGAAAGCATTAACGAGGACAAGGAAGCTGATATCACTCATGTCATGGTGATTGCGTTATAAAAGCAGACTGGTTGCTTTAAAAGTTGGCTGGTGCTTGAAATCATTGTTTCTTCTGTTAACCATGGTTACCTCCAAGGGAGCACGTGCAGTAATCATTGCTTTGCATCAAAAAGGGCTTTACAGGCAAGGACATTGCTGCTTGTAAGATTGCCCCCAAATCAACCATTTATCGAATCATCATGAACTTCAAAGAGAGAGAGGTTCAATTGCTGTGAAGAAGACTTCATGGTGCCCAAGAGACTCCACAATAAGTGCCAGAACGTCTCTTAATGAGGATTCAACTGTGGGATCGGTTCAACACCAGTGCAGAGCTTGCTCAGGAATGATAGCAGGCAGGTTTCAGTGGATCGGCATGCACAGTGAGGCAAAGACTTTTGTAAACCGCCAGGTGTCAAGAAGGGTAGCAAAGAAGTCACTTTTCTCCAGTAAATACATCAAGGACAGACTGACATCCTGCAGGAAGTACAGGGTCCAGAATGCGGAGGATGGGGGTAAAGTTATTTTCTCTGATGAGCCCCATTCAGACTGTTTGGGACATCTGGAAGAATCCTCAAAAAGTGAGTGGACAAACAAAACATAGAAATTGCGATAAACTCCGAGCACTGATGAAACAAGAAGAGGCGGTCATCAGTCAGGATTTGACCCAGAAGCCGATATCCAGCTGCCAGGGTGAAGTGCTGAAGTCTGGAGAAAAAAGGGTCAGCGCTGGAAATATTAAGGCTTTGTATAAACTTGATGTAGTTGTCAATAAAAGTTTAAAAACTTATGAGATCCACCTAAAAGATGTAAAAACAGTGAACAAGTAAGTTACATGAAAACTACATTTTTGTCAATCTTAAAACTATATATAGTATAAAAATAAGAGAAAAGTAAACTGCACTTATCTGAAATACCACAAGATGGCACTAATAACAATGCTGATTATACACAATGCCACCAGATGGCACTAAACATCCAAAACAATACAGCTGATAATAAACTGTGCTCCAAGCAGGAGAATAACCAGGCTATGCCAACATACAGACGCCATATGGGGACATAATGCTGGACCTCATTCTTATTTTGTAATGGGGTCCCTTCTAAACAGTAATTTGCAGATTTTTGAAAAAAATTCCCATTGTTTAGAAAATTGAACAGGATATTTCATATTTAGGGTATATATGTATAAGTTGGTGTTTGATTTCTGTAAGAGAATGGAAACATTTTTATTTATCCCTCAAAACTGGAAACTCATCATCACCTGATCCAACTCACGCAGCTGCGGTTTGTTACAATGTATCGGTGTATTTTACCATCTAGCGAGCAAAGGATTGTCTGTACTAATTGTAATGATCGTTCAGCTGTGTGAAAAAAGAAAAGATAATTAAATCATCAAAACCTAAAATTCCTCAATAGATATAAATCTTTTTCTCCTCCTTCTGGTCACTGGTTTCTTGGATAGAAATGCATAAATCTGTCACACTCAGTCAGAAGATGTGCGCAGTCTGTGCATTGCGACCCGACATCGAACCAATTATCACAGACAGGGCCGCCATCAGGACATTACTGCCCTTACTACTGTATGGGGTCCGGTGACCAGAAGCAAAAAGGGGGGGCCCTGGGCTGGGCGGGCCCCAGACCCACGGCCCAGAGCCCCCCTCTCTCTGCTTCTGCTTGCTGGGCCTCCTAGGGACAAGAGTTCGGCTGTACCTTTAATCCACGGATGGGTGCATCATGGTCCTGTGACAGGCTGCACAACTGTGCACGTTCATTTTCAATCTGTTGCTGGGATGGCGGCGGGCGGTCAGGCAAGTGAGTGTGTGTGTTAGGCAAGGCATTGTGTATGTGTGTGTGTTTGTGTGTTTGTTAGTGAGGAGGTGGCGGGCAGTGTGTCTGGGTGTAATAGTGAGGGAGATGCTGAGGGGAGGCTGCTGAGAGGGAGGCTACTGAGGGAATTCTGCTGAGGGAAAGCTGCTGAGAGAGAGGCTACTGAGGGAAAGCTGCTGAGAGAGAGGCTACTGAGGGAAAGCTGCTGAGAGAGAGGCTACTGAGGGAATTCTGCTGAGGGAAAGCTGCTGAGAGAGAGGCTACTGAGGGAATTCTGCTGAGGGAAAGCTGCTGAGAGGGAGGCTACTGAGGGAATTCTGCTGAGGGAAAGCTGCTGAGAGAGAGGCTGCTGAGGGGATGCTACTGAGGGAAAGCTGCTGAGAGAGAGGCTACTGAAGGAATTCTGCTGAGGGAAAGCTGCTGAGAGAGAGGCTGCTGAGGGAAAACTGCTGAGAGAGAGGCTACTGAGGGGATGCTGCTGAGGGGAGGCTGCTGAGAGACAGGCTACTGAAGGGATGCTGCTGAGGGGAGGCTGATGAGAGGGGAGGCTGATGAGAGGGAGGCTGATGAGAGGAAGGCTGCTGAGTGGAGGCTGGTGAGGGGATGCTGCTGAGGTGAGGCTGATGAGAGGGAGGCTGATGAGAGGGAGGCTACTGAGGGTATGCTGCTGAGGGAAAGCTGCTGAGAGGGAGGCTACTGAGGGAATTCTGCTGAGGGGAGGCTGATGAGAGGGAGGCTACTGAGGGAATTCTGCTGAGGGGAGACTGATGAGAGAGAGGCTGCTGAGGGGATGCTGCTGAGGGAAAGCTGCTGAGAGAGAGGCTGCTGAGGGGATGCTGCTGAGGGGAGGCTGATGAGAGGGAGGCTACTGAGGGGATGCTGCTGAGGGGAGGCTGATGAGAGGGAGGCTACTGAGGGAATTCTGCTGAGGGGAGGCTACTGAGGGGATGCTGCTGAGGGAAAGCTGCTGAGAGGGAGGCTACTGAGGGGATGCTGCTGAGGGGACGCTGAGGAGAGGGGAGGCTGATGAGAGGGAGGCTGATGAGAGGAAGGCTGCTGAGTGGAGGCTGGTGAGGGGAGGCTGCTGAGGGGAGGCTCATGAGAGGGAGGCTGATGAGAGGGAGGCTACTGAGGGAAAGCTGCTGAGAGAGAGGCTACTGAGGGAATTCTGCTGAGGGAAAGCTGCTGAGAGAGAGGCTACTGAGGGAAAGCTGCTGAGAGGCTACTGAGGGAATTCTGCTGAGGGAAAGCTGCTGAGAGAGAGGCTACTGAGGGAAAGCTGCTGAGAGAGAGGCTACTGAGGGAATTCTGCTGAGGGAAAGCTGCTGAAAGAGAGGCTGCTGAGGGGATGCTGCTGAGGGAAAGCTGCTGAGAGAGAGGCTACTGAGGGGATGCTGCTGAGGGAAAGCTGCTGAGAGAGAGGCTACTGAGGGAATTCTGCTGAGGGAAAGCTGCTGAG
The DNA here is from genome assembly GCF_046119375.1 of Phyllobates terribilis. Lineage (NCBI taxonomy): Eukaryota > Metazoa > Chordata > Amphibia > Anura > Dendrobatidae > Phyllobates > Phyllobates terribilis. The sequence continues at coordinate 949,660,718 of NW_027362762.1, forward strand.
AGAGAGGCTGCTGAGGGGATGCTGCTGAGGGAAAGCTGCTGAGAGACAGGCTACTGAGGGGATGCTGCTGAGGGAAAGCTGCTGAGAGAGAGGCTACTGAGGGAAAGCTGCTGAGGGAAAGCTGCTGAGAGAGAGGCTACTGAGGGAATTCTGCTGAGGGAAAGCTGCTGAGAGAGAGGCTGCTGAGGGAAAGCTGCTGAGAGAGAGGCTACTGAGGGGATGCTGCTGAGGGAAAGCTGCTGAGAGACAGGCTACTGAGGGGATGCTGCTGAGGGGAGGCTGATGAGAGGGGAGGCTGATGAGAGGGAGGCTGATGAGAGGAAGGCTGCTGAGTGGAGGCTGGTGAGGGGATGCTGCTGAGGTGAGGCTGATGAGAGGGAGGCTGAGGAGAGGGAGGCTACTGAGGGTATGCTGCTGAGGGTATGCTGCTGAGGGAAAGCTGCTGAGAGGGAGGCTACTGAGGGGAGGCTGATGAGAGGGAGGCTACTGAGGGAATTCTGCTGAGGGGAGACTGATGAGAGGGAGACTACTGAGGGGATGCTGCTGAGGGAAAGCTGCTGAGAGAGAGGCTACGGAGGGGATGCTGCTGAGGGAAAGCTGCTGAGAGAGAGGCTGCTGAGGGGATGCTGCTGAGGGGAGGCTGATGAGAGGGAGGCTACTGAGGGGATGCTGCTGAGGGGAGGCTGATGAGAGGGAGGCTACTGAGGGAATTCTGCTGAGGGGAGGCTGATGAGAGGGAGGCTACTGAGGGAATTCTGCTGAGGGGAGGCTACTGAGGGGATGCTGCTGAGGGAAAGCTGCTGAGAGGGAGGCTACTGAGGGGATGCTGCTGAGGGGACGCTGATGAGAGGGGAGGCTGATGAGAGGGAGGCTGATGAGAGGGAGGCTGATGAGAGGAAGGCTGCTGAGTGGAGGCTGGTGAGGGGAGGCTGCTGAGGGGAGGCTGATGAGAGGGAGGCTACTGAGGGGATGCTGCTGAGGGAAAGCTGCTGAGAGGGAGGCTACTGAGGGAATTCTGCTGAGGGGAGACTGATGAGAGGGAGGCTACTGAGGGGATGCTGCTGAGAGGGAGGCTACTGAGGGAATTCTGCTGAGAGGAGGCTGATGAGAGGGAGGCTACTGAGGGAATTCTGCTGAGGGGAGGCTGATGAGAGGGAGGCTACTCAGGGAATTCTGCTGAGGGGAGGCTGATGAGAGGGAGGCTACTGAGGGGATGCTGCTGAGGGAAAGCTGCTGAGAGGAAGGCTACTGAGGGGATGCTGCTGAGGGGAGGCTGATGAGAGGGAGGCTACTGAGGGGATGCTGCTGAGGGGAGGCTGATGAGAGGGGAGGCTGATGAGAGGGAGGCTGATGAGAGGGAGGCTGATGAGAGGAAGGCTGCTGAGGGGAGGCTGGGGAGGGGATGCTGCTGAGGGGAGGCTGATGAGAAGGAGGCTGCTGAGGCAAGGCTGCTGATGGGAGGCTGATGAGGGGATGCTGGTGAGGGGGAGGCTGGGGAGGGGACTCTGGTGGGTGGCGGGGGCATCAATTTTGTTTCAAGAGAGTGCCAACCTCTTTAGACAGGTAGGGACGAGTAGTTGCTAAATGGGGTGGCCTCCATCCCCCCTTTACTCTTGACTACTTGACTACTATACACACACTGTATGTTACACACACTCCATGCTATACACACACTATATGTAACACACACTCTATGCTATATGCACTGTATGCTACACACACTCCATATTACACACTGTATGTGCACACACTCCATGCTATACACACACACACACTATGTTACACACACTCCATGCTATGCGCACTGTATGTTACACACACTCCATATTACACACTGTACGTACACACACTGCATGCTATACACACACTGTATATTACACACGCTCCATGCTATACACACACTGTATATTACACACGCTCCATGCTATACACACAGTTTGTTACACACGCTCCATGCTATACACACACTGTTTGTTACACACGCTCCATGCTATACACACACTATTTGTTACACACGCTCCATGCTATACACACACTGTATGTTACACACGCTCCATGCTATACACGCACTGTTTGTTACACACGCTCCATGCTATACACACTGTAACATACCTGGCGGCGTCCTTGCATAGTGGTCCATCTCCCACTGTGCAAGAGCGTGCACTTGATTTCCAGTCCAGACTGCCACTCTGGCTTTTTTCCATACTGTCTGCTTTGCTCTGCTCTGACTGCTTAGGGCGACGCCCGCCGAACTTCCTGTTTCTTGTAGCTGCTGCAGACACACCCCTAAAGCGTCCTCAGCTTATTGCTGTCTGTCACCTGGTATTTAAACCAGCTCCTCCTTGGAATCCTGGCCTGAGCATCTTGTTCTGTCAGTTGACTTCTTGTCACTGATGTGCCAGGTCCTGTCTATGTTTCCTGCCTTGCGGTATCAGTTCCCGTGTCTGAACTGTGTCCTGTCTGTGCACTCTAGCCAGCTGTCTTTCTGCCTTTCCTGGAGGCTGTATTTCCAGGCCCGTGTGAACACGCTCCTAGCCTGTTCGTTTCTGCCTCTGGGGGCCGCATACCCAGACTCGCTCCTGTATCTTGCTTCAGTAACTGTTCTTGTCTGAACTGTCTTCTAGCTTCTTACCTGTTTTGTCTTTATGTCCGTTTGCTCCCTTTTTCTGCAGTGTCTGAACCAGCACTTGGCTTTCCCTAGGCTCGTTCCTGCATTTTGTTGCAGTAACTGTTCTTGTCTGAAATGTCTCCTAGCTTCTTGCCTGTTTTGTCTTTGTGTCCGTTTGCTCCCTTTTTCTGCAGTGTCTGCACCAGCACTTGGCTTTCCCTAGGCTCGTTCCTGCATTTTGTTGCAGTAACTGTTCTTGTCTGAACTGTCTCCTAGCTTCTTGCCTGTTTGTCTTTGTGTCCGTTTGCTCCCTTTTTCTGCAGTGTCTGAACCAGCACTTGGCTTTACCTAGGCTCGTTCCTGCATTTTGTTGCAGTAACTGTTCTTGTCTGAACTGTCTCCTAGCTTCTTATTTGTTTTGTCTTTATGTCCGTTTGCTCCCTTTTTCTGTAGAGTCTGAACCTGCACCTAACTTCTACTAGTTGTCATTGTACTTCCGTTTGTGAGTTGGAGTCCTTTCGCTACTTCTTTGCAAGTACCTTGTGTGTATCTGGTTCTGCCTTTCCTTTCCAGTCTGTTCTGTGTGAACTGAGCCCTGTCCCCTTTGCTTTGTCTTTGTTTACCGCTTCGGCGATTTATCTCTGTCCTGTCTTACTTACCGCTTCGGTGGTTCCTGCCCGCTCAGCCCTGTCTACCGCGTCTGCGGTTTTGCTCTGCTCAGCCCTGTCCACTGCGTCTGTGGTTTCGTTCTGCTCAGCCTTGTCCACCGCACTTGCGGTTTTGCTCTCCTCAGCCTTGTCTACCGCGTCTGCGGTTTCGCTCTGCTCAGCCTTGTCTACCGCGTCTGCGGTTTCGCTCTGCTCAGCCTTGTCTACCAGTCTGTACTGGACCCTACCCAGCCTGCGCTCTAGCCTGCCTGTTCCTGTATTCTCCGGTGTGGGTCAACAGCCGTTTCCGGGGTCTGACCTGGAGTGGCACCTGGTCCCTCTGCTCGGTTCCTCCTTGGTGCACTGGCGTCGTATGCCGTCGTGCGACCTTGGTCGGATCGGGCAGATACTTAGTTACGCCCCTCCAGGCACTCTCCGGTTCATGGCACAGTGGAATCACTAATCACGCACACGCCAGTCAGTCCGGGCGTGTGAATAACACACACACTATTTGTTACACACGCTCCATGCTATACACATACTGTATGTTACACACACTCCTTGCTATACAAACACTGTAGATTACACACACTATATGTAACACACACTCCATATTACACACTGTATGTACACACACTATATGTTACACACACTCCATGCTATGCGCTCTGTATGTTACACACACTCCATATTACACACTGTATGTACACACACTGCATGCTATACACACACTGTATATTACACACGCTCCATGCTATACACACACTATATATTACACACGCTCCATGCTATACACACACTGTATGTTACACACGCTCCATGCTATACACACACTGTATGTTACACACGCTCCATGCTATACACACACTGTATGTTACACACGCTCCATGCTATACACACACTGTATGTTACACACGCTCCATGCTATACACACACTGTTTGTTACACACGCTCCATGCTATACACACACTGTTTGTTACACACGCTCCATGCTATACACACACTGTATGTTACACACGCTCCATGCTATACACACACTGTATGTTACACACGCTCCATGCTATACACACACTGTATGTTACACACGCTCCATGCTATACACACACTGTATGTTACACACGCTCCATGCTATACACACACTGTATGTTACACACGCTCCATGCTATAAACACACTGTATGTTACACACGCTCCATGCTATACACACTCTGTATGTTACACACGCTCCATGCTATAAACACACTGTATGTTACACACGCTCCATGCTATACACACACTGTATGTTACACACGCTCCATGCTATACACACACTGTTTGTTACACACGCTCCATGCTATACACACACTGTATGTTACACACGCTCCATGCTATACACACACTGTATGTTACACACGCTCCATGCTATAAACACACTGTATGTTACACACGCTCCATGCTATACACACACTGTATGTTACACACGCTCCATGCTATACACACACTGTTTGTTACACACGCTCCATGCTATACACACACTGTTTGTTACACACGCTCCATGCTATACACACACTGTATGTTACACACGCTCCATGCTATACACACACTGTTTGTTACACACGCTCCATGCTATACACACACTGTATGTTACACACGCTCCATGCTATACACACACTGTATGTTACACACGCTCCATGCTATACACACACTGTATGTTACACACGCTCCATGCTATACACACACTGTTTGTTACACACGCTCCATGCTATACACACACTGTATGTTACACACGCTCCATGCTATACACACACTGTTTGTTACACACGCTCCATGCTATACACACACTGTATGTTACACACGCTCCATGCTATACACACACTGTATGTTACACACGCTCCATGCTATAAACACACTGTATGTTACACACACTCCATGCTATACACACACTGTATGTTACACACGCTCCATGCTATACACACACTGTATGTTACACACGCTCCATGCTATACACACACTGTATGTTACACACGCTCCATGCTATACACACACTGTTTGTTACACACGCTCCATGCTATACACACACTGTATGTTACACACGCTCCATGCTATACACACACTGTTTGTTACACACGCTCCATGCTATACACACACTGTATGTTACACACGCTCCATGCTATACACACACTGTATGTTACACACGCTCCATGCTATAAACACACTGTATGTTACACACACTCCATGCTATACACACACTGTATGTTACACACGCTCCATGCTATACACACACTGTTTGTTACACACGCTCCATGCTATACACACACTGTTTGTTACACACGCTCCATGCTATACACACACTGTATGTTACACACGCTCCATGCTATACACACACTGTATGTTACACACGCTCCATGCTATACACACACTGTTTGTTACACACGCTCCATGCTATACACACACTGTAGATTACACACAAACGTTGTGTTATGTACTGTACTTGTTTGAACCTGTAGACTGTAAGCCCACAAGGGCAGGGCTCTCTCCTCCTCTGTTCCAGTCTGTCATTGTTAGTTCATTCATTTTGTGTAAACCCTTTGTACATGTGCAGCAGCATGGAAACAATGGTGCTCCAGAAATAAACCATAATAATAATAATAACCTGCTCCTACACCCTCTGCCTCTGTCACCAGACAGCTGTGCACTTACACTGCAGACGTAACTAGGTGACGTGGACACGGTGCAGCCAGGGGTATTGTTGTGGATACCACCCAGGTCCTGAGTCTGTGTAGTTATATATGTATATAGCAGCTAATTAGTAGGTTAACTAGTTCCCCGCTGTGACATTTTTGGCAGGGCATAAAGGCCCCGTCACCCTTAGCGACGCTACAGCGATCCCGACAACGATACGACCTGTCAGGGATCGTTGCTGCGTCGCTATGTAGTCGCTGGTGAGCAGTCAAACAGGCAGATCTTCCCAACGACACAGCAACGATGGGGCGACCCGTAGTGACCTGTATAACGATGCATACCTATGTGTCTCTGTGTCTGAGTTGCCAACGAGGTTTTTGGTAAGGTGTCAAACACACCCATGCATGCTACCCAGCGGGACCTCAACGATCAAAAAAAGGTCCAGGCCATTCCGACACGACCAGCGATCTCACAGCAGGGGCCTGGTCACTGCTACGTGTCAAACGTAGCGAGATCGCTGCTGAGGTCGCTGTTGCATCACAAAACTTGTGACTCAGCAGCGATCTCGCTAGCAATCTCGCTAAGTGTGACGGGGCCTTTAGTGTGACGGGGCCTTTAGTGTGACGGGGCCTTTAACCTATTGAAACTCCCAACAGTTTGCAGGGAGATGCCGGTTATAAATACTTACTGACCCTGGTCGGGTGTCCAGAGATACCCTGACCTAGCTTATTTGATAGCCCTTGCTCTAATCCTGGCCTTTCTTAACCCTTTTTTTGCCTGATGATTCTACCTCTGATTCCCTTCTCCTAACTCTGACCTCAGCCATCTCCTGACTTTGTTCCTTACTTCTGGCTTTATACTGTATCTGGCATCTCTATTTTTGACCAGGTTTGTCAATTTTCCTTTGCTATCTTGCTCCACCGGTCAGCAGCCACTCTAGAGGACCTTAACCTAAGTCTAGATCCCTGCACAGGAGTTAAATGGTGAAGGCCGGTGTCCCCCTGGGACCTGCGAAGTGGAATTGTTTGAGCAAAGTCTGTCCATGAAAAAGCACTATTGAGGGCTAGCAGCCTTTCACATACAGTTTACCCTTACACACTGCATGTTACACATACTCACTCCATGCTATACACACTGTATGTTACACACACATACTCCCTACTACACACACTGTATGTTACACACACATACTCCATGCTACACACACTGCATGTTACACATAAACTTCATGCTACACACACATATTCCATGCTATACACACTGTATGTTAGACATACATACTCCATGCTATACACACTGTATATTACACACACACTCCATGCTACACACACATATTCCATGCTACACACACACTGCATGTTACACACACTTTATGCTAACACTCTGTATGTTACACACACACACTCCATGTTATACACACTGTATATTACACACACATACTTGATGCTACACACACTGTATATTACACACTCATACTCCATGTTACACACACTGTATATTACATATATGTAGGGGACCAGCCCTTACTGGACATTGAATGCACTGTGACTTTAAGATGCCAAGCTCCCATCTGGGTTTTCTGGTTTAGGACTAGTCGCCCCCCCCCCCTCAGTTGTCTTTGGTTGGTGCTGAAAAGAGATGAAGAACCAGGAAGCAGGGAGCTCCACCTTGTGTGCGTCTGAGGAAACATACAGTGTGTGTAGCATGGAGTGTGTATTCCTGATTGTGGTTCCCTGATAAGGAGAGGTTATAGAAGGGAACTGTTAATCTATGAGAGATAAGAGTGTGGACTCCAGCAAGATTTGTTGCCAAGACTGTGTTATAGAGTGGAGAAATTCATCCCTTGTTGAAGAACGATTCCCCTGGAGATGTGTGAGCTGATGTAACAGACAGCACAGGGTGTCAGCCATTCCCCAATAGTGAAAGTGAAACAGGATTTTCCTGCTTGCAGAGGAAGGAGATCCAGTACACAGGAGAAAGGACTCAAGTGAATTAATTTGGGACAGTTACACCGGGAACAAGCGGCGACCACCATCTGTGCTTGATTTATGCAATTGTAAGTGACTTACCGGTGATGAACTGTGCTAGGGTTAAGTTTAGGTTTGCTTAGTTAGGATGCTGCAGCAGCGTGGTCCGAATAGCAGAAAGCCAGATAGAGAATAGCTTAGAGTAGTTTGTAAGACTTTGTGTGTACTGTTGTATTGAGATTTCCTTGCCATAGCTGAAGCATAGTTCTGTGACTCACTTCAGCTATTTCTTCTTATGTTATTGATATTGTCATTGTAAATACCGTTAATCTTACTTCCCGGCATATAACCCCCTTGTATATAATAAAGCCAGAGTTTTGTTTCAGCCTTCTCATCTGCTGTCCTGAACTTGAATCCTGCCTTGCGGTGTTCTTTGAAGCACCGTAACACATACATACTCCATGCTACACACACTGTACAGTATATTACACACACTGTATATTACACACACACACTCCATGCTACACACACTGTATATTACACACACATTCCATACCACACACACTGTATGCTACATGTGAGAGTGTGAACTGTGATAGCAGCAGGAGAGCATTAGGACCCTGTGGGTTTTGCCTGGCTGAGCTGAGAGCAAGGGCTGACTGGGAGACTCTGTGTGTTCTGAGGGTGTCTGCTGTGTGAGACACGGGAAGCAGAGTCTGAGGAGAACTGTGAGGACTGAACTTCAGCAACACTCTCTCTCTACAAGCTCTCCTGTGGGGGTTGTTAATCCCGGGCCCTTTTGAAGCTGTGTTCCTGCTTAAGAACGAGTGCTGAGTTGGGGAAAGCTGTGTGGCTCTTTGGAGTTTTGTGGAAGTCCATGCTGAGTGGACTAGAGACTTTGTGCTGAAGAAGCCAAGTGTCGAGTGAGAGGGAAAGAGACTGAGGAGATCATCTCTGTGACGGAGCGCATGGTCGGTGATCTGGAAAACAGTAAATGACTGCGAGAAGAGAGACGGGGTCCGGTATCATTAACATTGAGAGGATACTGACAAGCCTGGTGAAGAGTGCTTCCTGGACCTTATTCTGAGGCTACAGGACTAAAGTCCCTGGCGTTTGGGCTCGGCATCGGTCAACAAGACAAGGAACCTTTGCTGTTTTTGCAAACGTTTTTTATTTGACGCAAAAGTTTTCTGGAGCTAGCTGCAGCCACTGCGATTCACAGACCTGTGATAGACCACATCTGAGGTTAACGGTACCGTAACTATAAGATACCCAGGTAGCCCTATACTAGGGGTATAGGAGCAATTGGTGTAGTTTCATGCATTGTTATTGTTAATAGTGGTAGGATTGTACTCAGTGTGCCATTTCAGGGGTTGCCATAGAACACCCTCACTAGATTGACACAGTGTTTAGGTAAAATTGTTCCAGATCTTTAGTATAATTCACATAAACTGGGAACCTTGAGATTGGCCCATTGATTTCAGCTTTTGCTGATTGTGTGTAGTTAGTAGAGACAGTGTCCCAGGTAGAACATGAGACTGATTCATGCAATACTGAATTTTAGGCTAACCCCTGTTTTAGTAAAGAAAGTGTTGTTTATTTCTGTCTCAGTTTGTGACTCACTGGATCTTTCTTGGACCTCTGGTCATTACATTTTTGGCGTAGTCGGCAGATCCAATGATTGTCATGGATGGAGGCAAGGGAAGAAATGACTCTGCCACACCAGCTGCCCCTTCGTTGGTTGTGGAACCCCTGGCAGCCGCGGCGACTTTGGCAGGGTATGTGCCAGTAGGAACTTTACTCCAGCACATGCCGAAATAGGTCAGGCATAACATGGCGTTGCAGAATTGGGCTGAGAGGGTCCGGAGTATTCTGTGGATGTGTAATCTGGCCCCCGCGGTACGAGCAGAGCTGGCATTAAATGCACTAGAGGGTGAAACTGGAAAGAGGAGGAGTCTACTATGGTGGTCGAGGGGGCAGTGGACAGTGCACAGCTGAAGGGAGGTTGGACACCAGTTTCAGGAGGGGAAGGACTGGTAAACGTTGTACAGGCTCTGCGTGCCGAGTTGAAGGAACAAAAGCTGGAGGTGTCTAAACTCAGAGCTGGGCTGGTCCCTACTCCCACGGAGGGGCCATCCGCCACATCCTCTGGAATGGTGGTTCCGCAGTCTGTCAGGTCGTCCTCCTCGAATGTTTCAAGCTCTCGTTGTTATGCACACGCCCGGACTGACTGGCGTGTGCGGGTGTTGTGGTTCCACTGGACCATGAACCGGAGAGTGCCTGGAGGGGCGTGACTAAGTATCTGGCCGATCCGACCAAGATGGCACGACGGCATACGACGCCAGTGCATCAGGGAGAAACCGGGCAGAGGGACCAGGTGCTACTCCAGGTCAAACTCCGGACACGGGGGTTGACCCACACAGGGATTACTGGATCAGGCTGGTTAGGCTGGCGCACAGACTGGAGGGTATAGGCAGGCACGACTGGTATGCAGGCAGGCGGGTAAAGGCAAGCGCAGCTAGAGTGCAGACAGGGAGGCACTAGCAGGTAGGAACACAGGCGGGATAGGACCCAGTACACACTGGGACTCAGGAACAATACAGGTAGAGGGGTACAGGCAAGCACAGCTAGAGTGCAGACAGGGAGGCACTAGCAGGTAGGAACACAGGCGGGATAGGACCCAGTACACACTGGGACTCAGGAACAGGCAGGTTAGGCTGGCACAGACTGGTGGATATAAGCAAACACGGCAGGTATGCAGATGGGTGGATACAGGCGAGTATGCAGGCAGGGAGGTACTGGCCGAAAGGACGGGCTGGAGCACAGAAAGGTTAAGACCCAGTACAGACTGGGTCACAGAACCGCAGATGCGGTAGACAACCACAGCAGAGAGGGAACGCCCGAAGCGGCGAGCACAAGCAGGGCAGGACAGGACTGCCGGACCAGCGGGCACAAGCAGGGCAGGACAGGACTGCCGGAGCAGCGGGCAGAAGCAGGGCAGGACAGGACTGCCGGAGCAGCGGGCAGAAGCAGGGCAGGACAGGACTAGCGGAGCAGCGGGCAGAAGCAGGGCAGGACAGGACTGCCGGAGCAGCGGGCAGAAGCAGGGCAGGACAGGACTGCCGGAGCAGCGGGCAGAAGCAGGGCAGGACAGGACTGCCGGAGCAGCGGGCAGAAGCAGGGCAGGACAGGACTGCCGGAGCAGTGGGCAGAAGCAGGGCAGGACAGGACTGCCGGAGCAGTGAGCAAAAGGGACAGAGCGGAGCAAGGCTGCGGAGCAGTGAGCAAGGAGTCAGAGCAGGCTAGAACCGCCGGAGCGGTAAGCAAAGGAGTCAGAGCAGACTAGAACCGCCGGAGCGGTGAGCAAAGGAGTCAGAGCAGGCTAGAACCGCCGGAGCGGTGAGCAAAGGAGTCAGAGCAGGCTAGGCTGAGTAGGGGGGACAGGGCTCTGTTCACACGGAACAGACAGGAAGGGAAAGGCAGAGCCAGACACCCACAGGGTACTAGCAGAGAAGTAGCGAGTGGACCACAAACTCACAAACGGGAGTACAGAGACAACAAGCAGGAGTTAGGTACGAGTTCAGACTCTGCAGAAAAAGGAAGGGAACGGACATAGAGGCAAAACAGGTAAAGGATAGGAGAGAGTTCAGACTGGAACTGAGTGTACGGAGGAGACCGACACTGCAGCGGAATACAGGAGCGGGTCTGGGAATACGGCCCCCAGAGAGGCAGGACGAACAGGCAAGGTGCGTGTTCAGACAGGACAGACAAGATACAGGAGCGGGTCTAGGTAATCGGCCCCTAGAAGGCGGGAGGAACAGGCTAGGAGCGTGTTCAGACAGGTCAGACAAGATACAGGAACGGGTCTAGGTAATCGGCCCCTAGAAGGCAGGAGGAACAGGCTAGGAGCGTGTTCAGACAGGCCTGGAAATACAGCCTCCAGGATAGGCAGACAAGAGAACACAGAACGGGACCTGGCACCTTCAGAGTGCAAGCACACACTGAATGAAACACTATGCTCAGGCAGGGATAGATGGGAGCAGCTGAGCTATATACCAGGTGACAGACAGCAATAGGCTGAGGACGCACAAGGGGTGTGACCCACTGCAGGTACAAAAAGCAGGAAGTGATCGGGCGCTGCCCTTAAGCAGCAGAAACAGACACAAACAGACAGCATGGAGGGAAGCCAGAGAGACATTCTGGACTGGAGATCAAGTGCGCGCTCTTGCACAGTGGGAGATGGACCACCATGCAAGGACGCCGCCAGGTATGTTACAGTACCCCCCCCCCTTACGCCCCCTCTTCTTCAGGCCTGCCAGAATCTTCCGCAGGGAATTCGAGGACCAGTCGTTCACTTCAAGGAGATCACTTCCACTGTCCACAGGAAAAACTGATCTCATCTGGTTAGCTAGGATGCTACCTCCCATCCAGCCATCCTCAGCAACAGACGAAACGGGTGGAGTACCAGGAACAGCACACAAGGAAGTCTCTCTCCACATATTTTCAGGTGGCACCCCAGAGGGTACAGGAGACAACTGGAAGTCCTTCACCGGGTTGGAAGGGGACAGAGACTTGGGGGTAATCTCTGCTTCGAGGTACATCTTGTCAAGCTCACAGGAAGAAATAGACGGGTTATCAGGTACATAATGAGGAAAAGTCACTGTCTCTTTGTTATCTGGTGGTACCCCGGAGAATTCAGGAAACAACTGGAGGTCCTCCGCCGGGTCAGAAGAGTGCAGAGGCTCAGAGAAAACATCTGCTTCAGAGTACACTAGGTCGGACTCACTGGAGGAAGCAGGCGAGGTATCGGGTACCGAGTATAGGAAAGTCTCTGTCCATTCACCACCAGGTGGCACCCCAAAGGGTTCTGGAGACAACTGGAGGTCCTCCGCCTGGTCAGAGCGGTGTAGAGACTCATGGGTAACCTCTGCTTCAGAGTACACAAGGTCGGACTCACTGGACGAAGCAAGGGAGGTATCAGATCCAGGATATAGGAAAGTCTCTGACCATTCACCACCAGGTGGCACCCCGAAGGGTTCTGGAGACAACTGGAGGTCCTCCGCCTGGTCAGAGGGGTGTAGAGACTCATGGGTAACCTCTGCTTCAGAGTACACAAGGTCGGACTCACTGGACGAAGCAAGGGAGGTATCAGATCCAGGATATAGGAAAGTCTCTGTCCTTCCGCTACCAGGTAGCACCCCGAAGGGTTCTGGAGACAACTGGAGGTCCTCCGCCTGGTCGGAGGGGTGTAGAGACTCGGGGGTAACTACCACTTTGGGGTACCCATTGTCAGGCTCACAGGACGAAGCGGACAAAGTATCGAGTACCGGGTGTAGAGAAGTCTCTCTCCATTTGTCATCGAGTGGTATCCCGGAGGATTCAAGAGGCAACAGGGGGTCCTCCGCCAGGTAGTAGAGGTGCACAGACTCTGAGGTAACCACAGCTTTGGAGCATCCTTGGACATGCACACCGGTTAAAGTGGGTGAAGCATCTGATGCTGGGTGCAGGAAGTTCTCCTGTGTGGAGTCTGGATGGGCAGAAGTCTCTTTGGGCAGGAGAACCGGTGCACTACCCACGCACATTACCCGTTGGGGCTTCTCCGGGATACAGGGAGATGAAGCTTCAGTAGGGACTTCAAGGTTGGGGTCAGGAGGTCTCAGGGAGGACAGACCCTGGCGTGACGGCTTGCCTCTACGTCTAGCACGTCTGGACTGCCTCTTGAGGTTGGGAGATGTATTCCGGAAAGCGTAGTCACCCTGTGAAGATTCTGGGTGGACAGTAGTCTCATTGGGCTGGAGGACTATTGCGCTACCCACACACATTACCCATCGGGGCTGCTCCGGGATATTGGGAGGTGAAGCTTCAGCAGGAGCCTCCGGGTTAGGATCATCGAAGACCATTAGAAAGGCCACCAGGAAGGCCATTAGGTCCAGGAGGATCGGATCCTGTGTTTCATATAGGGGGTTGATCCATTCCAAGGCATCACCCGCCAGGTAAGACATAATGAATGCCACCTTAACCCGATCGGTGGGAAAACATAGAGGGTAGAACTTGAAGTGTAGCATGCATTGCTCCACAAATGCACGACTTTGTCTTGGATCCCCATAGTAACGTGGCGGATCCGCAGGAACGAGAGCAGATAGATCCATCTGGACGGGTGCGTAATTCGCCTGGAACTCAGCTGAGGAAAAAAAAATAAATAAATTTTATTTATTTATTTTTAATGCATGTATTCGCTGGAAAACTTCTCAGAGCGAAGGCCGTGGGGCTCAACGGGAACCATGGCCTGAGCATGCTGTTATGCACACGCCCGGACTGACTGGCGTGTGCGGGTGTTGTGGTTCCACTGGACCATGAACCGGAGAGTGCCTGGAGGGGCGTGACTAAGTATCTGGCCGATCCGACCAAGATGGCACGACGGCATACGACGCCAGTGCACCAGGGAGAAACCGGGCAGAGGGACCAGGTGCTACTCCAGGTCAAACTCCGGACACGGGGGTTGACCCACACAGGGATTACTGGATCAGGCTGGTTAGGCTGGCGCACAGACTGGAGGGTATAGGCAGGCACGACTGGTATGCAGGCAGGCGGGTAAAGGCAAGCGCAGCTAGAGTGCAGACAGGGAGGCACTAGCAGGTAGGAACACAGGCGGGATAGGACCCAGTACACACTGGGACTCAGGAACAATACAGGTAGAGGGGTACAGGCAAGCACAGTTAGAGTGCAGACAGGGAGGCACTAGCAGGTAGGAACACAGGCGGGATAGGACCCAGTACACACTGGGACTCAGGAACAGGCAGGTTAGGCTGGCACAGACTGGTGGATATAAGCAAACACGGCAGGTATGCAGATGGGTGGATACAGGCGAGTATGCAGGCAGGGAGGTACTGGCCGAAAGGACGGGCTGGAGCACAGAAAGGTTAAGACCCAGTACAGACTGGGTCACAGAACCGCAGATGCGGTAGACAACCACAGCAGAGAGGGAACGCCCGAAGCGGCGAGCACAAGCAGGGCAGGACAGGACTGCCGGAGCAGCGGGCACAAGCAGGGCAGGACAGGACTGCCGGAGCAGCGGGCAGAAGCAGGGCAGGACAGGACTGCCGGAGCAGCGGGCAGAAGCAGGGCAGGACAGGACTGCCGGAGCAGCGGGCAGAAGCAGGGCAGGACAGGACTGCCGGAGCAGCGGGCAGAAGCAGGGCAGGACAGGACTGCCGGAGCAGCGGGCAGAAGCAGGGCAGGACAGGACTGCCGGAGCAGCGGGCAGAAGCAGGGCAGGACAGGACTGCCGGAGCAGTGGGCAGAAGCAGGGCAGGACAGGACTGCCGGAGCAGTGAGCAAAAGGGACAGAGCGGAGCAAGGCTGTGGAGCAGTGAGCAAGGAGTCAGAGCAGGCTAGAACCGCCGGAGCGGTAAGCAAAGGAGTCAGAGCAGACTAGAACCGCCGGAGCGGTGAGCAAAGGAGTCAGAGCAGGCTAGAACCGCCGGAGCGGTGAGCAAAGGAGTCAGAGCAGGCTAGGCTGAGTAGGGGGGACAGGGCTCTGTTCACACGGAACAGACAGGAAGGGAAAGGCAGAGCCAGACACCTACAGGGTACTAGCAGAGAAGTAGCGAGTGGACCACAAACTCACAAACGGGAGTACAGAGACAACAAGCAGGAGTTAGGTACGAGTTCAGACTCTGCAGAAAAAGGAAGGGAACGGACATAGAGGCAAAACAGGTAAAGGATAGGAGAGAGTTCAGACTGGAACTGAGTGTACGGAGGAGACCGACACTGCAGCGGAATACAGGAGCGGGTCTGGGAATACGGCCCCCAGAGAGGCAGGACGAACAGGCAAGGTGCGTGTTCAGACAGGACAGACAAGATACAGGAGCGGGTCTAGGTAATCGGCCCCTAGAAGGCGGGAGGAACAGGCTAGGAGCGTGTTCAGACAGGTCAGACAAGATACAGGAACGGGTCTAGGTAATCGGCCCCTAGAAGGCAGGAGGAACAGGCTAGGAGCGTGTTCAGACAGGCCTGGAAATACAGCCTCCAGGATAGGCAGACAAGAGAACACAGAACGGGACCTGGCACCTTCAGAGTGCAAGCACACACTGAATGAAACACTATGCTCAGGCAGGGATAGATGGGAGCAGCTGAGCTATATACCAGGTGACAGACAGCAATAGGCTGAGGACGCACAAGGGGTGTGACCCACAGCAGGTACAAAAAGCAGGAAGTGATCGGGCGCCGCCCTTAAGCAGCAGAAACAGACACAAACAGACAGCATGGAGGGAAGCCAGAGAGACATTCTGGACTGGAGATCAAGTGCGCGCTCTTGCACAGTGGGAGATGGACCACCATGCAAGGACGCCGCCAGGTATGTTACACTCGTCCATGAGGAGCAGTCACCTGTTGAAGGTGTGGGCGTCGGGGGCACATCTTCCGATACTGCCGGATATCTGCAGCTCCGGAGCCTCCTTCACCGGCGTCAAACTCCCAGTCGCTGCCATGAGAGGGCGAGCAGCAATGGCCCACCCCCCACAAAGCCCTCGACAGGATGAACAAGATTTGTTCACATGCAGTCCAGTGCTGGAAGCAGAGTTTGAAGGGCGGAAGATGAGATGCTTGGTTGACACGGGATCCGAATGTACCATAATGCCCTTAGAAGTGTACGCGAGACTAGTGGTTCCCGAGAACGGTCGAGTGATATGACTTACCGCCGCTAACAATGGCCAACTGACGGTGAAGGGAATCGTGTGGTTGCACCTGAAAATGTTTGGTCAAGAGCTGGGTCAGAAAGGGATAGTGCTATTGGACCACCCTCCTAGAAGAGGGATGGAGGTGATGCTCGGAATGAACGTTCTGCGAGATCTAAATCATCAGATCTATGACAGTGAGGGACCCCGATACTGGGCTCGTGCTACCCAGCATCGACCCACACAGAGAATGTTACACCGTCTGGTGCTGAGCTGCTATCTCTTGAAGAGTACGGTCCCTGGGGGCCGAGTGGGCCTCGTCCAAGTGCCATCGCGGACCACCATCTCGCTAGCGCCCCAACAAGAAGAACTCTTAATGCTACCGGTGGGGCCTGCACAGAGACTGAATGGGCTTGAAGTACTACTCGAGCCAGCCCCAGAGAAGTCCTCATTCGCAAAGGCGCACGTGGTCCGGTCTCCTGCGATTGTGAAGAATGGACGGGTGCCAGTCAGATGCATCAATGTTTTAGATGAGACTGTTACAATTCATGCTGGGACCATTCTGGCTGAACTGTTCGTGCCGGCGGGGAAGGTGCCTGACAAGGCAGTGTTCGAACTGCGCCCAGATGAACAGTCTTCTTGGACATACGCGGTCGAAGTAGGCCAGACCGAACCTCCTACCGAAGAATGGAATGGTCGTGTGATCATGGACCAGATGGGGTTGGATCGAGAGAAACTGACTCCCGTGCAATTGGAGCAGCTGGAGAGGGTCTTGTGCAAAAGACCTTTTCACGACATGCGGAGGACTTCGGTTGTTCCTGGACGATTGAGCATGAGATTCCTACGGGAGATACCCCTCTTATTAGGGAACGTTATCAAATTCCCCTGAAGCTCTATCAAGAGGTGAAGGGCATGGTGGCCAGT